>NC_135811.1:49951545-50633317 GCF_964213995.1 Mustelus asterias
CACTCACACTCCTCCCTCTCTCTCACACACACACTCACACCTCCCCTCCCCTCTCTCTCACACACACACACTCACACACTCCCCTCTCTCTCCCCCACACACACACTCACACTCTCCCCTCTCTCTCACACACAACACACACTCCCCCTCTCTCTCTCACACACACACTCACACTCCCCTCTCTCTCTCTCACACACGCTCACACTCTCCCCTCTCTCTCACACACACACACCCCGACTCTCCCCTCTCTCTCACACACACACTCACACTCTCCCCTCTCTCACACACACACACTCACACTCTCCCCTCTCTCTCACACACACTCACACTCTCCCCTCTCTCTCACACACACACACACTCCACTCTCCCCCTCTCTCTGACACACACACTTACACTCTCCCCTCTCTCACACACACACACACTCCCCTCTCTCTCTCACACACACACTCACACTCTCCCCTCTCTCTCACACACGCTCACACTCTCCCCTCTCTCTCACACACACACTCACACTCTCCCCTCTCTCTCACACACACTCACACTCTCCCCTCTCTCTCACACACACACACTCACACTCTCCCCTCTCTCTCACACACACACTCACACTCTCCCCTCTCTCACACACACACTCACACTCTCCCCTCTCTCTCACACACACTCACACTCTCCCCTCTCTCTCACACACACACACTCACACTCTCCCCCCTCTCTCTGACACACACACTCACACTCTCCCCTCTCTCACACACACAATCACACTCTCCCCTCCCTCTCTCACACACACTCTCTCCCCTCTCTCTCACACACACTCACACTCTCCCCTCTCTCTCACACACTCACACTCTCCCCCCTCTCTCTCACACACACACACACTCACACTCTCCCCTCTCTCCCACACACACACTCTCCCCTCTCTCTCACACACACATTCACACTCTCCCCTCTCTCACACACACACACTCACACTCTCCCCTCTCTCCCACACACACACACACTCTACCCTCTCTCTCACAGACACCCACTCACACTCTCCCCTCTCACTCACACTCTCCCCTCCCTCTCTCACACACACTCTCCCCTCTCTCTCACACACACTCACACTCTCCCCTCTCTCTCTCACACACTCACACTCTCCCCTCTCTCTCACACACACTCACACTCTCCCCTCTCTCTCTCTCACACACACACACTCACACTCTCCCCTCTCTCCCACACACACACACACTCTCCCCTCTCTCCCACAGACACACTCACACTCTAACCTCTCTCTCACACACACACAAACACACACTCTCTCCTCTCTCTCACACACACACACTCACACTATCCCCTCTCTCACACTCACACTCTCCCCTCCCTCTCTCACACACACACTCTCCCCTCTCTCTCACAGACACTCACACTCTCCCCTCTCTCTCTCACACACTCACACTCTCCCCCTCTTTCACACACACTCACACCCTCCTCTCTCTCTCACACACACACTCACACTCTCCCCTCTCTCTCCCACACACACACTCACACTCTCCCCTCTCTCACACACACACACACACTCTCCCCTCTCCCACACACACACTCTCCCCTCTCCCACACACACACACTCCCCTCTCCCACACTCACACTCTCCCCTCTCCCACACACTCACACTCTCCCCTCTCCCACACACACACTCTCCCCTTTCCCACACACACACTCTCCCCTCTCTCTCACACACACACACACACTCACACTCTCCCCTCTCACACACAACATTTTCACATGATTTGAACATGCCTGATTTACAAGGGCTCCCAGATTCCTCGTTGCTGCAACATTCTGCAATCTCTCTCTTTAACTTATTTAAATAATATTCTGTTTTTCTATTCTTCCCACCAAGTGAATAGCCTCATATTTTCCCAAATTATACTCCATCTGCCAAATGTTTTCCCACTCACATAACCTATCTACATCCCTTAGCTGAGATTCTGTGTCCTCCTTACAACTTGTTTCTCTACCAATCTTTATAATGTCAGCAAATTGGCTATAGTGCACTCAGTCGAGGCAACAGATTGGCATTCCGCCATCTACATTTTGCCAACCTGAAAATGAGCCATTTGTCCCGAAAGTTGTTTTCTTGTGAGTGACCTTATCCTCTATCCATGCTAATGTATTACCTCCAACACCTTGAGCTGTTATCTTGCAGATTTGCCTTTTATGTGGCACCTTATTCAATGCCTTTTTGTAAATCCAAATCACATCTACTGGTTCTCCTCTATCCAAACCCTTCCAAACCTGTGACCACTATCACCTGGAAAGACAAGGGCAGCAGGCACATGGGAACACCACAGTCTCTCAGTTCCCCTCCAAGCCACTCACCATCCTGACTTGGAAATCTATCGCCGTTCTTCCACTGCTGCTGGGTCAAAATCCTGGAACAGGATTCCTCCCTAACAGCACTGCGAGGGTACCCCACGCCTCACGGACTGCATGGTTCAAGAAGGCAGCTCACCACCAACTTCTGAAGGGCAATTAGGGATCGGCAATAAATGTTGACCTCGCCAGTGAAGCCCACATCCTGTGAAAGAATGAAAAATAAATCACCCTGTTTGAAATCCACAGAAAGGGCAGTTGTTGCGTTGGGTACATATTGGCAGAAACTATTGGCTTTACTTCATAACTGCTGTACTCTGGAACAATTTAAATGAAACACTGTGTTCTGGGAACATGTAGCATAGCAATGTATTACTGTGCATGTTCAGTAGCAGTGAGTATATGCTGCCTAGCATGATTTCAAAGTCTGCTTTCAACTCTTTATTTGCCTTCGGGATACCAGCACCACTTGCAAGGACAGCATTTATTGTTGTTGCCCTTGAGAAGGTGGTAGCGACCTGCCACTTGGTGAAGGTGGTCCCACACTGCTGTTCAGGAGTTTCGAATAATGCAGGAATAATGAAGTACATCCCAAGTCAGGATGGTGTGTGACTCAGAGGGGGGAGAGGTTTGTTTGCTCCATCTCCAGATTACCTTTTTTATTTTTGACTTAAATATTTCATTACATTCTTTTGATGTGTGTATCCAATAAGCGGTCCAGAGGTAATAAGAGGCAGTAACTCTGAGCAGTCCCCTGTGTAGGCTTGCTTCATCTGGACCTCAGCTTGCTCTGACTACTTTGAAGCAACTAAGAATGCACTGTGCTCTTCAGAAAACGCCTGTGAACAGAGTTAACTATTTTGCCACGACATTTTATCGATCTTAAGGATTCTCTGCGAACAGACAGTTACTGGCCGGGATTCTCCGGCCATTCATGTCGGTGGGATTCTCCGGTCCTGCCGACGGCGCTACTTCTGCCACGGATTTCCTGGCGGCGTAGGGTGGCTTCAATGAGAATTTGCATTGACAGTGATGGGACCAGAGGATCCCACCTCCAGTGAACAGTGTGCCCCCTCCCACCACTGTGAAAAGTGCTGAGGGGAGGCCAGAGAATCTTGCCCACGAATTCCAACTTATCTGAAATTGTTGCAACGCAGACTCCAGTTAGCTCAATGATAGGCATTTAAAATGGAGAATCTGTAGAATGACTCCTGTTTACATGCTACCGTGCAAAGGGACCTGGGGGTCCTTGTGCATGAGACGCAAAAGCCCAGTCTGCAGGTACAACAGGTGATCAAGAAGGCAAATGGGATGTTGGCCTATATTGCGAAGGGCATAGAATATAAAAGCAGGGATGTCTTGATGCACCTGTACAGGGCATTGGTGAGGCCGCAGCTGGAATACTGTGTGCAGTATTGGTCCCCTTATATGAGGAAGGATATATTGGCATTGGAGGGAGTGCAGAGAAGGTTCACCAGGTTGATACCGGAGATGAGGGGTTTGGATTATGAGGAGAGGCTGAGGAGATTGGGTTTGTACTCGTTGGAGTTTAGAAGGATGAGGGGGGATCTTATGGAGACTTATAAGATAATGCGGGGGCTGGATAGGGTGGAGGTGGAGAGATTCTTTCCACTTAGTAAGGAAGTTAAAACTAGAGGACACAGCCTCAAAATAAAGGGGGGTCGGTTTAAGACAGAGTTGAGGAGGAACTTCTTCTCCCAGAGGGTGGTGAATCTCTGGAATTCTCTGCCCACTGAGGTGGTGGAGGCTACCTCGCTGAATATGTTTAAAGCGCGGATGGATGGATTCCTGAGCGGTAAGGGAATTAAGGGTTATGGGGATCAGGCGGGTAAGTGGTACTGATCCACGTCAGATCAGCCATGATCTTATTGAATGGCAGGGCAGGCTCGAGGGGCTAGATGGCCTACTCCTGCTCCTATTTCTTATGTTCTTATGTTTAGGATTGCACCCTTGGTGCTGTGGCAAGTTGGGGGCTGATGTTTGTCCAAAATGCAGACCCAGACTGTAATGCAACAGTAACTGGGCGCAATGATATCAGGTGGATCAGTGTGACATTTTCTCTCTGTCCCTTCATAACATTTTGCTTCTAGGTGGTCTGCCTGTCGATTATGAACTTAGCCCAGATAGGCACAGTGGTTAGCACTGCTGCCTCAAAGCACCAGGGAACCGGGCTCGATTCCCGGTTTGGGTGACTGTTTGTGTGGAGTTTGCATGTTCTCCCCGTGTCTGCGTGGGGTTTCCTCAGGTTGGGCTGATTGGCCATGCTAAATTGCCCCTTAGAGTGAGGAGATTAGCAGGGTAAATGGGTGAGGTTATGGGGATAGGGCCTGGGTGGGATTGTTGTCGGTGGAGGCTTGATGGGCCAAATGGCCTCCTTCTGAACTGTAGGGATTCTATGTCAAGTCGATAAACAACCAAATAACTGGAAATGTAAAAGTTTGAAATAGGGTAACTGGAATGCTTCTAGCCACCTTTAACATTGCCGGTTAAGGTTTCCAGATATCAGCTCGAGTTTTGGTTGGGACTGTTGGTCGCACAGAGAAGATTTTCTCAGTCCCTCACGCAGCAAATCAATTCACAAAGAAAGTGATGACGAGAAATCTTTTCCCACAGCGGACTGAGTGTTGCTGGAACTCCCTTCCTCAAAAGGAGTTGGAAGCAGAATCTTTGAATATTTCTAAGGCAGAGCTTGATTAACAAGGGGGTGAAAGGTTATTGGGGGTCGGCAGGAATGTGGGGTTGGGGTTACAATCAGATCAGCCATGATCTTATTGAATGGCAGAGCAGGCCTGAGTGACCAAGTAGCCTATTCCTGCTCCTAATTCATATGTTTGTATGTAACAATGTTTCCTTTTATAAGGGTAAAGTCAGCACTGGGAGAGGCCACACTCAAAAGGACCTCACAGCGCCAGGGACCTAGGTTCAATTCCTGGCTTGGATCACTGTCTGTGCGGAGTTTGCACGTTCTCCCCGTGTCTGCGTGGGTTTTCTCCGGGTGCATCGGTTTCAAAGTCCAAAAGGTGTCCTGGTTAGGTGCATTGGCCATGCTAAATCGAGTGGAATCGGCTGCCGTCAGTGGTGGTGGAGGCAAACTCAATAGGGTCTTTTAAGAGACTCCTGGATGAGTACACGGGACTTAATAGGATGGAGGGTTATAGGTAGGCCTAAAAGGTAGGGATATGTTCGGCACAACTTGTGGGGCCGAAGGGCTTGTTTTGTGCTGTAGTTTTCTATGTTTCTATGTTTCTTAAATTCTCCCTCAGTGTAGCCGAACAGGCACTGGAGTGTTGCGACAAGGGGATTTTCACAGTAACTTCACTGCAGTGACACTAATTTAAAAACTGCGTTGGAAATTGGACCAAATTTGCTGTTGCCCTATGCCCGACTATACTCTTTTTAGCTTTTAAGGTTGGGCTTCTCCCTGGGAGTTTTATTTTGGGATCACTCAATTTATCCTATGCATGCAGGGAAAAGTCTCCTTTCTGACATTGGTTGAATTCAGCTGACCGTGTCTAACCTGGAAGTGCTTAATGCTGACATAGGAAAAGAATCAATCTCTAAGCAACAAGATCAGCAACCCTAAAGATAATGCCCTTCCCCTTCCTCTCCCCTTGGCCCGACCAGCAGTTACACCGAAAGCAAAACATCTGTTTTGGAAGCAGTAGCTCAACTTCAGGAGAGTGCCCTTGATGTTTCCATCCCATGAAGTGGATTGTAGAGAAAGGGAAAATTCCACTGTGGATTCCGATGCCCGGTTTATGCCAGTAAATTCATCAGCTAAACAGATTAACCCTGCAATAAATGTTCCAACATGCCCTAAGAATGGACGGTATCCGTTCCTTCTGATGTTTCCACTTATCGCCACATGTTTCACTGTTGGACTTTATTGCCCATCTCACAATATGAGCATTATGTTGAATCCAGATGATACATTTAACATGCAGCAGTTGTAGTTACGAGAATGAAGAGGGCTTTCAATGAGAATAGATATTATCACCAGTGGAAAAACAGATAGATATCATAAAATCACACCGCACAGAATCATGGCTAATCAATCATTTATGTCTGTGCCACCTCTTTGACAGAGCCGTCACATAAACTCCACTCCCTGTTCTTTCCCCCATTAAGAAGTCTCACAACACCAGGTTTGCCCCATAGCCCTGAATGTTTCTCCTTTCTTATGCATCTATCCAATTCCCTTTTGGAAAGCTATTGTTGAATCTGCTTCCTCTATCCTTTCAGACACTGCATTCAGGATCATTTTGTGTAGCCTGCTATATTAAAAAAATCTCCACGTTTCCCCTTTGAACTTTTGTCCATTTATGTGAGAGTTGCCAAAGATCGTAAAATAGAATCTGGTAACAGACACTAAATTCACCTTGGAGAAATTCCAGGAAAACCACCTTAAAGAACATGGGGTTATCTTTAGTCCTGTCCATGACAGGCTGAAATCCTTTGAATGTTTCCCCATCTCCACAAGGACACTCCTATTGCAGGCTGGAAGAAGCCATTTCCAGAGATCCTTTCCTCATGGAGATCTTTAACCCATCACATGCTTGTTGTCGTTTCTCTTTGTGAACTCACACTCAGCATCAAACACAGGGAAGGTAACAGGAAACCAGTCAATGCTGCCAGGCTCTATAGTGCCTAGGAAAAGGGTGGCAACATCCCACATATAGATTTAATCTGTTTCAATGATGATGGAGATATGCTGGTGACCAGTGGTTTAAAATGATGTGAGCTTTGCCAGTAAAGATCAGCATTTATTGCCCATCTCAAGTTGCCCTTGAGAAGGCGGTGGTGAGCTTTCTTTTTGAATCACTGAAGTCCATATGGCATAGGTGCTGTTATATTGCTGTTAGGTAGACAGTCCCAGGATTTTGATAAAGTAACAATGAAAGAGGCTGTCAGTGCAGAGATTTTGATTGCATCGATTAATATTTCTTTACCTTTATTTTCTGGTTTTGACCAGCATTGTCAACAGCTCTTCCTGAAAATACAAAGTATGTTTTAAATACAGTGATGGAAGAGCCACAACAAGTTCAAAATAACTTCTGCATGAGCCCTTGCCAACCTATGCTCCTCCACCAACCTTCAAGGCACCTCATGACCTTCACACCAACCTGTGCCTCTCCATCCATCTCTTCATGGCACTGCATTACCTCCATGTCAACCTATGGCACTTCCATGCCCCTTCACCCAGTATACACTCTGTACCGAAGCACTGAACCCTATAATAACAGTAGCATGTGTGAAAAAGCTTTTTGAAAAGTTTATCATTCATAAAAAAATATTTTACTATAGCCCTATAAAAGTGTCAATCACGCAGATCATTTGAAGTACCAGTAGCAGACACTACAAGCACTTGAAATCCTTTATTTTGTGCAAATGAACATTGTGCAATTGAAATAATGGATCAAAGCGAAAGAGCTGCCAGTCAAACAACTTTTTCCTTGGAGCACAGCTGTTTCAGTCGAGTAATGGATGTCTAGGCGCTCAGCCAAGCCTCATTATTTATTCTTGGCATGAAGGGCCATGGGGGGGGCGGTTAAGTGGGTGTGGGTTGGCATGGAGGGTTTTGAAGTGGGTTGGGGGACATGAGTTGTCATGTACAGGGTGCAGAGTGTGAGGACTGGAGGGCTGCTTTTTGTTTTAGTGATTTTATTGTCACTGGGATGAAGTCTCAGAGTACCAAGGCGGATCTTTTAAACAGTCCACCTCGGCATCCAACAACTTCTGTGGCTACCTCTGAACTCTGTCAGGTGGGGGCGGACCGGACTCCTGTCACTACCCGCCACAATGGAAATCCTACCTTCACAGGAACTTCCTCCTGAGGCGGGAGCACCGAGTCAGGAAGTTTCCTAACTCTTGTTCGCCTCGAGGGCGAAAATCCAGCCCTATTTCCTCTGGCACAGAAGTCAAGAACGAGGGGAAGTAATCCTAAAATTAGAGTCAGACCAAGAGCAAAATCAACCAATGCTTTTTCACACAAAGATCAGCAAAACTTTGGAACTTACTGCCCCAAAAGATGGAATAATTGAAGTTTTAATCACTAAGACCAGTGGATTTCTGTTTGGTAAGGGTATCGGTGGGTATGAACATGGGTATATGAAGCCATTGTCTAATTGGTAGAGAAAGACTGAATGGCCAACTCCTAATGTTCCTATATTCAATGAGTGAGTCCATCTCAAATTGTCCATACACTTATGGACCTTCCTGACAGCAGCACTCTGATGAACTTTATTGCTTCCACTCTGCGTGTTAGGTACATTTTGGTCAAGCAGACTGATTTTGTTTTATGCCACTTTTCGCTCCGTTGTTCTGTCTATTCCCCACAGTCCCCGAGTGAGAGCACAGAGTCCATAACAGTAAATAGTAATCTGACACTGGGGACGATGCGTTTCGCATTCGCAATGACCAAATCCCATTTGACTGGCTGCTCCAAACATTAATAGCCAATACAATGCACCAATCCACTGTGTTGTTGAGGTACAATAGGGAACAGTACTGCAGCCAAAAAAATGGGGGAGCTTTCTCCTAATGAGAGAACAGGGGAATTCGAATGATCCTTCTGGGCTGAGAGCCTAGCACTGTTCCTTCAAAGCTATCAGACTGTTCCAAGTATTTCTGCATCCCTTACCCTCTGCAAACCCCCACCCCCGTTACCCTTTCACATGGGATGGAGGAACAAAAATAGCAACTTTCAGTCGCAGTGGAAAATGACCTAAAGATCTCGGCAATGAATTGAAAGGGAATTCAATAGGATCTCTATTATTAATAAGAGCTTGAACATTGCCTAGTAGGCAGAAGAATGAACAGCCTGCCCTCTGTTTACTGGACTGTCTATTGGCTCAGGAAGCATGCAGCATCTCATTAATGGCCATTAGTTGCAATCCCATGAAAAGCTTTTTTGACAGAATCGCCCATGTTCATTGTTTCTATCTTCTGGAGTGAACAGGGATTTCCTGCAGACCTCATGCAATGGATTAAGTGGCTACAGTGCCTTCAATAGCTGTGTGATGGCCAGCACTTACACACAGATTCATTTTGCCACATAGCCATTTGCTTTGCGTGGTTCTTTGCAAGGAAGGCAGTGGGACAGTGCAGATCTTCACGCTACGGTTGCAAATTAAGCTCCATCGATTCAATTCAATTCAAAAGCGTTGCATTTAACACCGGCAACATTCTCGACTGTGATGTATTAGGTTCCCGCTGTCTGGGATTATACTTGAATTCTTTAGCCAGTCATTGATTACAATGTGGAAGTCTGTGCCATAGGAATAATTGAGGCGAATGGCATGGATGCATGTAAGAAGACGCTCGATAAGCGAATGAATAAGAAAGGTTTTGATGCGAAGGCCAGGGGATTTTCACAGTGACTTCATTGCAGTGTTAATGTAAGCCTACTTGTGACACAAATCAATAAACTTTAAACTTTAAAAAACTTTAGATTGGATAGGGTGCGAGGAGGCTCGTGTAGAGTGTAACATTACTATAGACCAGTAAGGCTAAATAGCTTGTATTGTGGTGTAAATGTTAGAGGTTTAGCAAAAAGAAATTGAAGCTGCCTCCACCCACCCCGTCCCCCCATCTTAATTCTATTCAAACAACTTCTAACTTCTTAGAAACATAGAAAATAGAAGCAGAAGTAGGCCATTCGGCCCTTCGAGACAGTAACGCCATTCATTTTGATCATGGCTGCTCATCAAATTCAATATCTTGATGCCCCGTTCCCCCCCTGTCTCGTGATCCATTTAACCCCATGAGTTATATCTAATTTCTGCTTGATAGAAACATCAAGAATACCTCTGCACCTTTCCCGCAGGTAGCTGTGACAGGGATAGTGTTCGGTAGCTGTGACAGAGATAGTGTTAGGGAGCTGTGACAGGGACAGATTTAGGTAACTCTGACAGGGACAGCGTTCGGTGGCTGTGACAGGGACAGCGTTAGGCAGCTGTGACAGCGACAGTGTTATGTAGCTGTGACAGGGACAGCGTTAGGTACTGTGACAGCGACAGCGTTAGGTAGCTGTGACAGGGATAGTGTTATGTAGCTGTGGCAGGGACAGCATTGGGTAGCTGTGACAGTGAGAGCGTTAGTAGCTGTGACGGGGACAGCGTTAGGTAGATGTGACAGCGACAGCGTTAGTAGCTGTGACGGGGACAGCGTTAGGTAGATGTGACAGCGACAGCGTTAGGTAGCTGTGACAGGGATAGTGTTAGGAAGCTGTGACAGGTACAAGCGTTAGGTAGCTGTGACAGGTACAAGCGTTAGGTAGCTGTGACAGGGATGGCGTTAGGTAGATGTGACAGGTACAAGCGTTAGGTAACTGCGACAGGTACAAGCGTTAGGTAGCTGCGACAGGTACAAGCGTTAGGTAGCTGTGACAGGGATGGCGTTAGGTAGATGTGACAGGTACAAGCGTTAGGTAGCTGTGACAGGGATGGCGTTAGGTAGCTGTGGCAGGGATGGCGTTAGGTAGCTGTGACAGGTACAAGCATTAGGTAACTGTGACAGGGATAATGTTCGGTAGCTGTGACACGGACAGCATTGGGAAGCTGTGACAGGGATAGCATTAGGTAACTGTGACAGGGATAGTGTTAGGTAGCTGAGACGGGCAGTTTTAGGTAACTGTGACAGGGACAGCATTAGTTAGCTGTGACAGGGACAATGTTCAGTAGCTGTGACAGGAATAGCGTTAGGTAGCTATGACAGGGGAAGTTTTAGGTAACTGTGACAGGGACAGCGTTCGGTGGCTGTGATAGGGATAGTGTTAGGCAGCTGTGACAGGGATAATGTTTGGTAGCTGTGACAGCGACAGCGTTAGGTAACTGTGACAGGGATAGTGTTCGGTGGCTGTGTCAGAGATAGCGATGAGCAGGTGTGACAGGATCAGCCTTAGGGACCCTGTGACAGGGACAGCGTTAGGTAGCTGACAGGGATAGTGTTAGGTAGCTGTGACAGGGATAGTGTTAGGTAGCTGTGACAGGGATAGTGTTAGGTAGCTGAGACGGGCAGTTTTAGGTAACTGTGACAGGGACAGCATTAGTTAGCTGTGACAGGGACAATGTTCAGTAGCTGTGACAGGAATAGCGTTAGGTAGCTATGACAGGGGAAGTTTTAGGTAACTGTGACAGGGACAGCGTTCGGTGGCTGTGATAGGGATAGTGTTAGGCAGCTGTGACAGGGATAATGTTTGGTAGCTGTGACAGCGACAGCGTTAGGTAACTGTGACAGGGATAGTGTTCGGTGGCTGTGTCAGAGATAGCGATGAGCAGGTGTGACAGGATCAGCCTTAGGGACCCTGTGACAGGGACAGCGTTAGGTAGCTGACAGGGATAGTGTTAGGTAGCTGTGACAGGGATAGTGTTAGGTAGCTGTGACAGGGATAGCGTTAGGTAGCTGTGACAGGGATAGTGTTAGGTAGCTGTGACAGGGATAGTGTTAGGTAGCTGTGACAGGGACAGCGTTAGGTGGCTGTGACAGGTACAAGCGTTAGGTAGCTGTGACACGGACAGCATTGGGAAGCTGTGACAGCGATAGCGTTAGGTAGCTGTGACAGGGATGGTGTTAGGTAGCTGTGACAGGGATAGCATTTAGTAGCTGTGACAGGATCAGCGTTCGGTAGCTGTGACAGGATCAGCGTTAGGGAGCTGTGACAGGGACAGCATTGGGTAGATGTGACAGGGACAGCGTTAGGTAGCTGTGAAAGGTACAAGCGTTAGGTAGCTGTGACAGGGACAGCGTTAGGTAGCTGACAGGGATAGTGTTAGGTAGCTGTGACAGGGATAGTGTTAGGTAGCTGTGACAGGGATAGCGTTAGGTAGCTGTGACAGGGATAGTGTTAGGTAGCTGTGACAGGGATAGTGTTAGGTAGCTGTGACAGGGACAGCGTTTGGTGGCTCTGACAGGGACAGCGTTTGGTGGCTCTGACAGGTACAAGCGTTAGGTAGCTGTGACACGGACAGCATTGGGAAGCTGTGACAGCGATAGCGTTAGGTAGCTGTGACAGGGATGGTGTTAGGTAGCTGTGACAGGGATAGCATTTAGTAGCTGTGACAGGATCAGCGTTCGGTAGCTGTGACAGGATCAGCGTTAGGGAGCTGTGACAGGGACAGCATTGGGTAGATGTGACAGGGACAGCGTTAGGTAGCTGTGAAAGGTACAAGCGTTAGGTAGCTGTGACAGGGACAGCGTTAGGTAGCTGTGACAGGATCAGCGTTAGGGAGCTGTGACAGGATCAGCGTTAGGGAGCTGTGACAGGGACAGCATTGGGTAGATGTGACAGGGACAGCGTTAGGTAGCTGTGAAAGGTACAAGCGTTAGGTAGCTGTGACAGGGACAGCGTTAGGTAGCTGTGACAGGGATGGTGTTAGGGAGCTGTGACAGGGATAGTGTTAGGGAGCTGTGACAGGGATAGCGTTGAGTAGCTGTGACAGGATCAGCGCTAGGGAGCTGTGACAGGGACAGCATTGGATAGCTGTGACAGGGACAGCGTTAGGTAGCTGTGCCAGGGATATTGTTCAGTCGCTGTGACAGGGATGGTGTTAGGGAGCTGTGACAGGGATAGTGTTGAGTAGCTGTGACAGGGACAGCATTGGGTAGCTGTGACAGGGATAATGTTAGGTAGCTGTGACAGTGTCAGCGTTAGGTAGCTGTGACAGGGATATTGTTAGGTAGCTGTCACAGGGATGGTGTTAGGGAGCTGTGACAGGGATAGTGTTAGGGAGCTGTGACAGGGATAGCGTTGAGTAGCTGTGACAGGATCAGCACTAGGGAGCTGTGACAGGGACAGCATTGGATAGCTGTGACAGGGACAGCGTTAGGTAGCTGTGCCAGGGATATTGTTCGGTCGCTGTGACAGGGATGGTGTTAGGGAGCTGGGACAGGGACAGCATTGCGTAGCTGTGACAGGGATAATGTTAGGTAGCTGTGACAGGGACAGTGTTAGGTACCTGTGACAGGGATAATGTTAGGTAGCTGTGACAGGGACAGTGTTAGGTAGTTGTGACAGGGCCAGCGTTAGGTAGCTGTGACAGGGATAGTGTTGAGTAGCTGTGACAGGCACAGCGTTAGGTAGCTGTGACAGGGACAGCGTTAGGTAGCTGTGACAGCGACAGCGTTAGGTAGTTGTGACAGCGACAGCGTTACGTAGCTGTGACAGGGATAGTGTTGAGTAGCTGTGACAGGGACAGCGTTAGGTAGTTGTGTGGTGAACCATCGTTGGTTCCCACTAGATAGTACTGAGCCAGGGTCTGGCCAGTACTACAAGTATGTATGTATGTTGCTGTTGGGGTTAGGGATGGGTTGTTCTACTTGTTGCTGTTGAGGTTAGGGTTGGGTTGTTACACCTTTGTATTGTAGTTATTGTGGTACATCCCAGTCGGGCTCCGCCTCCTGGGAGAGGTATAAAAGTCTCTGCTCTGTCTGGGACCCCTCAGTCTGGGATCGTGTATATAATTAGTAGCTGCCTTGTTACAGCAAATAAAAGCCTTTATTTCCTGAGCTTCAGCCTCGTGTGTGATAACGCGCATCAAGTTGTGACAGGGACAGCGTTAGGTAGCTGTGACAGGGATAGTGTTAGGTAGTTGTGACAGGGCCAGCGTCAGGTAACTGTGACAGGGATAGTGTTCGGTGGCTGTGTCAGGGATAGCGATGAGCAGGTGTGACAGGATCAGCCTTAGGGACCCTGTGACAGGGACAGCGTTAGGTAGCTGTGACAGGGATAGCGTTAGGTAGCTGTGACAGGGACAGCATTAGGTGGCTGTGACAGGTACAAGCGTTAGGTAGCTGTGACAGGGATAGCATTAGGTGGCTGTGACAGGGACAGCGTTAGGTGGCTGTGACAGGTACAAGCGTTAGGTAGCTGTGACAGGGATAGCATTAGGTGGCTGTGACAGGGACAGCGTTAGGTGGCTGTGACAGGTACAAGCGTTAGGTAGCTGTGACACGGACAGCATTGGGAAGCTGTGACAGCGATAGCGTTAGGTAGCTGTGACAGGGACAGCATTCGGTAGCTGTGACAGGGACAGCGTTAGGTAGCTGTGACAGGGACAGCATTGGATAGCTGTGACAGGGACAGCGTTAGGTAGCTGTGACAGGGACAGCGTTAGGTAGCTGTGAAAGGTACAAGCGTTAGGTAGCTGTGACAGGGACAGCATGAGGTCGCTGTGACAGGTACAAGCGTTAGGTAGCTGTGACACGGACAGCATTGGATAGCTGTGACAGGGATAGCGTTAGGTAGCTGTGACAGGGACAGCGTTAGGTGGCTGTGACAGGTACAAGCGTTAGGTAGCTGTGACACGGACAGCATTGGGAAGCTGTGACAGCGATAGCGTTAGGTAGCTGTGACAGGGACAGCATTCGGTAGCTGTGACAGGGATAGCATTTAGTAGCTGTGACAGGATCAGCGTTAGGTAGCTGTGACAGGGACAGCATGAGGTCACTGTGTCAGGGACAAGCATTAGGTAGCTGTGACATGGACAGCATTGGATTGCTGTGACAGGAACAGCATTGGGTAGCTGTGACGGGGATAGCCTTAGGTAGCTGAGACAGGATCAGCGTTAGGGAGCTGTGACAGGGACAGCATTGGATAGCTGAGACAGGATCAGCGTTAGGGAGCTGTGACAGGGACAGCATTGGATAGCTGTGACAGGGACAGCGTTAGGTAGCTGTGAAAGGTACAAGCGTTAGGCAGCTGTGACACGGACAGCATTGGATAGCTGTGACGGGGATAGCGTTAGGTAGCTGTGACAGGGACAGCGTTAGGCAGCTGTGACACGGACAGCATTGGGGAGGTGTGACAGGGACAGTGTTTGGTAGCTGTGCCAGGGATATTGTTCGGTCGCTGTGACAGGGATGGTGTTAGGGAGCTGTGACAGGGACAGTGTTAGGTAGTTGTGACAGGGACAGCGTTAGGTAGCTGTGACAGGTACAAGCATTAGGTTGCTGTGACACGGACAGCATTGGGTAGGTGTGACAGGGATAGTGTTAGGTAGCTATGACAGGGATAGTGTTCGGTAACTGTGGCAGGGACAGCGTTAGGTAGCTGTGACAGGGACAGCGTTAGTTAGCTCTGACAGGGATAATGTTCGGTAGCTGTGACAGCAACAGCATTAGGTAGCTGTGACAGGGATAGTGTTAGGTAGCTGTGACATGGATAGCATTGGGTAGCTGTGACAGGATAGCGTTCGGTAGCTGTGACAGCGATAGCGTTGGTAGCTGTGACAGCGACAGCGTTAGGTAGCTGTGACAGGGATAGCGTTAGGTAGCTGTGACAGCGATAGCGTTAGGTAGCTGTACAGCGACAGCGTTAGGTAGCTGTGACAGCTATAGCGTTAGGTAGCTGTGACAGCGACAGCGTTAGGTAGCTGTGACAGCGACAGCGTTAGGTAGCTGTGATGGCGATAGCGTTAGGTAGCTGTGACAGCGATAGCGTTAGGTAGCTGTGACAGCGATAGCGTTAGGTAGCTGTGACAGGGACAGCGTTAGGTAGCTGTGACAGGATAGCGTTAGGTGGCTGTGACAGGTACAAGCGTTAGGTAGCTGTGACAGCGACAGCGTCAGGTTGCTGTGACAGGATAGCGTTAGGTGGCTGTGACAGGTACAAGCGTTAGGTAGCTGTGACACGGACAGCATTGGGAAGCTGAGACAGCGATAGCGTTAGGTAGCTGTGACAGGGACAGCATTCAGTAGCTGTGACAGGGATGGTGTTAGGTAGCTGTGACAGCGACAGGGTTAGGTAGCTGTGACAGGGATAGCGTTAGGTAGCTGTGACAGGCACAGCGTTCGGTAGCTGTGACAGGGATAATGTTAGGGAGCTGTAACTGGGACAGCGTTAGGTAGCAGTGACAGGGGTAGTGTTAGGTAGCTGTCACAGGTATAATGTTAGGTAGCTGTGACAGCGACAGCATTACGTAGCTGTGACAGGGATAGTGTTGAATAGCTGTGACAGGGACAGCATTGGGTAGCTGTGACAGGGATAGTGTTAGGTAGCTGTCACAGGTATAATGTTAGGTAGCTGTGACAGGGACGGCGTTAGGTAGCTGTGACAGGGACGGCGTTAGGTAGCTGTGACAGGGATAGTGTTAGGTAGCCGTGACAGGGTCAGCATTGGGTAGCTGTGACAAGGACAGCATTAGGTAGCAGTGACAGGTGTAGCGTTAGGTAGCTGTGACAGGGATAGTGTTAGGTACCTTTGACGGGGATAGTGTTAGGTAGCTACGACAGGGATAGCGTTGAGTAGCTGTGACAGGATCAGCGTTAGGGAGCTGAGACTGCGACAGCATTGGGTAGCTGTGACAGCGATAGCATTTGGTAGCTGTGAGAGGGACAGCGTTACGTAGCTGTGTTAGGTAGCTGTGACAGGGATAATGTTCGGTAGCTGGGACAGGGAAAGCATTAGGTAGCTGTGACAGGGACAGCGTTAGGTAGCTGACACAGGGATAGTGTTGAGTAGCTGTGACAGGGATAGTGTTAGGTAGTTGTGACAGGGACAGCATCAGGTAGCTGTGACAGGGATAGTGTTAGGTAACTGTCACAGGGATAGTGTTAGGTAACTGTCACAGGGATAGTGTTAGGGAGCTGTAACTGGGACAGCGTTAGGTAGCAGTGACAGGGGTAGTGTTAGGTCGCTGCCACAGGTATAATGTTAGGTAGCTGTGACAGGGACAGCGTTAGGTAGCTATGACAGGGATAGTGTTAGGTACCTATGACAGGGACAGTTTTAGGTAACTGTGACAGGGATTGCATCAGGTAGCTGTGACAGGGATAGCGTTAGGTGGCTGTGACAGGGACAGCGTTAGGTAGCTATGACAGGGATAGTGTTAGGTACCTATGACAGGGACAGTTTTAGGTAACTGTGACAGGGATTGCATCAGGTAGCTGTGACAGGGATAGCGTTAGGTAGCTGTGACAGGGACAGCGTTAGGTAGCAGTGACAGGGATATCGTTCGGTTGCTGTGACAGGGACAGCATTAGGTAGCAGTGACAAGTGTAGCGTTAGGTAGCTGTGACAGGGATAGTGTTAGGTAGCTGTGACAGGGATAGTGTTAAGTACCTGTGACAGGGATAGTGTTAGGTACCTGTAACTGGGATAGTGTTAGGTAGCTACGACAGGGATAGCGTTGAGTAGCTATGACAGGATCAGCGTTAGGGAGCTGAGACTGCGACAGCATTGGGTAGCTGTGACAGGGACAGCGTTCGGTAGCTGTGACAGCGACAGCGTCAGGTTGCTGTGACAGGATAGCGTTCGGTAGCTGTAACAGGGATAGTGTTAGGTAGCTGTGACAGGGACAGTTTTAGGTAGCTGTGACAGGGATAATGTTCGGTAGCTGTGACAGGGACAGCATTAGGTAGCTGTGACAGGGATAATGTTCGGTCGCTGGGACAGGGAAAGCATTAGGTAGCTGTGACAGGGACAGCGTTAGGTAGCTGACACAGGGATAGTGTTGAGTAGCTGTGACAGGGACAGCGTTAGGTAGTTGTGACAGGGACAGCATCAGGTAGCTGTGACAGGGATAGCGTTAGGTAACTGTCACAGGGATAGTGTTAGGGAGCTGTAACTGGGACAGCGTTAGGTAGCAGTGACAGGGGTAGTGTTAGGTCGCTGCCACAGGTATAATGTTAGGTAGCTGTGACAGGGACGGCGTTAGGTAGCAGTGACAGGGGTAGTGTTAGGTAGCTGTGACAGGGACGGCGTTAGGTAGCAGTGACAGGGGTAGTGTTAGGTAGCTGTGACAGGGTAGCGTTAGGTAGCTGTGACACGGATAGTGTTAGGTAGCTGTCACAGGGATAGCGTTCGGTAGCTGTGACAGCGAGAGCGTTCGGTCGCTGTGACAGCGACAGCATTAGGTGGCTGTGACAGGGACAGCGTTGGGTAGCTGTGACAGGGATAATGTTAGGTAACTGTGACAGGGATAGCGTTAGGTACCTATGACAGGGACAGTTTTAGGTAACTGTGACAGGGATTGCATCAGGTAGCTGTGACAGGGATAGTGTTAGGTCGCTGTGACAGGGATAGTGTTACGTAGCTGTGACTGCGACAGAGTTAGGTAGGTGTGACAGCGACAGCCTTAGGTAGCTGTGGCAGGGACAGCATTGGTTAGCTGAGACGGGGATAGTGTTAGGTAGCCGTGACAGGGACAGCGTTAGGTAACTGTGACAGGGATGGTGTTAGATAGCTGTGACAGGGATAGCGTTGAGTAGCTGTGACAGGATCAGCGTTAGGTAGCTGTGACAGAAACAGCGTTAGCTGGCTGTGAAAGGGACAGCGTTAGGTAGCTGTGACAGGTACAAGCATTAGGTTGCTGTGACACGGACAGCATTGGGTAGGTGTGACAGGGATAGTGTTAGGTAACTGTGGCAGGGATAGTGTGAGGTAGCTGTGACAGGGACAGCGTTAGGTAGCTATGACAGGGATAGTGTTAGGTCGCTGTCACAGGGATAATATTAGGTAGCTGTGACAGGATAGCGTTCGGTAGCTGTGACAGGGACAGCATTAGGTAGCTGTGACAGGATAGTGTTAGGTAGCTGTGACAGGGATAGTGTTAGGTAGCTATGACCGGGACAGTGTTTGGTAACTGTGGCAGGGACAGCCTTAGGTAGCTGTGACAGCGACAGCGTTAGGTAGCTGTGACAGGGATAGTGTTGAGTAGCTGTGACAGGGACAGCATTGGGTAGCTGTGACGGGGATAGCGTTAGGTAGCTGTGACAGGGACGGCGTTAGGTAGCTGTCACAGGTATAATGTTAGGTAGCTGTGACAGGGATAGTGTTAGGTAGCTGTCACAGGTATAATGTTAGGTAGCTGTGACAGGGATAGTGTTAGGTAGCTGTCACAGGTATAATGTTAGGTAGCTGTGACAGCGACAGCGTTAGGTAGCAGTGACAGGGATAGTGTTAGGTAGCTGTGACGGGGATAGCGTTAGGTAGCTGTGACACGGATAGTGTTAGGTAGCTGTCACAGGGATAGCGTTAGGTAGCTGTGACAGCGAGAGCGTTCGGTCGCTGTGACAGCGACAGCGTTAGGTGGTTGTGACAGGGACAGCATTGGGTAGCTGTGACAGGGATAATGTTAGGGAGCTGTCACAAGGATAATGTTAGGTAGCTGTTAGGTAGCTGTTAGGTAGCTGTTAGGTAGCTGTTAGGTAGCTGTTAGGTAGCTGTTAGGTAGCTGTGACAGGGGTAGCGTTAGGTACCTATGACAGGGACAGTTTTAGGTAACTGTGACAGTGATAGTGTTAGGTAGCTGTGACAGGGTCAGCGTTAGGTAGCTGTGACAGGGATAATGTTAGGTAGCTGTGACAGGGATAGTGTTAGGTACCTGTGACAGGGATAGTGTTAGGTACCTGTGACAATGATAGTGTTAGGTACCTGTGACAGGGATAGTGTTAGGTAGCTATGACAGGGATAGCGTTGAGTAGCTATGACAGGATCAGCGTTAGGGAGCTGAGACTGGGACAGCATTGGGTAGCTGTGACAGGGACAGCGTTCGGTAGCTGTGACAGGGATAGTGTTGGGTAGCTGTGACAGGGACAGCATTTGGTAACTGTGACGGGGACAGCATTAGGTAGCTGTGACAGAGATAGCGTTAGGTAGCTGTGACAGGGACAGCATTTGGTAGCTGTGAGAGGGACAGCGTTACGTAGCTGTGTTAGGTAGCTGTGACAGGGATAATGTTCAGTAGCTGGGACAGGGAAAGCATTAGGTAGCTGACACAGGGATAGTGTTGAGTAGCTGTGACAGGGACAGCGTTAGGTAGTTGTGACAGGGACAGCATCAGGTAGCTGTGACAGAGACAGCGTCAGTTAGCTGTGACAGGATAGCGTTAGGTAGCTGTCACAGGGATAAGGTTAGGTAGCTGTGACAGGGACAGCATTGGGTAGCGATGACAGGGATCGCATTAGGTAGCTGTGACAGGGATAGTGTTGAGTAGCTGTGACAGCGATAGCATTTGGTAGCTGTGAGAGGGACAGCGTTACGTAGCTGTGTTAGGTAGCTGTGACAGGGATAATGTTCGGTAGCTGGGACAGGGAAAGCATTAGGTAGCTGTGAGAGGGACAGCGTTACGTAGCTGTGTTAGGTAGCTGTCACAGGGATAAGGTTAGGTAGCTGTGACAGGGACAGCATTGGGTAGCGATGACAGGGATCGCATTAGGAAGCTGTGACAGGGATAGTGTTGAGTAGCTGTGACAGGGTCAGCGTTAGGGTACTGTGAGAGGGACAGCGTTACGTAGCTGTGTTAGGTAGCTGTGACAGGGATAATGTTCGGTAGCTGGGACAGGGAAAGCATTAGGTAGCTGTGACAGGGACAGCGTTAGGTAGCTGTGACAGGGACAGCGTTAGGTAGCTGACACAGGGATAGTGTTGAGTAGCTGTGACAGGGACAGCGTTAGGTAGTTGTGACAGGGACAGTATCAGGTAGCTGTGACAGGGATAGTGTTAGGTAACTGTCACAGGGATAATGTTAGGTAGCTGTGACAGGGACAGCATTGGGTAGCTGTGACAGGGAGAGTGCTACGTAGCTGTGACAGCGAGATAGTTAGGTAGTTGTGACAGCGACAGTGTTAGGTAGCTGTGACAGGGATAGCGTTAGGTCGCTGTGACAGGGATAGTGTTGAGTAGCTCTGACAGGGACAACATTCGGTAGTTGTGATAGGGACAGCATCAGGTAGCTGTGACAGGGATAGTGTTAGGTAACTGTGACAGGATAGCGTTAGGTAGCTGTCACAGGGATAAGGTTAGGTAGCTGTGACAGGGACAGCATTGGGTAGCGATGACAGGGATCGCATTAGGTAGCTGTGACAGGGATAGTGTTGAGTAGCTGTGACAGGGTCAGCGTTAGGGAGCTGTGAGACGGACAGCGTTACGTAGCTGTGTTAGGTAGCTGTGACAGGGATAATGTTCGGTAGCTGGGACAGGGAAAGCATTAGGTAGCTGTGACAGGGACAGCGTTAGGTAGCTGTGACAGGGACAGCGTTAGGTAGCTGACACAGGGATAGTGTTGAGTAGCTGTGACAGGGACAGCGTTAGGTAGTTGTGACAGGGACAGTATCAGGTAGCTGTGACAGGGATAGTGTTAGGTAACTGTCACAGGGATAATGTTAGGTAGTTGTGACAGGGACAGCATCAGGTAGCTGTGACAGGGATAGTGTTAGGTAACTGTGACAGGGACAGCGTTAGGCAGCTGTGACAACGACAGCGTTAGGTAGCTGTGACAGGGATAGTGTTAGGTAGCTGTGACAGGGATAGTGTTAGGTAGCTATGACAGGGACAGTGTTTGGTAACTGTGGCAGGGACAGCCTTAGGTTGCTGTGACAGGGACAGCGTTAGGTAGCTGTGACAGAGACAGCGTTAGGTAGCTGTGACAGGGATAGTGTTAGGTAACTATGACAGGGACAGTGTTTGGTAACTGTGGCAGGGACAGCCTTAGGTTGCTGTGACAGGGACAGCGTTAGGTAGCTCTGACAGGGATAATGTTCGGTGGCTGTGACAGCGATAACGTTTGGTAGCTGTGACAGGGTCAGCGTTTGGTAGCTGTGACAGGGACGGCGTTAGGTAGCTGTGACAGGGATAATGTTAGGTCGCTGTAACTGGGACAGCGTTAGGTAGCTGTGACAGGGACGGCGTTAGGTAGCTGTGACAGGGATAGTGTTAGGTAGCTGTGACAGGGACGGCGTTAGGTAGCTGTGACAGGGATAGCGTTAGGTAGCTGTGACAGCGACAGTGTTAGGTAGCTGTGACAGGTATAATGTTAGGTAGCTGTGACAGCGACAGCGTTAGGTAGCAGTGACAGGGATAGTGTTGAGTAGCTGTGACAGGGACAGCATTGGGTCGCTGTGACGGGGATAGCGTTCGGTAGCTGTGACAGCGACAGCGTTAGGTAGCTGTGACAGGGATAGTGTTAGGTAGCTGTGACGGGGATAGCGTTAGGTAGCTGTGACAGCGACAGCGTTAGGTAGCAGTGACAGGGATAGTGTTAGGTAGCTGTGACGGGGATAGCGTTAGGTAGCTGTGACAGGGATAGTGTTAGGTAGCTGTGACAGCGACAGCGTTAGGTAGCTGTGACGGGGATAGCGTTAGGTAGCTGTGACGGGGATAGCGTTAGGTAGCTGTGACGGGGATAGTGTTAGGTAGCTGTGACGGGGATAGCGTTAGGTAGCTGTCACAGGTATAATGTTAGGTAGCTGTGACGGGGATAGCGTTAGGTAGCTGTGACGGGGATAGTGTTAGGTAGCTGTGACAGCGACAGCGTTAGGTAGCTGTGACACGGATAGTGTTAGGTAGCTGTCACAGTGATAGCGTTAGGTAGCTGTGACAGCGAGAGCGTTCGGTCGCTGTGACAGCGACAGCGTTAGGTGGTTGTGACAGGGACAGCGTTGGGTAGCTGTGACAGGGATAATGTTAGGGAGCTGTCACAAGGATAATGTTAGGTAACTGTGACAGGGATAGCGTCAGGTAGCTGTCACAGCGATAATGTTAGGTAGCTGTGACAGGGACAGCATTGGGTAGCTGTGACGGGGATAGCGTTAGGTCGCTGTGACAGGGATAGTGTTACGTAGCTGTGACTGCGAGAGAGTTAGGTAGGTGTGACAATGACAGCCTTAGGTAGCTGTGGCAGGGACAGCATTGGTTAGCTGAGACGGGGATAGTGTTAGGTAGCTGTGACAGAAACAGCGTTAGGTTGCTGTGACACGGACAGCATTGGGGAGGTGTGACAGGGATAGTGTTAGGTAGCTATGACAGGGACAGTGTTTGGTAACTGTGGCAGGGACAGCCTTAGGTTGCTGTGACAGGGACAGCGTTAGGTAGCTCTGACAGGGATAATGTTCGGTGGCTGTGACAGCGATAGCGTTTGGTAGCTGTGACAGGGACAGTGTTCGGTAACTGTGACAGGGACAGCGTTAGGTAGCTGTGACAGGTACAAGCATTAGGTTGCTGTGACACGGACAGCATTGGGGAGGTGTGACAGGGATAGTGTTAGGTAGCTATGACAGGGACAGTGTTCGGTAACTGTGGCAGGGACAGCGTTAGGTAGCTCTGACAGGGATAATGTTCGGCAGCTGTGACAGCGACAGCATTGGGTAGCTGTGACAGGGACAGCGTTAGGTGGCTGTGACAGGGATAGCGTTAGGTAGCTGTGACAGGGACAGCGTTCGGTAGCTGTGACAGGATAGCGTTAGGTAGCTGTGACAGGGACAGCGTTAGGTGGCTGTGACAGGGATAGCGTTAGGTAGCTGTGACAGGGACAGCGTTCGGTAGCTGTGACAGGATAGCGTTAGGTAGCTGTGACAGGGACAGCGTTCGGTAGCTGTGACAGGATAGCGTTAGGTAGCTGTCACAGGGATAGTGTTAGGTAGCTGTGACAGGGATAGTGTTAGGTACCTGTGACAGGGATAGTGTTGAGTAGCTATGACAGGGTCAGCGTTAGGGAGCTGAGACTGGGACAGCATTGAGTAGCTGTGACAGCGATAGCATTTGGTAGCTGTGAGAGGGACAGCGTTACGTAGCTGTGTTAGGTAGCTGTGACAGGGATAATGTTCGGTAGTTGGGACAGGGAAAGCATTAGGTAGCTGTGACAGGGACAGCGTTAGGTAGCTGACACAGGGATAGTGTTGAGTAGCTGTGACAGGGATAGCGTTAGGTAGTTGTGACAGGGACAGCATCAGGTAGCTGTGACAGGGATAGCGTTAGGTAGCTGTGACAGGATCGTGTTAGGTAACTGTCACAGGGATAATGTTAGGTAGCTGTGACAGGGACAGCATTGGGTAGTTGTGACGGGGATAGTGTTCGGTAGCTGTGACAGGGACAGCGTTAGGTAGCTGTGACAGGGATAATGTTAGGTAGCTGTGACAGGGACAGCGTTAGGTAGCTGTGACAGGGATAATGTTAGGTAGCTGTGACAGGGATAGTGTTAGATAGCTGTGACAGGGATAATGTTAGGTAGCTGTGACAGGGACAGCGTTAGGGAGCTGTGACAGAGACAGCGTTAGTTAGCTTTGACAGGGATAATGTTCGGTTGCTATGACAGGTATAGTGTTAGGTAACTGTGACATTGACAGCGTTAGGTAACTGTGACATTGACAGCGTTAGGTAACTGTGACATTGACAGCGTTAGGTACCTGTGACATTGACAGCGTTAGGTACCTGTGACAGGATCAGCGTTCAGGAGCTGTGACAGGGACAGCATTAGGTGGCTGTGACAGGGACAGCATTGCGTAGCTGTGACAGCGATAGCGTTCGGTAGCAGTGACAGGGACAGTGTTAGGTAGCTGTGACAGGATCAGCGTTCGGGAGCTGTGACAGGGACAGCATTGAGTAGCTGTGACAGGGATAGTGTTGAGTAGCTGTGACAGGGACAGCATTGGGTAGCTGTGACAGGGACAGCATTGGGTAGCTGTGACAGGGATAGTGTTAGCTAGCTGTCACAGGGATAGTGTTAGGTAGCTGTGACAGGATCAGCGTTCGGGAGCTGTGACAGGGACAGCATTGAGTAGCTGTGACAGGGATAGTGTTGAGTAGCTGTGACAGGGACAGCATTGGGTAGCTGTGACAGGGACAGCATTGGGTAGCTGTGACAGGGATAGTGTTAGCTAGCTGTCACAGGGATAGTGTTAGGTAGCTGTGACAGGATCAGCGTTCGGGAGCTGTGACAGGGACAGCATTGAGTAGCTGTGACAGGGATAGTGTTGAGTAGCTGTGACAGGGACAGCATTGGGTAGCTGTGACAGGGACAGCATTGGGTAGCTGTGACAGGGATAGTGTTAGCTAGCTGTCACAGGGATAGTGTTAGGTAGCTGTGACAGGGATAGTGTTAGGTAGCTGTGACGGGGATAGTGTTAGGTAGCTGTGACAGGGATCGTGTTAGGTAGCTGTGACAGGGATAGTCTTCGGTAGCTGTGACAGGGGCAGCATTAGGTAGCTGTGACAGGGACAGCATTGGGTAGCTGTGACAGGGATAGTGTTAGCTAGCTGTCACAGGGATAGTGTTAGGTAGCTGTGACAGGGATAGTGTTAGCTAGCTGTCACAGGGATAGTGTTAGGTAGCTGTGACAGGGATAGTGTTCGGTAGCTGTGACAGGGATAGTGTTAGGTAGCTGTGACAGGGATAGTGTTAGCTAGCTGTGACAGGGATAGTGTTAGGTACCTGTGACAGGGATAGTGTTAGCTAGCTGTGACAGGGATAGTGTTAGGTAGCTGTGACAGGGATAGTGTTAGGTAGCTGTGACAGGGATAGTGTTAGGTAGCTGTCACAGGGATAGTGTTAGGTAGCTGTGACAGGGATAGTGTTAGCTAGCTGTGTCAGGGATAGTGTTAGGTAGCTGTGACAGGGATAGTGTTAGCTAGCTGTGACAGGGATAGTGTTCGGTAGCTGTGACAGGGATAGTGTTAGGTAGCTGTGACAGGGATAGTGTTAGGTAGCTGTGACAGGGATAGTGTTCGGTAGCTGTGACAGGGATAGTGTTCGGTAGCTGTGACAGGGATAGTGTTAGGTAGCTGTGACAGGGATAGTGTTAGGTAGCTGTGACAGGGGCAGCATTGGGTCGCTGTGACAGGGGCAGCATTGGTGCTGTTAGTTTTATGCTAATTGAAATCAAGTTAACTGTTATTTTAAAGTTAATTTTCCATTCTCATTTTCACCGTGGAAATGGGCACGAAGAATAGTATCCAGGGAATCTCTGGTTGATTTGGAAGTTCTGGCTTTGGTGCCATTATCAAGAAATTAAAGAAGCTGTTTATCCTTCAGGATGATTTGGAGAATCTGCTTGGAGAACAGTTGTGCTTTGGAGAACTGTTTTTTAGCCTATTTTTTCAATGTTTGAATGAGCTGTGTGATGGGTGCAACACGAGAGGCCACTAGAATAAAGTTTGAGTTCTGATTGCTGACATATCAATGTCCTACCAGTCAGCTGTTAGTGACGTTCAGTGCTGGGACACATGTCCTCATTACATTGAACTATGTAACCAAACAGGTTTGCAACATTTTTATGGCACGGTGGCACAGTGGTTAGCACTGCTGCCTCACAGCGCCAGGGACCCAGGATTGATTCCCGGCTTGGGTCTGCACGTTCTCCCCGTGTCTGTGTGGGTTTCCTCCGGGTGCTCCGGTTTCTTCCCACAGTCTGAATGACATGCTGATGAGCTGCATTGGCCGTGCTAAATTCTCCTTCAGTGGACCCGAACAGGTGCCGGAATGTGGCGACTCGGGGATTTTCACAGTAGCTTCATTGCAATGTTTAATGTAAGCCTACTTGTGACACTAATAAATAAATTTAAAGCATAGGAGATGACCTTTCAACCCATTGTGTCTCTACTGGCTCTGTGCTGCATTAATCTAGAACCAGTCAGTTGATTCTATTCACAACACTACTCAGCAGCTGCATCTCATGCTCCTTTCCCACTGCCCTCCAATTTTAACAACACTGCTTTAGATAGCAGACAAGACGCCTGTTGGATTCAGGCGGACTACTTTTTTTATTTGCTGATGAATAGATGTGGTACTGAGGCTTCTTGCCTCGTTCTCATCAAGACATCTACAAGGATAAAGCAACAGTAAAGGGAATAACAATTTAGACCGCATGAGAAGAAATTGCTGATTATTTGGAACATGAACTCTGATTGGTTGAGATTTTGCCATGGCGAATGCAGCAGGAAACAGTTCACTTCAACTGTCAAGATTTTGTTTCAAATTCAAACCAGGCAGGTCAACGCAGATTGGTCAAAACCTTTGCCATGGCGAATGAACAAGAAAATAGCTGTCTCCCAAGCTTTTGTTCAGTTGAAAAAGTCACTGTGCTTGGCCATGCTCTTTATGTCTGCAAAGGACAGGGCCCTGTGTGTGAATATATGTAGCTTCTAGCATATGTAAGTGAGCGACACTGCAACTGCCTGGTTTGAATTTGAAACAAAGGTTTGGCTGTTCATAGTTCCCTGCTGCAATCTCCATGGCAACATCTCAACCAATCAGAGTCCACTTGCCAACCAATCAGCACTCTTTTCTCATGCAGTAGAAATTGTTGTTCCCTTTACTGTTGTTTTACCTTGTGTAGTTTTCCTGTTAAGTAGAAGTCAAAAACTTCAGTGGCATGTCTCTTTTTTCAGCAATACTCCAGTTCTGTACCACTAAATGACTACTTTTTTTATTCTTTCACAGGCTATGGGCATCACTGGCCATGCCAGCATTTATTGCCTATCCCCAATTGCCCTTGAGAAGGTGGTTCTCAGAGCGAGACTGCAGATAGTTGGGAACCTGTCTCGGGGGCAGGGAATTCATATGGTGTTCGTGGAAGTGGAAATGACTAGGGTTGGGAAGCATTTTCCGATCAGGGCCAGTGTGATCTCCTGGACTCGTTTTGATCGCCTCAGGGGGTCGGAGAGGAATTTCCCAGATTTGTTTTCCCCATATTGGCCCTGGGGTTTTCACTCTGGGTTTTCGCCTCTCCCTGGAGATCACATGGTCTGGAATGGGGGGGTGGGGGTGAGTTAATAGGTTGTGATGAACAAAGCATCGTAGCTGTGAGGGACAGCTCGGTGGATAGGATATTGGTATGTAGATAGGCTGGAAAATTGGGCGGGGATCCTGGATTCAGGATTCAATCCTGAACCGGGGAGCGGCGCAGGCTTGGAGGGCCGAAGGGCCTGTTCCTGTGCTGTATTGTTCTTTGTTCTTTGTGGTGGTGAGCCACCTTCATGAACCGCTGCATTCCATGTGGTGTAGGTACACCCACAGTGGTGTTAGGAAGGGAGTTCCAAGATTTTGACCCAGTGACAGTGAAGGAATGGTTATAAATTTCCAGGTCAAGATGGTGAGTGGTTTGGAGAAGAATTTCCAGCTGGTGGGGTGTCCCCATGCAACTACTGTCCTTGTCCTTCTAGGTGGTAGAGTTTGGAAGGTGCTGCCAAAGGAGCCTTCAGCAGTGCACCTTTTAGGTGGTATAAATTGATGCCACTGTGCGTTGGTCCAGTCCGTCACTCAAACCAGCCTCCCATCCATTGACTCTGTCTTTACTTCCTGCTGCCTCGGCAAAGCAGCCAGCATAATCAAGGATCCCACGCACTCCGAACATTCTCTCTTCCAGCTTCTTCCATTGGGAAAAAGATACAAAAGTCTAAGATCACATAGCAACCGATTCAAAAACAGCTGCTTCCCTGCTGCCATCAGACTTTTGAATGGACCTACCTCGCATTAGGTTGATCTTTCTCTATACCTTAGCTATGATTGTAACACTATATTTTGCATTCTCTCATTTCCTTCTCTATGAACGGTATGCTTTGTCTGTATAGCGTGCAAGAAACAATTTCACTGTATGTTGATACGTGTGACAATAATAAATCAAATCAAATCAAATGGTGGATGAGCAAGTAGATGTTGAAGTTAGTGGACGGGGTGCCAATCAAGCAGGCTGCTTTGTCCCCAGATGGTGTAAAGCTTCTTGAGTGTTGTTGGAGCTGCACTCATCCAAGCAAGTCGGGGGTATTCCATCACACTCCTGACTCATGCCTTGTAGATGGTGCTCGGACAGGAGGTGAGTTACTTGCTGCTGGATTCCTAGCCCCTGACCCTGCTTTGATAGCCACAGTGTTTATATGGCTAGTTCAGTTCATTTCTGGTCAATGATAACCCCCAGGATGTTGATAGTGGGGGATTCAGTGATGGTAATGCATTGACTATCAAGGGGTGATGGTTAGATTTTCTTTGGCTGCTGAGGGTCATTGCTGAGCAAAGATAACACTGCATTGTGGAAGTGGGAGGCCTCGCTGGTCCTTTCACAACCATTTTGTTCCTTCACAATGTTTTCTGTTGACTGCTTCTTCTGTGCTTTTCACCTTTAAGAGGTGCTGGTTGCCTTTAAGGAGCATCAGATGTTCCAGATGTTTCAGATTTCCACATGCCCAGCTTCCAAATAATAATCAGTGTTTTTGGATGCGATGAAATGTCTAATCTATCTTCTGATGCCACTGGAGCATCAAGATCACATTCAACGTATACAAGAATGTAATCGAAATGGCATGACAATGCAGTGCACTCCTTAAAGTGCCCGTGTTAAAAATAGGCAGGCACTCATATTGGCCATAAAGCGACAGCAATTAGCCCATTTGCATTAACATCATTTACCAAGTTTCTCCTATAGCTTCTTAAGTGGTCTATTTATTTTGGGCCAAAACAGCTGTGCTCACTCACTAGCGACAAGGGATCCCAGTCAGCTATTGGCATCGAATCAGTCAGATTCATCAAGGTCAGGATTGAAGCAATGGCCAGTCACTCCTCGCGTTGTGTTTCAAAGTTAGTGTATTTTCTTCCATATACTCGACACACGTACCCAACTCACCCAGGTGATGAAAAGCACCACTTAGTACAGATTCAAATCACTTCATTCCCAGGGGTTAGATGTCAGCTGCCTGTCAGGACAACACGTAGGATAAATTAGTAATGGAAACATTTTGTTGTATACCCTGTTGGAGCAGCCATCACATATAGTGGGCGTATCGTGTTTGCACAAACATGGCTTCGATCATTGGTATGAACTGGAATGAAAACAATCATATGTAAGCAATAATCCCTCAGTTCATGAAATAATTGCTTTTCAGAAACAGCGTAAATGTTGCTGTCATGAATCATGCTAAATTAAACTGATTGAATTATTGTCTTGTAACTCACTGATCTTACACATTGCATATTATATTTAGCTCTTTGAGCTAAACTACAAGACTCAGGGCGGCCAAACTCCCATCCATTGACTCTGTCTACACTTCCTGCTGTCTCAGAAAAGCAGCAGCATAATCAAGGACTCCACACACCCCGGACATACTCCCTCCCACCTTCTTCTGTTGGGAAAAAGATACAAAAGTCTGAGGTCACGTACCAACCGACTCAAAAACAGCTTCTTCCCTGCTGCTGTCAGACTTTTGAATGGACTTACCTCACTCTAAGTTGATCTTTCTCTGCACCCTAGCTATGACTGTAACACTACATTCTGCACTCTCTCCTTTCCTTCTCTATGAACGGTATGCTTTGTCTGTATAGCCCACAAGAAACAATACTTTTCACTGTACACTCATATATGTGACAATAATAAATCAAATCAAATCAAAGGGATTTTCTGGCCGCACTCGCCCCAAGACCGGAAAATCCTGCTCGAGGTCAACGGATCATTGCATAGTCCGTGTTCCACCCGCTACGATTCCCATGGTGGATAAGACGGGAAAGTTCTGCCCTCGAAGTCAATAATTCGGTGGCATTGTATTAGTGAAATAATTGCGGAATGATTTGCGATGACCGAGTCATCGGCTGCAGCTGCTCAGTAGAAGCAGGGTTGCTGTCGTTTTATGTTGGCATTTGAAAGAAAAACGGCAGCAAGTTGAGCCCCTGTGTAAGAGATGACCTTATTTGAAACGTACCTCACAGCTGATTAAAGTATGTTGTTATTCCATGATTTAGTCCTCCCATTTTTACGCAGGAATTAGTTTAAAATATCACGTTGTTGCGTGTAAAGCAATGCTAAGAATAATCTACATTCTGTTCTCCTTTGTAAGCCATTGGTTTCCAGGTTGCGATTTTGTTTTCTCTAATGCTGAGTTTCTGATCTTATTTTAAGGTTTGTTCTTGTTCCTGCTACCAGCAGATCTGTTGGTGTGGGTTGTTTTTTTTTCCATGATCAAGTAGGGTAGTAATTCGATGAGATACCCTCACCTATGTTTAATGCTTACTATCCTACTGTCAACAGTTTTTGGATTTGGACGCGTACTAATCTCGGCCAGCATTTCATTGCCGAGGGTTTGCAACATTTTGGAGATACAGGTCCGACGTTTATCCAAGAATTAATCTCCCTGCTCAGTATGAACGTAGAAGATCCCAAGGGGGATCTTTCAAAGGAGCATAGGGTCTTTTCCCAATGGTCGAGCCAACAGAAATCCCTCAACCATCACCTCAGCAACTGATCAATTGGCCAGTTATCCCACTGCTGTTTGGGGGACCTTGCTGAGCACAAATTGGCTGTCGTGTCTGCCAACAAAACACAGTGACTAAACTTCAGAAGTAATGAATTGGCTGAGAAGCAGTTTGGCACATCCTGAGGATGTGAATAACACTATATATTCTTTCTTGCAGCTTTCTTTTGGATTACTGAACATTATCACAGGGTGAAGTAGCCAACATCTGAGAAAAGCACGTTTTCTGGCCTGCAACCAATGCTTCATTTTGTCCAAGTTTGAAAAGGTTGCAGTTCATACCCCGAAAAAGAGAGGGGCAACCCTCGTCTTTCCCCCCTGTCCCTGACCCCCCCCCAACCCCCCCGTCCCTATCCGCCCATCCCTAATGTGAGATATTTCTGGGTTCACAATAGCCTTGTACAATTGATTTGATTTAATTTATTATTGTCACATGTATTAGTATACAGTGAAAAGTATTGTTTCTTGCGCGCTATACAGACAAAGCATACTGTACATAGAGATGGAAACGAGAGAGTGCAGAATGTAGTGTTACAGTCATAGCTAGCGTGTAGAGAAAGATCAACTAAATAAGAGGTCAGTCCATTCAAAGGTTTGACAGCAGCAGGGAAGAAGCTGTTCTTGAGTCGGTTGATGTTCGCACTCCAACCCCTATCCTCATAACACAGGAGGACATCTTGTATGCTGAGGCATTAGGATTGGTGGAGGGGTGGAATAGTGCAGAAATTATAACCGCAATATACTGTCCCTGTTTTAGACATTTAACAGAACAGAGTGGACTCCTTTATTCACTTCATCATTTTAAGCATAATGATATATGTATATTTGTATATGTTCATACAGTGTTTGAAGTGGCATCTAAAATATAAAATGTATGACTACATTTTAGCACAAAATGTTCTTTACCGGTCTGTAGTATTATTTTTTGCAAAATTCTGGTTGCCTCTTATCGAGCAAGTTTAGAGTCATAGAATTATAGAATGCTACAGTGCAGAAGGAGGCCATTCAGCCCATCGAGTCTGCACAATTCCACCCAGGCCCCATCCCCATAACTCCGCATTTACCCCAGCTAGTCCCCCTGACACTAAGAGGCAATTTAGCATGGTCAATCCACCTAACCCGCACATCTTTCGGACTGTGGGAGGAAACCCACGCAGACACGGGGAGAATGTGCAAACTCCACACAGACCATGACCCAAGCCGGGAATCAAACCCGGATCCCCGGCACTGTGAGGCAGCAGTGCTAACCACTGCACCACCGTGCTGCAGATGTCACTGATGTAAACACAGCATAGATGAGCGTGAGACAAATTGGCTGGAATTTTACTGTTCCGCCTGGCACGGGAATCGGAGCGGGCGAGGGGCGGACCTTGGAAAGGTCTGTTGACCTCGGGTGGTATTTTGCGGTTTCGGGACAAGCGAGGCCAAAAAAATCACATTGTCTTCAAATCGAAATATCATTCAGATACGAGCCAGGATTCAAAATCATCCAACCCTCCTCGAAACTCTCTTGCACAGTCCAACTACTGAACATTTTTCTGGACCTTGCTAAGAGAAACTCAACTTAATAAATTTAAAATCAAACACGTTAGGAACACAAAACAAAGTGGTGCTGGAAATCCAAAATAAAAATTGGAAATGCTGGGATCTCACAGCATCCCACACAGCATCAACGGAGAGAGAAACACAGTTAACATTTCAGGTCCAGTGGTCCTTGGTTCAAAGACCCAGAAGGTTAACCCTCCCTTCCTCTCTCTGGAGATGCAGATGTCACTCCGCTTCAGATAGGTACCTTTGCTACCTGCTGGAAATCAATGTTTGTTGATTAGCTATGCTAAATTGCTCCTTAGGGTCAGGGGGATTAGGAGGGTAAATACGTGGGGTTACGGGGATAGGGTCTGTGTGGGATTGTTGCAGGTGCAGGCTTGATGGGCCAAATGGCCTCCTTCTGTACTGTAGGGATTCTATGATTTATTATTTATAAAAGGCTTCTATGCTGACTTAGTCAATGTAATGTAGCCGATGATTTTACCAGTCACATCACCATTAAAGTTTTGCTGTCCAACCTTGTCCTGACTTCAAACCAAATTCTCTCACTTCCCAGCTTTAAGTGGATCTCCCACAGTATAATCAGACCACGGGGATGATTTCTTTTTAATTTGATGATAATTAAGTTCATCAGGTTGATGGATGTCAATGATGAGACAGGATAGTTTCCACTTTTTCCAAACATTAGTATTAAGCATGTTAGATGATGATTAACAGGATCAAATGTATGGAAAAACTCCATGAACACTCATAGAAATCATAGAAACCCTACAGCACAGAAAGAGGCCATTCGACCCATCGTGTCTGCACCGACCACAATCCCACCCAGGCCCTACCCCCATATCCCTACACATTTACCCACTAATCCCTCTAACCTACGCATCTCAGGACACTAAAGGCAATTTTTAGCATGGCCAATCAACTTAACCCGCACATCTTTGGACTGTGGGAGGAAACTGGAGCACCCGGAGGAAACCCACGCAGACACGAGGAGAATGTGCAAACTCCACACAGATAGTGACCCAAGCCGGGAATCGAACCCAGGTCCCTGGAGCTGTGAAGCAGCAGTGCTAACCACTGCGCTACCGTGCCGCCCAGACTCTGAAAAGATCCCTTTCCGACACCAATTTGGTGTTTCTATCTCTTACGACAGCGCTTCTAATGTTTTTTCTAAGGAACGTCACCAATTTATTGCCAAATTAGGAGTGGTCTTATTAAATTGGTCTTTGCCCACTTTGCAATTGGATGGGACTGATCAAAGTTAATCCACGAATGCTTGAGAGAGGACACTGGCCTGACCCTGGAGATACACGGATGGTGTTGTACTGAGTCTAACCAACCTGGAAGGTTTCACGCTCAATCTGTGTTATAGAGAGTTACTTTCCCCTGAGCCTCTCATGTCAGATATTGGATTATGAAAAATATGGTACCATAGGTTGTGTCATTGATTGAAAACAGGCCTCCAATCACCCTGAAAGTTATAGAATTTCATTTTCATCCATTGTAGTTGCCAATCAAACAACACTGAAACAGCAGCAGCAAATGGAACATACTCAGAACAAGCCAAACACACTTTTGTTCTGTTGTATATGTTAATGTACATCTGCGGTAATGGAAGAAATGACAGAGATCAGCTCAGCAGTACAATGTAGCTGTGTTGAACTGAGGCCACTATTGCTTAGCTAGCTATGATCAATCCTGTTTTAAGTGCTCATTATACATAGAGTCAGAGGTTTACAGCATGGAAACAGGCCTTCGGCCCAACTTGTCCATGCCGTCCAGTTTTCACCATTAAGCTAGTCCCAATTGCCCGCGTTTGGCCCATATCCCTCTATAACAATCTCACCCATGTAACTGTTTTAATTGTACTGATGGTTTTATGGATTTCAATTTCCCTGCCTTGTGGCACCTACAGAAACAAAAGATTTTACACTGGAAGCCTCCGACCTCCCCGGTGGTGGGGATTATCCGGTGCCACTGCAGTGAATGGAGTTTTGGCCGAGTGCCCAATTCTCCATTCTCGCTAGCAGTGGGCAGGGCAAACGGGATCGGAGAATCCCATCCCTAAAGTTTATTTTAGGACTAAGTGACTGTTGAGATCAGTTGTTTTTATCATAGATATTTGAGAACTCTGTGCAGAAGAGGGCCCTTAGATAAGGCACGGTAGCACAGTGGTTAGCACTGCTGCTTCACAGCTTGGGTGACTGTCTGTGCGGAGTTTGCACATTCTCCCCGTGTCTGCGTGGGTTTCCTCCGGGTCCTCCGGGTGCTCCGGTTTCCTCCCACAGTCCAAAGATGTGCGGGTGAGGTAGATTGGCCATGCTAAAAAAAAATTGCCCCTTAGAGTCCTGAGATGCGTAGGTTAGAGGGATTAGCGGGTAAATATGTGGGGATATGGGGGTAGGGCCTGGGTGGGATTGTGATCGGTGCAGACTTGATGGGCCTAATGGCCTCTTTCTGCACTGTAGGGTTTCTATGATTCTAAGTGTTTGTCTAGAAGGCAGGTGGTCTCTGCAGTTCTATTGGAGGAAAGTGAGAGTTGGGCACAGAGAAACAGACATTGCACTGATTCCTACACAGTGAGAGAGGAACACAGTGGCCCACAACCAGAAAAACCAAACAAGGGACACAGAAAGAACTATGCAGTGGGACAGAAGAAAAGTAACAACTGTAATAAGTCAGAGAATGTCTTTTTGTTTGTAATTAGCCACCTGAGGTGATGACTCATATAATGAAGTTAAGTGCAGGCATGTTTACTTGATTGAGAGGATAAAGACGGGGGGGAAATCCAAAGCTGTCCTCCTGCAACATCCTTAAAATCAGCAGCATCCTTCTTAATTTATGCCGCCGCCTCCTCTTTTTTCAGCTATGCCAAATATGATGGCATTCCCACAAGGAACCACATTCACCATTGTCACCATTCCGGCTGTGTCCATCCAGTGTGGGATGCAGCCCCCCTCATGCCTTACCCACTCACATTAAATCTTGCTGTTCTTGCCTATGTTCTCGGTACGATATTATGCCATCTCTTCGCATCTTTTTCCTCTGTGTCCCCATTCTTCACTTTCTCACCCTTGGCCACAACTCTGTTAACCTTTATATTATGTCCACCTGAGAGTAAAATTACGTGCAAGGAAATATGCCGGGAAACTGGAGTAAAGGACATTATTCAGAAGATAATAGATGCCAAGTGGAGGTGAGCTGGACATGTTGCTCAATGGAATGATAACCGGTGGACTAGGAACCCCATTAGTGGTAAAATCCTTCCTGCAAACGCCCTTCAGATACAACACATGTCCAATTGTTAGAAAAACATTTTCTGACGCCAAAAGATAAATGTTAGCTGGTTTTAGTTACAAGGGCCTTTAAATGTATCCAGTGTGAAATTTACACTTGATTTTGCTACATGCCCATGTTCTGCTGGCATGAATGTCAAATAGTGATGGGGCTGTGTAAAGGATACAAACAAAATCACATTGATATCCTAATTCTGCCACTTTAACTCCCCTTTACATTTATTAGTAAAGTCCTGGCTGGCTATGAAAACGATGTGGGCTTTTATTGCTCACCTCAGAACTGACCAGGAAATCCAGTTGGGCATTAAATGAGCGGATACCAGCCAGAATTGACTTCCACCTAACTTCACAGCCCAGCCGCAACCACTTCTTGAAGCCTGAATATCTTAAGTGGATAATTGAAATGAGCTTCTCAAGTGTCGTATGAAAAATGCCTTCAAATGAGAAGCAGATTGAATCAACTGGCCAAAGTGTTTCTCTGTGGGGGGAGAAATAGTCCTCACCGCTCAAAATGGGATTGAGGGCATTTCCACTGTTTTCTGATCATTGGAAGCCGGCGCCTCTTTGCATTGTTACAAAGACGTGGTAAATCAGCTTAAGGCAGTTAATATGATTCTTTCACAATTTTATCCAGTTAGAGTAAGCGTTCTTTTTGAAGCCACAGAAACTATGAATTAATGTTTGAAAGATGTCACAACAGACAAGAATCTTGAAACGCTTTGCCTTTTGTACAAACTACTACTAAAAATTTGAAGGCTTATGACATATGCCACCTTAATAGGATCTGTGAAGGGTCTAGATTGAGGGTCTGCATTTGATTTGATTTTAAATGCATTTGCTAAGCATCTATGTTCTGTCCTTATTTCATGAATCAAGTTCTGCCTCCCCGTTAGTGCAAAGTGTTACCAGAACTGAGTATTCCAGTGCCAAAAAATGTTTAAAAGCCTATAAAGGAAAGGCAAGCAGGTCAACTCTCACATTTCCATCGCAAAAGATGCAATTTGTCAGTAAAATTAAGTCTCGCTCACAATCTGACAAGAGGGGGCTTATGCCTAGCAGTTCCCCGGGGGAACAGATTTTGTACTCGCCCAGATATGGATAATTGCTTTGAAGCAGGAGACTTCTTAGAAAATATTTATTTAACTTCTGGAGATACCACTTTAAATTGACAATTCAGGAAAGATGTCAAAGCTGTCCCGCCAGTGGGAAGAGATATGACTGCTGGGAGCTGGCTCTCTGCTCCGAGGGAGTCAACAGTGGCACTCTCATTGGGAGGAGAGATTGCAGGAACTTGTGGAAAATGGGTGTTTGGGGAAGGCTATGTCTCCATAGAGTGAAAGGGTCAGATAAAGAAGTGATTGTTGGGACAGAGAAGTAAGTCATGGAGTGTGTGCTCAAGGAGTAACAGTAATTAGTGGAGTTACTTATCGGAACAGAGGAGTAGGAGTGGAACTTTCGGCCCATCAAGCCTGCTCTGTCATTCAATTAGCTTATGGCTGATCCTCCAGACCTCCCCTCCACTCTATCCCCATTATACTGTGCATTTACCATGGCTAATGCACCAAACTTACACATCTTGGGACATTCAGTTTTTAAAGTTTTACCCCAGAATTCTACCGCCCCACCTGCCACGGAATCGGAGCAGGTGAGGGGTGGACGATGGAAATGTCCAGAAATGTTTGTTGACCTTGGGTGGGAATTTCCGGCCTCGCTTGGATGAGGCTGTAAAATCCCGCATTAAAGTTTTAAAGTTGAAATTTAAAAGTTTAATGTTTTAAGTTTATTTATTAGTGTCATAAGTCGGCTTACATTAACACTGCAATGAAGTTACTGTGAAAATCCCCTAGTCACCACACTCCGGCACCTGTTCGGGTACACTGAGGGAGAATTTAGCATGGCCAATGCACCTAACTAGCACGTCTTTTGGACTGTGTGAGGAAATAGGAGCACCCGGAGGAAGCCCACGCAGACACGGGGAGAGCATGCAGACTCCACACAGACAGTGACCCAAGGGGTGATTTAGCATGGCCAATCCTGCCCATCTTGGGTGGGATTTTCCAGCCGCACACACTCCAAGACTGGAAATTCCCACCCGAGGTCAACGGACCTTTGCATGGTCCGCCAAATATTCTGTCCCGACCGCTACAATTCCCGTGGTGGGCAGGACAGGAAAATTCCGCCTCTTGGAACTGTGGGAGGAAACTGGAGCACCCGGAGGAAACCCACGCAGACACGGGGAGAACGTGCAGACTCCGCACAGACAGTGACCCAAGCCGGGAATCAAACCTGGGTCCCTGGCACTGTGAGTCAGCAGTGCTAACCACTGTGCCACCCTTTTCTATTTGATACTTCTGCAGATCCCATGATAAGAGAGTGACAGGTTTCCTGCGATTACATTGTAAAATCTAAGACTGTATCCGGGAGTAGAATCACGGATCAACAAAAATTTGAACCTACAAATCAGCTAACAGGATAATGGAGACAGATTTAGCAATGTTAACTATGGGAACCAATGCAGAGTTCACTCTCTAATAATCAAAACTGTGGAACCAATAAATGTAAAAGCATGGAACTCAGCTAGCTTCCTAATGGGAATATTGTATCAGCCTTCACTTGGAATGGAAGCATAAAGAAAATTAGATTACCGCATTCTGGGTTTGCTTTTATAACCACAGGTAAACTGTGGGACTAAGAGTAACGTTCTGCAAGCTGTTACAGATTAAATAAGCCACAAATGGAGTTTATAAACCAACTGTCAACCTATATTAGTTTATGTTTGACAAAAATAGCAACTTGTGATTTTTATACCAAATTTCTTGAATTTTAAGAGTTTGTCTTCTGATTTAAGAGATGGTGGGGTTGGCATTACTAAAAAGGTCAGTGCAGGAGAGACCTATGAAGAAAAGATTTGTATAGAAAGTCCTTATTCTGTTTGGATGTGAATGTGCTTCCAGACTTGTTTCTACGCTGACATGTCTCGGAAGAACAACTTCATTATCCAAGGCTGAAGAGAGGTGCTAATGAAAATTTTTGATCCTTGTCGGATTTATTTAACAAAGAGTTTTGCAAGGTGAGACAGCAGAGAGTGATGAGTGTTGGAAATAACTTGTTGGGGTGGAGGGAAGGACACCTGTGGAGGGCTGACTGTGAGCCACGGGTACAAGACAGCTATAGACCAACAGTGAGTGTGAGCGTTGGCTGTTCTAGTGGGAATGTGAGGTGCTTTCAGCCAGAGGAATGAAAGGAGCTGTGAAGTGTGTTGTTCCGAGGAATGCTGTGCAGGAGAATACTGGCACCTTAAAGGGAATCAATGGATATGCCACTCACATTTACTGTCCTCCTGAGGTCCTGGATCCTCTTAGTGCATTGCCTGCAGATTTCAGGCACCTCATACCTGCTGCTGACTTTCTCGGCCATTTCCATCATACAAACATACAAATTCGGAGCAGGAGTAGGCCATTCGGCCCCTCAATCCTGCTCCACCATTCTATAAGATCATGGCTGATCTGATTGTGGCCTCAATGCCAATATCTGCCAACTTCCTATATCTTTTGATTCCCTTGTTAGCCAAAAATATACCTATCTCTGCCTCCTTTCATAAAACCTTGTCTGGTTGGTTGATTGGAGAGGTTGACCCCCTTGTCAGTGAGAGAAAGATCACCTCACTGCAATCCCTCAGAACATGCAACATACCTCCAAACAGGAGTGAGAGATCCAGGTCTCCTGTGCCTGCGGAAGCCTCAGGCATCACTGTGCAATTTAGTCCTTTTGATTCCTCCTGGTCTCCATTTAATTAGAAATCCTTGCTTTAACAGATTTTGCATGGCATCCCTCCAGCCTCTCTGCATGGTTAGGGAACCGGGTAATGCTATGGCTCAGTTAAAGAGTGATCGTAAAGCCTGCTACAAATCAACGTAGTGGCACAGTGGTTAGCACTGCTGCCTCACAGCGCCAGGGACCCGGGTTCAATTCCGACCTTGGGTAACTATCTGTGTGGAGTTTGCACGTTCTCCCTGTACCTGCATGGATTTCCTCCGGGTGCTCCGGTTTCCTCCCATGGTCGAAAGATGTGGAGATGCCTGCATTGGACTGGGGTGGGCACAGTATGAAGGAGCAGCGCTCCGAAAACTTATGATTCCAAATAAACCCTATTGGACTTTAATCAGGTGTTGTGAAACTTCTTACATAGTGCAAAGATGTGCAGGTTAGGTGGATTAGCCATGATAAATGTGTGGGGTTACGGGGATAGGGTGGAGGGGACGGCCTGGGTAAGATACTCTATTAGAGTTGGTGCAGACTCAATGGGCAGACTGGCCTCCTTCTGCCCTGTCGGGATTCTATGGTTCTATGAGATCCCAGCTATAAATCCCATCATTTTGCAGGGATTATCAATTTCCATCTATTGTGTCTCCTCACCACACAACTCTGTTCCTCATCCACTGACTCCATCCCATTCTAGCAACCGATTGAGACTGAGCCAAGCTGTTCGCAACCTTGGTGTCGTATTTGTACCCGAGATGAGCTTACATATCCATGACATCACCTAGACCACCTATCTCCGCTTCCATTACACCGCCTGACTTCACCCTTGCCTCAGCTCATCTGCTGTTGAAACTCTCATCCGTCTATCTCTATACATGAATATTCCAATATTCCACTCTGTAAATCCCAAGGTTATCCACAACTCTGCCAAGTCCTGTTCATTAATCCCCCCTCTGCCCGCTGATTTACATCAGCTCCCAGTTAAGCAATTTCTTGCCTTCACAATTCTCACTGTTGTTTTCAAAACTCTCCATGGCCTCATTTCTCCCTGTCTCTGCAATCTCCTCCATGCCTGCAACCATCCAAGATATCTACATTTGTCTAATTCTGGCTACTTGAACATTTTCAATTTTAATCGCACCTCCTTTGGCAGCAGTGCCTTGAATTGTCAATGCCCTGAGTTCTGGAATTCCCTCCCCACATCTCTCTGCTCCTCTACCTCTCTCTTTGTTTTAATGCTCCTTAAAGCCTGTGACAACCCTCACGAGATCCATGGGGAATCACTGATTGATCTCCCTGTGGGGCTTGTTGAGGTCCCCTGGTAACAGGCACTGGCCTGCCTAGCTGGAACTCATAACCGGAGCCTTTGATAAGGCAGGTCCAGGACTGGGCCTGCTGGAGTGTAATCCCGGGCAGGGACTAGTGTGTGTACACCACGGTAGTGGTTTTACTTTGCATTCTGTAATAAACTATGTTCTTTTCCAGTTGGGCTTCCTGAGCCACCACACTAGCCGGTCGAATATCTCCGTCTGTAGGTCGGTGTCAAATGTTGTTGCTAACACTCTTGTGAACGGACATTTTATTACATTTAAAGCGCAATAGTAATGCAAGCTGTTGAAAAACAATTGGTGAGGCAAACACAATCACTCGAGCTTCTTTGTTACCACAATAGCCTGCTCTAAAAATATCTTTCGTTTCATGCAGTGAAAGCATCAAGTTTAACTCACTGCGTGCACCTTGTTTCATATGTGTGATTTCATTGCGGTTGAGAGTGTAAAAGAGGTACAGGATATGGTTCTAAAAACTGAGCAGGGCCACATGCCTTGGCTGTGAAAAAGACTTTTTGAAAAAATCTGTGCCTCTTAGGGGCCAGAAAGAAAATCTAAAATTAAGTCTGAAGACTCTTCCTACTTGTCACTTATAGGCTTTAATGTTCAGCTGTGTAAAATGCTGTGAATATTTGCTCATTGAAAGGCTGTGGTCTGACATGTAATAGAGAACTATGCAGATGCATAATGAATCTAACATTTCTGTTCCAGGAACTTTTTTATTTTTATATAAATAACCAACTAGACAGAATTGAAAGGAAGAGCAAAGCCAGAATTTAGATTTCAGGACGTTCCAAAGCGTCGTACAGATAATGAGTTACGTTTGAAGTCGTTCCTTTGTTTCCTCTGAGGCATGCACAGGGCTATTCTTGTTCGCCTCCTCTTGCTCATCTCCATGCTATCTCTTGGAGACATGATCCAAGGACATGGGGTCAGCTTCCACATGTTTGCAGACAGCTTACAGCTCAAGCTTGTCACCACCTATCTTGACACTCTGTGCTGCCAGACTGCTTGTCTTGGATGAGCTAGAATTTCCTCCAGCTACAAATCAGTAAAACGACAACCACTGCTTTGGGCCCTTGTCACAAACGCTCCCGAACCCCTGGTCAGACTTCTCCCTGCCTGGCATTTCAGGCTGAATCATTCACAACTTTGGCATCACATTTGACCCCGCGCAGAGTTTATATCGGAACACAAGACTTAGGAGCAAGAGTAGGCTGTTTGGCCCTTCGAGCCATTTGATAAGATTATGGCTGATCTGATTGTGCTGTCAACTCCACTCCTCTATCTTCTGACCTCATATCCACTTCAGCACAAGGATGTCCCACTTCCACCTATCAAGAACCGTAGAATCCCTCCAGTGCAGAAAGAGGCCATTCAGCCCATTGATTCTGCACTGACTCTCCAAAAGAGCATCCCACCCAGGCCCTCTCCTCTGTCCTATCCCCGTATTCCCTCACATTTACCATGGGGCAGTTCAGTATGGCCAATCCACCTAACCTGCACATCTTTGGACCGTGGGAGGAAACCGGAGCACCCAGAGGAAACCCACGCAGACACGGGGAGAACGTGCAGACTCCACGCAGACAGTGACCCAAGGCTGGAATCGAACCTGGGACCCTGGCGCTGTGAGGCTAACGACTGTGCCATTGAGCCACACTCTGTAACATTGTTCTTCTCAGCACTTACTTCAGCCCTTCTGCTGCTGAAACCCTGCTCTATGCCTTTGTTTTCCTCTACACTCGACTTTGCAATGCTGTCCTGGCCAGCCTCCCATCTCCCACCCTCGGTAAATCTCAGTGTATCCTCAACACCGCCTTCCTGTAGGAACTCTGGTAAAACACCCAAGAACAAAGCCCTGGTTCATCAGTTAAGAAGAAAGACCAAATGGAAAACAAGTCTAGTGGATATAACGCCCTCCAAGAGACAGCCCAACAGCGAACACTGAACTAACAAATCTCAGAGATTTTAGATGAAAAGCAACTTGAAGTTCTCCTCGAGTTACCGCAGAGAAAAATAATCCTTCAAATGACGGCTTATGAAGTTGAAGAAAAGCTTTTTAAAGGCCCTGACATTTCTCCTGAGTTGTGCCTTTTCTGGAGCTTGGATTTAGAGTAATAAAGATTGCACAGGCTGGAGCTCTTAGTGAGGAAATGTTTCCAATCTAAAACTGGGAGCCATAAATATAAAAAACAATCACTAGTAAAACCAAGAAGGTGCAGAAAGTGAAGTCGCATGGGATCAGAGGTGAGTGAGCAAGGTAGACTCAAAACTGGCTCGGTCAAAGAAGACAGAGGGTAGCAGTGGAAGGGTGTGTTTCTGAATGGAGGGCTGTGACAAGTGGCGTTCCTCAGGGATCAGTGCTGGGAGCTTTGCTGTTTGTAATATATATAAATGATTTGGAGGAAAATGTAACGGGTTTGATTAGTAAGTTTGCGGATGACACAAAGGTTGGTGGATTTGCGGATAGCGATGAGGACCATCAAAGGATACAGCAGAATATAGATCAGTTGGAGACTTGGGCGGAGAGGTGGCAGATGGAGTTTAATCCGGACAAATGTGAGATAATGCATTTTGGAAGGTCTAATACAGATAGGAAATATATAGTAAATGGCAGAACCCTTAAGAGTATTGATAGGCAAAGGGATCTGGGTGTAAAGGTACACAGGTCACTGAAAGTGGCAATGCAGGTGGAGAAGGTAGTCAAGAAGGCATACAGCATGCTTGCCTTCATCGGCTGGGGTATTGAGTTTAAAAATTGGCAAGTCATGTTGCAGCTTTATAGAACCTTAGTTAGGCCACACTTGGAATATAGTGTTCAATTCTGGTCGCCACACTACCAGAAGGATGTGGAGGCTTTGGAGGGGGTACAGAAAAGATTTACCAGGATGTTGTCTGGTATGGAGGGCATTAGCTATGAGGAGAGGTTGGAGAAACTTGGTTTGTTCTCACTGGAACGACGGAGGTTGAGGGGCGACCTGATAGAAGTTTACAAGATTTATGAGAGGCATGGACAGAGTGGATAGTCAGAAGCTTTTTCCCATGGTGGAAGAGTCAATTACTAGGGGGCACAGGTTTAAGGTGCGAGGGGCAAGGTTTAAAAGAGATGTACGAGGCAGATTTTTTACACAGAGAGTAGTAGGTGCCTGGAACTCGTTGCCGGGGGAGGTAGTGGAAGCGGATACGGTAGTGACTTCTAAGGGGCGTCTTGACAAAAACATGAATAGGATGGGAATAGAGGGATATGGTCCTGGGAAAGGTATGGGGTTTTCGTTAAGTCGAGGCTTGGAGGGCCGAAGGGCCTGTTCCTGTGCTGTAATTTTCTTTGTTCTTTGAATTCAGGAGAAACTGTTTTTACGCAGGGGTGGTTAAAATGCGGAATGTGAAATAATTCTTTTTTATTTATACGTTCATGGGACGTGGGCATTGCTGGCTAGGACAACATTTATTGCCCATTTGTGGCATAAAAATTACTTGCCACTTACCAGCCCAACACATTACTGTCCATGGCTTGCTGCATTGGACTGCACATGGACTGCTTCAGTATCTGAGGAGTCGTAAATGATGCTGAACATTGTGCAATTATCAGCGAACATCCCAACTTCTGACCTTATGAAGCAGGGAACGTCATTGATGAAGCAGCTGAAGATGGCTGGGCCTAGAAAACTCACCCGAGGAACCCTTGCAGCAATGAGTGACCTCCAATGACCACAACCATCTTCCTTTGTGCAAGGTGTGAGTGCAGCCAGCGATACGTTTTCCCCCTGATTCCCATTGACTCCAGTTTTGCTCGGGCCCTTGATGCCACACTCAGTTAAAAACTGCCTTGATGTCAAGGGCAGTCACTCTCACCTCACCCCTGGAGTTCAGCTGTTTTGTTCGTGTTTGGAATAAGGCTGTAATGAAGTCAGGACCTAAGTGACCCTGGTGGAACTCAAACGAATCATCCATGCGCAGATTATTGCTGAGTTTGGTAGCACTGTCAGTGACCCTTTCCATCACGTCACTGATAACTGAAAGTAGACAGATGGGGTGGTAATTGGCGGGGTTGGATTTGCCCTGCTTTTTGTGTACAGGGCATAATTAGGCATAACTTTGGCTGGGATTTTACAGCCTCGCTCATCCTGAAACCAGAAAATCCCGCCCGAGATAAACGGAGCTTCCCATTGCCTGTCCCTCGCCCGCTCCGATCCATGTGGCGGACGGGGCGGTAAAATTCTGGCCTTTGCTCCCACAAGGACTGCGCAGTGGTCACTCCTCCAAATACTGACAGGGACAGATGCACCTGCAGCAGGTAGATTGGTGAGGACGAAGTCAAGTCGATTTTTCCCTTCTGTCGGTTCCCTCGCCAGCTGTCATGGACCCAGTCTAGCAGCTAAGTCCCTTCGGACTTCACCCGTTTGCCCAGCAGTGGTACTACCGAGCCACTCTTGGTGATAGACATTGAAGACCCTACCCAGAGTACATTCTGTGCCCTTGTCACCCTCAGTGCTTATTCCAGGCAGGAGGTGGTAATCAGCAGGAGGTTCCCTTGCCCATGCTTCACTTGATGCCATGAGACTTCATGAGGTCAATGACATGGAGTGGTTGTAGTGTATAAGATATTGCATTCAAGAGGAAGCTAGATAAAGACTTTTGGGTGAAAGGAGGTGAAGATGATATTAATAGTTTAGATGGAGTCAGGTATGTGGAGACTCCTGAGTAGTCGATGTAGACCAGATGGGCTAACTGACCTGTCTCTGGGAAGTATGTAATTCAATGCAATTCAATAAAGTTTACTGGCCTGCAACTGGGGCAGAAGTCTTTGCTGCTGGTTTTCCATCCTTAAATCACACTCCTGATGGTGGCTTGTGGCTCCAAGTGAACTGCCTGATGAGTCCACATGCAGCTGTTTTAACTTTGGTGCTCTGAAATTCCAGAAGTTATGCTAGCAGTGCACGGCTAAGTGGGAACAGGATTTATAATGCCTATCGGTTGCCAGTAAAAGCTGAGAGTGGTGGAAATGAGAACCTCTGACAATGAATTACTGGGTTTGGGAAAGAGGTTTTGAAGTTTAGCTTTTCATGTTTCACCCGAGCCAGCGCTGGACTTGCTTCCAATTGCCAGTATGTGAGACACTGAGACTACGCGTAGTCATTGGCCCTTTCCTGAATGTGAGGCTTCTGGCATCAAGCCATAGCATTTTCGGTGGCACCAAAGAGTCATCAAGGGGATGGGGAATAAAGCTTATTAGGAGGGTGCAAGATATATCCTTCAAGATATATCCCCTGCCCCTTTACTCAAGAGTGCACAAAGGTCCTATAAGGGCACCAAGAGGACTCTCGAAATCCTAAAAGAGGACTTCCATTGTCAGGAGAGGATCAACGGTGGCACAGTGGGTTAGCACTGCTGCCTCACAGTGCCAGGGATCCATGTTCGATTCCGGGCTTGGGTCACTGTCTGTGTGGAGTTTGCACATTCTCCCCGTGTCTGCATGGGTTTCCTCCGGGTGCTCCAGTTTCCTCCCACAGTACAAAGATTGGCCACTAAGGGCCATGCTAAATTGCCCCTTAGTATCAAGGAGACTAGCTAGCATGGGGTTTAGAGAAGGGGTCTGATTGGAATTGTGATCAGTGCAGACTCGATGGGCAGAATGGCCTTCCTCTGCACAGTAGGATTCTATGATTCTATGAATATGGTTTGGATTTTGTGCCACGCACAGCTGTAGTTTGCTGTGCGCTGCAAAACCGTCACCCTAAAAAAGGCCTGAGATTCACGGAGATATGGTCCCGGCTGCTTTGAAGGCAGAACACGCAGGAGACCATTGGAACAACTGCCATACCGGGCCGCTCAATGTTTTTGGCAGTGGACACCAGAACACACTGAACATCACTGATGTGTTCTCATCTGTTTAAGACAGTACAACTCCTGTGCCATCTTTGCTCCATTGTCGAATACAGAACAAATCCTTCAGCTGAGTACCTGAGCTATCACTCAGATCATAGCAAACCTCTTTGCTCCTGGATAACCATGCAAGTCCTATTTCACTGACTAAGCCAGTGCAAATCAGTGCACCCTTCCTTGAATAGCTGCAATCTCAATGAATAACACGGAATGATGCAGTGCATATTCTTGTTTGATACGACCAATTCCAAAGTGACAGCAAATTCATCTACACTTGCTTCAGAGTGTGATTCCCTGGTTAACTTTTCAGGACTGAATGGGTGTTGTGGCTTGCTGGGTGTTGTGTTGCTATGTAATCTCAGAAATTGTGGCCTCAATTTTCACTCCAGGTTCAGGAGCCGGAAAACTCCCAGCTCCACAAACCAAATGTGCCCTGAAAATTCCAGACTTTTGTTTTGGGCTTGGTGGGGAGTTGGGGGGAGGGGGGGTTGCGGTGCTGTGGTGGCCGGTGAAAATGGGAGTTGTGGCCACCGACGCCACTGGCTGCCAGATGCGGAGGCGTGTTACGCAAAACACCTGCCTCGCTGCCAAAAAACACAGGCCTTGGTGCCAAAAACACAGGCCTTGGTGCTCTGGCGTTTTGTCAAAGCTACCAAATGAAATGAAGGAATAAAACACAAAGCAGATTTTCATCCCTCACCCCTCACCCCCACCACACACTCCCCATGCCCCATCCACCTTATGCCCCACCCACTCCTAATGGCCCCCCTCATACTATACATGGCAACCCATGCTTCCATTCATCCCCAAAGCTCTTTGTAGTCCCTGTGGTAACGTACAGCCAATTCATGTCAAACCATGCCACCCCACCTACCACTGTCTGCCATTACACCCTCCGTGCTAATTCATCTAGTATCCATCATAGGCAGATCTCAGGGTCCGTGCTGAGATTACATAAAGTTCTCCAGTGTCTATAGGTGAATTCACTGGTAGAAAAAAACACTAAAATTGATATAAAAACTGCGCAAGTAATTTCCTTTAATCCCTTGTAAAAACAAGCATTCATACGTAAATTCCCAGTTTTTAAGAACCTGGTATTGTCAATTAAACCGTGAACAGACAGGCATTCCACTGTGATAATGATAGGTGTGAAATAAATCATGCAGCATTAACCCTATAATGTAACCATCAGGCTTATGTCAACAGACAGAGCGAAATAGCAAGCACTGATTTTTTTCAAACACTGCAGACATTTATTTCAAATATTTAAAAAGCAGCAGTTTAAATTCAATGGGAAGGATTTTCCACGTGACCTGACACGTGTTTTGTGGCAGTGGAGGTGGCCTGCCATTGGGGCCAATGGTGGGATCACCTAGTCCCGCTATTGTCAATGAGGTTTCCCATTTGAATCACTGCCGGAAAGCCTGTGGCAGGGAGGTGTCGTCAGCGGGTCTGGAAGATCCTTTCAGTGGGAAAATTCCAATCCATGATAGCTTTACAACTCCCTTTGACAATTCTCTTGACAGGAAAGATGAAAGATCTTAATATTTACCATGCTGCCTCACACAAAAGAAGGGCTGGTTTGAACTGGTTCTGTTATCCATCACATGACTCTTCAGTGCAGCTGTGAAATGTGGGTCCCTGGAGCACTTACATAGAACAATTAATTTCTAGCTAATTTGTTCCTATCTTTTTACAGATATTTACAGATAATACAATAATATATAACAATATGAAGCCACATCTAAAGGCCACCTTACCTCTCTATAGAACTCGAGTAACTTCAGACCTTCCAGCAGTCTAATGTACACAAGTCATGTTTTGGACATCCCACTAGTGAAAATCAGATCTAACTGAGTCAGCTGCACTTTAACATGTTCAGTTCCCCCTGCGAACCATGGGTGTGCAATTTAGAACCAACCCAACTGCCCCCTCCCACCAGCCCCAAAGGCAAAGATGGCAGAGGCCAGTTTGGGGATGGGAGTTCCGAAATCGTGCCAACACAGTTATTTTCGCAAAGGTGGAGAGGTTCTCTGCCTGCATGAAAATTCCGACCTCTGAGTTCAAATCCCAATAAAGTATGAAACTGAACTCTGTAAAGATTGAGGCCATTCGGTCTATCATGCCTGTGTCAGCTCTGTGCAAGAGCAGCTCACCCAGTGCTACCCTCCCACCTTCTCCCTGTAGCCCTGCACATTCTTCTTCTCTGAGGAATGATCCAATTCTCTTTTGAAAGCCAGTTTTCTCATGTTGCCATTGCTTCTTTTGACAGTTACCTCAAACAGTTGTCCTCTGGTTCTCGATCCTTCCGTCAATGAGAACAGTTTAGTCTGATCTAATCTGTCCAGACCCTTGCCGACTTTGAACCCCTCATTTCAAATCTCCCCTCAATCTTCTTCTAGAATGGCTCCAGCCTCTCCAATCTACCTACATCATCCCTGGAATCTTCTGAAGATCTTCTTTACTCTCACTGCCTTCACCAGTGTTTGATACAGGCTTGGTATAAATTTCTTGTTCCTTTATGCCTCTAAAGCTCAGGATCCTTTATACTTTATTAACCACACTCTCAACCTGCCCTGAAACTTTCAAGGATTTATGTTCCATTTAACCCCAGATCTCTCTGCTCCTGCACCCACTTTGGAATTGCATCCTTACCTTTATGTTGTCTCCCCACATTCTTTCAACAAAATCATAGAATGCCTACAGTGCAGAAGGAGTCCATCGGGTTTGCAAATGTCATAGACCAATTTAACCCAGACAATTTTCAGACCCGAGCATTCTGCTTCCTCCTAAAATAAGTAAATCAAAGTCTAAAAAGGTGATAATGGGATACTCAAGACAGAGTAAGGACAGAGATCAGGATCGTCCAGTCCTGTCCATCAACAGGTTTTTCCTGTTCCGCCCGCTGCCGGGATTTCCGTTCTGCCAAAAGTCAATGGACTTTTGGTTGGCTCGCCGCATCTCCTGCAGTGGGTCCAGCCACGACGGCGACGGAAAATCCCAGCCAAAAATGGATTGGCAAAATAGTGATGTATTCCTGCCCATGACATATTTATCATAGAACCATAGAAATCATAGAAACCCTACCGTGCAGAAGGAGGCCATTCGGTCCATCAATATGCACTGACAACAATCCCACCACAGGCCCTATCCCCACAACCCCACACCTCTATCCTACACATCCCGGGACACTAAGGGGCAATTTAGCATGGCCAATCAACCTCACCTGCACATCTTTGGACTGTGGGCGGAAGCTGGAGCCTCCGGAGGAAACCCCACGCAGACACGGGGAGAATGTGCAAACTCCACTCGGGCAGTGACCCAAGCCGGGAATCAAACCCAGGTCCCTGGAGCTGTGAGGGAGCAGTGCTGACCATTGTGTCACCGGTACACTTGAACCTTTCAGCTCAGCTTTCACGTATTTTACAATGAAAATCTTTTTCAATCAGTTTGTAGATGAATATAATGAATTATTTTATCCACTTGGATGAACAATAGATTGCTTATTTATGAATGGCTGCACATGTGCAGCACTATCGAGTCATAAAGTCATAGAGGTTTACAGCATGGAATCAGGCCCTTCGGCCCAACTTGTCCATGCCGCCCAGTTTTCACCATTAAGCTAATCCCAATTGTCCGCGTTTGGCCCATTTTCCTCTATTCCATCTTACCCATGTAACTGTCTAAATGCTTTTTAAAAGACAAAATCGTACCCGCCTCTACTACTGCCTCTGGCAGCTTGTTCCAGACACTCACCACCCTCTGTATGAAAAAATGGCCCCTTTTGTATCTCTCCCCTCTCACCTTAAACCTATGTCCTCTAGTTTTAAACTCCTTACATTTGGGAAAAGATATTGACTATCTACCTTATCCGTGCCCCTCATTATTTTATAGACCTCTATAAGATCACCCCAAGATCCTACGCTCCAGGGAAAATAGTCCCAGTCTACCCAACCTCTCCTTATAACTCAAACCATCAAGTCCCGGTAGCATCCTAGTAAGTCTTTTCTGCACTCTTAAAATCACAAAAGGTGTCGTTCTTAATCTTCCAACACTTAATGGCTTCTCCAGACCAAGTGTGAAAGCATCAGGTGTTTCTCTAGACACTATGTGGAAAGGCACACATCTTAATGAGCATCAACACTGCTGCTAATATTATGAGGATATATGACCACTGCATTATTCATACTGTTCATGCACAATGTGGTAATTATCAGGCCAAGATGAGATAGACAGAAGATAAAACTGGTGATGGGGACGTTGGGAAGAATAAATAAGTTAGCTACGCAGGCCATCATTTAGTAATTGTGGTCGGAATTTTACCGGCATGCCCGCCTGAGGATCGTAAGATTGTGCCCAAGGCCAATGGAGAATGCCGGTCTGCGATCCGGTAAAATCAGGGCCTGTGTGTTTGAAAGGAATCTCTTCTTGAAATCCGCACAGTGGCACAGAGGTTAGCACTGCTGCCTCACAGCACCAGGGACCTGGGTTCAAATTCCGGCCTTGGGTCACTGTCTGTGTGGAGTTTGCATGTTCTCCCCGTGACTGCGTAGGTTTCCTCCGGGTGCTCCAGTTTCCTCCCACGGTCCGAAAGACATGCTGGTTAGGTGCATTGGCCGTGCTAAATTCTTCCCTCAGTGTGCCCGAACAGGCGCCAGAGTGCGGTGATGAGGGGATTTTTCACAGTAACTTCATTGCAGTGTCAATATAAGCCTACTTGTGACACTAATAAAGAAATTTTAGAGTGTAAGTTATGAGAGTGAGTTGCTATGTCCTGGAATGGATCGTGTGGGCAGTGGGGGAGTTTAAATCTTATTTACTGAAGGATGTATGTGAGAGGGTAACTGCAGCGCTTAATAAAAGGACGAATGTGATGGGGCAAATCTCTTTGTTAAATCTTACCATCAATAGGTTTCGATTTTTGTTATGTTTAGCAATCAGCATGTCTCAAACAAACCCTGTGCCCCGGTTTTGGTGCACTCAAAGGGACGTAAGTAACAGACTTTACGGCCGTGTTTTAAAATGATGACTGTTGCAATATCAGCACTGATGTCTTGCTGTAGAAAATATGTACCCTATCTGCAGATTTTGTGCAGATGTGACCCCAGGGACAGCTGGCAGCCAGCCCCTTCTGGAAGGTTCTGAAGCATTAATGGCAAAAGACAAAAATAAAGTCAGGACTCTATGGAATTAAATGACTCCTTCTGGAGCTACATACATTAAGCTGCGTGTGGGAAGATCTGGGAGCCATTAATTTGTGGGTGGAAGTGACCTCATCATTAAGGACTGCTGAGAAAGAGAGAGAGAGAGAATGTTGCCTTTCCAATTGATTTATATGACACAGGCAATTCTTAATACGGTGTCAAAGAATAAAATACAGGAGCAGAGAAATAGTGAGCTTATGTCTGATGTTCAACACTAGACTAGATCATGGTGACATCTTGGGGGGAATTTTCCCGTTCTGGCCGCCATGGGAATCATAGCGGGCGGGGAGGTCGGGGGGGGGGGGGGGGGGCAGATCATGCAAACATCCGTTGACCTTGGGTGGAATTTTCTGGTTTTGGGGTGAGCGCGGCCGGAATTGTATAGCAGGGTTATGATGTATCACTCAAGAAACTAAACACCTGAGTATTGTCTTCTTTCCCTAATACCGGCACAGATTAGAGAAAAGTGACCCTTATTAACCCATTGAGGTCACATCTGTTCTCACTTAGTGCTATAGCCGACAGATTGACAATCTGTGAAGCTCTGTGCAAACCAGCTTCGGGTTCATCTTTTTAATTAAGTTTTAAAAATGCCTCGGAGTGACAGACGATTTTTGGTTGACATTTTTTTCTAAAAACAAATCAAAGTTAAGAGGGAGGAAACAAGAGAAATGGTGGTGCCTTTTTAGCAGAGGGATGGAAAAAAGACCAGCGAGAAGGGGTGAGAGCGCGATCGGACGGGAAGTGCACAGAGAGGGAGAACAACAGACTTAGTTCCCCAGAGATACTTCCCTATTAAGGAATCTAAACACACAGATTGAAAGAGGCAAGAGGCCATTGGGGTGGGGGCGGGGGCGGGGGTGGGGACAGCAGGGTGGGAAGCAGGCCAATCACATGACCTAACAGGAAATGTTAAAGCATCCTTCCCCATTTAAATATTTAGAATCAACATGGTAAATTGTTCTTTTTCATCATTCTCGGAGCACACGACATTAAAGACCACGATTACGGCGAACCTCAAGAACACTCTTTCACAAGTCACTCGTAACATTGCCACTCGTTGTGTAGCTTCTACGGAACGAGGTTGAGAGAGAACCTTGTGCCCGGCTCAGACAGAAATCAAGTGAACCGCAATAAATAGATATTACTTGTTTCTTATCAATATGATTGATATGCCTCATTTAGATCAATACTATTCTAAATGGTATTGGTAGAACCACTGCAGAATGCATTTAACGCCACATGTTATACATTTTCTGGCAATTTATTTTTCAGTCCACTGCGCTCTCCCTATCCGACATGTTGTATGATGCCAAAAAGCTCCATCGCTCTCCTGAATTATTTTCAGAAAAATGCTCTTAAAGGGGAAATGTCTTCTTGAAGGGAAAGTGTTCCTCGCCGTGTCGGCACCACTGACATGCAATCGCGACTTGTCTGATCTTCATTGGCTCTGCTGTTTGTTTCTACCCTGATGTCAATGGGACCACTCCTTCATGTGACTATGACTGACCTCTTCCTGTATACAATCCCCAGAGCTTTGCAAATGTTAGTTCCTTCCCAGTTTTGAGAAGCGCACAGCTTTCTGCTTGAGTTCAAGAGTCAGGCTCTGCAGCTTTAAGCTTGCTTCAGAAGAGAGAAGTACAGTTCTCAGCTCTTTTAGGTAGTTCCCTGTTATAGACTATGTCTTTTCTGTTTCCCTTTTAATTGATTTCTCATGCGGAAATTGGTATAACTCCAGGACTTTGTATTTTTTTAATTAATAAATCAAAATTGTCAGTGTTGAGCTCTTCTCAAGGTGCTGCATGCTGGTGAATGTTGAAGAGGGCATGGGTGATGGTGAAGGCCAGAGAGAGGCTGGCTTAGCTCAAGCTCATCGACAGCAGGGCCTGATTCTGCAGGGGAGATCTGCAACTGAAAGAACGGAACAAGGACCCATCTGGTTCACTAATGTCCTTTAGGGAAGGAAATCTGCCGTCCTTATCTGGTCTGGCTTACTGGTGACTCCAGAGCCACAGTAATGTGGTTGACGTTCAACTGGCCTTGGGCAACTAGGGATGGCCAATAAATGCTGGCCCAGCCAGTGACGCCCCCATGTCCCACGAATGAATTTTAAAAATCCACTCGTTGGGTATTACGTGGCAATTTGAGTTGCAGAAGGAAGGGGAAATTATTAGTGTGTGGCTCCATTACAACATGTATGAGGCACATGGAAACATGCATGGCGCGTGTGTCATGCAGCACGCAAAGCTGCAGATTGGAGAGTTGAGATAGACCAGGAAAGTGGCGGGCCGAGAGGGGGGGAGTGACAAATGTTGGCAAATACAAAATGGATGCCCTGTGTTTTTTGTGTAACTCGGTGGCCCCACGAAGCAGCAGTGAGGGCGACAGCTGACAGTGTTGCTGAAACTAGGAGGCGGGTCTGCTTATTACTCAGATTATAAACAGGTAATTGAGGGGCGGGATGGAAGTACTTGGCATATTGTGGAGGGCCAGTGTGGCAAAGTGTCATGCAGAAAGGGAGTCACTGCAAGAAGTGGGTCTTATCTTGGTTGAGCATGTCAGATCATTGATTCCTTTTTTACTGCTTTGCAACCATCTGTTAGGGGGATCTGACGTACTCAGAGATCACCCTCAAAATCCTGCTGCAATTGGGATTCTAGCCTCACTTGAGGGCTGTCCTTCCATCTGAGGTCCAAGATTCTCTCCGAGGCTACATCTGGAAATCCTGCCTCTGCCGTGGTGGACCCACGGTTCCAATACCCAATGTGTAGAAAAAAAAAAGATACCCTCGCTTTGCTTTATCAGGTGCAGCTTCATGTTGTATTGACTCGTTTCCTGCTAGGAATTCCGCTCGGAATTCCCGCCCCCACCACCACCACCAATCAGCAGCAAGCTGCCAGAATGCTAATGAGAATCTCACCTGTCATTGGTTAATGATTCAGGGGTTGGCTGTGTTGTTTCTTTCCACAGGGTGATGTCCGGATGAACATTCCTCGGAGTAAAAAGAATCTTCCCCACTGCAGAGCTCACAACTGCTCTTCAAAGCTGTGAAAATGGTAACCGTTCGGTACCGTCTTCCAGTTTATGAGGATGGTGTTGGGAAGTGCGTGATATATCTAGCAGCTCGACAATGAATGGAAAAACGTCTTGCCTTCTTTGCCTGGTGCTCTGTATCCGCCGTAAAGCACATCATGCTGTTCTTAGATCATGCAGTAGCAGTGACAGTAACAGGGGGATTCCGTGGCTGAGGCCATTCATTCCTCCGAGCTGAAGGCAGAAGCATGGCAACAGCAGTAATTAACGGCCTAAAAGGAAATGATCTAATTATAGACCAATGATACAGCGTTGAAGATATCATTATCCTTCTATGGACATTTCTTTTGCACCCATTCTCTCTCCTCCCCTTCGGAAAGTGCTGAATCAGGCTCAGGGTACAGTTCCATGGGTGCTGGCGTGCTTTGAGTGAAGACCAGATGGTGAGTGCTGGCAGACTGCTCATTTGTAGAGGGTAATATAGTTGAGTATGATCTACTATAGTTGAGTATGCACACCACATCACCCAGGTTGGAGTTTCTTCATCGTAATTAGAAGAAGGAATCCTGGCTGATTTTTTTTTTTCCTCAATCCTTGTCTAGGAAAACATTTGACATGGAAATCCATTGTTGCCCCTGTTCCCCACCCAGGCTGAAACCAGTCAATAGATGTTTGTATTAAGAGAATGTCATGACTAAGGTGTAGGCGAGGGACTAAGCAGAACTTATACATTTCACAATGATGATGGAAATGAGTGGACCATTTTCCTCAGGAAACTATTGTGCGCCTCCTGGCATATCTTTGAGAATCATTGGCAGAGATAAAAACAAATAACAAAGAACAAAGAAAATTACAGCACAGGAACAGACCCTTCGGTCCTGCAAGCCTGCTCATCTGAACTAAAACTCCCTACTCTTCCGGGGACCATATCTCTCTATTCCCATCCTATCATGTATTTGTCCAGATGCCCCTTAAAACTCACTATCGTATCTGCTTCCACTACCTCCCCCGGCAGCGGGTTCCAGGCACCCACCACCTCTGTGTAAAAACACTTGCCTCGTACACCTCCTTTAAACCTTGCCCCTCTCCCCTTAAACCTGTGCCCCCGGTAATTGACTCTTCCACCCTGGGAAGATTATCCACTCTGTCCATGTCTCCCATAATCTTGTAAACTTCTGAGGGCCATGGACAGAGCGGATAAGTCATTTTGCTTTCTCTGGTAGAGAATGTCATAGGGAGGACAAAATGGCTGATGACCTATTAATAGAAGAGTTAGTGAATTTAACCCCAACCGGTTTTCATGAAAAGAAAATCTCAAACATTTTCACTGTCGCGGTGCTTGGGGAATTGGCCTTTCTGTGGGCGTGAGGAAGGGGGAAAGCAACAGAGACATTGTTGCATCACTCTTTATCCTGACTACATTGCCCAAGATTTCCCAGAAGGTGTAAGTGGGCCTGAACCTGTAGGAGGCACCGGCTCATTGCATCTGTTCTAAAAGGTAATGGAGAGTGTCTCCAAACATCCACCTTGTTTCCCGAAACTGTTCAGGGACCCATGTGGGCCCAAGGCTCTGCTAAGGTCCTTGGGGAAGGCTGAAGAAATGTCAATCATTTACCAAGTTTACAGTTAATTCTTCCCCTCAGGACATTTCAAGCGCCCAAGGTCTCTCCTCCTGTATCGAGGAGGAACATAGGAGCAGCGGAACAGGAGTAGACCATTGAATCCCTTGAGCCTGTCTTGTCAGTCACTTAGGTCATGGCTGTTCTGTATCCAAATTTCATCTATCCGTCTGGATCTTTTTACCCTTAACACCCCTGCCCCAAAACAATGTATCAGTCTCAGTTATGAAATTTTCTATTGATCTGTACTTCCCACCCCACCCAACTTCAACAGCATTTTGATGGAGAGAATTCCAGATTCCACAATTGTTTGCATGAAGAAGTCTTTCCTGGCATCACACCTCTTATTTTAATCTATACTATGTCACCTTATTCTGGGCTCCCCCACTGGAGGAGCCATTTCCCTCCAGTGACTGATCAAATACTTTAATTATCTTAATTCCCTCAATTGGATCACCCCTTAAGCTTCTGTACTCAAGGGAGTACACGTCTTGTCTCATCCCCATGAGCTGGGAAAAACGATGAAAGCCTGCAACTTGATTTCCTCACAGGGGTTTAGATGCATGGCCCCAAGCTGAGGAAAGGTTTGGAAAATGCAGTTTTCTGGAGCCACAGAAATAAAATGCGAGAAGGCAAAACAGCTGCTTACACCCTTGCCATCTTATACGCACTGCACCTTGTCCGCTTTGCCCAGCATCTGCCCACAAAGGGAAACCCATCCTCGTCTATTCAAATGAACTTGCCCTCTTTTAACCTCACTCCTAACATTGTGTGGGCGGCACGGTGGCACAGTGGTTGGCACTGCTGCCTCACAGCGCCAGTGACCCGGGTTCAGTTCCGGCCTCGGGTCGCTGTCTGTGTGGAGTTTGCACATTCCCCCCCGTGTCTGCATGGGTTTCCTCCGGGTGCTCCGGTTTCCTCCCACAGTCCAAAGATGTGCGGGTTAGGTTGATTGACCATGCTAAATTGTCCCTTAGTGTCAGGGAGACGAGCTAGGGTAAGTATGTGGGGTCACGGGGATAGGGCCTGGGTGGTATTATTGTCAGTGCAGGCTTGATGGGCCCAATGGCCTCCTTCTGCACTGTAGGGATTCTATGAATTTTACTCCCTTTTGCCACCTCACTCTGTCTCCTCCTGTAACCAGTAAGACCGGCTTACGTTCTTCACAGAGAGATCCCTTGGATGAAAGGAAACAAACTCGATTCCATCGCATGTTTGCTAATTGGAGAAGTCCAGTAGACTCTGTCATTTTTCTGAAAGAACACTGTGGTTTCCCCTGTGAACTGGGTAAGGCTTCCCTGGGTAGTTTGCTGTCTCCGGGGTGAAGGAATCTATTTTTGAAAGTTTGAGATGTTTCCAACATCCGAGCTCCACTCTGGAAAGTCCCAGCTTATAAATGGAAGAAGCCCAGATCTGTAACGTTATAATTCACTCATGACCTGATCAGCTGTAAAAGCAAAGCAGTAGAAAGTCTGCAGAATCCTCAGATTGAATTACGGCTTTGAGCTTCTTGCCTGTGTCTGCTGTCTCATATATTAAGCATCTAAAAAAAATTCAAAGTCTTACATCTGCATGTTTTCAGTCTAGACAATCATATAATTGTGCATTGTGTCATTTTTTTTACACTGTATCGCTTCCTTTATACATTTTGCGGCTATGGCAGTGCACTGGTCATTGTGCATCCTCAGCTATCCTGAAGTTGTGAGTTCATATCCTATCGTGGCAGGTTAAGAAATTGAGTTGGCCAAATATGGTAATTTGTGGTGTGGCATGATGGCACAGTGGTTAACACTGCTGCCTCACAGCTCCACTGACCTGGGTTCGATTCGGGCCTTGAGGAACTGTCTATGTGGAGTTTGCACATTCTGCCCGTGTCTGCGTGGGTTTCCTCCGGGTGCTCCGGTTTCCTCCCACAGTCCAAAGATGTGCGGGTTCAGTGGATTGGCCATGCTAAATTGCCCCTTAGTGTCCAAAGATGTGAGGGTTACGTGGATTAGCCATGGTAAATGGGTGGGGTTACGGGTATAGTGGGGGTGGGCCTGGGTAAGATGCTTTTTTGGAGAGTCGGTGCAGACTTGATGGGCTGAATGGCCTCCTTCTGCACAGTAGGGATTCTATAGTTCAATAACACAATAAAAGCTGATGGTGAAATTTGCTGGTTTGTTGTAAAAGCTCGAATGGTTTGTAATATCCTTCAAGGACAGGATTCTTCCATTTTGACTGGGCTGGACCTATACATGTCTTCAGTCACCACTACATGGTTGACTCAATGTGCCCAGAGCAATGAGATGCTGCCTTGCCAGCATCGCCCACATCCTGAGAGTGAATGGTGAAAATGGAAAGTGCCTACATAAAACAAACAGGGTGGCCATTGGGCTAAAGGGGGTGTGGGCGAGCGGGGGTGTGGGCGGGCGGGGGTGGGGTGGCAGGAGTCAGAGAAGGAGGAGGTTAAATGTAGGGTCAGGAGGAGCGGGAATGGTCACACTCGGGTAACTTTCTTAGCTTTGTTGCTGTAGCTGATCAGACAGCCCGCTTTCCTGAGTGCAACAACAGTGCTGGCTGCCTCTGGATAAATCCACCCTGGAGTGGGCACCTCAAACAGGCATTCAACCCCCTCTTTGTTTCTGCTGAAGGACTATTGCCTGCTTCAATCATGACTAAGGACACTTCTTGTTTGCCCTTAACAAGTTTGGCAGATAACACACATCACGCCAGTAGTGTGCAGATTTCATAGAATCATGGAATCCCTACAGAACAGAAGGAGGCTATTGGGCCCATCACGTCCATACCAACTCTTCGATAAAGCATCCCACCCAGACCCTATCCCCATAATCACATGCATTTATCCCGCTAATCCCCCTAATCTACACATCTTGGGACACTGAGGGGCAATTTAACATGGCCAATCCACCTAACCTGCACATCTTTAGTGTGTGGGAGGAAACTGGAGCACTCAGAGAAAACCCACACAGACACGGGGAGAACATGCAAACTCCACACAGACAGTGACCCATGGCTGGAATTGAACCCGGGTCCCTGGCGCTGTGAGGCAGCAGTACTAACCACTGTGCCACCATGTCGCCCCTTATTAGGCCTCTAAGCATTTGAAAGATAGGCACAAGACAGCCCAATTCATCAGCCACTGTAATTCCAATAGACTATAATTTCTAGAATGCCTTTAAACCTGACATTTTCTTCTTAGTATTTATAATGCTGGACAAGAAGATTATAGAGTTTACAATTAAGAGGTAGTTGCATGCTTAGTGAAATGTCAACCTTCCTGTCAATAACTGTCTGACAAGATGTGTTTTCCCAGCCTTTAGATTAAAGGAAAGATTATATTGATATCATGGGTTACTATGTCTCTAATGATATTAAATAGGTCACCACCACTCCAATTCTTTTGGAGTCCAATGGTTTCAATGTTAAATCTAAATCCAGTACCTTTCGTCGTGTGCTCCACTCCCAGCCCCTCGAATATAGTACCACCCAGCATTGCCAATGTGCTACTGTCCTTCCCATTCTGCTCCCCATCCCCGCATACTCTCACTCTCTGCACTCTATTCTGCTGCCTGAGGCTCTGCTGGAGTCTCTCATAGTGTGAAAGGGGACCTTGTGCTCTCACAAGGGTGAATCCCCGATGGCTTGTGACCACTGGCATCAGATGCCAGCTTTTTTTTTAAAAGCAGCATTTTGGAATCATGCCATGGAGAGGTCAGGAGGTCATCAGCTGGTTAACTGGTTAAAACCAATGATGACTGTCACCACAAAAATGTGCCGTCTTGGAACTGTGGTCATGGAACTCATGAAAGGATGTCCTTTAGGGAAGGAAATCTGCTGTCCTTGCCTGGTTTGGCCTAGATGTGACTCCAGATCCACAACAATGTGGTTGACTCTCAAATACCCTCTGAAATGGAGGGCAGTTAGGGATGGACAGTAGATGCTGGTCCTGCCAGCGACGCCCACATTCCCTAAAATGAATGAAAAAAGATCATTCATATTTGATTATTAGGGAATTTATTTAATATTATTATTCCAAATCAATTGATGCATTTAGGGCTTCCCTTGGAACCACAGCTTAGCATGAGTTGCTACCTTCAAGATGAGAAAGTGCAGGAGGATGCTTTAAAGCTCTGCTCTAATGTTGCTATTGTTCAAAATCTCAGTATGAACCTAGTTTGAAATATCTTCAATGTTCAAGCTCCCCGGCAAAACAAAAGTGAATACAAAGAGACTATGCAAACAACAAAGGACATTTTGTTGTTGATCATTCTTTATGTGAGCACAGGCTCTTAAAATCCTGCAGCACATTTCCTTGCCAATAGTCTGCACATTCTTCATATTTGACAGTCGAGCCCCTCTCACATAGTAATTGATGTATACAATCAGGGCAACCTAAAGAGTCCTTAACAATGAAGTTCTTTTTGTAATTGCATGTATATTAAAAAGATCCTGAAGAACCATCACTGGGTTCGGAACAGTCGATGGCTTCTGTGCTGAGAATGATCTCTAAAATGGACTGGAAAATGTTCATCTTATCTTCAATAGCAGCACACTGCAAATGTTTTTATGTGGGTGGCAGACAGTTAAATATAGTGATCATTTTGTTTAGCATGTGGGTTAAGTATCATGAGATAAAAAGAGATCAAAATAGGACCACGTAAGTTTTGCAGCTAATATTTAGTTTTTGCCTCCCAACACTGCGGTCTCTTAGCATATCTGCTGTACAAACATGATACATTCTTATCTTTATATGTTTTTAGATTGCTTGAAAGGTTTGAGGTATTAATATGGTTCCAATAGATGTTTAAAAGCAACCAACATCTAAAGAATAATTGTTTAAGTTCACAAAGTCCCTCCCGTTTTATAGTCATGAAAGTTCTGGAATAGGGAAGCTTTGATCTTGGGGCTCCTCCTGAAGAATCCTGCTTCAGACGCCAGACAGTGGGCTTCGTCGTCAGGAGTATGTTTATAAACAACTCATAAGTATGTACATCAGATGTACTCCGGTTTCCTCCCACAGTCCAAAGTGTACGAGTTAGGTTGACTGGCCATGCTAAATCGAAGCTTAATGTCAGGAGGACTAGCAGGATATATAAGTGGGGCTACAGGGATAGAAGCTGAGTGGGATTGTGGTCGGTGCAGACTCGATGGGCCAAATGGCTTCCTTCTGCACTGTAGGGTTTCTATGTTTTCTACATATTTACAGCAGGGGACACAGATATGGAGCTGAGCCCATTCTCAGTGTTTACCCATCTCTGATTTTGGTGGTGCAACACACAATCCTAGCAATTTGTGATGGTCTCTTCTCTTGCTGTTTAAAGAGAACTTCTTTTGACCTGTGGACAAAGCATTGACTGTTATAATGGTGCCCCAGAATATCAGTGCAGTGTTACACCTCCTTGATACATATGAACGCCTGCTCTTGCTGGGAATCTCTATAATACACTTGGTCTTTGTTGAGCAGGTGTCTCAGTGGTTCCATGAGGTAAATGCTTTGCCAGCTAGTGGACCGTTCCCAGGAGATCCTGGAGATTAGGGACAAATGGGGTTGGGGAAATCAGTGATCGCCTTGGTTTTGTGTGGGTCTTTCGTGAAAGCTCTGTTGCTGACAACATGGCCCAGGAAGTGGATGGAGGTTTTGGTAAACTCAGATGTGTCGTTCAGTGTCAGTCCTGCCTCTTGAAGGTGCTCCAAGACTGCTGAGAGCCTATCATCCACCGTGCGGACCTGGACAGTGTCCATGTGGCACATGACCTCCTGAAGACCCTGCAGGATGTCTGACACCACATATTGGAAAGTCTCTAGTGCCGATGTAATAGCAAAGGGCAGATGGTTGAAATAGAATATGCCAAAGTGTGTAATAAATGTGGTTAGGAGCTAGGAGTTCTCACCAAGGGGGAAGCAGCTGTTTGCATCTAGCTTGGCAAAGGATCTTGCCAAGAAAGCTTGGTCAGGATCTTGTCCACTGAGGCATGGGGTGGACCTCCCTGGCCGTGGTCTTATTAAGATTTGTGAGGTCTATACAGATGTGGAGAGACTCATTAGGTTTCTGGACAGGGACCATCTGTGAGCATCATGTGGTAGGCTGCTTGACTGGGAAATGACTCCCGAGTCATCCAGCTGTGAAATGGTGAGAGAACTCTCGCTGAGTGGACAGGCACACTGGCTTGGCCTCACTCCTGAGCATTATCCAATCGGCATTCTTAATGCTGCCTAGTCCCATGAAGAGCTTTGAGGGCTGTTATCTGGACTTGGAGCCAGGCCCTTGCTGGGAGACTTTGCCAGTCGGTTGCAGGAAGTTAAACTCGATGTGGTGCTGCAGCTTAACGGAGAGTAGTCCTGATTGTGGACCACAAAGAGGGTTGCTTGGACTATTTTGTTCTTGTACAGCAGAGTCGCCTGCAAGAAGCCCATACAGGAAGGCAAAGTCCTCCTGCCACATGGAGTGACATGCCCGTCATTAGTTGTTGTCTTTCAACCATGCTTCTTTGGCTGAGAGGACTGTGACACCAGCAGCTTAAAATAAAGTTTATTTATTAGTCACAGGTAGGCTTACATTAACACTGTAATGAAGTTGCTGTGAAAATCCCTTAGTCGCTACACTCCGGCACCTGTTCAGGTACACTCAGGGAGAATTTAGCATGGCCAATGCACCTAACCAGCACGTCTTTAGGACTGTGGGAGGAAACTAGAGCACCCAGAGGAAACCCAAGCAAACATGGGGAGAATGTGCAGACTCCACACACAGTGACCCAAGCAGGGAATAAAACTCTGGTCCCTGGCGCTGTGAGGTAGCAGTGCTAAGCACTGTGCCACCGTGCCACCCTTAGAAGACCATTTATGATGGTGTTAACATTCCAAAATGAAGAGCTGCTGTTTTTGATCTCTGGGCTTTGAGTCTTGACCTTGTGAGTGACCTTTGGGCTATCAGTGCGGAACTGAGATTTTGATTTGCACAGATTACCAAATGATCCCTATCTGTTGCAGTGGAAGCATTAGGCAGTGCCCGCAGGACACTGATCTTTCCTGTGAGGGCATTTTCCAGGGCAGTACTGGCAAGGTCACTGCTGGACGGTTGCAAAGCATGTAATCAATATTTATTTTAAGTAAGAGTGCAAAGTCGATTTTGCCGGCAAAACAGTGCCGGTACGATCAGGAAAGGTAAAAAACCGGGGGCAAACCTGATTTTACACCTCCCGCCCGATCCTACCTCCTCACCTCACCAAAATTCAGGCGGGACATGGTCGTAAGATGAAGCTTTAAGATGAGCTGATGGTTTCTGAGGATCACAGTAACAAGTAGGGTTTATTTAGTTTTGATCGCAAAGAAATTACATGTAACAAATAAATTGTTAAAGTGCACCTTTAAACTGTTCATTTTTTTTCAGCCTCAATGGCCATTGCTTTATGTAAAAGATTTTTTTCTTCATGATTAGTTGCAGCCTTTTTTGGGATGTTTCCCGATGTCAATTGTTTGAGACTTTCTACAGAATTTCCAGGCATTAGAAATATAATAGCATTGGGGTTATAGTGGTGAGGTTTCGTGAATGTTTTTAATCACACAGATTTTCATATTTCATATTTAAGATTTAGTATTATTGAAGCAGTCCATTGAGCTATGTATGGGAAAGTTCAATACTAACCAGGGGAGAGCAGTCCAAATGATCTGCAGCCCATCCACCGCCTCAAATACCCATGTCTCCATCAATGGCACACTGTGCCTTCGGCGTACAGGAAGCTTAGCAGCAACTGGCCAAGGCTTCTTCAATGGCACCTCCCTAACTGGTTACACTCTATTGTAAGTAAAACAGGAAATGTTGGATAAGTGCTGCAAGTTATGGCAGCATCTGTGGAGAGAAACAGAGTTAATGTTTCATGGAGTATCTTTTGAGCTTTTGATGAACTTGCCCCCATCACCTCATCTTTTAATTTGACACTTTACAGCCTCCCATTATCATTGAGTTCAACAATTTCTGATCAGAATCTGTGCTCCATTTTAATTCCTTTCCTTGTTTCATTCAACAGGACACCTGCTCGAGATACACCTTTTTTTTTGTCTTGCCAGATCGTCATTCCCTTAGTCTGGAAGATTAACTCTTCTGTCATTCAATCTCTCCCAACTTTAACTTTATCACAGACCTTCCTTTAGTCCTCGTCCCGCCCATCCCCTTGCTTAAAACCTATTTATCCCTAAATTTAATGAAAGGTCATAGAACTGAAATGTTAACTCTGTCACTGTTGCTGAATTCTGGAACTGCCTACCTAACAGCATTGGGAGCGCCTACAGCTAGAGTGGTGTGTGCAGTTCTGGTCACCACATTATAGGAAGGATGTGATTGCACTAGTGAGAGTGCAGAGGAAATTCACCAGGTTGTTGCCTGGGCTGGAGAGTTTCAGCTATGAAGGGAGGCTGCTTAGGCTGGGGTGTTTTCCTTAGAGCAGAGAAGGCTGATGGGGACCTGAGTGAGCTGTACAAAATTATGAAGGACATAGATAGGGTAGATAGGAAGAAACTTTTCCCCTCATTAGAGGGGTCAACATCCAGGGGGCATAGATTTCAGGTAAGGGACAGAAGTTTTGGAGGGGGTTTAATGGCAGCATGTAGCACAATGATTAGCATTGCTGCCTCCCAGTGCCAGGACCCAGGTTCAATTCTGGCCTCGGGTCACTGTCTGTGTGGAGATTGCACATTCTTTCTGTTTCTATAGGGGTTTCCTCCGGGTGCTCCTGTTTCCTCCCACACTCCAAAGATGTGCGGGTTAGGTTGATTGGCCATGCTAAATTGCTCTGTAGTGTAATGAGGATTAACGGGTGAATACATGGACTAATGGGGATAGGTGGGATTGTTGTCAGTGCAGGCTCAATGGGCCAAATGGCCTCTTTCTGCACTGTAGGGATTCTATGATTTGAGGAAAACCTTTTTCATCCCGAGGGTGCTGGGAATCTGGAACTCTCTGCCTGAAAGGATGTTAGACGTAGGAAGCCTCACAACATTTAAGAAGCATTTGGATGAGCACTTGAAATGCCACAGCATACAAGGCTATGGACCAAGTGCTGGAAAATGGGATTAGAATAGATAGGCACTGGATGGCCACCGCAGGCACGATGAGCCAAAGGACCTCTTTCTGTGCTGTCAAACTGTTTGACTCTGCGACAAACAGAACTCAGTTGTTCAAGGTGTGTCTATCACCAGCACCTTTCCATCCGAAGCTGGTGATAGGCAATAAATTCCAGACTTGCCAGTGACGCCCACATCCCAAGAATAATTTTGTTTAAAATTGGAGCCCCGGGTCTGTTATGCAACTTTGAACATTGTTTTCAGATTGTTTCCACATAGCTGGTGGGATTGGCTCCTTTGTTTTGGTGGGGTCTCCAGGCAACGAGGCTTCACAGTCCATATAGCAAGAGGCATGAAGGGTAATTTTGATAATCAATAACCATAAACTAAATAAGAAACACTGGGGAAGTCAGTGAGACACAGCTGAGGGCACAGATATCAGCATCTCACACCTATTCATGTACAGTTTCAGGTTTTAAAATGATTTCTGTGTTTTATGAATTTTTGCTTTTGATTTGATTTATTATTGTCACATGTATTAGTATACAATGAAAAGTATTGTTTCTTGCGTGCTATACAGACAAAGCATACTGTACATAGAGAAGGAAAGGAGAGAGTGCAGAATGTAGTGTTACAGTCATAGCTAGCGTGTAGAGAAAGATCAACTTAATAAGAGGTAAGTCCATTCAAAAGTCTGACGGCAGCAGGGGAGAAGCTGTTCTCGAGTTGGTTGGTACATGTCCTCAGACTTTTGTATCTTTTTCCAGACGGAAGAAGGTGGAAGAGAGAATGTCCGGGGTGCGTGGGGTCCTTGATTATGCTGGATGCTTTTCCAAGGCAGCAGGAAGTGTAGACAGAGTCAATGGATGGGAGGCTGGTTTGTGTGATGGACTGGGCTTCATTCACAACCCTTTGTAGTTGCTTGCAATCTTGGACAGAGCAGGAGCCATACCAAGCTATGATACAATCAGAAAGAATGCTTTCGATGGTGCATCTGTAAAAGTTGGTGAGAGTCTAGCAGACATGCCAAATTTCCTTAGTCTTCTGAGAAAGTAGAGGCATTGGTGGGCTTTCTTAATATAGCATCGGCATGAAGGGATCAGGATAGGTTGTTGGTGATCTAGACACATAAAAACATGAAGCCCTCAGCCATTTCTACATTGATGTAGACAGGGGCATGTTCTCCACTACGCTTCCTGAAGTCGATGACTATCTCCTTCATTTTGTTGACACTGAGGGAGAGATTATTGTCATCGCACCAGTTCACCAGATTTTCTATTTCCTGTACTCAGTCTCGTCATTGGTTGAGATCCGACCCGCTACAGTGGTGTCATCAGCAAACTTGAAAATCGAATTGGAGGGGAATTTGGCCACACAGTCATGGGTGTATAAGGAGTATAGTAAGGGGCTGAGAACACAGCCTTGTGGGGCACCAGTGTTGAGGATGATCGTGGAGAAGGTGTTGTTGCCTATCCTTACTGATTGCAGTCTGTGGGTTAGGAAGTCTAGGATCCAGTCACAGAGGGAGGAGTCGAGCCCCACGCCACAGAGTTTGGAGATAGGTTTTGTGGGAATAATGGTGTTGAAGGCTGAGCTGTAATCATTAAATAGGAGTCTGACATAGGTGTCTTTGTTCCAGGGTTGAGTGCAGAGCCAGGGAGATGTTGTCTGCTGTGGAACTGTTGCGGCGGTAGGCAAACTGTAGTGGATCCAGGCAATCTGGGAGGCCAGAATTGATTCGTGCCATGACTAACCTTTCGGAGCGCTTCATAATGATGGGTGTCAGAGCCACCGGCCGATAGTCAGTAAGGCACGCTGCCTGGCTTTTTTTTGGTACCGGGATGATGGTCGTCTTCTCGAAGTAGATAGGGACCTCAGATTGTTGTAAAGGGAGGTTGAAGATGTCTGTGAATATCCCGCTAGCTGGTCTGCGCAGAATCTGAGTGCTCGTCTGGGTACCCCATCTGGGCCAGCCGCTTTCCGTGGGTTGACTTTTGAGAAGGCTGCTCTGATGTCTGCAATGGTGACCTCGGATACAGGTTCATCCGAGGCTTCCAGGGTGGAGGGCATGCTCTCGCTCAAAACGGGGATAGAATGTGTTGAGCTCATCAGGGAGGGGTGCATTGGTGCCGACGATTTTACACTGTGAGAACCAATGGAACAATGGAAGCTAGAACGTTGGTGATTTGGGACCGCTGTATAGCTATTCTAACAGAGTTGTCAACCTATTTATTTTAAATGAGTTAACACCAACATGAAAATAGCAGATAAAGGAATGTTATACAAAATGGATGGGCGTTTGCTCTTATCACAACTTGTAATTTCTAGTCTTACACTGTATAGCCCACATTTCCCCATTCACTAAACCTGAACTTACACATTCTGTTTCTCAATTCTTTACCTCTCATGCCCTCTGTGAGCTCATATTACTCGAGAGACCAATCTGTGTCCGCTCAAGACTATTTGCACTGATTACACTACCTGCACTCTTGGTTCCCATGTTAGGTAACATTGTAAATGTTTTTTTTTCCTCAGATAATGGCGGCACAGTGGCACGGTGGTTAGCCCTGCTGCCTCACAATGTCAGGGACCTGGGTTCAATTCTGGCCTTGTCTGTATGGGGTTTGCACGTTCTCCCCGTATCTGTGTGGGTTTCCTCTGGGTGCTCCGGTTTCCTCCCACAGTCCAAAGATGTGTGGGTTAGGTGGATTGGCCGTGCTAAATTGCCCCTTAGAGTCAGGGGGACTGGCAGGGTAAATATGTGTGCTGACAGGGATAGGGCCTGGGTGGGATTATTGTCGGTACAGGCTCGATTGGCCAAATGGCCTCCTTTTGCACGGTAGGGATTCTATGATATTCTCTCCCCTTCAACTCTGCCGTCATCACCCCTCCCTTCAAAATAAACCCACCCTCTGTCCTTGCAAACAACCTGTCAAATCTTCAATCTCCTTTTCATCTCAGAGGTCCTTGGGCTGAACTTTCCACTGATAGTTAAGTCCCATGTGGCAGGCGTTGAAGCCCAGGGGTGTTACATTGCTGGGACGATACTGGGACCACTGTCCAATTAAGGATGGAGAGACAGCTCCCAGAGGAGCCTCAATCAGAGGGGCCAGCACCTCAGCAGTGTCGCTGCTGGTGGGGCCAATGCTGAGGCTGCATAGGGAGGTGATATCCCAATGGTGCTATTGCTAAGCTATTAATGCAGAAACTCAGCTAATGTTCTGAGGACTGGGTTCGAATCCCGCCACGGCAGATGGTGGAATTTGAATTCAATAAAAAATATCTGGAATTAAGAATCTACTGATGACCATGAAACCATTGCTGATTGTCGGAAAAACCCATCTGGTTCACTAATGTCCTTTAGGGATGGAAATCTGCCGTCCTTACCCGGTCTGGCCTACATGTGACTCCAGATCCACAGCAATGTGGTTGACTCTCAACTGCACTCTGAAATGGTCAAACCAGCCACTCAGATTCTAGGGCAGCAAGGGATGGGCAATAAACGCTGGCCCGCCAGCGACATCCATGTCTCATGAATGAATTAAAAAAATCATGGGGGAGAGCACCTCAATGCTGAGGCGCCCTGGAAGAAGTTGAAGTGTCTTTGTGGACACTTGCTGGGCGTGCAGGCCCCAGGAACTCACTGGGGGGATGCCTCATTTTTTCTGTCAGTTTCCTCATGCAGTGACAACCAAATTAATCCCCCCCCTCACCATCCCCCATCCCTCTCTGACATAGGTAAAATGCCTAGGGGAGCAGGAAGAACCCTTAGTCGGTCACTTAAAATGGCGGCGGCACAGTGGCACAGTGGTTAGCACTGCTCCCTCATGGCACCAGGGACATAGGTTTGATTCCCGGCTTGGGTCACTGTCTGCGCGGAGTCTGCACTTTCTCCCCATGTCTGCGTGGGTTTCCTCCAGGTGCTCCGATTTCCTCCCCCAGTCCAAAAGACGTGCTGGTTAGGTTCATTGACTATGCTAAATTCTCCCTCAGTGTACCTGAACAGGTGCTGAAGTTTGGCGACTAGGGAATTTTCACAGTAACTTCATTGCAGTGTTAATGTAAGCCTTCTTGTGACAAAAATAACTAAACTTGAACTTTAATTGGCCACCCAGTGTGCAGACATACTGCTAAACTTTCTGCCACTGGCAATATGCCCTGTGAGGCAGATTGATTTTTTAAAAAAATGTCCTCCTTTCTCAGAGTTAGAAAGCCAATGCATGGCGTGGACAGTCCAAGCCCGTCTCCAAATCCAAGATCCATCTCCTTGCTTGCTCCAACATCCAATTCGATCCAATTCATGGTCCCCAGGCAAGATCCAAGTTGTCAAGAACAAGCTTGATCTCATATTTTTCTTAGCCAAAGGGTCAGAGAGGCAAATTGATAAGGACAAGGTTTACCTGCTCTAATACCTTCAGTGATTTGCGTATGGACCCCCAAGTTTCTCTGCTCTTGTATCTTCTTTAAAATTGTACTTGTTCTTTTATATTGACTGTTCTTATTCTTCCTACAAAATAAATTACTTCATTCATCCCTGCATTAAATTTCTAATGCCATTTGTCAGCCCACTCCACTAACCTGTTTAAGTCCTCTTGAGTTTATCACTATCCACCCCACAGCTCGCCAGGTTTAATGTCATCCACATATTTGGAATTGTGCCCTGTATACCCAAGCCTAGGTCATTACTATCAGAGCACTACTTTCCTTAATCTAACATCGACCCCCAGGGAACTATATATCTCACTTCAGCCCAAAAAAAACAACCGTCCATCATTACTCTCAGTCCTCTGTCACTCAGCCAGCCTCATGTCTATTCTGCCACTCTCCCTTTTATTCCAAAGGCTTCAACGTTGCTGACAAGCCTGTAATGTGACATTTTCTCAAATCATATACATGACTTTCTTAAATTATATACATCACATCAACTGCATGACCCTCATCAACCTCCTCTGATGCCTCATCAAAAAACTCAATCAAATTAGCCAAATATGATGTGCCCTTAAATCTGCGCTGGCTTTCCTTAACTTAATCCACATTTCATAGAATCATGGAATCCCTACAGTGCGGAAGGAGGCCATTCAGCCCATCATGTCTGCACCGACCACAATCCCACCCAGGCCCTATTCCTGTAACCCCACATATTTATCTTGCTAATCCCCCTGACACTAGGGTCAATTTAGCAGGGCCAATCAACCTAACCCGCACATCTTTGGATTGTGAAAGGAAACCAGAGCACCCGGAGGAAACCCACGCAGACACGGGGAGAATGTACAAACTCCGCACAGACAGTGACCTGAGGCCAGAATCGAACCCAGGTCCCTGGTGCTGTGAGGCAGTAGTGCTAACCACTGTGCCACCATGCCACCCTTCAGTGTCCCAGTGGCGGTTAATTTTGACCCAAATTGTCTTTTCCAAAAGCCTTTCCGCAACCAAGGTTCAAGTGATTGGTCTGTCGTTGCTGGGCTTATCTTTTTTTGAACATAGGTGTAACATTTGTGCACCAGGGGTACAAGCTGGGGTTATTCTCCATTGGGAAAAGGTGATTGAAGGAAGATTTAATGGATGTGTGCAAGATTATGACAAGTCTAGATAAGAAAAGCTGTTCCCATTGCCCGATTGTATGAGGGGTAGGGGGCACAGATTTAAGGTTTTGGGCACGAGGTGCAGGGGGATGTGAGAAGAACTTTTTTTTGCGTTGCAAGGGAATAATGACCTAGAACTCTCTGCCTATGAGGGTAGTGGAAGCAGAGAACTTCAGGGACTTCAAAAGGAATTTGAATAAACACTCGATGGCAAAAGACTTGCAGGGCTATGGGGATAGAGCGGGGAATGGAACTGACTGGATTGCTCGATGAAGAGTCAACATAGACTTGCGGGCTGAATGACCTCCTTAGGTGCCATAAGTGGTTTTTCGTCCTCATGAATCTATGGGTTAATCCCTCAATTTTCCGTCATGACTTCCCACCCCCCAGCATCTGACCTTCCATCCACAATCCCCCCCCCCCGACCTTCCATCCACAACCCCCCCAAACTCTTCCATCCACAATCCCCCTGACCCCTTCGATCCACAAACTCCCCAACCTACCATCCACAATCTTCCCAGGCTTCCATTCATGATTCCCCCCACGCACCCCTCCCCCACCGCAACCTTCCTTTTATTTTCATCCAACAGCAACCTCCCCACGCCCCATGATCTACCCACAGGACAGCTAACCAGCCTCTCCCAGCCAGAAAACAGAGGAAATACATTAAATGTGGCAGAACCTCTGTGCATTCCCTGGTGTTCTGACCTCATCTCCACCCTCCCACTCCATATATAGTGAGTCCATGTTTTTCATGTTGCATTCTCAAAAGAAATTAGAACCAGTACATTTAAAGTGCCGATAACCATGGTTATTATCACATATAATGTATGTCAAGGCTTCCAGTAAGAAGACCTTTTTATTTAAAAAGCAGAATTACAGCGGGCTGCTACAAAACGTAAAGTGTGCTTTGTGAAAAATCTAAATATAATGTTGTGTGGGAGGGCTCAGGTCCCCAGACTCCACAAGGAAATCTGCCTCATGCCTCGAGCCCTCAGTCATTTCTAACTTCATCGCTGTTGCCGACTGTACTTTGTGCATTTAGAATATTTTCCTCCTGCAACAGAAGTCATCAAAAGTTGTCTTTTATTGTAGCTTGAGTGGTGACAGGGTCATGTCAGAGAGTCTCTACAGTGCAGAAGGAGGCCATACGGCCCATCCAACCTGCACTGACAACAACCCAGACTCTATCCCCGTAAACCTACACATTTACCCTGTTAGTCCTCCTAATGGACAATTTATCATGGCCAATCCACCTAACCCGCACACCTTTGGACTGTGGGAGGAAACCGGAGCACCCAGAGGAATTCCACGTAGACACGGGGAGAATGTGCAAACTCCACACAGATAGTGACCCAAGACCAGAATTGAACCCGGTTCGCTGATGCTGTGAGGCAGCAGTGCTTATCACTGTGCCACCATGCTGCCCCATGTCCCGCTGCACTTTCAGAGTAGCCCCTTACCTCACAGCATCAGCAAACCGGGTTCAATTCCGGTCTTAGGTCACTATCTGTGTGGAGTTTGCACATTCTCCCCGTGTCTGCGTAGATTTCCTCTGGGTGCTCCGGTTTCCTCCCACAGTCCAAAGGTGTGCGGGTTAGATGGATTGGCCATGGTAAATTGTCCATTAGTGTCAGGAGGACTAACAGGGTAAATGTGTAGGTTTACGGGGATAGAGTCTGGGTTGATGTCAGTGCAGGTTGGATGGACCGTATGGCCTTCTTCTGCACTGTATAGACTCTCTGACATGACCCTGTCACCACTCAGGCTACAATAAAAGACAACTTTTGATGTATAATCAGAGCTGTTTTTGAGTGGTCAGATTCTGGGATCGAACCAGCCCGTTGCTCAGCTTGTTGCTCCTGGCTTGGCAGAAATAAGTAACTGAGTCAAGCTGATGCTCCAGAGGTAACTAAACAGCACTGAACAAGTGACCAAGAATACCCTGCTTTAATTCAGGCCAAATATGTTCTGAACATACTGAAATACAGAACAAGCACAGCAGGATGGTTCTTGTGATAGTGAGTCAGTGACCTGCTTTATATCTCCCTTTGATTTTATTTCCATTGAAGTCAAACTTTTACTCGTCTCTTTGGGTTTGCCAATGCCCTTTTCTTTTATTAAGTTGTCACAATTCATGCTGCTAACTTTACAGCGTAAATGCAGAGTTACAAATGTGTCTGAGTGAAACCATATGTCCATTGACTCTTTCCCAGAAAAGAGAGCCCAGCTTATTATGTGCACGGCTCAGGGAAGAGGGATAATGCCGGCAACAATTTCAATCAGCCATTTGAGTGGGATACTGGCTGTCCCCCTATATCAACCTCAAGTGAGAAACAATGTGTAAAATTGTACTCATAAATTATCGAGTTTATAAATTGTATCATATAAGTGATAACCATGACATTCTACTTTACTGATTTGAAAATCCTGCATTAGAGCCAGAGAATCCCTGCAATGTAGAAGGAAACTATTCGGCCCATCGATCTTCACCGACTGTCCAAAAAAGCATCTTACCCAGGCCCAAACCACACCCCCCCCCTCAATCTTTGTAACCCCATGCATTTACCACAGCTAATCCAGCTAACCTATACATCTTTGGACACTAAGGGGCAAGTTAGCAATGTAGAAGGAGGCCATTCGACCCATTGATCTGCACCTACCCCCTGCAAATTTTTTAAAACTTAGAAGTTTATTTATTAGTGTCACAAGTCAGCTTACATTAACATTGCAATTAAGTTACTGTGAAAATCCCCTAGTCGCCACACTCTGACGTCTGTTGGGGTACACTGAGGGAGAATTTAGCATGGCCAATGCACCTAGAAAGAACATCTTACCCAGGCCTAAACTCACAATAGGCATTTACCACGGTTAATCCACCAAATTTACACATTTTGGGACATTAACGGGCAAGTTGTCATGGCCAATGCACCTAACCCGCACATCTTTGGACTGTGGGAGGAAACAGGAGCACCAGAGGAAACCCACGCAGACACGGGGACAACATGCAGACTCCACACAGACAGTGACCCAAGGCCAGAATTGAATGGGTCTCCGACGCTGTGAGGCAGCTGCACTAACCACTGTGCCACCCATATGTTAACTGACACGCATTTGTGTTATTAATTATATTCCTCTTATAATTTTTATGATAGTGTTAAGAAGCTGAGGCCTGTAGGGAAATCTGTGCTTGATGACTCCATATTTATATCAAATGGAAAAGGTTAAGTTGTATGACTTTTCTCCAGAAAGTATATAAGGCAGTATGGAAAAAAATGTCTTTCTCATTTTGGTGGGAGGCAGTTAGGACATCCACCTGAAAGGGCAGTTAAGTGTCTCCTCTGGAAGACAACACATCCAAGAGTGTGGCACTCCCTCAGTACTGCATTGGAGTGTTGGCCTACTTTATATACTCAGGCCTTTGGGGTGGGACTTGAACCTTCTGACTGAGAGGTGAGAGTTCTACCCACTGAGCCTCAACTAAAATCTACAGTGGATTGAGTCTCACTCCAGTCCACACAACAAACTTCTCTCTATTTGACTGAATAGCAATCCAGGAAAATAAGCCCCAGGCAACTTTACTTAATCCGGGTCTGTGAAGGCCAATCGCAGTACCCACTATTAAAATGTAAAGTTTACTTATTAGTGACAAAAGTAAGGCTTATACTAACAGTGCAATGAAGTTACTGTAAAAATCCCCGAGTCGCCACACTCCGGTGCCTGTTCGGGTACACTGAGGGAGAATTTAGCATGGCCAATTCACCTACCAGCACGTCCTTCGGACTGTGGGAGGAAACCGGAGCACCCGGAGGAAACCCACGCAGACACGGGGAGAACGTGCAAACTCTGCACAGACAGTGACTCAAGCCGGGAATCAAACCTGGGCCCTTTGCACCGTCAGGCACCAGTGCTAAACACTGTGCCACCGTGCCACCCTTACCCTGCTGTGCACTGTCCTAAGAATAGAAGCTGGAATCTTTATTAACCCTACACTTGTACAACTACTTTCTGGATAAACAAGCTAAGACATTAGGGAGCCAAATGAAACAATGTTATGTTGAATAATATGTCATTTCTGTTTAAAATTGTATTATTTATTACATACTGTTTTGTTCGGAGTGATTTTGTCTTGCTGGTTCAGGCTCATGTTTTATCAGACGTTACAATTTGAAATTCTCAGAATACATGAGTGCAGACTCTCCCTATGCACCAGGCATAGCTATATCCCATACAGGTTAGTTATTAAGTCGATTACAACACATCAAGCACATATCTCTCCCCATTGATAGGAATGTCCAGTGAGTACCACCTCCTCCAAGTAGCAGTGTGTATCTCCTTCACATCCACCCTTTGCCTCCAGTAACCATGCCTCAGTGATGGCACGCTCACCACAGGGTGTTCAGGTTCCATCGCACAGACTTGAGCCATAAAAGTTGCGATGCACTATTTTGTAGGAGAGCAAGGGGAGTTCACCCCAGTGTCCTGGGAGTTTGCTGTGTGCAAATTGGTTGCCACATTTTCCACGCGAGGCGATGGCCTAGTGGTATTATCACTCGACTATTAATCCAGAAACTTGGATAATGTTCTGGGGTCCGTGTTCAAATCCAGATGGTGGAATTTGAATTCATTAAAAAATCTGGAATTAACAATCTACTGATGACCATGAAACCATTGTCGATTGTCAGAAAAACCCATCTGGTTCACTAATGTCCTTTAGGGAAGGAAATCTGCCGTCCTTACCCAGTCTGGCCTACATGTGACTCCAGAACCATGGCAACGTGGTTGACTCTCAATTGCCCTCGGGCAACTAGGGATGGGCAATAAATGTTGGATCGCCAGCGATGCCCATGTCCCACGAATGAATAAAGAATATGGAGAAGTACTTAATTGACTACAAAGCACTTTGGGACATCTTGGGGTCATGAAAGCTCCTATAAAGATGCAAGTCTTCCTTTCCTTTCTCACAAACATAAAATTGCAAATGTAAGCACATTGTACAATACAGTCCTTCCTCGGATGGTTTTGTACTCATCAATTCAGCAAAAACATCTGGTTTATTATTTAATTGCAAGTAGTAATGCTTGAGCCAATCTGTGAAGCAATGTCTGATTTCCCACAACAGGCAGCCAAGTTCAAAAACGTAGAAGCAGCTTGGCAACAATGAATGGCAAATCTCAGCATTTTATTCAATAAACATTAGAAATAACTTTGAGCTTAAAATAAGCATTGACATCAAAATCCGATCAAAAGCAATGGTTAAGGAACATTGTGACTGACGGAATGTTTGTTTGTTACACACATTCTCCTAATGAATAGAAAATACGTGCTAAAGGAAAGAAGACTGAGGAAATCTGAAAGAGACTGTGTCAATAACTGTGCAATTTTAATAAATGATACAAACACCTTGTAGCAGCTATTTACTGGAAGCATTAACTGGTTTATTTATAAATTGAGGGATACTTTGTTAAAATAGCCGATATAGGAATGCCATAACCAACACGTGTATCACAGTCAGATCTTTCACAAGTTTTCAATCAGTTTATAGAAGATATGATTTGTGTGTTGTTTAACAATAATATATTCATTATCGTAGTGAATCATTGCAGAGGCACCTAAAACTAACAAGTGGTGATTTATCATTGACAGCAACAGGAGAGTTTAGCCATTACTGTACATTTTTGGCAACCTATCTTCAAAATAACCCAAGCAAAGCAGCCAAATATTAAGGTTTGGCTTGTAAAGCTAAATGGGTATCTAACAACTCCCAGATTACATCAGCCACGTACAAGGTTTTTAAACAACCACTCCTTGAATATTGATGCCATGTGGTTTCAGCTCCTAACCAATTCAGACGAAGCACCATAACAAAGCTGAGGAGCCACAACTTCTTAATGTTCTCTTATCACACTGCAAGGAGCAGTTGATCCGCCTAGCTGGTTTTGGAGTGGGAAAGTGGCTATGCTGTGTATTCACTGCAACTCTTCGACCAGCTAAGAGTGCATATATACATCTGCACCTTAACATGCTCAGAATTCTGTGCGTGTGAACTTTAACACGTGTTCATCGGAGTACTTTGTGTGTGTGCGTTAGCATGTGTTTAAAATTCTGTATGTGTATCTAAACTGTGTTTAGAGTTCTGTGCATTTGTTCCTTAACATGTGTACAGAGTTGTGTGTGTGTGCGCCTTAACATTTGCACAGATATGTGTGTGTGTGTGTGTACCTAAACATGTAATGGCAGACTAGCTCCCCACCTGGTATATTCCACACTTTGATGCCAGACGATTCTTACAGCTATATTACAATTTTGGAGTCATTGCTTTGCAACACGCACAATGCACAGTATAACTGCACTCCCATATATTGCTGCATGCCAGCCTTAAACAGCATCAAACCCTACAATGACTCAGCGTCTCCTCGAACCTGTACACAATCACCGTTAGAAAAATCAGAGAATAGAGCCTTTTGAGAAATGTTAGATGACAGCGTTAATCCTTGGAGTTGATGGTCCAAATGTAAGATCATCTAAAATAAGCAGCAGGGCCACGTGATATAATTAAACTACATTATTATAAACCTAACTTTACTCAACAATTACCAGTAACTAATGGATGTGCACTGTTAGAACTTGCCCTATATGCACTGGATCAAAGCCATACAGCAACCATTCAGTACACTGTAAAACTATGTGGAAACCAATGTAAGAGATTCCCTGGCTAGCGGGTTTGAGGGACAGATTTGAACAAGGAATGTAAGGTGAAGTTATTAACATTTTTGCTATTGGGTAGGCAATGATTTATTTATTAGCTATGTATATATTTTTCCACATTTTCTTATGATCCAGTGTGTTAAAATAAAACAGGGCTTGGTGGCTTTAAGGTTTTTGCATCTGAGCCAGTGATGATTGGTGATGATTTGTAGCCAAGCCGTGTGTTAGGTTGAATAATCTAAACAAATTGGTGTGAATTTAGTCTATCTGGAACATTAGGCAGCTCCTGGTTCCACTTAAGCCAGGTTTAATGGTCACTTACTCCTGAGCCGCTCTGCGTCAGTGTTCCTTTATGCGCACCTTCAGACATTGTGACTGCAACCTCTCCATCTGCTTCCACTTTGAACTCCATTGGCTGCACTTTCGTTTCAGCTATTGAGGGTCTGCTCACTGTCTGCACCATGTTTCCAGTTGCTTTAAAATCAGAGTTTAATACCTTGAGCTCTCACAGCCAATCATGTGGCTCACAAATCCATTTGTCGCTAGCCCATTTTCAAATGCATTAGGGGGCTTGATGGGTTCAGAGGATTGGTCAGTGCGGTTTTTGCACTGTGGAGTTCCATCCCCTGAGAACAGAACTGAGAGTACTTAAACTGATTTCATTTTTGACCCTTGACAACCATCAGAGACACAAGCTCTTCGCCTCATCAGTCTGAGCTAGATTTCAACCCAGGCCCCTTTGTAAATATTTCATGACAAACAGTTGTAATGCAGTCGCAATTTAGGCAAATAAATATTGACTGTGCATGTTGTCCTGCGTTGCAGAAACGAAGCATTGATTTTATGACACTGTCCCTTTCATTTTTCCATAATCTTTTTTTATTGCAGTAATAGGTGAATCACAAAGGCAGCAACTGGAAACGGCAAGTTATTCCTCTCGTTTTGCTTTGGCCCTTTTCTACGAGGCAGGCACGCAGATTGATGTTCCCTGGGCTGCGAAGTACATTGCTGATAACCCCTGCATACGTTTCATCTCTATCGATAACAAGAAACGCAGTTTAGGTCAGTGCTGCCATTATTTTCTTCAATAACAATGGGGCGAAGGTAACGGAAAACATTTCACTGAGTATTTCCATTGTCAGACTAACAGTCGATCAATTCCAGGGTGCAGGCAGATTAACTATAATCTCACGGCAGTAACACTGTCTTACCTTTGGATGAGATGTTAGTAAAAGATCCCATGGTGCTATTTCAATGTTGTGGCAAATATTTATCCCTCAACTAACATCTAAAACAGATTATCAGTTTATTATCACATTGCTGTGTGTGTGAGACCTTGCTGTGCATCATTTGTCTTCATGACAACAGTAGCTATACTTCAAGTGTAATTCATTGGCTATGGGGTACTTTGGGACATCCGAAGGTCATGGAAGATGCTATATAAATGCAATGATGTGGAGATGCCGGGATTTGACTGGGGTGAGCACAGTAAGAAGCCTCACAACACCAGGTTGAAGTCCAACAGGTTCATTTGTAATCACGAGCTGTCGCAGTGCTGCTCCTTCATCAGGTGAGTGGAGAAGGAGCAGTGCTCTGAAAGCTCGTGATTCCAAATAAACCTGTTGGACTTTAACCTGATATAAATGCAAGTTTTCCTTTGATATTTTAATTTTGCAGAATCAAACTGATCATTCAATGACTTTTAATTTTACCCAATCTCTCCAGCTCTCTCTCTTCAGGAGAGATCGAACTAGTGCCACTCACTATAGAAACCACCTACCTTTCATTTCCATTAGAAAACATGGTACTGATGCCAGTTTGTTATATCACATCACCCACCTTAGCTGAGGTCAGTTAATCCAGCATGGACCAGCGATCCAAACTGCAACCTCTCAAGTCTTGAGCCATAGAATCCCTACAGTGCAGAAAGAGACCTTTTGGCCCATCGAGGCTGCAACTACAACAATCACACCCAGGCCCTATCCCCGTACACCACGTATTTTACCCTGCTAATCCCCCAACACTAAGGGGCAATTTAGCGTGGCCAATCAACCTAACTTGCGCATTTTGGACTGTGGGAGGAAACCGTAGCACCCGGAGGAAACCCACGCAGACACAGGGAGAATGAGCAAACTCCACACAGACAGTGACCTGAGGCCGGAATTGAACCCTGGTGCTCTGAGGCAGCAGTGCTAACCACTGTGCAACCGTGCCCGCTCCAAGCTGAGAATCAATGATACTCTCATCCTTTAGGTATTCTCATCTTAGTATACACTACATTGTTTGACACTGAGCAACGGATGGCATGTACTGATTCAATCTTGTTAGTTTGAACATGCATGGAAAAGTGATGCTTCACTCTTTGCTGCAACCTGACTATGTTGATAGTTCTTTGAGAAGCAGAAACAGAAAGAAATTAACATTGGGAATGAGGAAATGGTGGCAGAGACATTGAACAAATATTTTAGGCGGGATTTTCCATGCAACCTGCCGCGTGTTTCGTGGCTGCGGAGGTGGCCCATCATTGGCAGGGGTAGCTTCTGGTCCCGTCATTGTCAACGGGGATTCCCGTTGAACACACCCTTCACTGCTGTGAAATCCGGAGGAGCGCCGTCAGCAGGAACGGAAGATTCTGATGGCGTGACCGGCCAGAAAGTTCTAGTCATCGTCTTCAGAGTAAAGACATAGAGGGTAACAGAAGGACTAATGAGAGTGAGGAAATTAAGGAAATTAATATCAGCGGAAAAAAAGTACTGGAGAAAATTAAGGGACTAAAATCTGACAAATCCCTGGGGCCTGATGGCCTACATGCTAGGGATCTAAAAGAGATAGCTGCAGGGATAGCAGAAGCTCTGGCTATGATTTTCCAAACTTCCCTAGATTCAGGAATGGTCCCAGCAGATTGGAAGTTTACAAATGCAACATTGCTATTCAAAAAAGATGGAAGAGGGAAAACTGGGAACTATGGGCCAGTTAGCCTACATTTAGTCAGTAGGAAAGTGCTATTAGAATCTATTATTAAAAAGTCTTAACAAGGCATTTAAAAAACCTAAGTCAGCATGGTATTACAAAAGGGAAATCATGTTTGACAAATGTAGAGATTTTTGAGGATGTAACTAGTAGGGTAGATAAATTGGAACCAGGAGATGTGGTGTACTTGGACTCGTACGAGGCATTCGATAAGATGCCTCGCGAAAGGTTAATACAAAGGGTAAGGGCTCATGGAGTTGGGGTTGAATATTGGCACAGATTGGTTAACGGAGATGAAGCAGAGAGTAGGGATAAATGGGGCATTTTTACGTTGGCAGGCTATGACTAGTGCAAAGATCAGTGCCAGGACCTCAGCCAATTACAGCTATGCAACCTCAGCTATATTAATGACTTAGACAAAGAGACAATGGCTGGGAATTTACCGCTCCACCTGCCACAGGAATAAGAGCGGGCGAAGGTTGGATCATAGAAAGGTCCGAGCAAGGCTGTAAGATCCTGCCCTATGTCTCTAAGTTTGCTGATAATGCAAAGCTAGATGGGAATGCAAGCTGTGCGGGGGACACAAAGAGATATAGCCATGTTCCGCCAGGTGAGTAGGCAAAAAGATGGAAAAGGTGTTAAGAATAGAAAAGTAGAATATTTTTTAAAGATACGTGAAATTTTAAATGTTGAAGTCCAGTGAGACTGGGGTCTACTAGTACAAGGAACAGAAAAATCCAGCATGGAGATACTGCAAGTAGCTAGGGAGGCAAATGACATGTTGACCTCTATTGCAAGAGGATTGAAATACAAGAATAAAGGAGTCAGTGTACAATTGTACAGAGCTTTGGTGTGACCATATCTACTGCCCAACTTTGGTCTCCATGTTTAAGGAAGGAGGCAAGGGATGAGATAGCAGAGCCTTTGGCATTGATCTTTGCGTCCTCACTGTCCACGGGGGTGGTTCCAGAGGACTGGAGAGTGGCGAATGTGGTTCCTCTGTTTAAGAAAGGGAATAGAAATGACCCTGGTAATTATAGGCCGGTTAGTCTTACTTCGGTGGTCGGTAAGTTGATGGAAAAGGTCCTTAGGGATAGAATTTACGACCATTTAGAAAGATGCAACTTAATCCGGGATAGTCAGCACGGATTTGGAAAGGGCAAGTCTTGCCTCACAAATTTGATAGAATTTTTTGAGGAGGTAACTGAGTGTGTAGATGAAGGTAGTGCAGTTGATGTCATATACATGGATTTTAGTAAGGCATTTGATAAAGTCCCCCACGGTCGGCTTATGAAGAAAGTAAGGATGTGTGGGATAGAGGGAAGTTTGGCCGATTGGATAGGCAACTGGCTATCTAACAGAAGACAGAGGGTGGTGGTGGATGGAAAATTTTCGGACTGGAAACCGGTTTCCAGCGGAGTGCCACAGGGATCAGTGCTTGGTCCTCTGCTATTTGTAATTTTTATAAATGACTTGGAGGAGGGGGCTGAAGGGTGGATCAGTAAATTTGCTGATGACACCAAGATTGGTGGAGTAGTGGATGAGGTGGAGGGCTGTTGTAGACTGCAAAGAGATATAGATAGGATGCAGAGCTGGGCTGAAAAATGGCAAATGGAGTTTAACCCTGACAAATGCGAGGTGATTCATTTTGGTAGGACAAATTTAAATGTGGATCACAGGGTCAAAGGTAGGGTTCTGAAGAATGTGGAGGAACAGAGAGATCTTGGGGTTCATATCCATAGATCTCTGAAGGTTGCCACTCAAGTGGATAGAGCCATGAAGAAGGCCTATAGTGTGTTGGCGTTCATTAACAGGGGGTTTGAGTTTAAGAGCCGTGGGGTTATGCTGCAACTGTACAGGACCTTGGTGAGACCACATTTGGAATATTGTGTGCAGTTCTGGTCACCTCACTACAAGAAGGATGTGGAGACACTGGAAAGAGTGCAAAGGAGATTTACCAGGATGCTGCCTGGTTTGGAGGGTAGGTCTTATGAGGAAAGGTTGAGGGAACTTGGGCTTTTCTCTTTGGAGAGGAGGAGGTTGAGAGGAGACTTGATAGAGGTTTATAAGATGATGAGGGGGATAGATAGAGTGAACGTTCAAAGACTATTTCCTCGGGTGAATGGAGCGGTAACTAGGGGGCATAACTATAGGGTTCATGGTGGGAGATATAGGAAGGATGTCCGAGGTAGGTTTTTTACTCAGAGAGTGGTTGGGGTGTGGAATGGACTGCCTGCAGGGATAGTGGAGTCAGAAACTTTAGGAACATTTAAGAAGCTATTGAGTAGGCACATGGAGTACTTCGGGATGATAGGAAGGAAATAGCTTGATCTGGGTTTCAGACAAAGCTCGGCACAACATCATGGGCCGAAGGGCCTGTTCTGTGCTGTACTGTTCTATGTTCTATGATATATTTGCATTGGAGCTAATACAGTGAAGGTTCACTCGATTGGTCTCTGGGATAAGAGGGCTGTCCTATGATGAGAGGGTGAGTAAATTATGTGTATATTTTCTGGAGTTTAGAAAAATTAGGTGATTGAATTAATTTTGAAAAGACTAGACAAGATAGATACTGGCGGGTTGCTTCTTCTGGGTGGGGAATCTAGAACGAGAGGACACAGTCTCAGTGTATGAATATGACCATATAAGATTGGGATGGGAAGAAATTCATTCACTTAAAGGGTTGTGAATCTCTGTGATTCTTTACCCCAGAGGGTTGTGGATGTGTTGTCATTGCACATGTTTAAGACAGAGAGACATATTTTTGGTCTCTCGGGAATCAAGATACGGAGAGCGAGCGCAAAAGTGAAGCACGAGACCAGGGATAATCATATTGAATGGCAGAGCAGGCTTGATGGGCTGAATGGTCTTCTCCTGCTCCCATTTCTTGTGTTCTTATTTAGAGCCAATCTCATTCATGACGATATAAACACTCGTACTTATTGTTTCACTGCTCTGTACAGAATCCCCTGAAGTCGGGACTTCCATAGTTGTCCACACCACGGTTCAGTTTGGAGTTGAAAATGTCCAAAAGGATAAGGAGGAGGTGGAGCCTCTGATCCTTGAACAGTTACAGCGAGTTCTGCCAGGATTGCCCAAGTCTAGAAGTACCAAGTGTCACAAGTGGAGATACTCGCAGGTAATGCTGATTGCAATGGCTACGTGACCTAAGCAACTTTTCACTTCAAATCAGAAACATAAACTGTGATGTTATTTTGTTGTTTGGCCAAAGCATAGTGTATACCTCAAGGGGAATGGATGAGAGCCATGCATTTATTTTGACTGCAACATGTTAAAAGTAAACCTTAGACAGAAAAGGCCTTAAAAGGTGTACGAGACGGATAATAAATCTAGAATGCCATTAAAGCCTCCAAATTGGCGTCCACTTTTCAATCCATAGGATGAAACATTTGGCTTTATATTTAATTGTGTGATGGAAAGTTATCCAGATCATTAATGGAGCGGAGTGTCGAATCAGATAAACATCATTTCTGAGACTGAATTCTTAATTCAATGGGGTTCCTTTCATTAATAGGAACATCACATTATCAGGCTATTGCACATGATCTTTATATGTCTACTCATTTAGAAATCCAAATCTTAAGCTGAGTTAATTAGTTAATGAAACAGTAGCTGTATTTTGCCTTTTGTTACCAATGCAGTGGCAACTATTTATTCTTCAGCGGCTGAACCCAATGAGGTGACTTCCAAAAAGGAGCAGAGAGGCTTTCTAATCCAGCACCTTAGGAGTCATGTTAAAATCTCCAGATCAAACCTGCCATTTTCCTTTGAGTTTGCCATTAGATTCCTCTGCCCGGATTTTATTGCCCACCCGAGGTTCGTAAGATCCTGCCCGAGGCCAATGGACAATGCCGTTCCGCGAGCGTCGCCTGCTCCGGTTCTGGGGCGGTCGAGACGGTACAATTCCGGTCCTTCTCTTCCTGCCTCAGCTCAGTGACTTCTTGCTGTTGTAGATTTACTCAGGAAGTGGCTATGTCGATATCCTGCTCAAATGGTCACTTGTCATTTTTGTTGTTAGACAGTAAAGCCTGGACTTCCTCCTGTTTTACAGGGGAATTGAGGCAGTAAGATGGAACACCGAGGCTTAATATCTCAAAGCCACCAGTCTACCATCAGAAGTATCCTCCAAAGAATTGCCTACATCCCTCAAGAACATCTTGAGATACTGCAACAGCATGGGTGGGATTTTGCGACCTTTCCTGCCAGTGGGATCCTCTGGTCCCACTGACAGCAAACCCTCCCACCTCGCATCCTCTGAGGGCTTCCTGACAGCAACAGGAAACCTCATTGGCTGCGACGGGGTGGGAAGGAGCTGGCAGAAATTCCCACCCCACATTTAAATTGAGTCAAATGGGAGTCACTAACCACCACAACCCATTTTGCCCAACGCCTGAATTACAAAGCATATGGGCCTGATCCCACTCAAAAGGCCAGCATCAGGCTGGTCAGGGGGCTACTGCACACATGCAAATCTCCCAGTATGCTGGGAGATCAGTCAACATGCCTCCCCCATGATCGCCAGCCTTCTGATCGCCGGCCCTGACCCTTCAGACATCGCTGGCCCCGTCCCAACACCCCACCCCTGACCGCTCCCCCCCCCCCCCCCCCCCCCCCCCCCCACAGCCCCCGGACATTGCCAGCCCTGACCCCCCCTCCGATTTCCAGCTCTGAACCCCCCCGATGGCCAGCCCGGACCCCCCTCCTCCTCCCCTGATTGTCAGCCGCCTGATAGCCGGCCCTGGCCTCCGATTGCCAGCCACACCACTAGCCCCCACTGCCTTGCAGAGTTCCCTCCTTGCCTAACCCCCCTGTCTGGCTCCACCCCTGTCTAGCCATGCCTCCTCAGGCCCTACCCCCTTGGCACTGCCTGGTGCCCTGTGGACAGTGCCAGGATGTCAGGCTGGCACCACCAGGGTCCCAGGCTGGCAGTGTCAGGCCCCCGACCACAAGGTGGGGGCCTCAATATCCTCTCGTCAGAACACCTGATCCCCATTGCGAGGGGCCATACGTGATCCCGGCTGGTATAGACTCCACTGGCAGGGTTGGAAACATATGTGAGCCCGAATGACACTGTCCCGGGCTCATTAAATCGACTTAAATTACGATACAAATATTTAAATCAGCCTCATGCCGTTCCCTGGGGTGAGGCTGATTACATCAAAACAAATGGCCCAGGAAGATCACAACCGGCGTAGTGGGTCGGGAAAATTCCTTCAATTGCTTCAACTACTCCCCACCCTGACAAGTTCCATATTCTCACCACTCTCTAGGTAAAGACATTGCTTCTGAATTCCCTATTGGATTTTTGGGTGACTATATTATATTGATGGGATCCAGTTGTGCTTTTCCCCACAAGAGAAACCATTCTATAGTTCATTCATTCGCTGGTGAATCAGATGGGTTCTAAGATAACTGAGAATGCTTTCACAGCCATCATTAGATTTTTTTATTCCAGATTTTTATGGAACTCAAATTTCACCTTTTGCTTGTGGTGGGATTCGAACCTGAATCCCCAAAGCACTATGCTGGTTCTCTGGATTTCTAGTGATCTCAATTAGCTCACCCCTTAGCCTTCCTCTTGCAAGAAGAAAGAGAACCAGCCTATCAATTCTTTCGTAATATGCATACTCATACATTTCTGGTATCAAGCTTATAAATTTTCTCTGCAGCTTCTCCAACACCTCTAGATCCATTTTGTAATATGGCGACAGAACCGCACACAGTGGAAACAGCACTACCTACAAGTTCCCCTCCCAGTCACACACTGTCCTGATTCGAAGCTGATCACCGTTCCTTCATTGTCACATGTTCAAAATCTTGGAACTCCGTCCATAACAGCACTGTGGGTATTCCTGCACCATAGGGACTGCAGTGGTTCAAGAAGTGGAGATGCCGGCGTTGGACTGGGGTAAACACAGTAAGAAGTTTAACAACACCAGGTTAAAGTCCAACAGGTTTATTTGGTAGCAAAAGCCACACAAGCTTTCGGAGCTCTAAGCCCCTTCTTCAGGTGAGTGGGAATTCTGTTCTGTTTGTGAACAGAATTGTGAACTCTGTTTGTGAACAGAATTCCCACTCACCTGAAGAAGGGGCTTAGAGCTCCGAAAGCTTGTGTGGCTTTTGCTACCAAATAAACCTGTTGGACTTTAACCTGGTGTTGTTAAACTTCTTACTGTGGTTCAAGAAGGCAGATCACCATCACTTTCTCAAGAACAATTAGAATGGACAATAAATGCTGGCCTAGCCAGCAACACCTACATCCCTTGAATAAGTTTTTAAAAGGTGTGGTCTAACTAAGATTAGCAGAGCCTCTGTACTTTTCAATTCTACCCTCTAGAAATAAAACCTAATGCTTGATTTGCTGTTTTTTACAGCCTTCCTAAAATATAGCACAAGTTTTAGTGATTGATGTTCTTATACCCCAAGATCCTGTAATGACTTCAATTAGACCATTGAGGTTGGCCTATTGGAAAATGAACTCCCTGGTTAAGGAGTCAATTGATGGGCCAATTGGGGAGTCTTTTCCTTGTATTTAATTGGGTGTGTCAGTTCCTCTGGCACTCCGGAAGGTAGACCGCTGACTGTTCACACTCTGTGTACTGCTGTTAGAGTTTGTAAATAAAGGGATTTTGTTGAAGGGACTTCTGAAGACTGATTACAGACCCCGACAGCCCCAAACCCATCCCAAATTATTACCATCACCATATACTTGGCAGTATGAGTAGAATGGGAAGATGTATTGATCCTCTGAGGGTTGTGTGAGTTGACAGCACGTTTGTGAGTTGAACCATTGCTGAGGGTTTATAGAGGCTGCTCTTTGTATAAGTGAGTTTCCCCAACACCTAGATGATTAAAGGGAAAAGAGGTGGGTGAAGGCTACATGTGTGATAGAGGCAATACCTTAAATTGACTTAAATTGGCCCCCACCATTTCCAACTCCTCTGACACTTTCTGCAAGCTTTGTCCATATGTGAATTACCCTCGTCCTGTCTTCGGTGCCCAACAGTTCAGTCCCTTCTTAACCTGACTTGAGCCCACACCATCTCCATGAATAAAGAGAGTCTGGGCACATTTCCTGCTGCTGACGACTCCCACAGCCCCCTAGACTGCTGCTCCTCACACTCACAGTCCGCTGTTCTAAAATGTCCTCCTTTAACTCGCTGCACTGGAACTGAATTTCCCAATGGCAGTTAGCCTAGCGGGAGTGGTATTCCCATTTCAAACATTCCCCGCAGAGCAAATAAGAGCCCTGGGCAGTTAGTGAAGTCACATGAATGGACAGGGGTCCCACTCTGCTGTGGAGCTGCCAACAGGAGGGGAAGCAACGGACTATTTGGTCATGAGAGGCATGCTGGCCAAATCTGTCCCCAGCTGATATCCACTCACACGCCCACACTTCCAGGAGAGCAATCAGGAGCAGAAACCCTGGCCGAGTGGCCTCTCTGTAACCCGAGACAATATAACCAATGATGGTCCCATTACCAGCCCGCAGTTCCGATCAGCTAATGCACCACAGACTCAGGATTGAACCCGAGACCCTCCTGATCCCAACAGATCAGCAGATTAACCGAGGGACCCATTGGCGATCATCTGGGTCTTTCAAGATCAAAGACTTTAACTGACTAAACATTTTTCTAACAGAAAGAAACAGCAGCTTGGAAAGCTAATATGTAATGCTTTCGAGTCCTTGCTTCTCGGGTTTTGTGTGAAAAATTTAACTCAGTGTATATTTTTCTCCAGTAGAATTGGTGCACTTTCTTTGCAACACATATGTGAGTTTTTTGGTGTGATAGATTCACCTGGAGGACAGACAGATTCAGTTCCCACATTCAGAAGCTGCTTGCAGCTAAAGCTGGGTGTGTTACTGTTTGAAGTCTTGTAGCTTGTACCACCTGCACAAGGACAAGTGGAAGTGCTACTGTGTTCTGCTGGTATTATGTATAGAAATAGAACACTCCGTGGTCACTGATAATATCACAATCTCTAGGGCAGCACGGTGGCACAGTGGTTAGCACTGCTGCCTCACAGCACCAGGGACCCGGGTTCAATTGCCAGCTTGGGTCACTGTCTGTGTGGAGTCTGCACGAGGGAAGGGCCGTGGATGTCGTCTATATGGACTTTAGTAAAGCGTTTGACAAAGTCCATCATGGTAGGCTGGTGAAAAAGGCTGGAGGCCTGTGACTAGTGGTGTTCCGCAGGGCTCTGTATTGCGACCTCTGCTGTTTGTGATTTATATAAACGATCTGGAAGAAGGTGTAACTGGGGTGATCAGTAAGTTTGCGGACGACACAAAATTGGCAGGACTTGCAGATAGTGAGGAGCATTGTCAGAAGCTACAGAAGGATATAGATAGGCTGGAAATTTGGGCAAAGAAATGGCAGATGGATTCAATCCTGATAAATGCGAAGTGATGCATTTTGGTAGAAATAATGTAGGGAGGAGCTATACGATAAATGGCAGAACCATAAAGGGTGTAGATACGCAGAGGGACCTGGGTGTGCAAGTCCACAGATCCTTGAAGGTGACGTCACAGGTGGAGAAGGTGGTGAAGAAGGCATATGGCATGCTTGCCTTTATAGGACGGGGCATAGAGTATAAAAGTTGGGGTCTGATGTTGCAGATGTATAGAACGTTGGTTCGGCCGCATTTGGAATACTGCGTCCAGTTCTGGTCGCCACACTACCAGAAGGACGTGGAGGCCTTGGAGAGAGTACAGAGGAGGTTTACCAGGATGTTGCCTGGTATGGAGGGTCTTAGTTATGAGGAGAGATTGGGTAAACTGGGGTTGTTCTCCCTGGAAAGACGGAGGATGAGGGGAGACTTAATAGAGGTGTATAAAATTATGAAAGGCATAGATAGGGTGAACGGTGGGAAGCTTTTCCCCAGGTCGGTGGTGATGTTCACGAGGGGTCATAGGTTCAAGGTGAAGGGGGGGGAGGTTTAACACAGATATCAGAAGGACATATTTTACACAGAGGGTGGTGGGGGCCTGGAATGCGCTGCCAGGCAAGGTGGTGGAGGCGGACACACTGGGAATGTTTAAGACTTATCTAGACAGCCATATGAACGGAGTGGGAATGGAGGGATACAAAAGAATGGTCTAGTTTGGACCAGGGAGCGGAATGGGCTTGGAGGGCCGAAGGGCCTGTTCCTGTGCTGTATTGTTCTTTGTTCTTTGAACCCACTTCTTGCTAGTGGTACAGCTGCATGCCATAATTTGCGCTCCTTGTTGAAACAAGTATCTTTTGGAATTATCTTCTCTTAAGATTTATGACTGCTGATTGTGTTCTACTATCTCGGAAGTCTCCTGCAGTAGAAGTAGATGAAAGGTAGTTCTCAGCTGTCTCTTCAGCGGTAGTAAAGCTGGGGAACTCTGAGTAGTCACTTTGTTGTTGCAATATGTCACTAAGAAACTGTTTAGACAGTGATTTAATGAGCCTTGGTCCTCGGAGGCTTTCAGTGCGTGCTTCAAGGTCTGGATAAACCTTTTGGCTAATCCATTTGTTGGTGGGCTGTATCATAGAATCCTACAGTGCCGAAGGAGGCTATTCGGCCCATCGAGTCTGCACCGACCACAATCCCATCCAGGCCCTATCCCCATAACCCCATGCACTTACCCTAGCTAGTTCCCCTGACACTAAGGAACAATTTAGCCATGGCCAATCCACCTAACCCGCACATCTTTGGGCAGATCTCATTGAGCTTTTGGATGATTTGTTCTGCAGTTGTTGACTTCATTATGACAATTCTGGCCACTTGGAGTGTGCATCTATAACAACCATGAACATGTGCGCTTGTCAATTGCCAAGGCTTTTTAGACCATTCCCATGGGTGTAATGGGGACAATGGTGGCTGTCCCCATTACACCCATTGTCCCCATTACCCACGCACATGACTGGCACAGTCCTGCTTTCTCCTCGATCTGGGCATCAAGTCCAGGACACCAGCAGTGGATTCTTGTAAATTCTTTCATTTGAAATATACCTGGGTGTCCTTCATATAATTATTCCAATACTCTTGGTCGCAACTTTGGAGAAATTATTACACATATGCCCCACAACAGGCATCCGCCCTGTACTGCCAGCTTGAGTGTTCTGGAAATATATGGCATGAATTCGGGATGCATTCCAGCTGTCCTCCTTTTTAACAACATTTCCAGTACCTTCCCCATCACTGGATCATTTCTGGTATGTCATTGAACCTGAGCTGCAGTCACTGGGACATGTTCTATCTGCGAAAACTAGAAAATACTGGAAACAATACTGTGTGCTATTTGACCAGTGGGCAAAGGCAATCGTGACAATGCATCAGCATTGGCATGGCTCTCAGACTGACAGTAGTTAATCTTGTAGGAATATGCAGATAGTAATAAAGACCATCCCGTGGCAAGTGATGGGATACCTTTATGTGGCCCAAAAATAGTTCAGGTGGTCCATCAAAAAAGTGAGGTGTTGACACTAGAGGAATTAGTGAAATTTTCACACTGCAAAGATAATACTCAGTGCCTCTTTCTCCAATTGAGTGTAATGTCCCGTTTTGCACAGTGATGACACCCCTGTTGCTGGGTAGACTTTCTCTGGCAGCCATGTTATGGATCCTTGTGCCTGCTCCAAGATGAGAAGCCTCCTTAGCAACAAGCTGCATCAAAATGGCCATGTCTAGGGATGTTTTCAGACTTAAATTGCATTCAGTTAGCAATCTCTGCTGTACAGCCTCATTCCTCAGCCCACAAACCAGATGGTCTCTGAGCATATCATCCAGAGCATCACCAAATTCACAATGCACTGTGAGATGCCTTAGGGTTGCGACAAATTGTGCTATATTTTCTCCTTCTAGCTGATTTCTCTTATGGAACTTAAAACACTCCACAATAATTAATGGTTTGGGTGAATATTAATCCTCCAGTATCTTAGTTAATACTTGGTATGTTTTGCTACCAGGTTTCTCGAGACGGACCAAATTCTGGAGTGAATGATAAGCTTTATAGTCAATGGTGCTGAGAAAAGCAGGGACTACGATATCCTCAGGAATCTCGTTTGCCAAGATATAAAACTGACATTTTTCCGCGTAGCACTTCCAATTCTCCGATTGTTCCTTGGATGGGACAATGGCACCACATTTTCCCGCTATTTTACAGCGATACTGAGATCTGTTCAGCAACGTTCTTTCTGCAGCTTCCCTTAGTCTCAAGGGTTTAGCTTATTTTGTAAATTTTAATATGAGCCAAATGTAGCAGCTTGTCTTAGATTTTATGCAATGCACAAAATCTCTCTGTCTCGCTCTACCTCCGTGCCCCAGTCTAACCGTGCATGTGCTGAGCTCTGCAACCTGAACTCCTCGGGCTGCCGGTTTGAATTTTCAGTATGGACCTATTCCCTCTTCTGCCCAACAAACGTACCCCCGTCTGATGCCAGGCACAGCCGCCTGACCTGCTGTTCATTCTATCCCAACGTCGGAAGTGTCAAAGTTTCCAGTTAGCGAGTGGAGCTCCGATTTTCCTTTTTGCTCACGAACAATTTAACTCGCTCCTTGTCGCCAGTATTCTTTTTATCCTGCTATAGACTGCACTTGTAGGAGAAGAGAACATGAAGCGACAGCATGTGGGGTTGGGTGCAAACAACAACAGAGGTTTATTTAATAACTGTTAACTTTGCAAAGGCTTGATCTAGAGACTGAGGCAAAGCTGCACTGACGTCATGAATTATATACGTGACTAGACTCTTAAGTGACAACATTCACGACAACAATCCCAAATATAAAACATATACAACATTCTTCTGCCTGCTGTTTAAATGGTGCCGTTAATTGGTTTATTTTAAATAGATTACTGTTGCTGTTAAAATAGCAAAGAGACAGCATAGAATTATTTGTCCATTAATAGTGTCAGTGTGAGTGTTCTACTTTTAGCTATTCGATTGTCATCTGAAAGATACCTAACATGAAATTGAATGATAAAGTTCAGCAGCAGATCAGAGACTGGAGGATCCCACGTAACAGTTCAACTGGTCCTTAGATGCTGAAACTGCTGTAACTGGTGAAGACGTGCCCTTTCATCCTTGATCTTGCCAATGGGATGTCACTTTTGAGCATGACAATAACACAAAAGTGCTGTACATCTTTTTTTCCACACAGCTAGCGACATCTTTAATTCCACAGTGAGATCTGTCGTTTATTTTTGTAACAGTCTCTGTAGCGCTCCCAGGACAGAAACAGCGTGGGAGATGGAGTCTTCAACTGGGGTGAGGGGGGGAGGGCGGGGGCAGTGGGTTTGTGAAACGGCAAACCGTACAATAATTTCCAACTGCTTTTCCTGCAGGTCGTCAAATCGGTTCCGAGCTGCCCGGGACAAATGACGCTTGATGTTCAGCCACTTCTTGTGTGTGGCGGAGATGGCTTTACACAATCAAACTTTGATGGCTGCACAGAATCTGCCTTGACAATCCTGGATGCGTTTAAATGTCATTTTTAAATGTCTGCATCTCATAGTTTTGAGTACTTTGCCTTGTCTCTGATCTCATTCATTATTGCAAACCCCGTTAATGGAGGGCTGTTCAGAGTGCGGATGAAATCAATAGTCCCCCCTTCCCCTACCCCGGGAGAATTTGGCACATAGATCATATTTGCATCTGCACTAGAAAATAATGGAAACATATGTTATGCATTTGACATCAGGATCCAGGGAGACAGGTCTGAATACAATGAGAAACTGCCTAGTAGTAATCCAAGTAATGACCCTGTGTGTAGTGACTAAGGTTGTTATTCAGAGTTTTAGAAAATGCAACTCTTAGCCAAATTTCACACTATATATTCCATGTAACATAATATTAGATCATTTTATGTTCTAAACTGCAAAGCCAGACACACAGCAATTTTCATACAAAAGTAACATGTTTTTGGAATTTTCTTCCCATTTGGCTTACTTTCTCAGAGTGTTGGATTAAACATGGAACAATCTCACTATCGGGTGGGTGGGAACATGGATTCCGTTTCTTTCTTCAGTTACTAATCGCGACTGGCGTTCCAACCTCGCCTTCTCTTGTCAGGTGAGCTTGTGGTCATTCCTCACAGAGAGCTGGGCGGCACAGTGGCACAGTGGTTGGCACTGCTGCCTCACAGCGGCAGGGGCCTGGGTTGAATTCCCAGCTTGGGTCATTGTCTGTGTGGAGTTTGCACATTCTCCCTGTGTCTACATGGGTTTCCTCCGGGTACTCCGGTTTTCTCCCACAGTCCAAAGATTAGGTGGGTTGGCCATGCTAAATTGCCCCTTAGTGTTAGCTAGGGTAAATGCATGGGGTTGTGGGGATAGGGCTTGGGTGGGATTGTGGTCGGTGCAGACTTGATGGGCCGAATGGCCTCCTTCTGCACTGTTGGGATTCTATGATTCTAGTAGAGGCCAGCAGACTCCCATCTTCTCAGAGACGAGGAAGAACAGCCAAAACCAGAGTCGCTCTTCAGATTCATGTCGCTTCTACCCGTCCTGCACTCAGCTGTGACACAGGCCCAGTGGCTGGGTTTCCTTGCTGGCTTTAGGACCCTGACATTGGTACAAAAGGGGGATTGCAAGCCCACATTCACCGGCAGCGTGCCCGGTGGTGCAATATTCTCAGAGGCAGCCACTTAATTAGCTGCCTCCGCACTTGCCATCCCACTACAGATGGCAGGGTGGGCTCCTGTAACAGACTGAGGTTCACGTCTGGAGCCTCCACAGTGCCACTGGGGGAGCTGGACTCTGCTGAGGCAGGTCAAAGACCATGAGGACACCTCGTCAGAGGGAGGAATGCCTTGAAAGGTAAAATTTGTGCGGCTGAAGGCATTAGGCCCCATGGAAGTGGAGGGAAAATCTTTCCTGGCTGCTACCCCTTTCTTGGGGCATGGAGCCTCTGGCTCAGATGGCTCACCCCTCTCCCCGAAGGCAGGGAGGTGGCCTCCATTGTGATGGCAGTCTTTGAACATAGCCAGGGGCGGGGGGGGGGGGGGGGGGGAGACGCTGCTGGCAACAAAATGCAGTCACAGCCGTAAACCAAACTAATTTGATCTGTAATTGGCTTAATTAACTACACTCTTCCATGGTTCGGGCAGCTGATCCAGGTCCCCACCCGCCCCGTGGAATACTTTCCAGGCGTGGGATTGCATCTGGACATCAGCCCGGTGCAACTCCCCTTTATTTCCCCGGTCCTTCTCCCTGGCCTCACCACCCCACAAGGCCCCTGCCACAGAGATGGCAGTCTGTAATAAGCACCGTACTACCATCCCAGCCGGAGCAAGAGGAACAGTGTTGGCTTTGCAAATGTAAACACAAAGTACAGCGGATGCTGGAGACGTGGAATAATAACAGAAAGTGCTGGAAAAGCTCAGTATGTCCGGCAGCAGATCTGTGGGGACAGGAAGAGATTTGACCTTTGAATCCAATATGAATGTTCTTCGAAGAAGTGTCCTACTGGATTGAAAACATTAACTCTGCTTTTCTCTCAGCAGATGCTGCCAGAGCTGCTGGGTTTTGCCTGCACTTTCTGTTTTTATTAGCTTTGCTGCGTCTGTGTATTTTTTAGTTTTAATACCTCCCCTTTCAAAAGCACTCAGACCACATCTCCTGGACAAGCAACCCAGTGACTAGCGTGGACTTTTCCACATATATATAGATAGATAGATAGATAGATATATAACTAAAGTTGCTTGCTGTGTGGCCAGAGTTAGTGATGTAGAAACATGACCCAAGTTAAAATGCCACACCCACATTTCCCCACCACATCCCTATCTGTCACTGCCCGGTACCAGTTTTGCTAATCCAGCCAAATTTTGAACATCCACTCCAATCCCCAATCTGTGGGGAAGCACGGTGGCACAATGGTTAGCACTGCTACTTCACAGCGCCAGAGACCCAGGTTCAATTCCCAGCTTGGATCATTGTCTGTTCAGAGTCTGTATGTTCTCCTTGTATGCGTGGGTTTCCTCCCACAGTCTGAAAGACGTGCTGGTTAGGTGCATTGGCTATGCCAAATCCTCCCTCAGTGTACCTGAACAGGCGCCAGAGTGTGGCGACTAGGGATTTCCACAGTAATTTCATTGCAGTGTTTATATAAGCTTACTTGTAACACTAATAAATAAACTTAAAAAACTTAAGTTTATGATCGGAAATCAAGCCTTGGGAGTGTTACATTCCCATCTGAACACTTTCCACAGCAAATAAAGAATGGGATCTGTATTGTCATCTGTCTGACGGGCATTAAAATGGTGCTGTATGTTTTTGAAAATAAAATATATTTTCTGATCACACAGCTTGGTGATTTCAGTCTTTTACATGCCATCAAGTATATCCAGAAGAAAAAGATCTTTGCACTTAGGAAGTACAAGACTGATTTTGTTTTAAGAGTACACATTTGGATTTTGCATGAGTAAAATTGGCTGGGTTTTGTAATTAACATGAAACAACCTCGCATCAAGTTTTTAGTGATCTCTATAAGGAACTGAAGAGAACGTTGAAATCCGCTGCCCACGCCACATCCCAGAAGACAGCAGGTTTCATCTGGCAGATTTTGTTCAAATCCTGCTGAGACCCAGTATTTGAATTCCTGCATGTAGCACTCGGCTGTAATGTAAATAGTGCTAGATATGCAGTCGTCATTCACAGTAGGATAAAACTTCAGCTAAGTAACTGATGAACGATGGCCAAACAAACTTGTCTTTTTATATTTAAAAAAAACTCTCTGCTAAAACAAGTCCCACGATTGTTTCCTGTGTGACATTCCAACTGCTGTCCAAGATCACTCTAAATTGCTAAAGATAGGTTTGAGATGCGGAATGAAAATGCTAATCTCCTTTACATATTTATATGATTCTTTGGCTTTTGCATGTTTCTTGAACTGCTTTCCATTGGTATCCCATGTTTGTTCCTCTTTTTATGCTATCACGATCTCTTCCTGTCACCAGATCCAAAATGAAAAATGTCATTTTTTTAACTTGCCCAGATCTCTGTGAAATCTTAAAGAAACATCTGTTCAGGTGGATGTCGAAAGAGTCCCGTGGACAATGGGATTGTTTGAAAAGGAGCAGAGAATGTTCCCAGTGCTCGGGCCAGAGACATTGTTTCTTTCAATTAAGGTTGAAATGCTGAACTTGATTAAGGAGGTTTTATCAGGAGATAGCTAATGATTAAACGAATAATGAAAGCACCCTGGATCTTTGATCTTCCTGGTACTCGCTGACACCAGTTCTGAGGTCGTTTCACCACTTTAAAGGAGGTTTGTCTATTCAAGATGTGCAGTACTTCTTGCTTCCTCAGACTGCCCAGTGAGGTAACCCGAGCACGGAACAGTAAAACTGGTGTTTACAATTGATAATAAATATGGTAAACATTGGGATATAATGTTCACATTGTTACAGCTCAGGTGACACACTGTGGTCCTTGGATAAACATAGTAAGAAGTCTCTCAACACCAGGTTAAAGTCCAACAGGTTTATTTGGTAGCACAAGCTTTCGGAGTGTTGCGCCTCCGAAGGAGCGACACTCCGAAAGCTTGTGCTACCGAATAAACCTGTTGGACTTTAACCTGGTGTTGTGAAACTTCTTACTGTGCTTACCCCAGTCCAACGCCGGCACCTCCACATCATGTCCTTGGATAATCCAGCGATACAGTCCATAGACTATTTCCTCTAGCAAACCAATCAGCGGAGCCTCTCAGATTTGCCAGTTTAATCACACCTTTGCCCAGGTCATGGACTCCCCTAACGTACCAGTGAGGGGGAGGGGGGGGGGGGGGGGGAAGAGGGGTGGAACTGATTTGAGTTGGATTGCATTACTGTAAACACATTCTTCAGCATATACAATGGTGTTGATAGTCATCATGCGGCAGCAGTCTAAGGTCCAGATTATTCTGTGCTGGCTATGGGATTAATAAGAGTCATCTGTGCAAAATAAAAAATGGAGAAGGGCAATATGATTTAACAGTATTGTTGTAAATTAGATTTTTAAGGTATTTGTTATTTGACATGATCAAGCCCATATTGGTACCTTGCAGTCTAGTCTAGTTCTTTTCTTATTCGAACCCTTGAATCTAACTGGATACTAATAATAAATTAGTATTAGTATCCAAAGGTGTGCAGGTTAGGTTGATTGGCTATGCTAAATTGCCCCTTACTGGGGATTAGTAGGGTAAATACGTGGGGTTATGAAGATAGGGCCTGGCTGGGATTGTTGTCAGTGCAGACTCGATGGGCCGAATGGCCTCTTTCTGCACTATAGGGATTCTATGATTATTCATTCTCAGGCTGTTGAGACCAGCCTTTATTTCCATTTGTGGTTGCTCTGAGGAGGTGGAGGTACAAAGTGAATAGCTTTACTTTACTGCTTGCTGGGCCACTTCATAGTCAACCTATTGGTGTGACGTTGGAGTCACTTTATGCTGGATTGTCAAAAGATGGTGGGTGGAATTTTCCCAAAAAATCCTGAGTGTCATCACAGTGTGATAATGGGTGTCCTCCATGCTGCTCTTTCTGGCGCACTCCACACTTTCAACACTCAGTGCCATGAAAGAGCCTCCATGCGAATCACACCATGATAGAGTCTCCAGGTGCCTGACTCACCCGAGGTCCCTGCAGCTGTGCACTGATAACAAGGGGGAGCTGCATTTAAACACTGACGATGCACTCACAGCCAGTCACACCAGGAAGATGGCACCGCGTAGAGCAGCTCCATGATTTATGTAGGGAGAGTTGGGATGGCTACAGGACACCGTGGAGAAGGGGCCAGCCATCATCTCCCCCCAAGATGGTCGGTGCCCCAGGGATTGGGCCGGCAAGTGGCTTGGGAAGCGGTGGCAGGGGCAGTCAGTGCCCACGCACTTGCATGATTGACTGGCACCCAATGCCAAAAGAAAATGAACGACCTTCTACAGGCAGCAAGTGTCCATCCCATTCTGCCATCAGTCCTGTCTGTCATGCTGGAATGGTCATGTCGGTCTGCTCCCTGACACCCGTGGCCTTCCAGCTCCTGACCCACAAACACATTCCTCCAATTCCTCTGGTAATCCCTCGTCACAACCCCTGCCTGCTGAGGCATAGTCCTGACATTTGCCACCCAATTGCCCCCCACTGCCAACATCCCTGATATCCTGCGCCCTTCCAGCTCCAGCTGCAGCCTCTGGCCTGGGCTGGCCTTGCAGTGAGCGGACATCTCCCTCCTCCTACTCAACAGCCACGAGAACCACTGATAGGTTTATTGGCTCCAATGCATTCCATTACTGTTCAGAGGTGGGGGAGTGGGAGTGGTATGAAGAGGGGAGAGAAACAGAGACAGAGAAATAGTCCATAAGGATATCTGCCCCTCACTACCTCCCAGCAACCCGTCTCCTCATGAGTCTGGACACTGGCAACCAGACACCATCCCCAGTGCCATGTGCCACCTCAATGGGCTGCTGACTCTTGCCACAAGGCAGCACAAGGCGACCCCCGACCCCAGGACCCCCAGACCAGATCAAACCCCCCAAATCTCTGCACCCATGCAAACCACCCATACCCCACCCCGCAACACGGCAGTGCCTGAGACCCCCCTCCCCCCACCGTGCCCTGGAGGTCAGTGCTCCTCACCTCCTCGCTCTCCTTTGCCAAAGCTGCGCCTGAACCACACTTTTATGGAGCGGCAGCGATTCACACTGGCGTGCCGTCTCGCCGGAGAGGTGGGAAGCATCCGGGAAGAGCAAAGCGTGTGTGCCGAACTCACTAATGAGATTGAAATCCAGTCAAATTCATGCTAATGAACTTCACTCCGGTTTGTGGCACAAAACAGCTCACGCCCTGACAAAAGGGCTGGGGAGATATCGAATTGCTTGGCGCCGGGCGTGAATCGGATTTTTAGCATCACGGCTATTTTCCAGGCTCTCCACACTGCTCGATGGGCGGGGCGAGGTGGTAAGATTGAGCCTGGCATGTTTCATTTGCTGACAGGCATTGATGAAGCAGCTGGGATGTGTGACGACCTCACCACTTCATGGAAACATTTTGATGCCAGCCTTTTTTTTGTTATTATTTACAGACTTTTGAAACAGAATTAAAGTTCGCAAACCGCCCGGGTGGCAGCTGAGTTCAGGTCTGGATTTTTCGTCCTGGCCTCTGGGTCACAAGTCAAATAACATAACCACCAAACTATCGTACCCTTCCAATATTATTGTTGGAAGATACTTGACAGTTCAGTGAGTTATAGTTCGTTTGCGTTGAGGTTGGGCAGCAGAGGGATTGGAAAGTTTTGACACTGTCTGTGGTCTGTGCACTGAAGCGTTATCATTCAGCACTGGCTGAATAACCCAAATCAAATTTGAAACTACAAACAGCTGGATCCAAAGGCAAGTTAGTCACTAACTGAGCAGTTCAAACAGTCCCGTCAAAACCAATATTTAAAGGATAGAGTCTGCCCACACCACAATGAGGTAACTGGAATTCTGTAGAAATGAATACAAACTTTACTCAATCATTCTGAGTTGAGGCTCTGTAATGTTGGGCCGTAGTGAGCAAACAGATGCCAGCATCAACAGTGCTGACTCACAATTGATAAGCGAATGGAACTGGTAACTTCCTGTCTGTATGGTCCAATACTGCACAATCAATACATTTAACTGCAGAGCAGTGGGGGTCACACCAATTAACCCCAGCTTCTTTGGGCAAGGGAGGGAAAAAAATCTTCTAATTGGAAGGTGTGCAAATATATAGCCAGCCATAGGAACCTGGGAAATTTGAGCTGTCGGCAATTCAGCCCATCGAGCCTGCTCCGCCATTCAATCAGATCATGGCTGATCTCTCCCTGGTCTCAAATCCAGCTCTCTACCTGTTCCCCAAATTCCTTTATCCCTTTTTTTAAGCAGAAATATATCTCCTTCTCGAAACCATTTAATGATTCAGACTCCAGCGTGCTATGGGGCAGCGAGTTCCCCACCCTCTGCGAGACGTAGTTCCTCCTCATCTCCTTCTGTGGTGCTGGCCTCACAGATAGGTGACAGCATGAACATACGAGGAAAGGATACTTGGGCCTTATGGAGCTCATGAAAGACAAAAACAACACCTTCAGGAGATGAGTGAAGCAAACAGAAAAAGAATAAGAAACAAAGTATGAACTGAGCTCAGCTTCTTAGTTTATAACTTGGCTCAAAATATATTGTGCAACTGATCCAATTTGGCCTGTGCTGCAACAGAGTTCCCTACGCAGACCTGATGGTACGTCAATGGTAAGCTGCAAACCCTATTTATTTGTTCCACGAGGCACTTCACTTCCTTCCAATTCTGGTCGGTCATTCCATTCACAAGGGTTTTACGGGATATACTGCCCAAGGAGCCAATGGGTTTTGGGGGATAATGTTTCATTGCGCTGTGCTTCGGAATGGTTTGCGCTCAGAGTGGGATATAGATCTTAATCTGGCCATCAAGGGAACACATTAAGGAAAGCCCAAGCATGAAAATCACAGGATGACTGATCCTGAGACATCTGTGGGTGTTTTAGAACCAGCTTCAGAAGAGGGCCTCGCAACAGGCTACACATTCACCTAGCAATCTAATGAATGGTATATGGAACAGGGTGGGAAAGCAAATATAATCGTGGAAAAGATACATGAAAAACCTCTCATTAAGAACTGGGATATTTTTGGCTGTGTTAAGTGGGAAACTGATAGGATATATGAATATAGAGAACAGCTCTCTCTTTCAAGGAGAAATTTCATTTTCTTCTTGGAATAGCCCAGAGTTTGCAACCGGCGGAGAATGAACTACGTTCTTTGCACCGACACTTACCCACAGACTTGGAACAGGCTTTTGCATTGGAATGTGCGATTGTTAAGAGTATAAAAATAGTATGGCAGCCTCAACACCAGCTTTGGGATCTGTGTGAATGTAGAAACATAGAAGATAGGAGCAGGAGGAGGCCATTTGGCCCTTCGAGCCTGCTCTGCCATTCATCACAATCGTCCAAATCAATAGCCCGATCCTGCTTTCTCGCCATAACCTTTGATCCCATTCGCCCCAAGCCATTCCAGGGCAAGCAATGGTGAGTCTTCTCAACAACATGCAGGGCACAAAATTTGATAAGGCCTGAAAACGGGTGCAGGGGTCACAACATGCATTTAACCCGAACCCAGTGCTTCTGATGCAGTTAACACACGGCCAGCTCAGTTACAAGATTGCAGCTAATGCCAAGTGCATTACTGCTTGGCTGCACACCCTAAACAGGGATTGCAAAACTATGACAGGTTATAACAGGCCCAAGCTAGCCCATAATATTTAAATCCAGCCTACAAGTAATTTAATGACTTCACACTATTGACCAAGGTCAATAAATGCATCATCAAATGCCATATCTAACCAATTGTACCTCTAGCCTCATAAATTACTCAACGCACCATCATCCACGTCCTAATCTCCAACAATTGTGATTCATAACTCACTCATTGCCTCACCTCACCCTCACACACTTAGCATTGTTGCAAGCTTGACACCCACATTTCACAACTTGCACACCCTATCAGCTAGTCAACCATGACAGTCACATCATCCAGACTGATTGCACAACACTTACATAACCAGAGGCAGCAGGAGTCAACCAATGAGGGACAGGCTCAGCTGGCAGGGGACAGTTCTTGGAGTGGCCAATACGAAGGCCATGAACAGTCATGGGGCTGAAAGCCTGGGAGATGACTGTGCACTCATACCTAATCCGGCTTCTCACATTCCAACTGCCCCTCATCCCACAACCACTTCCATGTACAAGCTTGTAGATGGTGTAAATATTGCACTTGCTTCACTCCGAGCCTCACTGCAGTCCATCTTCTTTCTTTCAGAAACCCAGAAACTGTGACTGTCTGGTCAGTGGAGGAAGAGAAAGAAATAGAAGAGCAGGAAGGCAGTGATGAAGATAAAGCCCCCTCACTTGGTCTCACGTTCACAGCCAGACACTGTACATGGTTTAGAGTCTGTACATAAAAGCAGAATCTGTACCTGGTCACAGGTGTATCTGTATCTGGACATGGTCACACATGGGGCATTAGTGGCCTGCAGTCAACAAAGGGGGAAAGGGTACCACAGGTGCCAGCTCACTGGACCATGGGTTTTGCAAAAGACCCAGACAAGGATGGTGATAGGGCAACGTGGAGAATAAAAGTTGGTTCGACATCCATACTTGGTGCATTGGGAGGCCAGTCAGAAAGCCTGCTGCCCGCTGTCAAAGAGCCTGGAGGCGCGGGACTTTGCATGGAGCCTGAGGCCCATCATTTCCAATGTGGGAGTGGTGACCAACTCCATCAGACACTTGTGGACCCAGTCACGATGCAGAGGCTGATGTCTGATGTCTCCGTCTCCACTGCAGCTCAAGCAGAAGCCACCCAGTGGGTAACTGCTGCAGGAGAAGCTCTGACTCAGGCAAGCTCAGCTACTGCCCAAATGGCTGGGGAAATCAGTGCTCAAAGGGACTTCCGGCTTCTCACAGCAATCTGTGCCCCTGCACATTACTGCGATTGGTGAGGAACCACTCCAGGGGAGTGGCAGCGGCTTGGTGGATCAAGGGCCTGCTGTACTCTCTCAGGATGACACCATTCATCCTCGCACTGCTGGTACTCTCCAGTGACCTTGCTGTTGCCCGTCAGAGAGGCAGCGCAGACTGTTGTCACCCATGCTGAGAGGGTGCAATACAAAACAGGGCCTTCTAGGCCCAGGGCTGTGCACTGTTGTCCTACAAGATCTAAAATGGTGCAGGTAAGGTCAAAGCCACATGGCACACTGATTTAAATCCACATAGTTCTGGACCACGTTTCCATGGATGCAGGCATCTTTCAATCCCTAATCATCTCTAACCATGTGAGAACTTGAGAGGGAGAGGCTAGTCAATGTGGGAGTGAGATCACAACCAAAGTAGATCCTCTCACAACCCCAATGGCTACACACTGTAGGCAGTGGTCAAGAGGGTAGAATTTGTTCAAGTTTCCCTCTCACAAGCAGCAATTATATTGCTCCTGTTGCCCCATCCTTTGCTGAGATTCTTTAACCCAGTATAGACTGGAGATAAAACCAGGATCTGTTCCAGTCTGCACGGTTCAGCTGCCCACTGCTGAGCCATCAAGGGAAGCTGCTGTCACGACTAAACAAACAATCCTTCAGCGTCGGTGCAAAGAACAATTTGCATAACTGCAAATATTTAGCTAATGAATAAAGCGTTACCTTTTTTTGATCACACGTGCGGAGTGCATGGACCACAGGGCAATGACGACAGCATATTGTGGTCAACTGCTATCAGCTTGCAATCCTCTGCACCCTCCCTTCTGTCAGGTTAACACTCTGTGGTCTAACCAGTCATGTCACACCCATGATTAATATAGCAAAAATGACCTGAAACATATTCAGTTTTCAAAAGCAGTCGAGCTAACCGTTTCCTTTCTCACTCTGCTTTTGATTCTCTTCAACACCCCAGGATTCCCTGACTGAGCAAGATCCCAATCCACTGCCAGCGCTGGTCACTAGGGTGCATGCAAGAGAGGTCCGCTGCAGTTATTTTCCTCAGTGTTTCCTCTGATTATCCAGAAAAGATCAGGAACTTATTGAAGTCCATATCCTCATTCCATGGAGCTGTGTCAAAACATTTGTCCACAGGTCACAGCTTATAGCCATCCCCGGCCTTTTATAGAATCATAGACTATGACAGCACAGAAGGAGTCATGATGTGGAGATGCCGGCGTTGGACTGGGGTAAACACAGTAAGAGTTACACCAGGTTAAAGTCCAACAGGTTTATTTGGTACCAAATGCCATTAGCTTTCGGAGCGCTGCTCCTTCGTCAGATGGAGTGGATATCTGCATTAACCTGGTGTTGTTAAAATTCTTACAGCACAGAGGGAGGCCATATTTCCCACCCTGCCACTGCCGGCTCTTTGGTAGAGCTAGTCAATGTTACCATTGTTCTCATCGATGGGATTTTCTCAACCTGCTGCAGTGAACGGAGATTTGGCCGGGCGCCAAATTCTCCGACCTCGTTGCAGCGGGAACGTGGCACAAGCGGCCAGTAAGATCAAGCCCCGTTAGTTTCACGAACGCACTCTTTCCCCATGGCCCTGCAATTTCTTTTCCCTTCAAGTATATATCCAATTCTCTTTTGAGCATGACAATGAAATCTACTTTCACCGCCCCTTTGGGCAGTGCACTCCAGATCAGGACAACTTGCTGTGTAATAAAAATGCTTACTCATTCTGCCTCTGATTCTTTTGCCAATCATCTTACATTTGGTTACTGACCTTGCTGCCACTGGAAACAGTTCTCCTTATCTATCCTGTAAAAAGCGTTCATGATTTTGAACATCAATTCTTCCCTTACCCTCCCTGCTGTAAGGAAAACAGAGTAAGAAGTCTCACAACACCAGGTTAAAGTCCAACAGGTTCATTTGGTAGCAAAATCCACTAGCTTTCGGAGCGCTGCCCCTTTGTCAGGTAAGTAAGGAAAACAGACCATTTTTCTAGTCTCCCTCTGACTGAAGCCTTTCACCCCTGATACCATTCTTATCATTTCCATTTGATTTCCCTATCAGTTCTTTGAATGCCAATCTCATGCCAATTATCATTCACAATAGCAAGACTTTCCCTATTTCCCTCTGTCCTAAGTGTCAGTCCTTAGTTTGCACCTCTCCCCAATAGAACAGCTGAGATTTTAAACCCTGCAGATCTGAAAGCACATTAATAGACCCATGGTCGTTACTGTGTGCTGTCAAATGGTTGTCATCCCAGTTTACTGATTCCTATCCTTCTCTCTCTCTTTGGTCCCATTCACTTCCTCCATCACTCCACGGTGACACAGTGGTTAGCACTGCTGCCTCACAGCGCCAGGGACCCGGGTTCAACTCCTGCCTCTGTCTGTGGATTTTGCACATTCGCCCCGTATCTGCGTGGCTTCAGCTGAGGGGCCTGCTAGGATATGATCCCTCCTCACTGCAGTATTTGACTCCTTCATTAATATTTGATCAATGGTTAGCGCTGCTGCCTCACAGCGCCAGGGACCCAGGTTCGATTCCCGGCTTGGGTCACTGTCTGTGTGTAGTTTGCACAGTCTCCCTGTGTCTGCGTGAGTTTCCTCCGGATGCTCCGGTTTCCTCCCACCGTCCAAAGATGTGCGGGTTAGGTTGATTGGCCACGCTAAATTGCCCCTTACTGTCAGGGGGATCAGCTAGGGTAAATGCGTAGGGTTATGGGAATAGGGCCTGGGTGGGATGGTGGTTGGTGCAGACACGATGGGCCGAATAGTCTCCTTCTGCACCGTAGGATTCTATGATTCTATACTGCGACACCACCTTCTCTTTTACACAGCCCCGCTGTCTTGCCTGAAGATCCTATACCCTGGAATATTGAGCTGCCAGTCCTGCCCCTCCCTCAACCATATCTCTGTGATAGCGATACTCTCATACTCCCACGTGTTAATCAATTCATCTGCCTTACGCAGAAGGACTCCTTGCTTTAAAATATATGACATCCAGCCTGCCATATTTCCTTGTGCCTTAACATATTTATCTTCACTTTGCCTTCAAGACTGACTTAGTTTTTCTTCTATATTTGGCTGTGCATCACCTCCTACTGTACCTCCACCCTGTATCCCATCCCCCTGCCAAATTAGTTTAAAACTGTCCCCCAGTGGCACTTGCAAACCTCCCCGCAAGGATGTTGGTCCTGTCCCGGTTCAAGTGCAACCATTCAGACAGGTTGTGCAGGTCCCACCTTCTCCAGAAATGGACCCAGTGATCCAGGAAACGAAAGCCCTCCCCTCTGTACCATCTCTTCAGCCACACATTAATCTGCTCTATACTCCAATGCCCATACTCACTAGCACGTGGCACCGGGAGTAATCCAGAGATTACAAACTTTGAGGTCCTGCTTTTCAATCTGAGATTTAGCTCCCTAAATTCTTGTTGCAAAATTTCATCCCTCTTCCTACCTGAGTTGTTGGTACCAATGTGAACCACAAGCTCCGACTGTTTGCCCTCCCCCTCCAGAACGTCCTGCAGCTTTTCAGTGAAACTGAAGGACTCATTAATATTCGTCAAAGACGACAATCGATCATACATTTGGAAGAATGAGACATTCGCCGGAATTCTACCGCCTCGCCCGCCACAGAAACAGAACGGATGAGGGGCGGACAACGGAAATGTCTGTTCACCTGGGGCGGGAATTTCCAGTCCCGCCCATTGAGTCAAAGATTAATAAGTAACCAGATACTACAACTCTCCACGAAGACCATCCAAGTCAAGAAAATGGAGTTCAAAGAGAGACTACCGATCGTCCAAGTCTGACAAGAACACAGTCAGGGAAAGTTGTGAAGCCTCCTGCCAGATTGAATCTGTGGTGTCACAGACTTGGGCTCATTGGGAGGGGGGGTGGGGGTGGGGGGAGGGGGGGGTGGTGTTTGGACTAGTAAATAAATATAAATGTAAAAATATGGATGAAGACTTGTGGGAGAGTAAGTATTAGGGTTTGTAAGGGTTAGTGTGTGGGACTGTGTAAATAGCACGTCCCATAATGTAAGAGAGGAGGAAATGTTCAGCAGTGTACCATCTCGTCATGAATAGCTGTAAGTAGTTTAGATGTGAAAAATAAATCAGTTGTCGTTTGAACATATCAACATTTCAGAAACCATTCTGAAGCTAGACTAACCAACCTATATTCAGTTACAATCTGAAATGCACAGCCTGAGAGGCAGATTTACTTGTGCCTTTCAGAACGGAATTGGATAGCACCTGAAGGGAAAAGGTTTGCCAGGATACAGGAAAGGACAGGAAGTGGGACTAACTAAATTGCTCTTGCAGAGAGTCAACACGGGCATGGCAAGTTGAATGACCTCCTTCTGTGCTATAACCATTCTACGATGCTGTGATTGTTAGGTCTGTAGAAGCAACAGTGGGTCACCTATGGGTCAGACTCACACTACTGACTGTCATGCTGCTCCAATAGAATCACTGGAATGAAATCCATTATTTTCCAAATATGATGTGTTTTACATTACCTGCACAATTTGGCAAATATCTGTACAGAGATTTTGCAATGTTCATATATCAGCCAAAGCAATGTTGCAAGATTGCTACAAAGTGATTTATCTTATCTTCATGATGATTTCTATCTTTGGAACACTATGCTGGATCCAACACTGCTGGCATTTCTGGACGTGAAGTCAAGGAATTCCCATGGCTCCCTCTTCATCTCCACGTACCAGGGTGGCCTTTCAGCAAGCGGCCCTAGTTTGGGTAGTCATGAGAAGCAAAGCTCGCTGACCACTTTTTTGCTCAGTGCGTGGTCTCATTTTCCATGCATAACACAGCCATGCTGAATGAGAGCATCCTTTTGATTTACCAGTTCCACCACCGTAGAGAGGAAGAGGAAAGGAACATCTAAATTATTGATGTTCTGGGTCTGAGTTCTCTTTCCAAAGTAACACAGATTTGCTCTAGGCACTGCCCATGAAATTCATGGGACATTATCTAATGTTTCAATGTCTCTAATATTTATGATTGTCACAATAGTCTTGTATTAACACTACAATGGAGTTACTGTGAAAATCTCCTAGTCGTCACATTCCAGCGCCTGTTTGGGTACACTGAGGGAGAATTTATCATGGCCAATCCACCTAAGCAGCACATCTTTCAGACTGTGGGAAGAAACTGGAGCACCCGGAGGAAACCCACGCAGGGAGAACGTGCAGACTCCACACAGACAGTGACCCAAGGGTGGAATCGAACAAGGGACCCTGGCGGTGAGGCAGCAGTGCGGACCGTGCTGCCCCAGTTTTGGAGAGCGTATTAAACCACTGTTTCTTGTTATATTTGCAGTTGACGCCAGCAATATTTTAGATATAGTCTGTGTGACATAATGAAGTTCCTTATTTAAAGTAAGTCCTGACCTGATCTCTCTTGTACGCTCATTAGTTATACATAAACAGCCATTATTCCTAACCCATGTGTTGTAAAGACAGGGATAATTGTGTATTAAATGGAGGTTTTTCAGGGATAAGGAAACCTAATGGAACTATCTTATTTTATTTATATTCAACCTCCTGTGCTTAGATCTTAATTTAGAAATCTCTAAATCCATCATTAAAGCAGGATGGAGACTGGCTCAAGAATAGTATTAACTATTCATTTTGAATGAGCAAAGTAATAGGTGCCTAAAGATAGGAGAAGCACAGAAAATTACAGATGAAGAAAAATCTCATCACTATGATTCATTTCTTTTTTAAAGACATTCTTGATAAGAAGCTTCCTTTGTTAGTTAAAAGTTGTTAGTAGTACTGCATATTTATTTAATAAAAGCAAATTACTGCGGATGCTGGAGTCTGAAACAAAAAGAGAAAATGCTGGAAAATCTCAGCAGGTCTGACTCCTATTTAGTGACTACAGCTCAGCCTTCAACACCATTATTCCCACAAAACTCAACTCCAAACTCCGTGGTCTGGGCCTCGGCACCTCCCTCTGCGACTGGATCCTGAACTTCTTAATCCACAGACTGCAATCAGTAAGGATAGGCAACAACACCTCCTCCATGATCATCCTCAACACTGGTGCCCCCTCAGCCCCCTACTATACTCCTTATACACCTATGACTGTGCGGTCAAATTCCCCTCCGATTCAATTTTCAAGTTTGCTGATGACACCACCGTAGTGAGTCGGATCACAAACAATGACAAGACAGAGTACAGGAATGAGATAGAGAATCTGGTGAACTGGTGCGGCAACAATAATCTCTCCCTCAATGTCAACAAAACGAAGGAGATTGTCATTGACTTCAGGAAGCGTAAAGGAGAACATGCCCCTGTCTACATCAACAGGGACTAAGTAGAAAGGGTTGAGAGTTTCAAGTTTTTAGGTGTCCAGATCACCAACAACCTGTCCTGGTCCCCCCATGCCGACACTATAGTTAAGAAAGCCCACCAACGCCTCTACTTTCTCAGAAGACTAAGGAAATTTGGTATGTCAGCTACGACTCTCACCAACTTTTACAGATGCACCATAGAAAGCATTCTTTCTGGTTGTATCACAGCTTGGTATGGCTCCTGCTCGGCCCAAAACCGCAAGGAACTACAAAAGGTCATGTATGTAGACCAATCCTTCACACAAACCAACCTCCCATCCTGCCCTTTCCCCTTTCGAGGAAGAGTTCCAAAGTCTCAAAACCCTTACAAAACATTGCATTTGATTTTTTTTAAAAAAACAAAATTAGTCTGTAATATTGTAAAACAATGTGAAATCTGTTTGAACCTTCTCTTGCTTTCTTCAAAGACCTACTATTAAATTCCTGTGCTATAATTACAACTGTTCATTGAATACTCTCGATCATCAACAAAGTAATGGAAGGGGTCATCGACAGTGCTATCAAGCAGTACTTAGTCAGCAATAACCCACTTATCGGTGCTCAGTTTGGGTTCTGCCAGAGCTACTCAGCTCCTGACCTCATTGCAGCCTTGATCCAAACATGGACAAAAAGCTGAATGCCAGAGGTGAGGTGAGAGTGACTGCCCTTGACATCAAGGCAGCATTTGACAGAGTATGGCATCAAGGAGCCCCAGCAAAACTGGAGTTAATGGGAATGAGGGAAAAATCTCCATTGGTTGGAGTCATACCTAGCATAAATGAAGATGATTGTGGTTGTTGGACATCAATCACCTCAGTTCCAGGACATCTCTGTAGGAGTTCCTCAGGAGAAATATCCTCAGCCTAACCATCATCAGCTGATTTCTCAATGACCTTCCTTCCATCATAAGGCCAGAACTGGGATGTTAGCTGATGAATGCACAAATTCCAGCACCATTCACAACTTCTCAGACACTCAAACAGTCCATGTTCAGATGCAGCAAGACCTGGACAATATTCAGGCTTGAGCTGATAAGTGGCAAGTAACATTTATGCCAATCAAGTGCTAGGCAATGACCATTTCCAACGAGAGAGAGCCACCATCTCCACTTCACATTCAATAGCATTTCCTGAATCTCTGAATCCCCCACTGTGAACATCCTTCAGGTTACCATTGACCAGAAATGAACTGAACTAGCCCTATAAATACTGTAGTTACAAGAGCAGGTCAGAAGTTGGGAATTCTGTAGTAATTCGCCTCCTGACTCCCCAAATCTTGTCCACTATCTACGAGGCACAAGTCAGAAGTGTGATGGAATATTCTCCATTTGCCTGGATGGGTGCAGCTCCAACACTCAAGAATCCTGACACCATTCAGGACAAAGCAACCTGCTTGATTGGCACCACATCCACTCCCTCCAACACTGACGCAGAGTGACAGCAGTGTGTACCATCTACAAGATGCACCGCAACACCTCACCAAGGCTCCCTTGACATCACCTTCCAAACCCATGACCCCTACCATCTAGAAGGACAAGGGCATCAGTCAGATGGGAACACCACCACCTGGAAATTCCCCTTCAAGTCACGCACCATCCTGACTTGGAAATATATCACTATTCCTTCACTGTTGCTAGGTCAAAATCCCGGAACTCTCTCATTAACAGCACGGCGGGGGTACCTGCACCACACTTACTGTAGCAGTTCAAGATGGCAACTTCACCATCATTTTCACAAGGGCAATTTGGGATAGGCAATAACTGCCGGCATTGCCAGCGGTGGTTACATCCTGTTAAAGAATCTTAATAACCTGATATTGTAAGGGACTTGGATAAAACCAATGTCATAGTTTCTTGCTGATTTCTCCTGAAAGTTGAGTTTCATCTGTGGTGACTTCTGAGAATACTAATGTCCCATTTTCTGTACAAATTCTGGGTGGTTAGATGAATTGTTTACAGGGAATTCTGGTGCAAATAAAGTACATCAGTCTGTGGATCTTGGAATTCCCTGGAGATGTCAAAGTAAAATGTAGATAATGCGTTGCAAAGAAGCAAGCATTCAGTGAGTTGAGTTATTTTGTTTTTAGGTTAGGAGATTCTGCAGAAGAAAATAAAGTCAGCCTTTTATTTCCTTCTGTCCATGGGGAAGGGGTGAATTCAGATCATGCACACCCAGCATAAACGGGTACTTAAATCAAGTCATTTGTATGCCTTGGGCTCAAGCCACATTTGGTTCATTGCTGTACCTATATGAAAGTAATTAACCATAATTGAGAATGGAAGGCAAACTAAAAGGAAAGTTCACAGGATGGAGCTGGTTCAGCGTTTAGTGAAAATGCTTTTGCATTCAGTTGAAACAACAAGGATCACTTAATTGAATAAAATTGAGTAAACTCTGATCTCAATACTCAACGAGAAAGCCTGTAGCTGCCTGGAGGTCCCAGTTTATAGTGCTCTCTGGGGACATAATAGGATTTCTTTTTATGGATCTGATGTTATTGAGAAGGCCATCAACATTGCAAGATGTTAGAGTTCAGTGCAGATGAGAAAACATTACAAAAGGAGACCTCCAGCCCTAGGCCCATTTTGTGTTTTGCAACAGCGTTCCGTTAATGTCTGTTCACATAAACTGTTTCAGACAGCTTCCAATCACAAAAAGGCCTCAAGAACATGTGGCTGCATTCTCACTATCGAGGAGGGTAGTTTGAGTTGGGAAATTTCCTGACAGTTTAAAGGGCTGCCTTAGGCACAGTTTTCACTCCAGCGAGACAGGCCAGGGATGGGGTGGAGTCACGGTGAGATGGGCTGGCTAGAAGGCCTGCTTTGGTTTTCTGGGACTTTGTCCCAATTATTTTAGAAGCCTTCACCAATCAGACCCTCTCCCACCACTCATTCGCCATCACCCCTTGGTTACCCCATGCCAACTCAGGTCCCTGATTCATTCCTGTGCCCCTGATACCTCCCTGACCCCTCATTACCCATCATAGACCTTTATGTTAACTCAATCTGTCCCCCCTGCGCCCCCCCCCCCCCCACAAACACACACGCACACACAAAACCGCATGACCCTCCATAACCATGGGCTCCCCATAACCGGGCTCCCCATAACCACCACCCACCCCCCCCACCCCCCCTCAAGACGCATATCCCACACTCTCATATCCCACATGGACCCTGTATGTCAACTCTTGCATCCCACTCATCTAACAGGGTCCCTCATAATCCCATGCTACCTCCATAGCCACTCTCCCAGTATCCATAATGGGCAGATCTTAGGAGCAATGGAATAAAAAAAACTTCGAACAATCTAATGCAGTCTTCACTCAGTCACACAATAGTTAAAAAAACTCCCATTCATGAAACTCTTTAAAAGCTTTTAAATATTCTTGAGTGGTTAATCTCTTACACTTTGATTCAGCCCCCACATCAAAGCCAAGTAATCATTCAATAGCCTCTTAAAATTGTCACTCAAACTGTAAACGCAGGACTCCTACTGATATAATGGTAGCTTTTGAAACTCAGCCTAGCATACATAATGACATAACACTGGTGCTTCGGAAATGTTAGCAAAGTCTTCCATTGAAACTGCATGAACGAATGGTTTTCTTTTCAAACCTGCACCAGCTGGCATGTCAATCAAAGCAGTCCAGCAGAGGATGTTTTTGAACTCTCACTGAGCATTTTATCATGTTTAAAGAGCAGAAGATTTAAAAAACCTCAGATCATGACATGTAAACAGACTGTATCCAAGAGCATTTACATCTATTCCATTAACTGCTGACTCGTGCACTGCGCGTTAAGGCTGCTGGATCGGCCAAAGTCCCTGCTGAGTTTGGTTTTCCTGCCTGTGAGAATCACACCCTGCCCCCTTTCCCCTGCCAGTAAAAAAACTGGATCGATCTGGAATGGGGGCGGGACTTGCACATCTGTGCTTCTGCGAAAATCCCACCCCTAGTCTCACAAAAATATACACTTGACCCGAACAAAAGGTAATTTAAAAGAGCGCTATGTACTGGCTTCAATATCTGGATGACAGATTACTTTTTTTTCCAAAACAAACTCAGATCAGCATTGCATAACTGCAGTAGTGTGTAATTTTGATGTCAACACTCACAGTTTGTGAATTCAACTGACGTGCCAGAGAAAGAAAAGGCCAAGAAAGAAAATTAGACTACAACATTGAAACAGGATGCGCGGAGAACTAAGATGAGGGAAACCATACTTTGAGTGAAATGGCTCGATAGGGCCAGCTGGAAGCTCTTCAGCAGCAGCGATTAACCCATCAGAGGCCTCTTCTTCCTGCTCCAAGGACAGCAGGAACAGACATGTGGTGACAGTTTAAAGGAAGGGATTCATTCAGCTCTGATAAGACAGTTAAGAGGCCAGCACTGCTCAAAGAAATCAGTGATTTCCCCGTCAAATGAAGGAAAGAATGATACACATGTTCTGTCCGTCCATCAAAGCTGCTGAATATAGAAACATAGAAAAACTAAGCACAAAACAGGCACTTCGGCCCCACAAGTTGTGCCGAACATATCCCTACCTTTTAGACCTACCTATAATGTGGCAGAACTAACATCCACAAAGATATTTGTGCGGGATTTTCCGGCCGCGCTCACCCCAAAACCGGAAAATCCGGCCCAAGTCAAAGGACCTTTGCATGGTCCGCCCCCACTTCCCCCCCTCCCCCCCCACCCTCATCCGCTACAATTCTTGTGGCGGGCAGAACGGGAAAATTCGCCCCATGTTGTTTTAACCATAAATATAGAAATCAGAAACTAGAATACCCCAAAATCCCATTTAAAAAATCCTAAATAAAATCAGTTAGAAATTCCCAAGATGATTTGCTTTAACCATGCAGTGCAAAATCTCAAATCTATGACATTCATACAACGATAAGGATTCTGTTCCCCATCTTTAATACAGTGCACAAAATGGCACCTCACTCACAAAAATATTAGGTCAATTTAATTAAGAGTTAATGCAGACAAACAAATAAACCGCTTATTCAAGTCAAAGGTGGTCAAAGCAGTTATGAGGAATTACCATTAACTAACATATTTTTGCTTTTTAAAAAATCACTTTTACTGCCTGCACTTTTGCTTAAACATTGTTAATGCCGTAATTTAGAAGTAGCTTAATGACCCAGACAGTGTGAGGCAAATAGATTAACATGCACAGTGAGAACAACCTAATTGTGGAAATATCCTGAGTTAAGCATTGTGGCCAAAAGCATCAACTCTGTAGGTGTCATTTCTGTTGCCTGATCATTAAATGCAAGGTTGCACTTTTTTTTTGCATGATTTAGTGCCAAGTTAAGTCATCAAATCGAATAAAACTTGTGAGTTTGTTACTTTACAATCGGAAGAGACCGCTTGACCTCTTGGAGTATGACCTTTGCACTTTCATATCGCAGAATTGCCTCAACGGATGGTTCTGCAACCCTACCTTGATAACTTAAGTAAAAATGTCCCAACTGTACTGCGGGGAAGATATTTTGTGCAGTTTGAACAAGAAGAAATACAGTTGAGGTTACAGAGGTTCTCGTCTTTATCGCTCCCAAACGTACTTTCTCCTACAGCTGGTGAAGCTACACACAGGCCAGCAAGCACAGAGCTACTTTACTAGCCTGCGAGGTAAGCTGAGCTTCTGACACAGCCAAAAAACATGGCTGCCTGGGTCTATGCGGCACGACCCTTTGCTGTTGACCTTCTAGCCTGTCATTTGAGTCGCACAATAATTTTTTGTTTTTAAATGATTTTTTTGGACAATGTAAGCACTTTCTTTTTAACTTTGCTTAGCTGACCTTTTCCTTTCAGCAATTTGACAGGGGTCCTGGGAGTATGTCAATATTTTCAACGTCCCCAGGAGTGTGCTAATACTTGCAGAGGAGCCTTCAAAAGTAAAATGAAAAGCACTCAAGCTATCGAAAACACATATCAATCTTTTATTTTTGGTGAAGTTTAAAACAAGATCACTTTGAAGGAAATCATCTGCCTGATTTTTGTTTTAAAAAAGACAAGAGGTATCCCTTGCTGTGAAGATCCCGGAGCAGCTGGAGTTCAACACCAGGAATTCTCTCAACCGATGGCTGTAACTTCAGTAGCAGCCCCTTGTCAAAGCTGCTGAATATGGCAGAACTAACGTATTAACAGCTAACTAAGAGTGGGGGTGGAGGACTTGTGACAGTGGGGAGTAGAGAATTGTGAGAGCTTCGAGTAGAGAATTGAGAGAGGAGGGGTGCTGTCAGAGTGAGGTGGGGGGAGTTGTGAGAGCAGGGGCTAGTTGTATGAGAATACAGTGGATTTGCGAGACTGAAGAGGGCTGTTAAGAGTAGGGACAGAGTTGAAAGAGCGGGAGGTGGAGTTGTGAGATTGGACTATCCCATCTGAGTCTGCGTTTCACAGTCACCATCGCTACCACAGAAGAGGGGGAGCTCGCAACCCCGATCGCTCATGACACATAGGCCAGAATTTTATTGCCACGTGAGCATCATTGGCCAACGGAATTCTCCGCTGGCCTCGGGCAGGATTGTATAAGCCTCATCTGAGTGAGGTCGTAAAGCACCGGCCAGAGTTTGGGAATCCTTGACCTAATGGATCATGGATGCCACAAAGCATTCACAACAATCCACAGCTAGAAGCGCCAAATTAATTACCTATCTCAGCCTCACCCTGAGATCCCAGATGTTAGCCTTCGGCCAATTCAATTCACTTTACAACATGCTGTGTACACTGGATACAGCAAAGGCTATGGGCCCTAACATCATCCTTGCTGTGGTATTGAAGGCATGATCTACAGAACCAGCAGTGCCTCCCGCCAGGCTGTTCCAGTACAGTTACAATACTGGCATCTATCTGACAAAGTGGAAAGTTATTTGCTGTCCACAAAAAGCAAGACAAGTCCAATTTGGCCAATTACCGTTCTGTCAGTCCAATCTAAATTATTAAAGTGAAGGAAGGTGTCATCAACAGTGGTTCAAACTGCTTTTATTCACCAATAGCCTTGTCTAATGATGCTCACATTGGGTTCCACCTGGACTAGTAGGCTCCTGACCTCATGACAGCCTTCGTCCCAACATGGGCAAAAGAGCCGAACGTGAGAGGTGAGGTGAGAGTGACTGCCCTTGACATCAAGGCAGCACTTGACTAAGTGTGGCATCAAGGAATCCTACGAAAACTGAAGACAATAGTGATCAGTAGAACAACTCGCCACCAGCTAGAGTCAGACCTAGCAGAAAGAAAGATAGCTGTGATATTGGAGACCAATCATTTCAACCCCTGGACCTTGCTGTTTGCTACTGGATTGCACAATGTGTTAGTACTATTCACTCAGATGCTATGTCTGCATGCAGTGAGGCCTGAACAATATCCAGCTTGGGCTGATAAAAGGCAAGTAACTTTTACACCACACGTGTGTCAGAAAATAATCATTTCCATCAAGAGTGAATCGAAACATCTTCCCTCTTCAGTTAATGGTATTACCATTGTCTAATCCCCCACCATCAACATCCTGAGAATCATAACTGACCAGACAAAAACTGAACTTGACCTTCTCTTCCTCTATATGGGTGGATGGATAACCACCTTCTCACTCTCTATATGGGTGGATGGATAACCACCGTGGGCGGTATGTTGGCATAGTGGTTAGCACTGCTGCCTCACAGCGCCAGGGACCCGGGTTCAATTCCAAGCTTGGGTCACTGTGCAGAGTCTGAACATTCTCCCCGTGTCTGCGTGGGTTTCCTCTGGGTGCACTGGTTCCCTCCCACAATCTGAAAGACGTGCTGGTTAGGTGCATCGGCCATGCTAAATTCTCCCTCAGTGTACCCGAACAGGCGCCGGAGTGAGTGACTAGGGGACTTTCACAGTAACTTCATTGCACTGTTAATATAAGCCTACTTGTGACACTAATAAATAAACTTTAAAACATCGTCCATTACATGGTTTGCTATTTCCCTGCTGCCCACAGCCACTGTTATCCAATATCAAACTCTGCAGAAAGTTGTTGTCACTGCTGGTAAATTCACTCACAGGAGTGGACACTCACTCCTCTTATTGGCTTCCCACCCAGAGGTAATAACCTTTTCCTAGTCAGGCTGTCATTTTTCAGCTTCTTTATTAAACCTCTTTACTCCTGAATTTTCCACAGGGTTCTCCTGATTATCTTAATTTCTTTCTGATTTACACTAAGTGTCTCTCGAAGGACACTGGGCAAATATTTGCAGGAATTCCCATTGTTGATCTTTCCTTATAACTCTAGCTTTGCATCCTTGGCTTCATCGATGCTCTATGCATTCCATGGTTTTAAATGTACTTTCTGTAATGATACATTCAAACTACCAACAATACTATAGCTGTGGCCAAAAAAATGTTCTGTACAAATCCACGATTACTTGTTTGCGCTTGTACTCTCCGTCTCTGTATACATAACGCAAAGCTCTATTTTCTTTAATATAGCTCTGCCTATCTTCAATTACACTTTCAGGGAATTGTGGCTTTGAACTCCTAAATTGACTGTTTATCCTCACCTTTCAGTATCTTTTCATTGAGTGTTTGTCCTACCTCACACTCCCTACTCTACCCATTCCACTAACATGTCCATATCTTCTGGAAGTCCTTACCTTGCTGTTTGCCAAACCTCCTACTGTTACGTTGTCAGCAACTTTTGAAATTACTCCCCCACCCGGAAAGGCACAATATAGAGCCTTTCCCAAATTCGGTACTTTTCAACCAATGAAATTTAAAAGAAAATAACCAATGTTGACTCCAGGGGCACACCACTTCCAAGCCTCCTGCAAATCAAACCAACCCCATTTACCCCTGCAACTCTTCATTTCTTGACTGCTATCCTAACTTGTATCTTTGCTAAATTTCCTTATGCACTATAATTAATTAATTGCTCTAACAAGCTTCTTGCAGAACACGTCAACACCCATATACACAGCGGCATGGTGGCACAGTGGTTAGCACTGCTGCCTCACAGTTCCAGGGACCCAGGTTCAATTCCCAGCTTGGGTCACTGTCTGTGCAGAGTTTGCACGTTCTCCCAAGTAGCTGCGTGGGTTTCCTCTGGGTGCTCCGGTTTCCTCCCACACTCCAAAAGTCGTGCTGGTTAGGGTGCATTGGCCATGCTAAATTCTCCCTCAATGTATCCGAACAGGTGCCGGAGTGTGGTGACTAGGGGATTTTCACAGTAACTTCATAGCAGTGTTAATGTAATGTGACAAATAAATAAACTTTATTGCATTTATTTAACCTGTCCATCTGGTCATTTCACAGACTATTCATTCTGCCCATCATAACTTCAGAAATCTGTGCTGGCTCTATTTCTATGTGTTGTTTTATCCTGAATTCTGGGCTTGGTTTGAATCTCTGTCCATGCGGAGGTGTCTGTTTTAAGTCAATGTGCCAGTGTGGGTACAATAATTGGCCTCAGTGCCCCTGAGCTACAGAGGGTATTGGTTGCCCAGGTTGGAAAGTATACGTGGGCAGATGTTAGCGAGGACACAATCAGGCGAAAGAGTGATGCCACGAGACTTGGATGAAACAGTCAGTCAACAATAACAACCCTGGTACAGACACATTGGATACTACTTCAGAAAGGAACCAAAGACTGTTTGAGGTCCATGGAACTGTATCCACACAAAAAGTAAAGCCTCTGAATAGGAGGAGGCACAACATTGGTAGCCAGAATACAGACAAAATGAGTTAAAGGGTGAAGTGATTTTAGTGGATTGTATGACCTAGAATCAAGCAGAACAACAACAGTGGAAGGCAAGTCAGATGCAAGGATTTCATTCAGAAATTGGTTTATTGCTGTAATATTAACTTTTATTAAACAAGTCAGTTATAAATTCTATTAAAAAAACAAATATTACATTTTCCACATTTTCTCTATCATTTTTACTATTCTAACTATTCCTAAATTTCTTTTTGTTAAATTTATTCTGTTTTAGAACATAGAACATAGAAAGCCACAGCACAAACAGGCCCTTCGGCCCACAAGTTGCGCTGATCATATCCCTACCTCTAGGCCTATCTATAGCCCTCAATCCCATTAAATCCCATGTACTCATCCAGAAGTCTCTTAAAAGACCCCAACGAGTTTGCCTCCACTACCACCGACGTCAGCCGATTCCACTCACCCACCACCCTCTGAGTGAAAAACTTACCCCTGACATCTCCTCTGTACCTACCCCCCAGCACCTTAAACCTGTGTCCTCTCGTAGCAACCATTTCAGCCCTTGGAAATAGCCTCTGAGAGTCTACCCTATCCAGACCTCTCAACATCTTGTAAACCTCTATCAGGTCACCTCTCATCCTTCGTCTCTCCAGGGAGAAGAGACCAAGCTCCCTCAACCTATCCTCATAAGGCATGCCCCCCAATCCAGGCAACATCCTTGTAAATCTCCTCTGCACCCTTTCAATGGCTTCAACATCTTTCCTGTAATGAGGTGACCAGAACTGCGCGCAGTACTCCAAGTGGGGTCTAACCAGGGTCCTATAAAGCTGCAGCATTATCTCCCGACTCCTAAACTCAATCCCTCGATTAATGAAGGCTAGTACGCCGTACGCCTTCTTGACCGCATCCTCCACCTGCGAGGCCGATTTAAGAGTCCTATGGACCCGGACCCCAAGGTCCTTCTGATCCTCTACACTGCTAAGAATGGTACCCTTCATATTATACTGCTGCTTCATCCCATTGGATCTGCCAAAATGGATCACTACACACTTATCCAGGTTGAAGTCCATCTGCCACTTCTCCGCCCAGTCTTGCATTCTATCTATGTCTCGCTGCAACTTCTGACATCCCTCCAAACTATCCACAACACCACCTACCTTGGTGTCGTCAGCAAACTTACCAACCCATCCCTCCACTTCCTCATCCAGGTCATTTATGAAAATGACAAACAGCAAGGGTCCCAGAACAGATCCCTGGGGCACTCCACTGGTCACTGACCTCCATGCAGAGAAAGACCCCTCCACAGCCACTCTCTGCCTTCTGCAGGCAAGCCAGTTCTGGATCCACAGAAGCTTTAAAAATTAAACATTTCTTATTCAATGTGAGTAATGATCACCCAGGGGATTCCCCAATCGTGAAATCTAAGGGGCGATTCTCCCAGCCCGCTGCGCAGCGGGCCAGGAGACTCAAGCGGAGGCCATTTAGCGGGCTCCATGCTGGGTGCCACGGCCTCCACAAATATCCGGGCGCCAGATTGTTAGCCCTGTCAGCTCCGCGCCAGGAATCAGCACAGAGCTGTATAATGTATTTAAATTAAAATTTGCATCTTATTAGTGGACCCAGGATTGAGGTCTCTGGGCTGGCTAGAATCTCCCCCTAGTGTTTCACTCCAGTGGGGTTTACAATAGCTCTCCATTTGCAGGGAGCTGGTGGCCCGACCTCGCTGGAGTGAAGGGGGGCCAGGGAGTCTGCCCAGGAGGTTGGGGATGAGGGGAGTACTCCTGGGCATTGCCAGCTTAGCATTGCCAGCTGGTCCCCGGCACCTCCCAAGGAGCAAAGTGGCAATGCCCAGGGCACCTTGGCACTGCTCACCGGGCATTGGTCAGTGCCAAGGGAGTGGGGACAGAGTGAGGGCGAGGCCTATGGGGGGGCAGGGTCTCTGGGGGGGAGGGCGATCGGAGGGAGTGGGAGGTCCCGCTGCCACACTGCAGTCAGGGCAGTGGACAGAGGGAGGGAGGTCAGCGATCAGGGCTGGCCATCAGGATCGGGGGGGATGGGGGGTGGGTGGCAGTCAGCCTGCAGGAGGAGGTCAGGACTGCGGAGGGGTAAAGCGAGGCGGGCTGGCCGTACAGGACTACTGTGCATGTGTGATCTCAGCACTGAGAGATTGGCACGTGCGCAGTGGCCCACTCAGCGCCTCTCCAATGGGAAAAGGCCCCGCCCGCTGGTTTTTAGCGTGATTCACGCTTGGGCACTCTGCAGTGCACAGAGTGTGGGAGATTCATTTTGAAAATCCCGCTGGAAACAACCTGTGGGATTTACAGAATCACAGAACGCTACAGTGCAGAAGGAACCCTTCGAGCCTGCACCAACGCATGAAGTGCCCTGACCTGCCCACCTAATCCCACTTTCCAGCACTTGGCCCATAGCCTTGAATGTTATGGCGTGCCAAGTACTCATCCGGGTACTTCGTAAAGGATGTGAGGCATCCCGCCTCCACCACCCTCCCAGGCAACGCATTCTAGACCACCCTCTGAGTAAAAAGGTTTTTCCTCAGATCCCCCCATAGCCTCCCACCCCTCACTTTTAACTTGTGTCCCCTCGTAACTGACCCTTCAAATAAGGGCATCAGCAGCTCCCTATCCACCCTGTCCATGCCCTCATAATCTTGAACCACCTCAATCCAGTCGCCCCTCAATGTCTCTGCCCCAGAGAAAACAACCCAAGGCTATCCAACCTCTCCTCACTCCAGTTTTTCCACTGAGAATTGTTTTGGGAGGATCGCCCCCGGTCTCTGGTTGCTTGAAGACGAATTCCAAAGATCAAAATGCTAAAATTGTGCTGATTGTATCATTACAGCGAGCAAGCCAATTGTTTGATATCCACAGTGCATCAGACACTCAGTCTCTCAATGAGATAACACACAGACACAGTCCAGCATCCAGATGTTGCTGATGCTAGTTTGCTCTTCTTGGCAGCAGCCCGGGGTGGCGGAGGGATGGGGGGGATGTTACGTGATCAGAATTACACTCACTGGCTGGAAAATAATGTCCACTTTCAGGCTTCATTAATTGGCTCACTTGCATCAGTCTGTCTGACAAGCTTAAGGTTTAAAGTTCATTTGTTAATGTCGCAAGTAGGTTTACATTAACGCTGCAATGAAGTTACTGTGAAAATCCCCTAGTCGTCACACTCTGGCGCCTGTTCGGGTACACTGAGGGAGAATTTAGCATGGCCAATGCACCTAACCAGCACGTCTTTCAGACTGTGGGAGGAAACCGGAGCACCCGGAGGAAACCCACGCAGACTCCGCACAGACAGTGACCCAAGCGGGGAATTGAACCCGGGTCCCTGGCACTGTGAGGCAGCAGTGCTAACCATTGTGCCACCGTGCCGCACCGAGGAGCAGGGCACACAGTTTGGGATCATGCACTGATTTTGTTTGGCCACCTGAGCTCACAAAGTACTTTCCAAATGTACATTTGAATGAGATCCCAACCAGCAAACAGTGAAGCCCATTCCAACACTCATTTTCCACCTCAAGCCGAGCGTGGAAATCACAGTGTAGATAATACTGACTGGAAAAAAACATCTGCTAGAATTTACTAATATTTAGGGATGAGAGTGCAATAGTTCAAATTGGATTCCAATCCAAATGACCACATACCGTCCTTACCCTTTGCTGCATGCTGTAGGACAACTGGCTATCTTGCTGAAAGAGGGACCTTGCACGTCAGTTCAATAGTTTTTAGATAATTGCTTCCACATGTAGGTTCATACATAGTTGACCATTCTTCTGTTCCTCCGAGCAGATTTAACGACTTATTTACAGAAAAAGAAAACTATGTTTTTACAACCTATGCTAAATCCTATTTGTTGATAACAGATGAATGCAGTTTACTGTAGGCACCTCAAAGCAGGAGCAGTCAAAGGCCACGCAATGGAAAAAAAAAACGCTCAGTCTTGTATACACTCAGTAAAAGCAAATGGATGAGAAAGTTTTAAAAAATTACATTGGAACTGTTACATCTTCGTTTTAACTATTTTATGGGTCACATGCAGAGTAATTTCGCCTGGAATGGCATTTAGAATTATAAAATCACACAGTTCAGACAGGCGGCCTATCAGCCATAATACATTTGCCGGCTCTTTTTGACAGCTATCAATTCACCCCATTCATCTGCATTCTTCCCATAACCCTGCAATGTTCATTTTCACAATACATCCAATTAAATTTGGAACGCTATTAGATTAGAACCCATATGTGGAAATGTATGTCACAATAGGTGCCTCAGGAAATGCAATAGGAACTGTAACTTCACAATACATTAAAGGAAGTGAACGACCAATTGCTTATGCTTCATGCTCATTGTCGGAAACGGATTACAAATAGTCTACTGGAAAGTGGGAAGCAGCACCCTGCATCTGTACTGGTGAACATTGTCACATGGTAGACAGTTCACCCTCCGCCCCGATCACCAAACACTTGTTAGCCATATCAGGATCCAGTCAACAGCTTTTACACATCTACAGATAGTCAGATCATCCTCATCAGTTCAAACAGCTTTGACAAAGGGTCATCTGGACTTGAAACATCAGCTCTTTTCTCTCCTGACAGATGCTGCCAGACCTGCTGAGATTTTCCAGCGTTTTCTCTTTTGGTCTCATCAATATAACCTTGAGGTCGAGTACCTCGCAGGTTCATGTATCCAAGTAGCTGTCATTCCTAGACGTACTACTATTGCAGACAGCATTAGCGATAGCGAAGCAACTTGTACCATCAAGGACTGTGATGGTGGTGATTTCACACATGAGTCTTGTTAAGCAGACAGGGTATTGCAGCAAGTAAGCCAATAGCTAAAAACTCAGTGGTCTCATAGAATAGAGAAAGAGTTGTTTTATACAGATTGTGCAACCCACTCGTATTGTTTGGTAACAAAACTGTATCGCACATGAATCTCAAGCGGTTATCCCAAAAGCACCACAGAAAGGTGTATTTCATCTTGCCCATGTTGGACATTCAGGTGTTACTAAGACAAAACAATGGCCCTGTGAAGCAGCCTGGTGGCCAGCAAAAGATCGGCACAGAGAAGAATTCATTAGAAACAAGGGGTGATTCTCCCAAAAGCGCTGAATTCGCGAGAAAACTGGTCGAAATCCCAACTATATTTTCAGTGCAACTTCAGACCAGAATCTCCGCACTCTGTGCACTGCACAGGTCACAATGGTGAATCTCATTAAAAAACTCCGGGGGGGGTGGTGGGGGCGGGGGGTGGGGGGGGAGGGTGGCGGGGGGGAGTGGTCTACTCGCGCCAGAGTCCGACAGTTCTGGAACTCTGTGCGTGCGCTGTGGCCCCGATCTGTCAGACTCCCGTTTGCTGGCCAGCTCAATCTCTGGCCCAGCCTGGGACCCCCACAGTGCTGCCCCTCCAGCCACCCCCACGGTCTGATCGCAGCTCCCATGACAATTCCTGGGCCAGCCCTGACCCCTCTCATCCCAGAGCACCCCCATTCCCAGCAGTGGTGATCACCCCACACCCCACCGCTGACGCACCCCACTCCCGGATATAGACCCCCCCCGACGGGAGGCAGACCATCACCCCACCCCCCCAGCAGCTCGCTGCGATCGCAGGTCTCCCTCCAGCCCAGACCGATCCCCATGCAGAGTGGCAGCGGGACCCCCCACCCCCACCCATCGCCCCCTAGGCCCCACCACAACAGGTCCTGCACCCTTGGCGGTGCCCGATGCCCCCTGGGCTTTGGCACTTTGCCCCTTGGGCAATGCCAGGGGGCACAGGCTGGTACTGCCAGAGTGCCCAGGGTGCACCACCGTACTGTCGCCTGACACCTTGGGGGGGCCCCGATTGCCCCCCTTCACTCCAACGGGGTCTCCTGCTAGTTCCCTGAATGTGGGGAGCTAGTCTGAACCCAGCCAGAGTGAAATACTCCTGGCAGAGTGGGAGATGCTATCGGGCCCGTCAAGTTCCATGCCGGGCCCGATAATGACATTTGAAACAGATTAAAATCGCTTACCTCTCTTCCTGCCAGTTTCCAGCACAGTCCCACTGCACCTGTTCTCTGGCTCTCGGGAATGCATGCGAGAATCCCGCGAAATGGCTGACATGCGCATCTCCCGACCCAACCCGTCAGAACATTTGCGGGTTGCGATGGGAGAATCCAAAGATGTGCGGGTTAGGTTGATTGGCCATGCTAAAATTGCCCCTTAGTGTCCTGGGATGCGTAGATTAGAGGGATTAGCGGGTAAAATATGTTGGGATATGGGGGTAGGGCTTGGGTGGGATTGTGGTCGGTGCAGACTCGATGGGCCGAATGGCCTCTTTCTGTACTGGTAGGGTTTCTAATTGACCCCTATGTAACATCTCCTGTTAGTGAAAGATCTGTTAAAGCATGAACCACACCTCGACAACTAACCCCAAGGTCAACAAAAGCATAGCAACAACTCCAAATGAATAATTTTGGAGAAACTCAGGCAGCTGCTTTGCTTGTTCTACAGGATCCACACAACAAATGGCTGGTAATCGTGACGACAGATTCCAAAACCACCATTTCAGTCATTGACATTCTAGATAAGTTGTTCACAAAATGGGGTTAGATGGACCCTCTCATTATAGACATTGGGCCACAGTTTGTTTCCAGTCAGTTTGTGCAGTTCCTAATAAGGTACACAATTCACCATCACAAAACAACTTCCAGATAAATGGTGGCTTCGAAAGGTTCAACATGTTGATCAAGGTCACCCTGAGAGATAGCATGTCCGTGGGAAAACAAATCCAATCATATCCTACTTTGCACATATCAATCCATCCCAATCTCTGACTGGAAAACACTGGCCAAACGTACGACTTATCATAACTGCTGCACACTGCTGACCGTTCTTAAACTGTCACTGCCACTCATTGAGAATGTCAGGGCAAAAGCAGCAGAAATCACAAAATGGCAGGGTAAAGTGAAAGCATGCTTCAACAAGTGATTGAGTACATGCAAGGAAAGCAGGATTTGAAATGGGATATTGGATGCCCATCTCACAGCAACATCATGAGCACAAACTCGCACCATCTTTACCAGAACCAAAGCAGATCAAGCAGTTCTTGGCACCAATGCATATTTGTTGAATGACAACACAAAACTGAACAAAGAACAAAGAACAATACAGCACAGGAACAGGCCCTTCGGCCCTCCAAGCCCGTGCCGCTCCCTGGTCCAAACTAGACCATTCTTTTGTATCCCTCCATTCCCACTCCATTCATGTGGCTAAGTCTTAAACATTCCCAGTGTGTCTGCCTCCACCACCTTGCCCGGCAGCGCATTCCAGGCCCCCACCACCCGCTGCGTAAAATACGTTCTTCTGATATCCGTGTTAAACCTCCCCCCCCTCACCTTGAACCTACGACCCCTCATGAACGTCACCACCGACCTGGGAAAAAGCTTCCCACCGTTCACCCTATCTATGCCTTTCATAATTTTATACACCTCTATTAGGTCACCCCTCATCCTCCGTCTTTCCAGTGAGAACAACTCCAGTTTACCCAATCTCTCCTCATAACTAAGCCCTTCCATACCAGGCAACATCCTGGTAAACCTCCTCTGCACTCTCTCGAAAGCCTCCACGTCTTTCTGGTAGTGTGCCGACCAGAACTGGGCGCAGTATTGCAAATGCGGCCGAACCAACATTCTATACAACTGCAACATCAGACCCCAACTGAATGTAAGATGTTCGGTAGCGAGGATACCAGGGCATTTTGAAGACAGTGATTATTAGGGTATATTTTCCTTTCCTGTTGAATAACCACATTGTCGAGCTGATCACACCAGACCACAACTTAAACTTCGTCAATCCCAGCACCATCATCAATCTTTATATCTCAAAGACTAGTTCATTCTGTCAAGAAAATGGACAATCTAAATTCTAAGAAATGACTTGACATACATATGTTTGTTGTTTATGAGGGTTCAATTTAAAATAAAAAGTCGTTTTTTTCAGTGAGCTATTCCACTGAGGGAGGGGGAAGGGGAGGAAGGGGGCAGGGGATGAAGGAGCGGGTGGGGAAGGAGGGGAGGGAGGAGTGGAGGAGTGGAGGAGAGGGAGGGGAGTGAGGGGAGTGAGGGGAGTGAGGGGAGAGAGGGGAGAGAGGGGAGTGAGGAGTGGAGGAGGGGGAGGAGGGGGAGGAGGGGGAGGAGAGGAGGAGAGGAGGAGAGGAGGAGAGGGGGAGTAGAAGGGAGGGAGGAGAGGGGGGAGAGGGGAGGAAGGAGAGGGGAGGGAATGTGTAGGGGAGGGGGAAAGGTGGCAGAGCCTAAGCTCGCCGGGAAGCCACCTGCAGACTGCTGAGGACACTATTGTACAGGCACCAGTACACTGGGAGAATTCCTGCCACCCCACCCATGCCCGATGGGTACTGCCTGGTCATGCCCTCCGACCACCCAGGGGTTTCAATGGCCTCTAATCCCCTCGGCATGGCCATCATGTCTAGTCCCGTTGGTGGGGACCATATATGATTGTCATTGGCAAGACCTCTCACCAATGAGGGGGGAAACATCCGGGAGGCTAGAAGTGGCAGTTCCGGATACGCTAACGTCACGCAAATCATGACATTAATATTTAAATCAGCTTCGCGCCAGCAAAACACGGCTGGGAAGATGGCTTTTGGTGCGAGATCGGCGCAAAAGCCTCGCATGCTAACTTCCCAGCGCACTGTGCCAATCAACTGGCACAGCGGGTCAGAGAGATCGTGCCCAAAGTCTTTCAGGCTCACAAGGGAGAAATACGTCATATTGAATTGTTCAATGTTTGACATCAGTGTCTGTGTACTCTTCTCTGTTCCATGTACTGTTCGTCAAGCCTGGGTGTGGTTACAGAGTAAGAGGAACTGAAAGCTGTCGCTGCTAGACATTGTGAAACATTGAATAAATCTCCTGTTCAGATGGAGAACCTAGTGTTTCATCTCTGCATATCTCTGAGGTATAAGACACAACAATCCCAGACACTGCAAGGTATTCCCTTTGACCTCATTGATTTCATATTAAACTTTCTTTGAGGCATGTTTAGTTTGTGATTTTTTAAAAATCGAACTTAGTTGGTCATTACCGGTTTCACATTGCCTTGGTCTCGTTTCAGCTTTTAGTAACTGCCAATGACAGGTTAACAAATACAGAGCGCAGGTTTCTACAGCTTCACCCACCCAGTGGTATATTACGGTCCTTCTGAAGTAAATGGCAATTTAAACGGTCGGCAGCATCCATTGGGGCGAGGGAGACTCGCCGTGGCTGAGCCATAAAATCCAGGCCAGGGCGACACGGTGGTTAGCACTACTGCCTCACAGCGCCAGGGACCTGGGTTCAATTCCAGCCTCGGGTGACTGTCGGTGTGGAGTTTGCACATTCCCCCCATGACTGCGTGGGTTTCCTCCGGGTGCTCCGGTTTCCTCCCACAGTCCAAAGATGTGCAGGTTAGGTTGATTGGCCATGCTAAATTGCCCCTTCGTGTCAGGGTATATATGTGGCGTTACGGGGATAGGGCCTGAAAGGGATTGTTGTCAGTGCAGGCTCGATGGGCCGAATGAGCTCCTCCTGCACTGTAGGGATTCTATGATTCTACGTGTCTTTTTTCATCTCTTTTTTTCAACTAATTGGTTGAAAGCTCTAACCTTCATCTGTAGCTCTTTTTAATAGTTAGCCTGAGAACGGTTCCATTTTGCTTTGAGATGGAGCAAAATGGAAATCGAGATACAATCCAGGAATCAATCATTAATCATCTAATTGAATGGCTACAGATGTCCCTGCAAGTAACAGATTGATGAAGTGAAATATCCCAACCCAGTGCTATCAACCCCATACCCTCCCCTTCTTCTTCCAGTTGACAAACAGCAGAAATGCCCATTGAGCCAAATCTCAGTCAACTCCACGTTGTGCAGAGACCTCACGTCCATGTTTCACAGTCCTGCCAAACCCCAAATTCCGTTCCACAGTGATACCAGATACAGGAGCCCCCCCATACTGCCGAATCTCAGGACCCCACACCCATCTTTACACTGAAACATCTTTCGTTTGCTCAGTATTAAAGTATATCTGGTTCCATTAAAACAAAAACAAGAGGAACTTCACGGTAATAACGATTAACTGGACAGTGAGTGCTGGCATTGAGCAACCCAGAGAATTTGTGACCCCGACATCTGAGAAAATGACCATAAAACCACCACCGGCCTATTAATGATGACCTTCAGAGGGAGGAACCAGCCCACCGCCAACCCCTCCATCCCTCAGACACGGTATGTTCTTCAAATAGTTCCAGTTAATACCACAGGATTGTATTTGTTGATTAAAATGGTCCAGCAAGCCAATCAGTCGTACAAACAGTGGATGACCTGGAAAAATTACTTTTGTCAGTGCCACTAGGATAGTAAAAATAAACAAAGCCATTGCAAAACCGTAAATTTTAGAATAATATTCCACATAACAAATAACCATTTAATACTTAATAACCTTAAGTGGTAAAATATCCCATGCTTGTAAAGCCTTTGTGCGCTGAGAAGCAAAACTGAAATGGAGTAGATGTGTCTATTCATTATCCCACGGTTGGCAATGATGTGAAGGTAAATGTTTTGCTAAGAATGCATTCAGAGACCATGTATTATGAAACAGCACCTGGAACTTTCTATCTATTAACAACAAGTGGGCATTAACAGGCTGGGAAAGTGCAAATCTTTGATATGCCATTACTATTGTCAATTGTTATAAAAAACAACTAATATTCTAATGAACCAATATTCCTTAAACATCGAAACCAGGAACAGGAGTCGGGCATTCTGCGCTGCTCCACCATTCAGCATAATTGTGGCTGATCCCCTAACTCAACGCCATACTCCCATATTCTCCCCACGCCTTTTCATGCCATTAGCTTCTAGAAATCTATCTATTTTCCTCCTAAGTATGTTCAGTGACTTGGCATCCACAGTCTACTGCAGTAGAGAATTCCACAGGTTCACCACTCTCTAAGTGAAAAGGTTTCCTCATCTCAGTCCTACCCCATATCCTGAGACTGACACCACTTGTTTTAGTCCAATCCCAGCCAAAGGAAGCAACATCCCTACATCCAGTCTCTCCAGCCGTGTCAGAATTTTATGTTTTATTTAGATACCCTCTCATTCTTCTAAACTCCAGTGAACTCTAGAAGAGATCAAAACTGCACCCAATAGTCCAGGTGTGGTCTCACTAAGGCCCTGTACAGCTGCAGTAAGACATCATTGCTCCTGTACCAAAATCCTCTTGCAATGAAGGCCAACATGCCATTTGCCTTCTTAACTACTTGCTGCACCTGCGTGCTTGATTTCAGTGACTGGTGTCCAAGGACACTCAGGTCCCCTTGTACATCAGCATTTCCCAATCTATCATCATTTAAATAATACTCTGCCAATCTGTTTTGCCTACTTAAGTGGATCATTTAACACTTATCCATGTTATACTGCATCTGCCATGTATTTGCTCACTCAATTTAGCTAAATTACTTTGAAGTCTCTTTACATCCTTCTCCCCACTCATATTCCCAACTAGTTTTGTGTCATCAGCAAATTTGGAAATATTACATTTGGATCCCTTATCCAAATCATTGATATATATTGAGAATAGCTGAGACCCAAGCACTGATCCTGACAGGACCCAATTGTCACCACCTGCCACTCCAAAAAAAAGACCCATTTATTCCTACTCTCTGTTTCCTGTCTGCTAACCAATTCTCAATCCATGCCAATATATTACCCCCAATCCCATGTGCTTAAATTTTGCACACTAACCTCTAATGCGGGACTTCATCAAAAGCTTTCTGAAAATCCAAATACACCGCATCCACTGGTTCTCCCTTATCTATTCTGCTAGTTACATCCTCAAAAAGCTCCAGTAGATTTGTCAAGCATGATTTCCCTTTCATGAATCCATGTTGATTTTGCTTCATCTCATCAATATTTTCTAAGTGGCCTGTTGTCACATCCTTCATAATAGACTCTGGCATTTTCCCTACAACTAATATTAGGCTAACCAGTCTGTAACTCCCTGTTTCTCTCTCTGCCTCCTTTTTTAAATAGTGGGATTATATTTGCCATCCTCCAATCTGCTGGGACTGTTCTTGAATCTACAGGATTTTGGAAGATGACAACCAACTTGTCTTGTCACTTTCATGGCCACCTCCTTTGGTTAAAAAAGGTAACCTGTCACCTTAGCCAATCTGGTTAACACAAATCCAGTTCCACTTTCGGTTCTCACAACTCTGATTGGAAACTCGTACATGGCACTCCACTATTTAAGAATTGTGACAAGGGGAAACCAGGTAATTATAGACTAGTCATCCAACTTTTGTGGTCAGGAAATTACTCGAACCTATAATTAAGAATAGGATGACTGAAACTTGAAAATGTTGAGCTGATTGGGGAGAGCCAGCGCGAGTTTGTAAAGGGTAGGTTATTCTTATGAGACAGATTGAAGTGTTTTGAAGAGGTGAATAAAGTAATGATATGTCTATGGATGTTTTCCATATGGACTTCCAAAAGGCATTTGTTCCTCAGAGCAGACTGCTAGCTAAGGTTGAAGCTCATGGAATTAAGGGCAAGTTATTGACTTAGTTAGGAGAATGGCTAAGCACTAGTGAGAATATGGATAGTCATAGAATCCCTACAGTGCAGGAGGAGGCCATTTGGCCCATCGAGCCTGCACCAACAACAATTCCACAGGACATAAGAACATAAGAAATAGGAGCAGGAGTAGGCCATCTAGCCCTTCGGGCCTGCCCCGCCATTCAACAAGATCATGGCTGATCTGAGGCGAATCAGTTCCACTTACCCGCCTGCTCCCCATATCCCTTAATTCCCTTATCGATCAGAAATCTATCTACCCGTGATTTAAACATATTCAACAAGGTAGCCTCCACCACTTCAATGGGCAGAGAATTCCAGAGATTCACTACCCTCTGAGAGAAGAAGTTCCCCCTCAACTCTGTTCTGAACCGGCCCCCACTTATTTTGCGGCTGTGCCCTCTAGTTCTGGTTTTCCTTCTAAGTGGAAAGAAGCTATCCCAAGGACCTATCCCAAGAGCCCATGTATTTACCCTGTTAATTCCACTGACACTAAAGGGCAATTTAGCATGGCCAATCCACCTAACCTGCACATCTTTGGAGTTTGGGAGGAAACCGGAGCACCCGGAAGAAACAGACATGGGGAGAACGTGCAAACTCCACACAGACAGTGACCCGAGGCTGGAATTAAACCCAGGTGCCTGGCGCTGTGAGGGAGCAGTGCCACATTGCCACCCATAGTCAGCAGGTACTCTAATTGACAGGATTTGTCTGTGTGTTTGGGCCTCTACTATTCACTGTCTTCATTAACAACTTTGTCTTTCTCTTTTTCTTCTGGCACCTTGCAGCTTTACAAGTCAAAGCCCATGTTGGATATCCAAGACAGAGCAATGTGATGAACATCATTAACAAATTAAATGATGGGATAGAAATTCACACTGTTACCAATGCTGACTGCACCAATAAATAAAACTGTACGCAGTCTAGATAGAAGCATAAAATTACAAGATACTGATAAATTAAGCAAATGGACAAAACTAATGTTTCCTCTGAGCTGCACAGTCACACAGCCCAAAGATCCCCACGCGGGCAAACACAAGTCATCCCTTTAAATGAGGACGTGTAGTACAAAAATAGAGGGAATGTTGGGCAAAACAGTGGCAAATGGATTACAATGCAGGCAAATGTGAAGTCACTCACTTTGAACCAAATAGAGATAGAACAGGGGAGTTTCTAAATGGCGAAAAATCAGAGACAGTGACTGTTTGAAAAGTATGATGTGGAGATGTCGGCGTTGGACTGGGGTAAACATAATAAGAGTTTTAACAACACCAGGTTAAAGTCCAACAGGTTTATTTGGTAGCAAATGCCATTAGCTTTCGCAGCGCTGCTCCTTCCTCAGATGGAGTGGATATCTGCTCACAAACAAGGCACAGTAAGAGTTTTAACAACACCAGGTTAAAGTCCAACAGGTTTATTTGGTAGCAAATACCATTAGCTTTGCTAATGGTATTTGCTACCAAATAAACCTGTTGGACTTTAACCTGGTGTTGTTAAAACTCTTACTGTGTTCACCCCAGTCCAACGCTGGCATCTCCACATCACAAATAAGACATACAGGGACACAAACTCAAGTTACAAAATACTGATTAGAATGCGAATCTTTACAACTAATCAAGTCTTAAAGGTACAGACAATGTGAGTGGAAAGAGCATTAGCCACAGGTTAAAGAAATGTGCATTGTCTCCAGACAGGACAGCCAGTGAGATTCTGCAAGTCCAGACAAGCTGTGGGGGTTACCGATAGTGTGACATGAACCCAAGATCCCGGTTTAGGCCGTCCTTATGTGTGCGGAACTTGTCTATCAGTTTCTGCTCAGCGACTCTGCGCTGTCGTGTGTCGTGAAGGCCGCCTTGGAGAACGCTTACCCGAAGATCAGAGGCTGAATGCCCGTGACCGCTGAAGTGCTCCCCCACAGGAAGAGAACAGTCTTGCCTGGTGATTGTCGAGCGGTTTTCATTCATCCGTAGTCATAACGTCTGCTTGCTTTCCCCAATGTACCATGCCTCGGGACATCCTTTCCTGCAGCGTATCAGGTAGACAACGTTGGCCGAGTTGCAAGAGTAGATACCATGTACCTGGTAGATGGTGTTCTCACGTGAGATGATGGCATCCGTGTCGATGATCCGGCATGTCTTGCAGAGGTTGCTGTGGCAGAGTTGTGTGGTGTTGTGGTCACTATTCTCCTGAAGGCTGGGTAGTTTGCTGCGGACAATGGTCTGTTTGAGGTTGTGCGGTTGTTTGAAGGCAAGAAGTGGGGGTGTGGGGATGGCCTTGGCGAGATGTTCGTCTTCATCAATGACATGTTGAAGGCTCCGGAGGAGATGCCGTAGCTTCTCCGCTCCGGGGAAGTACTGGATGACGAAGGGTACTCTGTCCACCGTGTCCCGTGTTTGTCTTCTGAGGAGGTCAGTGCGGTTTTTTGCTGTGGCGCGTTGAAACTGTCGATCGATGAGTCGAGCACCATATCCTGTTCTTATGAGGGCATCTTTCAGCGTCTGGAGGTGTCTGTTGCGATCCTCCTCATCCGAGCAGATCCTGTGTATACGGAGGGCTTGTCCGTAGGGGATGGCTTCTTTAACGTGTTTAGGGTGGAATCTGGAGAAGTGGAGCATCGTGAGGTTATCTGTGGGCTTGCGGTACAGTGAGGTGCTGAGGTGACCGTCCTTAATGGAGATGCGTGTGTCCAAGAATGCAACCGATTCCGGAGAGTAGTCCATGGTGAGTCTGATGGTGGGATGGTACTTGTTGATATCCTCATATAGTTGTTTCAGTGATTGTTCACCATGAGTCCAAAGGAAGAAAATGTCATCGATGTATCTAATGTATAGCATCGGTTGAAGGTCCTGTGCGGTGAAGAAGTCTTGTTCGAACCTGTGCATGAAGATGTTGGCATATTGAGGTGCGAATTTGGTCCCCATGGCTGTTCCGTGTGTCTGGATGAAGAACTGGTTGTTGAAGGTGAAGACATTGTGGTCCAGGATGAAGTGGATGAGTTGTAAAATTGCATCTGGAAACTGGCAGTTGTCGGCGTTGAGTACTGAGGCCGTTGCAGCAATGCCATCATCATGGGGGATGCTGGTGTAGAGTGCCGAGACATCCATTGTGATGAGGAGTGCTCCTGGTTCAACTGCTCCACGTGTGCTGAGTTTCTGTAGGAAGTCTGTAGTGTCGCGACAAAAGCTGGGGGTTCTTTGTACAATGGGTTTCAGGATGCCCTCGACATAGCCGGAGAGGTTCACGCACAGGGTCCCATTGCCCAATACGATGGGACGTTCTCCAAGGCGGCCTTCACGACACACGACAGCGCAGAGTCGCTGAGCAGAAACCGATAGCCAAGTTCTGCACACATGAGGACAGCCTAAACAGGGATCTTGGGTTCATGTCACACTATCGGTAACCCCCACAGCTTGTCTGGACTTGCAGAATCTCACTGGCTGTCCTGTCTGGAGACAATACACATTTCTTTAACCTGTGGCTAATGCTCTCTCAACTCACATTGTCTGTACCTTTAAGACTTGATTAGCTGTAAAGATTCACATTCTAATCAGTATTCTGTAACTTGAGTTTGTGTCTCTGTGCCTTGTTTGTGAGCAGATATCCACTCCATCTGAGGAAGGAGCAGCGCTGCGAAAGCTAATGGTGTTTGCGACCAAATAAGCCTGTTGGACTTTAACCTGGTATTGTTAAAACTCTTACAGTGTTTGAAAAGTATACAGATCCTTAAAATATCATGAACAGTTACAGGACATAATCAGAAAAGCAAGTGGAATACAGGCTTTTATTTCGGCCTCTAGGTGTTATCAAATCAGGGATCTGTATAGCTGAAGAGTGATCTTGACAGATGTATGTTCTATTCTTTCCAAAGGCCAGCATGTCACTTGCCCTTTTTAACCAAATCCTATTTTTCTACAACTAATAAACAAAAATGTTCAAAGGAATTGAAAAAAATACCCTGTAATATGGGTAGATGGACACTTTCAGGTTGTTATTGCCCAGTCCAGTAATTAAATGATATCAGACATTGAAACCCATCTGAACTTCACGCCATTTGCAAGACCTGCAAAAGTTCCTTCAATGAACAAATTATGGAATCTCATTGTGACTAATTCTCAGGGTGTGGTCACTGGTATATCCTGAGTACAAGCGAACATTAGCCTCACTGTTCATATGCTGATCGTACCAGATTTTGTGCAATTGTTTCATATAATAATGTGGATAACATCCTGGTCTACGTTAAGTCTAAAATGGGATGAGAAACAAATGTCATCCCTGCCAATGACACTCACATTCCATGAAAGAATAGGGGGGGGGGGGGGGGGCGGGGGGATTATTGCAAATGGGTTGAACAAGAGTGACAGGTAAAATTAGAGGGATTTGGTCACTCAGGGTGAGTGATGACATCCTTGCAGAAGATGGGCGACGCAACAGGTGGGCATTCTGGGTAAAAGATAAGTCGGGTTGGCAGATGCCAAGGTCAGACATGTAGGTCCTAGTGATTGGTGGTGGGGAGTGGGGACCAGAAGATGTCGGAGCAGCAGGAGGCCATTTGACCTGTCGAGTCTTCACCATTCAATGAGATCATGACTCATCTAATAATCCTCAATTCCACTTTCCCGCCTCATCCCCATAACCCTTGATTCCCCTACTGATTAAAAATCTGTCTATCTCAGCGTACAGCATTCTGTGGTAAAGAATTCCATAGATTTTCTAAAGTGGCTAAAGTGCCAGTTGGATTGGCAAGTGGCCCTCAACTCACTACTTACGAGACTCAGTCAGCCTCTTGGTCTGTAAAGTTTCAGCTCAAGCCTTTGGCCAAAAAATGGAACAACAAACTGGAAGTGAAGCGGCACAATATAGCCTTAAGGTGATCTTGTTTGCATCATATGACCTTCGAAATAGGATTAAGCAATTCAACCAATGAAAGCTGCTCCACCCATTCAATTCGATCATCTACCTCAATGCTATCTCTCTGCACTATCTTCATATCCCTTGATGTCATTAGTATCTAGAAATCTATCGATTTCTGTCTTGGACCTGCACAACAATTGAGCTTCCACAATCCCCTGGGGTAGAGAATTCCAAAGATTCACCACCCTCTGATTGAAGAAATTCCCCCTCATCTCAGTCTGAAATGGCCTGCCCCTGAAGGAGGTGCTGGAAGTCTTAAAGCGCATCAAGGTAGATAAATCTCTGGGACCTGATGAGGTATATCCCAGGAAGTTGTGGGAGGCTAGGGAGGAAATTGCGGGTCCCCTAGCTGAGATATTTGAATCATCGATAGTCACGGGTGAGGTACCTGAAGATTGGAGAGTGGCAAATGTGCCTTTGTTTAAAAAGGGCTGCAGGGAAAAGCCTGGGAACTACAGGCCAGTGAGCCTCACGTCTGTGGTGGGTAAATTGTTGGAAGGTATTTTGAGAGACACGATCTACAGGCATTTAGAGATGCAAGGACTGATTAGGGACAGTCAGCATGGCTTTGTGAGTGGAAAATCATGTCTCATAAATTTAATAGAGTTTTTTGAAGGGGTAACCAAGAAGGTAGATGAGGGCAATGCAGTTGATGTTGTCCACATGGACTTTAGCAAGGCCTTTGACAAGGTACCACATGGTAGGTTGTTGCATAAAGTTAAATCTCACGGGATCCAGGGTGAGGTATCTAAATGGATACAAAATTGGCTTCTTGACAGAAGCCAGAGGGTGGTTGTAGAGATTTGTTTTTCAAACTGGAGGCCTGTGACCAGCGGTGTGCCTCAGGGATCAGTGCTGGGCCCACTGTTATTTGTCATTTATATTAATGATTTGGATGAGAATATAGGGGGCATGGTTAGTAAGTTTGCAGACGACACCAAGATTGGTGGCATAGTGGACAGTGAAGAAAGTTATCTCCAATTGCAACGGGATCTTGATCAATTGGGCCAGGGCTGACGAATGGCAGATGGAGTTTAATTTAGACAAATGCGAGGTGATGCATTTTGGTAGATTGAACCAGGGCAGGACTTACTCAGTTAATGGTAGGGCATTGGGGAGAGTTACAGAACAAAGAGATCTAGGGGTACATGTTCATAGCTCCTTGAAAGTGGAGTCACAGGTGGACAGAGTGGTGAAGAAGGCATTCGGCATGCTTGGTTTCATCAGTCAGAACATTGAATACAGGAGTTGGGACGTCTTGTTGAAGTTGTACAAGACATTGGTAAGGCCACACTTGCAATACTGTGTGCAATTCTGGTCACCCTATTATAGAAAGGATATTATTAAACTAGAAAGAGTGCAGAAAAGATTTACTAGGATGCTACCGGGACTTGTTGGATTGAGTTATAAGGAGAGGCTGAATAGACTGCGACTTTTTTCTCTGGAGCGTAGGAGGCTGAGGGGTGATCTTATAGAGGTCTATAAAATAATGAGGGGCATAGACAAGGTAGATAGTCAATATCTTTTCCCAAAGGTAGGGGAGTCTAAAACAAGAGGGCATAGGTTTAAGGTGAGAGGGGAAAGATACAAAAGTGTCCAGAGGGGCACTTTTTTCACACAGAGGGTGGTGAGTGTCTGGAACAAGCTGCCAGAGGTAGTAGTAGAGGCGGGTACAATTTTGTCCTTTAAAAAGCATTTAGATAGTTACATGGGTACGATGGGTATAGAGGGATATGGGCCAAAAGCGGGCAATTGGGATTAGCTTAGGGGTTTAAAAAAAAAAGGGCGGCATGGACAAGTTGGGCCGAAGGGCCTGTTTCCAGGTTCACCAGCCAGAGGTGACATCCTATCTTCCTCTGGCCTGTCACTCTCTGGAAGAGTTTTGTTAGTTTCAATGAGATCACCTCTTTATTCTTTGAAATTCTGGGGAATACAGACCTAGTCTTCTCAATCTTTCCTCATAAGACAATCCCACCATCCCAGGGATTGATCTGGTGAATCTCCATTGCACTCCCTTATGGCAGGTATAGCTCTCCTTAGATAAGGGGATCAAAACTGTGTACAATATTCTAGGTGAGATTTCACCAAGGATCTATGTAACTGCAGCAAGACATCCTTGCTCATCTAAGATGAAGGTCAACATATCATTTGTCTAATTGATTGCTTGCTGCACTTGAATGTTATCTTTTAGTGACTCATGAACAAGGACACCCAAGTCTCACCATTTAAGAAACACTCTGCCTTTTTGTTTGTCTACCAAAATGAATAAATGTACACTTATTCATGTTATATTCCATCTCCCACGTTCTAGCCCATTCACTTAGCTAAGTCCTCTTGAAGCCTCCTTGCATGCTTCTCACAATTTATATCCCAACCTAGTTTGGTGTTTATCAGCAAATTTGGAAATATTACAATTAATCCCCACATCCAAGTCTTTTATATTATGAATAGCTGTGGATCTAGTACTAATCCTTGTGGTACCCCACTAATCACAGCCTTGCATTCTGAGAATAATCTGTTTATTCCCACTCTCTGCATTAGAGAGACAACCTCCATCTGGCAGAATGTTTGGTAAGAGGCAAATATCTTTAGGATGTTGCTGCCCATTACAGCCAGCCACTGTGTCAGCCCTTTTTCATGCACATTAACTGAAGTGTGCAGCATTTGGTACAACTCATCATCATCGCAGTTTCGAAATCAGACATCGCAACATGAGTTATGAACTGGGAGCTTGTTATACCCATTGAGGTCAATAGAAAAGACAACCATGGAAGGTGTGACGTGGGCAGGGAGAACCCATATCCATTTTACACTAGTGTCGAAGATTAATTTCATCATCCAGCTTTATCAACTGCTCATGGTTTAGTTCATCTATATCTAAAAATGGAGCTGCAACTACACTGAGCCTCTCTGCCCTTTTCGATTACCAACTCATTTTTCACCTCCCTTACCTCACAAGCTCCTCGAGTACAAAGATGCCACTTCCTCTTCCCAAGTTTCTCTTCTGAATTCCTCCAATCATCTGCCCACAGTGGTGTTAAGTCGCAAGTTCCAGAATTTTGATCCAGTGATGATGAAGGAATGAGTATTTATTTCCAAGTCAACACGGTGTGTGACTTTGAGGGAATCTTGCAGTTGATGTTGTTCCCATGCACCTGCTGCCATTGTCCTTCTATCTGTCGAGATCGCCTTTTAAAGAGGTGCTGTTAAAAGAAAACTTGGCAAATTCCACAGTGCATCCTGCAGATGGTGCACACTGCTACCACTGTGTCGGTGGTGGAAGGAGTGGATGTTTAAGGCGATGTATGTGGTGCCTGTCAAGTGGGTTACTTTGTCTTAGAGATTTCCAGCTTCTGGGAGCTGCATTCGTCCAGGTAAGTGGAGAGTATTCCATCACACTCCTGACTTGCGGTTTGTAGATGGTAGGCGGGCTTTGGGGCACCAGGAGGTGAGTTATTAATCGCAAATTCCCAGCCTCTGACCTGCTTTTATAGCCACAGTATTTATATGGCTAGTCCTGTTCAGTTTTTATAACCCCACCCAGGATGTTGATAGTGGGGGACTTACTAGGGACATCGGAATTAGGAGCAGAAGTAAGCAAAGTCAGCCCTTCTAGATGGTGCCATTGAATGTCAAGGGACGATGGTTAGATCCTCTCTTGTTGGAGACGGTCATTGCCTGACACGTGGGTGCAATGATTGTTTCTTGCCACAAGACAGCCAAAGCCTGAATGTTGTCCAGGCCTTGCTGCATTTGGACATGGACTGCTTACTTCTGTATCTGAAGACCAAGAAATGGAAATGAACATTGTGCAATCATCAACAAACATTACTACTTCTGACCTTATGTTGGAGGGAAGGTGTAACCTGATGAATTAGATGGAAAAATCCATTGAATAATCAATATATTGTTAGGCGTTAATGTTACAATAGTGTTATCAAATGAAGATTAACATGAGCAAGAAACATTCACTATGATGCAGCACAGGAGGTTCTTAAGCCACCAGGTACAGGACAGGAAAGCACTCACTTCAAAAGCAACTAGTTCAGTAAACATGACACAGGGGCCATTCAGTCCAACAGGTCTATGCTAGCGTTCATGATCCACCTTCTTCATCTAACACCAACGCTGTAATTTCCTGTCCCTTTCTCCTTTCTATGTTTATCTAGCTTCCTCTTAAATTGGCTCAGCTACTCCTTGTGATAGCAAATTTCACATTCTCACCACTCGCCGTGAAAAAAAAGATTCTTCTGAATTCTATGTTAGATTCATCAGTGACTATCTTATATCCATGATTCCGAGTTCTGGCCTACCCCACAAGTGGAAGCATAGGGTGGAATTCTCACCTCCAAAAAATTAAATGTCATAATGGCAAAAATAATGGAGTGATTTGCGATGGGGTCCCGGGCACGTTCCTCACCACAATCCTTCCACATTCACTTTTTTGTTGAGTTGAGAGTTTCACCATGGTCCAGGGGGAAGGCGGGGCCTAAACACGGTGAGCGTGGCTTCAGGACGCTTGGGCACCATTTTGCAAGGGCGACCCAATATCACAATGCACTGGGAAACCCCCTTCAGTCCTCCTCGGATATCGGGCCCCCCACCCACCTCATTGGTGGTATGATCCCTGACTCCCTCCCCAACATGAGTCGCCAACATTGGGGCCCTCCCGACATGCCCCCCATCATGAGCCCCAACATGATCCACTCCTGTATGACCCCCCCCTGCATAGCCCCTGCTGCCATAGCTCCCACCCCCTTGGCACTGTCCAACAGGCACACTGGCTGTGCCCAACTAGCATCGCCAGGGTATCCAGTGAGCACTGCGAGGTGGGCACTTCCTCATGATGCCCCTGACCACCCAGGGGCTTCAATGGCCTCCGAGCCCCACGATGCGACCATCACGCCAGGTCTCCACTGGTGGAGACCAGTAGTGATTCTCGCCATTATTGGGCCTCGCCCGAAGGCTGAAGAATTCTGTGCACTGGGATTTGAACAGGCTATGCATATTCAAATGCTAATTTAAATATGCTAATCGGCCTCGCAACCTTTCTGGGCACGATCTGACTTGCACCATTAGAAAGGGACTGGGTGAATCGCAAAATGTTTGGCGCTGGCTGCGAAACCAATTTTCAGGCCCACACGCCATTCTCCAGGACCGGTGCCATCTGCGCCAGCTGCTGAGAGGTCAGAGAATGGCTCCCATATCTTTTGTGTACTTTTTGGTACTTTATTCACAATCAAAAATCCAATTCAAATTGATCCAAGCTGACAAGACAGACCATATACCTCCCATCTTGGGCTTGATCAAACAAGATCCAAGCTGACAGGATGAGGCATTACACCCCCTCCCAGGCTCGATCTGAGCTTCATCTTAGCCAAAAGGCCCAGATGGCTTTTTTAAAATTGCTTCAGGTGAAGCCTCAGCATAACCTGATTGGCCAAGACCAGATCCTACTTCTACCCTATCAAGCCCTTTGATAGTCTGAAATACCTCTACCAGGTCACCCTCTGCCTTTTCTTTAAGAGCCACAACCTGCTAATCTTCCCTGATGGGTATACATAGAACATAGAACAGTACAGCACAGAACAGGCCCTTCGGCCCACGATGTTGTGCCGAGCTTTCTCCGAAACCAAGATCAAGCTATCCCACTCCCTATCATCCTGGTGTGCTCCATGTGCCTATCCAATAACCGCTTAAATGTTCCTAAAGTGTCTGACTCCACTATCACTGCAGGCAGTCCATTCCACACCCCAACCACTCTCTGCGTAAACAACCTACCTCTGATATCCTTCCTGTATCTCCCACCACGAACCCTATAGTTATGCCCCCTTGTAATAGCTCCATCCATCCGAGGAAATAGTCTTTGAACGTTCACTCTATCTATCCCCTTCATCATTTTATAAACCTCTATTAAGTCTCCCCTCAGCCTCCTCCGCTCCAGAGAGAACAGCCCTAGCTCCCTCAACCTTTCCTCATAAGACCTACCCTCCAAACCAGGCAGCATCCTGGTAAATCTCCTCTGCACTCTTTCCAGCGCTTCCACATCCTTCTTATAGTGAGGTGACCAGAACTGCACACAATATTCCAAATGTGGTCTCACCAAGGTCCTGTACAGTTGCAGCATAACCCCACGGCTCTTAAACTCCAACCCCCTGTTCATAAAAGCTAACACACTACAGGCCTTCTTCACAGCTCTATCCACTTGAATGGCAACCTTTAGAGATCTGTGGATATGAACCCCAAGATCTCTCTGTTCCTCCACAGTCTTCAGAACCCTACCTTTGACCCTGTAATCCACATTTAAATTAGTCCTACCAAAATGAATCACCTCACATTTATCAGGTTTAAACTCCATTTGCCATTTTTCAGCCCAGCTTTGCATCCTATCTATGTCTCTTTGCAGCCTACAACAGCCCTCCACCTCATCCACTACTCCACCAATCTTGGTGTCATCAGCAAATTTACTGATCCACCCTTCAGCCCCCTCCTCGAAGTCATTAATAAAAATCACAAAGAGCAGAGGACCAAGCACTGATCCCTGCGGCACTCCGCTAGCAACCTGCCTCCAATCCAAAAATTTTCCATCGACCACCACCCTCTGTCTTCGATCAGACAGCCAGTTACCTATCCAATCGGCCAACTTTCCCTCTATCCCACACCTCCTCAGTATAACCTCTCAATTCTTGTACCTCTCAGTATAACCTCTCAATTCTTGTACCATTCTCAAAAGTTTTTTTTGCATCTTCTGCATGACGTATTTAGATATGGGTACAGACTAGGAGGGGAGAGGATGATTGAAGTTGCAGCGTTAACATTGCAGTAAAGCTTTCTATGCTAATTACTTGGTCAAAGTATACAAGCCACAACCTGTAACATGTCTGGGTTCCAGTTACTGAATACTTACCATACATAGTCATATTATAGTCTGGGAAAAATCCAAGCAGCAGTTTAGAACTGAAAGTGAAGTCAGATAGAAATCTCAAGGGGGTTTGACACAGGAAATCCTTGTAAGACAATTTAGTTGAATGACGCATGTTCATTTCGAACCAGACAGGATGTTCTGGAGAATGGGCAGCTGTAAGTCACTGTCTGTGGTACTTAAACTTGCAAAATCTTAAGGCTACTTGCCAACTTGTAGGACAAGATGACAAGGAATGAAGCCCAGGAATTTCAAATCCTGAATTCTTTTTGAGCAGGTCACTTTGGAAGAAGCTGCATATTTTGAACACCTCTCTTAAAACTTTGCTCAACCTTCTTGAACAATCACAAACCACATTTCCAAATGTTGCATCATCTGCAAACTTTGAAATTATGCTCCCTATAGCCATGTTCAGCTCATTAATATGTAGCAAAATGCACAGTGCTCCTATACTTCTATCCAATCTGAAACATAACTGTTCATTACTTTCAGCCTCCTGCCACTCCCCTTTAAATCCATAGACCTTAATTTTGCTCGCAAGTGATTAGTGACACTTTATCAAACATGTGGCACAGTGGTTAGCACTGCTGCCTCACAGCGCCAGGGACCCGGGTTCGATTCCCAGCTTGGGTCACTGTCTGTGCAGAGTCTGCACGTTCTCCCTGTGTCTGCGTGGGTTTCCTCCGGGTGCTCCGGTTTCCTCCCACAGCCTGAAAGACCTGCTGGTTAGGTGCATTGGCCATGCTAAATTCTCCCTCAGTGTACCCGAACAGGCGCCAGAGTGTGGCGACTAGGGGATTTTCACAGTAACTTCATTGCAGTGTTAATGTAAGCCTACTTGTGACACTAATAAATAAACTGTAAAAAACACTATTTGGAACTTCAATACAGGTTAACAGCATTACCTTCATCAATCCTCTCCAATATTTGATCGATTAACTCAATCAAGTTTGTCATATACAATTTGACTTTACACTTGTATAAAACAAGTACCGTTGTTCACGAAGAAAGCCCACAATCAATTTTTCAGGACAACCAGTAATGAGCAATAAATGCCAGCTTTGCCATCAACACTCACACCTCAAGAATTAATGATGAAAACAAATCTGTGCTGACTGCCATTTAGTAACCCATGTTGTACTAAGTGAAAATGAGCTTTGTCCCTGATTATTGTATCTAGAAGATTTGCCACCACGAATGTTAGACTGACTGGTTTATCCTTGTCCCTTTTTTTGAACAGTGTGTGACATTTGCAATCCACCAATCTTCTGATGTCTCTATCATATCCATGGAAGATAGCAGATTAATCTTCCAGAACCTCTGCTATTTTCGTTCTTACTTCCCCTCAGTAAGCTAGACTGTATCTCATCTGGACTGGGTGACTTTTCTACTTTAAGCACTGCCAAGTGTTTAAATTACTCCTCTATTTTTATCCACCCAATTTTTCCATCCCTTCCTCCTTTACTTGGACATTACAACTACCTCCATAAAAGAGACTGCTGCCAAAATACTCATTAAATACCTCCGCAAAGATTTCACTTTTGGTCTGTAATTAGCTTAACTCTTCCTTTGACTAACCTTTTTCTATTAAGATGCTTGTGAGAGAGTATCGGGTTCCTTTTCTATTATCTGCTAAGATATTCCGATACCCTCTTTGCCCCACTTATTTTCACAGAATTGTTACAGCGCAGATAAAGATTGTTTGGTCCATCATAGCTGCAATGTCACCGGATGAGCATTTTGACTCAGTGCCATTCTCCTGCCTTTTCCCCATAACGATGAACGTTGTTTCTATTCAGATAATTAGCTAATACCCTCTTGAATGCTTCAATCGAACCTGCCTCCACCACACTTCCAAGCAGTGCATTCTAGACCCAAACCACTCACTGTGTGAAGAGATTTTATCTCGCATCACATTTGCTTCTTTTGCAAATCACTTTAAATCCGTGCCCTCCCAAGTGGGAATAGTTTCTCACTATTTACTCTGTCCAACCCCCTCATGATTTTAAACATATCCATCAAATCTCATCTTTAGCCTGCTCCTCGCAAAGGAGAACAGTCCCAACCGTTCCTTTCAATCCTCTTAACTGACGTTCCTCATCCTTGGAACCGTTCTAGAGACATAGAAAATAGGAGGAGAGGGCCTTTCAGCTTGAAATATGGCTGATCCTCTATCTCAACACCATACTCCTGTACTCTCCCCATACCTTTTGACACCTTCAGAGTCTAGAAACGTATCTATTGCCTTCTTAGGTATATTCAGTGACTTGGTCTCCACAGCCTTTTGTGGTGCAGAAGTTTCTCCTAACCTCAGCCCACCATATATCCTGGACTGTGAACCCCAGCCAGAGGAAACAACATCCCTGCATCTAATCTGTCCAGCCATCAGATTTTTATATGTTTCAATTAGATCCCCTTCTAAGTTTCAGTGAATGCATGCCCAGTCGACCCAATCTCTCCTCATTCAACAATCCTGCCATCCCAGTCTGGTGAATCTTTGCTGCACTCCCTTGATGGCAACTATATTCTTTCTTAGATAAAGAGACCAAAATGGCACTTGATACTCCAGGTGTGGTCTCACCAAAGCCCTGTAGTAAAACTCTGCTCTCTTGCAATGAAGGCCAACCATTTGCCTTCCTAAGTGCATGCTGTACCTGCATGCTTGCTTTCAGTGATTGGTGTACCAGGACGCCCAAGTCTCCTTGAATGTCAACATTTCCCAATTTATCACCATGCAAATAATACTCTGCCATTGTGAATAACTTCACATTTATCCATGTTATACTGCATCTGTTATGTATATGCCCTCTCACTCAATATGTCTAAATCACCTTGAAGCCTCTTGACAACCTTCTCACCACCTCATATTCCCACCAACAAATTTGGATATGTTATTTTCGGTTCCCTCATTCAAATTATTTATGTATATTGTGAATAGCTGGGGCCCAAGCACTGATCTTTACAGGACCCCATTGTCAATGCCTGCTACTTTGAAAAAGACACATTCATTCCTACTCTCTGACAGCTCTGGCAAAGGGTCATCCAGACTCAAAACACTGGCTCTAATCTCTCTCCACAGATGCTGTCTGACCCGTTGGTTTCTCCAGCATTTTCTTTTTTTTCTTATTCCAGCATGCACAGTATTTTGCCTTTATTCCTAGTCTGTTTCCTGTCTGCTAAACAATTCTCAATAAGAAGTCTCACAACACCAGGTTAAAGTCCAACAGGTTTATTTGGTAGCACAAGCCACTAGCTTTTGAAGCGCTGCTCCTTCATCAGGTGAGTGGGATTTCAGTTCACAAACAGGGCATATAACGACACAAAGTCAATTTACAAAATAATGGTTGGAATGCGAGTCTTTACAGCTAATCAAGTCTTAAAGGTACAGACAATGTGAGTGGAGAGGGGGTTAAGCACAGGTTAAAGAGATGTGTATTGTCTCCAGCCAGGACAGTTAGTGAGATTTTGCAAGCCCAGGCAAGTCATGGGGGTTACAGATTGATGCACTATCAATCAAGCAAAGACTAGTTTGTATGCAAGAACAAATAGGCTTTTATTCGCAAAAGACTTGGAGCACACCCATGCTGATGAACTGGTTCAGAGACTGAGGCAGGGGGGGTGGGGAGCAGTCACCTTTATACCTGGACCAAGGGGGGAGGAGTCTCAGGCAGGGGCATGTCCAGGCATGTCACATACACACAGGCAATAAGCTTAACAGTGGTTTATCACATTCACCCCCTGTTTTTAAAAAAAGAGTCCGGCGGGGGTGAGGTGGGTGGAACGATATTTACAGAATTACAAATTTACAAATTCAGTCTCTCTGGGGGCTTGATCTGCCGCTGCGACCGCCGTAGTGCCGGTTGTGGTGTTGGTTCCAGTGGCTGCGGTGTTGGTTCAGGCACCAGGCCGTAGTAGCTCGCGTCATCTGTAGTCCCTTCCGATTGTCGGGTGCGTGGTGGCGGCTCCTGGGGCTCAGGCGTGCTGTATACGGGGATTGGGCGTGTGGGGTTGTGGGTCATTGTGGTCCCTGGGGCACCTGCGGGTGCCAGGTCTCGAATGGAGACCGTGTCCTCCTGCCCATCGGGGTACGCCACATAGGCGTATTGGGGGTTGGCGTGGAGGAGCTGGACCCTTTCGACCAGGGGGTCCGATTTATGGGTCCTCACGTGCTTCCGGAGCAGGACAGGGCCTGGGGACGTCAGCCACGATGGTAGTGAGGTCCCCAAGGAGGACTTCCTGGGGAAAACAAACATTCTTTCGTGGGGGGTAGCATTGGTAGCTGTGCAAAGGAGTGATCTAATCGAGTGTAGTGCATCAGGGAGGACCTCTTGCCAGCGGGTGACTGGAAGACCTTTAGACCTCAGAGCTAGTAAAACGGCCTTCCAGACTGTCGCCTTCTCCCTCTCTACCTGTCCGTTCCCCCTGGGGTTGTAGCTGGTGGTCCTACTCGAGGCTACGCCTTTGGAGAGCAGGTACTGTCGCAGCTCATCAATCAAAGGAGGATCCCCGGTCGCTATGGATATAACTAGGGAAACCGAACAGGGTGAAGAGGCTGTGCAGGGCCCTGACGACCGTGGCCAAGGTCACATCTGGGCAGGGAATAGCGAAGGGGAAACGTGAATATTCGTCAATGACGTTGAGGAAGTATATGTTGTGGTCAGATGAGGGGAGGGGGCCCTTGAAGTCGACGCTTAGGCGTTCGAAAGGGCGGGTGGCCTTTATGAGGTGTGCTCTGTCTGGCCAATAGAAGTGCGGCTTGCACTCTGCGCAGACCTGGCAGTGTCTGGTTATAGACCTGACTTCCTCAATGGAGTAGGGCAGGTTACGGGCTTTAATGAAGTGAAAAAACCTGGTGACCCCCGGGTGGCAGATGTCATTGTGGAGAGTGTGCAATTGGTCTATTTGTGCGCTGGCACATATTCCCCGGGACAGGGCATCTGGGGGCTCATTGAGCTTCCCGGGCCGGTATAAGATGTCGTAATTGTAGGTGGAAAGCTCGATTTTCCACCTCAATATCTTATCATTTTTGATCTTGCCCCGCTGCGTGTTATTAAACATGAATGCAACTGACCGTTGGTCCGTGAGCAGGGTGAATCGTTTTCCAGCTAAGTAGTGGCGCCAGTGCCATACAGCTTCGACTATGGCTTGGGCCTCCTTCTCGACAGAGGAGTGTAGAATTTCAGGGCCTTGGAGAGTTCGTGCGAAGGCCACAGGTCTGCCCGCCTGGTTAAGGGTGGCGGCTAGGGCGAAGTCAGGTGCATCGCTCTCCACCTGGAACGGGATGGATTTGTCTACAGCGTGCATCGTGGCCTTCGCGATGCCTGCTTTGATGCGGTCGAAGGCCAGGCGGGCCTCTGCCGTTAGGGGAAAAGAGGTGGATTTGATGAGCGGACGGGCTTTATCCGCGTAATTGTGGACCCACTGGGTGTAATACGAGAAGAAGCCCAGGCATCTCCTCAGTGCTTTGAGGCTGGTGGGGAGGGGAAGTTCCAGGAGGGGACGCGTGCGGTCGGGATCGGGACCGGGACCAATGACCCCGTTTTCCACAACACAACCAAGGATGGTGAGGCGGCGTGTGTGGAATACGCACTTCTCCTTATTATAGGTCAGATTTAGGAGTGTGGCAGTGTGGAGGAATTTGTGGAGGTTGACGTCGTGGTCCTGCTGATCATGGCCGCAGATGGTGACGCTATCCAGGTACGGGAAGGTGGCCCGCAGCCTGTTCTGGTCTACCATTCGGTCCATCTCACGCTGGAAAACCGAGATCCCGTTGGTGACGCCGAAGGGGACCCGAAGGAAGTGATAAAGGCGGCCATCCGCCTCGAAGGCAGTATATTGACGGTCTTCCGGGCGGATAGGGAGCTGGTGGTATGCAGATTTTAAGTCGATGGTGGAGAACACCCGATATTGTGCAATCTGATTAACCACGTCAGATATGCGGGGAAGGGGGTACGCGTCCAGCTGCGTGTAGCGGTTAATGGTCTGACTGTAGTCAATGACCATGCGATGTTTCTCCCCAGTCTCAACAACTACTACTTGGGCTCTCCAGGGGCTGGTACTGGCCTTGATGATCCCCTCCCGCAGGAGCCGTTGTACTTCGGACCTGATAAAGGCCCCGTCTCCAGCACTGAACCGTCTGCTCTTGGTGACGATGGGCTTGCAGTCGGGGGTGAGATTTTCAAACAGTGAGGGAGGGGCGACTTTAAGGGTCGAGAGGCTGCAGGTGGTGCGCGGTGGGCGATCTAAGAACTGGTGATTGCAAACAGAGAGCGGGGGAAAAGGCCCATTATACTCCATGGTGACACTCTTAAGGTGACACAGGAAATCTAGCCCCCGGAGTACAGCAGCGCAAAGTTGTGGCAGCACAAGGAGCCTGAAGTTTTTGTACACTGTGCCCCGTACAGTCAGGGTCGCCACGCAGTACCCGAGGACATCCACCGAGTGGGACTTTGAAGCCATGGAGATCGTTTGCTTCACTGGCAGTACTGGAAGGGCGTAGCGACTCACTGTGTTAGGGTGAACAAAGTTCTCCATACTCCCACAGTCAAATAAAGAGTTTGTAGTGCGACCGTTTACCTTGATGTCCATCATGGACCTGGCAAGTTGGTGAGGCCTGGATTGGTCCAGCGTGACCGAAGCCACCGTTGGATTTTGCGGTGGCTGAAGGCGTTCAAGATGGCGGCTCACACGTGGCTGAAGGCGTCCAAGATGGCGGCCCGCACGCGGCTACCGGCGCCCAAGGTGATGGCCCCCACAGGTCGTACGCGCCGCTACTGGGCTTGGAGGTCGATTTCACCCTGCATACCTTCGCGTAATGGCCCTTCTTTCCACACCCAGAGCAGATCGCATCGTTCACCGGGCAACGTTGTCGGGGGTGCTTCCCCAGGCCACAGAAGTAGCACTTCGGGCCTCCAGAGACTGCCGCAGCGGTCGGGTCATTGGTGGGACGTGGCGTGGCGTAGGCCTGCTGCCCTCCCGAGTACAGAGGTGGTGGCGACTGCGGCGTCCACGATGCGCCCCCGTGGTCGGGGGTGTAGGCCTCAAGATTACGGAAGGCCACCTCTAACGAGTCGGCAAGCGCTACAGTCTTTTGTAGGTCCAGCCCACTCTGTTCCAGCAGCCGTTGTCGGATATAGTTTGACTTGATACCCGTGACAAGGCACCTCTGAGTAAGTCCTCAGTGTTTTGGGCGGCTGTTACGGCCTTGCAGTTGCAGGCCCTGCCAAGTGCTCGCAACGCACGCAGGAATTGGTCGCCCGATTCTCCTGGCTGTTGTCTGTGAGTAGCCAGACGATGTCTGGTGTAGATTACATTAGACTGTTTGTTATACTGGCCTTTTAAAAGTTCGATCGCATCCTCGTACGTTTCAGCGTCTCTAATCATCGAGAATATTTGATCGCTTACCCAGGCGTGGAGCATGTGTAGCTCGTCGGTTTCGGTCCGGACGACGGAGGCGGAGACGGTGAGGAAAGTTTCGAAACATCGCAGCCAGTGATCGAAGCTGTTAGAGGCTCCTACGGCTTGTGGATCCAATTCGAGCCTATCGGGTTTTAGTATCTGCTCCATCCCAAAACTTTTTGCGAATAAAATTGATGCACTATCAATCAAGCAAAGACTAGTTTGTCTGCAAGAACAAATAGGCTTTTATTTGCAAAAGACTTGGAGCACACCCATGCTGATGAACTGGTCCAGAGACTGAGGCAGGGGGGTGGGGAGCAGTCACATTTATACCTGGACCAGGGGGGGAGGAGTCTCAGGCAGGGGCATGTCCAGGCATGACACACACACACAGGCAATAAGCTTAACAGTGGTTTACCACACATATAGTGTGTACAGGTAATCAATTCACACTATCTGCAACCCCACGACTTGCCTGGGCTTGCAAAATCTCACTAACTGTCCTGGCTGGAGACAATATACATCTCTTTAACCTGTGCTTAACCCTCTCTCCACTCACATTGTCTGTACCTTTAAGACTCGATTAGCCGTAAAGACTCGCATTCCAGTCATTATTTTGTAAATTGAGTTTGTGTCGTTATATGCCCTGTTTGTGAACTGAAATCCCACTCACCGGATGAAGGAGCAGCGCTCCGAAAGCTAGTGGCTTTTGCTGCCAAATAAACCTGTTGGACTTTAACCTGGTGTTGTGAGACCTCTTACTGTGTTTACCCCAGTCCAACGCCGACATCTCCACATCATGGGAAACAATTCTCAATCCATGCCAATATATTACCCCCAATCCCATGTGCTTTAATTTTCACACTAACCGCTTAAATGGGACTTCGTCAAAAGCTTTCTTAAACTGAAGTATGCCACATCCACTGGTACACCCTATCTATTGTAAACATTTTTTGCACTCTTTCCAATGTGTTCACATCCTTCGTAAATCCTAAGATCCTTTTCAGTTCTCAGCAAAAATATATTCCAGCAAAAAACAAGGATTGTAAGAAAAGGGAGAACCAGCCGTGGATAACGAAGGAAATAAAGGAGAGTATTAAAATAAAAACAGCTGCGTACAGAGTGGCCAAAAATAGTGGAGAAACAAGTGATTGGGAAAAATTTAAGAAACAACAAAGAGAGACAAAGAAAGCGATAAAGAAAGGAAGGATAGACTATGAAGCTAGGCTAGCAATTAATATAAAAAATGATAGTAAAAGTTTTTATAAATATATAAAAAGGAATAGAGTGGCTAGAGTGAATGTTGGACCCTTGGAGGACGAGAGGGGGGAGTTAATAGTGGGAAATGAGGATATGGCTGAGTCTTTAAATAAGTTTTTTGTGTCGGTCTTCACGGTGGAGGACACAAATAGTTTGCCAAATATTAACGATAGAGGGTTGGCAGCAGGAGAAATACTTAATACAATTAATGTTACCAGAGAGGCAGTGCTGGGTAGACTAATGGGACTGAAGGTGGATAAGTCCCCGGGTCCGGATGGAATGCATCCCAGGGTATTGAAAGAAATGTCAGAGGTAATAGTGGATGCGTTAGTGATTATTTATCAAAACTCGTTGCATTCTGGGGTAGTGCCGGTTGATTGGAAAACGGCTAATGTTACGCCGCTGTTTAAAAAAGGAAGGAGACAAAAGGCGGGTAACTATAGGCCGGTCAGCTTAACGTCTGTAGTAGGGAAAATGCTGGAATCCATTATTAAAGAGGAGATAGCAGGGCATCTGGATAGAAATGGTTCGATCAATCAGACGCAGCATGGATTCATGAGGAGAAAGTCGTGCTTGACGAACATGTTGGATTTTTATGAAGATGTGACTAGGGCGGTTGATGGAGGAGAACAGGTGGATGCGGTGTTTTTGGATTTCCAAAAGGCGTTTGATAAGGTGCCCCATAAAAGGCTACTGAAGAAGATTAGGGCACACGGAGTTGGGGGTAGTGTGTTAAAGTGGATTGGGGACTGGCTATCCGACAGGAAGCAAAGAGTCGGAATAAATGGGTGTTTTTCCGGTTGGAGGAAGGTAACTAGTGGCGTGCCGCAGGGATCGGTACTCGGGCCGCAACTATTTACCATTTATATAGATGATCTGGAGGAGGGGACGGAGTGTAGGGTAACGAAGTTTGCAGACGACACAAAGATAAGTGGAAAAGTGAATCGTGTGGAGGACGGAGAAGATCTGCAGAGAGATTTGGACAGGCTGAGTGAGTGGGCGAGGATATGGCAAATGGAGTATAACGTTGAGAAATGCGAGGTTATACACTTTGGAGGAAATAATAACAAATGGGATTACTATCTCAATGGAAACAAATTAAAACATGCTACCGTGCAAAGGGACCTGGGGGTCCTTGTGCATGAGACGCAAAAGCCCAGTCTGCAGGTACAACAGGTGATCAAGAAGGCAAATGGGATGTTGGCCTATATTGCGAAGGGGATAGAATATAAAAGCAGGGATGTCTTGATGCACCTGTACAGGGCATTGGTGAGGCCGCAGCTGGAATACTGTGTGCAGTATTGGTCCCCTTATATGAGGAAGGATATATTGGCATTGGAGGGAGTGCAGAGAAGGTTCACCAGGTTGATACCGGAGATGAGGGGTTTGGATTATGAGGAGAGGCTGAGGAGATTGGGTTTGTACTCGTTGGAGTTTAGAAGGATGAGGGGGGATCTTATGGAGACTTATAAGATAATGCGGGGGCTGGATAGGGTGGAGGCGGAGAGATTCTTTCCACTTAGTAAGGAAGTTAAAACTAGAGGACACAGCCTCAAAATAAAGGGGGGTCGGTTTAAGACAGAGTTGAGGAGGAACTTCTTCTCCCAGAGGGTGGTGAATCTCTGGAATTCTCTGCCCACTGAGGTGGTGGAGGCTACCTCGCTGAATATGTTTAAAGCGCGGATGGATGGATTCCTGATCGGTAAGGGAATTAAGGGTTATGGGGATCAGGCGGGTAAGTGGTACTGATCCACGTCAGATCAGCCATGATCTTATTGAATGGCGGGGCAGGCTCGAGGGGCTAGATGGCCTACTCCTGCTCCTATTTCTTATGTTCTTATGTAAAGTGTGGTGACCGGAATTGTACACAATACTCCAGCTGAGGTCTAATGAGTACTTTATACTAGTTCAGCACAATCTCTTTGCCCTTGTACTGCATGCCCTTATTAATAAGGCCTGGTATGCTTTATTAACTGCTCTCTCTACCTGTCCTGCTACTTTCAATGATTTATGCAGAAATACACACAGATCCCTCTGCTCCTGCATACCTTTTAACATTGTACCCTTCATGTCTTTCCTACCAAAATGAATCACTTCACACTTCATCTGCCACCTATCTGCCCACTCCACCAACTTGCCTGTGAACTCTTGAAGTTCCACATTGTCCTCCTTAAAGGTTACAATGCTTCTAAGTTTTCTGCTATCTGCAAACTTTGGAATTGTCCTCTGCACACCAGGATCTAGATCATTAATATATATCAGGAAAAGCAAGGGTCCCAATACTGACACTTGGCAAACTCTTCTACAAACCTTCCTCCAGTCTGAAAAATATCCATCAACCATTACTCACTTTTTTCCTATTATTCAGCCAATTTTGTATCCACGTTGCTATTGTCCGTTATATTTCACGAGCTATAACTTTTCTAACAGGATGTTATGCGACACTGTGAATGCTTTTTGAAAGTCCATATACACCACACCAACTGCATTACCTTCATCAACCCTCTTTGTTACCTCATCAAAAAAACTCCCAGCAAGTTGGTTAAATGCCATTTTCTCTCACAAAATCCATGCTGGCTCTTCCTAATAAACCCACATTTTCCTTGTGATTATTCATTCTATCCCAAATAATTGTTTCTTGAAGCTTCCCCACCATCAAAGTTAAACTGACTCACCTGTAATTACTGGGGCTATCTTTACAATCTTTTTAGAACAAAGACATAAAATTTGCAATTCTCCAGTTGCCTGGCACTTCCCCAGAGCCTGGGGAAGACTGAACGATTTTGGCCAGCGCCCCTGCAATTTCCATTCTCATTTCCTACACTCTCCTTGGATACATCTAATCCGATCCTTGTGCCTTGTCAACTTAAGTACCAACAGTTTATCCAAAACCACTTCCTTATCAATTTTGAACTTTCTAGTGACAGAATTTCATCCTCTAACATCATGACCTCAGTAGCATCTACCTCCGCAGTAAAGACAGATGCAAAGTATTAATTTAACACCTCAGCCATGCCCCCAGCCTTCACATGTAAATTCCCTTTTAGGTCCTTAATCATCCCCACTCCTCCTTTTACCACACTTTTACCATTTATGTGCCTTGAGAAGAATTCCCCTTTATGTTGGCAGCCAGTCTTTTCTCATAACCCCTCTTGTCTTCTCTATTTGCTTCTCCGCCTCTCCTCTGAGCCTTCTGTATTCAGTTTTGTTCTCAATTGTATTCTCTACCTGACATGTGTTACCACACCTTTTCATCTTAATTTCTATCTCCTTTCTCATCCAGGGAGCTCAGGATTTGTATGCCCTACCTTTCCTTTTGAGGGAACATACCTTGATTGTGCCCAAACTATTTCTTTTTTCAAGGTAGTCCATTGTTCAGCCAGTTTTTCCCACCAAACTTTGGTTCCAGTCTATCCGGCCCAGCTCCATTCTTGCCACATTGAAGTTGGTTCTCCCTCAGTAAGTTATTTCTATTCTGAATTGCACATTGTCCTTTCCTATTATCCTAAACCTTATTATATAATGATCACAGTCTCCTAAATGTTCCCCTACTGACACTTGACCTACTTAGCCCACCTCAAAAACCAGTGTCCCACAGTGCATCCTTTCTTGTTGGACTGGACAAATACTGCTGTAGAAAATTCTGCTGAACGCAATCGAGGAACTCTTTCCCCTCTCTGCCCTTTTCAAGACCATTATTCCAGTCTATACTAAGGCAATTAAAACCCCACATTATAACTACTTTATAACGTTTGTGCCTCTCTGTAATTTCCTTTCAGGTTTGCTCTTCAACATCCTTCCCACTAGTTAATGTTCTATAGACCGCACTAATCAATGTAATTGCATCTTTTTTGTTTCTTAGCTCTAACCAAATTGATTCCGTCCTTGAACCCTGTGGGACACCCACTTTCTCCAGAACTGCAATGCTCTCCCTAACCAATACCACCAGCCTTCTTCCTATTCTTCCTGCCCTCTCTTTTCTGAGCACCTTGCACCTAGGAATATTTAACAGCCAGTTCCTCCCTTCCTTGAGCCGAGTTTTTTTTTATTCATCCGTGGGACATGGGTGTCATTGCCTGGCCAGCATTTATTGCCCATCCCGACTTGCCCTTGGAAGGCATGTTGCTGTGGCTCTGGAGTCACATGTAGGCCAGACCAGGTAAGGATGGCAAATTTCCTTCCCTAAAGGACATTAGCGAAACTGATGGGGTTTTCTGACAATTGACAATGGTTTCATGGTCATCAGTAGACTCTTAGTTCCAGATATTTTTTATTGAATTCAAATTCCACCATCTGTCGTGGTGGGATTTGAACCCAGGTCCCCAGAACATTTAGCTGAATTTCTGGATTAATGGTCTCGCGGTAATACCACGATGCCATCGCCTCCCATCTCGGTTATTGCCACAACAATAGAATTCCGCATCATAATCTGTATCTGTAACTATGAACAATACTCCATGCATTCACATAGATGTAGTATAACCCTGATTTAGACTTCTTTACTTTCTCCCTTATTCTGACTCCACCTATTAACTTAGTATTTTCTATACTACAGATAGAGCACCCAGCCAGATCTTATGGAGCAGTCCACCTGCTATTCCTGTGTCAGCTTTCATTGCAATGGGCAACTTGTCATTTGAAGGTGTAACAAACATACACATTTATGTACAGTTTCTAAGTATGTACACACTGTTCTGTAACATTTTCATTAGTTGGTAAAATTCACAATATATCTGTTCTAATGAGAGATTTTCCATTTAGTTTAAATTGGAATTCTTTAGAAATAGACACATTGAAGTTTTTATTTGGAAAATGCTTTAATTAGTCTTTTTTCAAAAATCTTTGAACACAGATAATTTCAAAAAAATATTTGCTGCACATTGCCATATAGGTTTGATGCTCTCAAATGTGAATATTTGATCCTATGTTATGCATTGCTAGGGAGATCTACTTTTCTCCTCACCTCAAAGAAATTAACATAGGAACATAGGAATTAGGAGCAGAAGTAGGCAAATTCAGCCCTTCAAGCCTGCGCTGCCATTCAATCAGACCATGGCTTATCTCTCCCTGGTCTCAAATCTACCTCCCCAACTGTTCCCCATATCCCTTTATCCTTTTTTTAAAAATTAGAAATATATCTAGCTCCTTCTTGAAATGAATGATTCAGACTCCACCGCGCTATGGGGCAGCGAGTTCCACAAATTCACCACTCTCTGCAAGAAGTAGTTCCTCCTCATCTCAGTTTTAAATTTACCGCCTCTCAACCTATACCTGTGACCTCTTGTTTGAGATTGCCCGATAAAAGGAAAGATTTTGGTCTACATTTACGTTATCAATCCCTTTTAAAATTTTATATACCTCAGAGTCAGAGAGTCATAGAGGTTTACAGCATGGAAACAGGCCCTTCGACCCAACTTGTCCATGCCGCCCCTTTTTTTTAAACCCCTAAACTAATCCCAATTGCCCGCATTTGGCTCATATCCCTCTATACCCATCGTACCGTGTAACTGTCTGAATGCTTTTTAAAGGACAAAATTGTACCCGCCTCTGCTAATACCTCTGGCAGCTTGTTCCACGCACTCACCACCCTCTGTATGAAAAAATTGCCCCGCTGGACACTTTTGTATTTCTTCCCTCTCACCTTAAACCTATGCCTTCTAGTTTTAGACTCCCTTACCTTTGGGAAAAGATATTGACGATCTAGCTGATCTATGCCCCTCATTATTTTATAGACCTCTATAAGATCACCCCTCAGCCTTCTACGCTCCAGAGAAAAAGGTCCCAGTCTATCCAGCCTCTCCTTATAACTCAAACCATTAAGTCCCGGTAGCATCCTAGTAAATCTTTTCTGCACTCTTTCTAGTTTAATAATATCCTTTCTATAATAGGGTGACCAGAACTGTACACAGTACTCCAAGTGTGGCCTTACACCTTAATTAGATCCCCTCTTATCCTTCGAAACTCTAGCAAGTATAAGCCCAAACTGATTAAAACATCTATTTCCATACTTTTAACATCCACATGGAAGTCTAAGAACCAAAACTTTCAGTAAAATGGCAGCCCCAAAACTTAATGAAGTCTGGGAATTTTTGGCCTAAACAGCTGGATTTGTTTCTCTATCATCTTTAAATGAGTAATTGTTATTGTTACTTCCACAGGTATATAGTTTTGAAGATTTACACTCAAAGTCTTGAGGCCATAATCCCCGCAAAACAAAACTCAACTTAATAATTATATAACTAACATCTATTAAAACAATCAACGTTGCTATTGACCAATAACCGTTCCATATACCTTAACAACTTAAGTCATTTGAAAACACAAGGAAGATACTGGAGCAGAAAAATATACCAATGTATGCTGGAATGATAAACATTGAAAAAAAACACAACTCATGATAAATTTCTCAAAAGAAATTCAGTGTTCCGCAGTCACTGAAAACATTTTTGGAGTTAATGAGTAATTGCACTAACTTCTAAATGTTCTGTTATCAATGTTGACGATGTTAACTATCAGTCAAATAACAGTAGGGTGGTGGAAGAATTCCACAATTAGCCCCAATGCCCCAGGTTATAGAGAGGAACATTAGTCAGGATTTACAGATAGCGGCTGATTGCTCTCCAGTGATTTATACTGGGAAGTGAGCATGGGATAAGAAGGATCAGGTTACACGTGATGCCTTTTGCAGCTGAATAGTATGCTGAAATTGATGACTGTGCTCAAACAGGAAGAAACTTTACTTGCGCTTTGCTTTGGAACTACAAGTGCTTATGAGACCAAATCCGAATACCTTAGGGAAGAGAATGCTAACACAAAAAGTGGATTAACTAACATTTATCTTGGTTCAACAGTATCATCTTCTAAAACTAAGATAAAATAAAACAGCAGAAATTCTTCATTTTCATGGAATTCAAAAAGCTTGATAAAATCTGAAATTGCTTTCACTTAGTTGGGAGATTATTCCCAGCATCGTAATTCTGCCTTATCATTCCTCAAACAGGAATTTTTAAATTGGCTAATTGTTATATGCCAATTTGCTTTGTTGATTACAGAGTCACATCCACTCTCGCCTGAGACAGTGATTCCACTTTAAATACATGTATTTGCGACAACTTTGTTGAGTTGGACAAAGTGGAGGGTTGACCATTTCCCAAGAGCTGACATACTTCACTAATCCACCATGGACAGAACTGAAACTCCTATATTCGAAATATATCATAACGTATACCAACCATTGTCATTTAAAGATTAGGTGTCAAAACAAAGACAACCATAGAAGATGTTGTTATATTTACAGACCTGGTTAATAAACCAATTTGGCACATATATTAGTCTGATTATTTTTGATAAAATCCTGTTAACTTATCCTTTCTATTTAACATTGTTGAGTGCACCTAGTTAGTCATAGTAAACCTACTTAAATTATTAAATACACGGCTGTACATATACTTTATTAAATTCTGATAGATTATTTTATGTCAACTCTTCAGGACACTGTTGCAAATTTTGTGGCAAGTTCTGAGACACTCATAATTATTTCACTTAACATGTTACTATTGTGTTCCTCTCCAAGACCTTGAATGCTGTTATTTTTGAGAACACCAATTGTTATTTGGATTGTAACCACACCATTAATCTGATTAAATATTTTTCCTGCTAACTGTCATAATGTCTTCAAATTGATGAATTGTGTATGCTGAATACCAAATACAAATAGTAAATTAGGGAACATTCAAAAATCAAGGCATTTTAAAGTCAGGATAAAATCTGCAACTTTGCTTTAAGTTTCACCAACGAGGCAGACTGTCTATTTAACTGGAGAAATCACTGATAATTTAAAGGGTTTTGAGATGAAATATACTGCTCCCTATATTCACACAGAGAGCTCAAGGAAAATCAAACAAGGCTGGTGAAACAGATGCATTGCCAACCTCAATGGTAAAACTCTGCAGACCCCTGTCCGATAGACGGCCAAAGTGACAGCCTGGTCAGTCAATGAGATTGTAAACAAGCAGCAAAACGCTACAACCAGGGACCCATAAGGATTGTCCACAGCAGTCAAAAGATACCAGTAGCTCTGGGCAGCAATTGGTAGGGGTCTATGATTAGGGCCAGGGGTTTCCTTTTGGAACACCTTGCTCTTCCTACTTCAGAGTGCTGAAAGGAGCTGATTTTCAGCACTCAACTTGACCAGTGTTTGCCACCTCAAATCTGCTGCTGGGAACTGCACAGTTTGGGCCTCTTCCTCACTTGCAGGACAAACATTATCCTCTGGATGTGACTTGGGAATATTAATGGTCTGATATCGGTTTGTTAAAATTTAGCTGAAGGGATTGGAGTTTGGGCGCTCTCCTCTGATTATTTGTCCTCCCCCCAACTCTCTTCCACCCATGAAGCTGATGGGAGGGGGGCAACTCTCTTCCACCCATGAAGGTGAGGTGGAGTGGGGGGGGAAGGCCAAGTTAAAAATCAATGTCACAGTTTCCTCCTTGTATTGTTATTAAAAGTTCCTTGACAATTGTCCTTATTTTTAAAGCATCTCATCGATTTGTAACCGATGCTACTTGACCAGGCAGTGCTGTAATGGGTTAAAAAAATCAGCCTCAGATATTGGGTGTGCAACAAGCAGGAATCGAGGGTCACACAAACACGGTATGAGTTATGAGTTGAAGTTCTAAGGCTGAATACAATTTCCTAAGTAAAGGCCACAGAAAAAATTGAAGTGGAGGATCCCTTAAATCAATTCATAGACACAGTCAGTGCTGTTTAGTTAGTTACACCTCTGCCTCAAGGTTTTGGATTAAATTTCAGGACATGAGCATAAAAATCAAGACTTCAGTGCTGTACTGAAGGAGTGCTGCACTGTCATAAGTTACGTCTTTTTGGATGAGACATTAAACCAAGGCCCCATCTACGTGCTAACTGGGTGGATGTAAATGATCCCATTGTATTATTTTAAAGAAGAGCAGGGGAGTTATCCGTAGTGGCCTGGTCAATAGTCAATAGTTACCCTTCACTCAGCATCACAAAAATATTACATTATCACATTGCTGTTTGTGGGAGCTTGCTCTGTGCCAATTGGTTGCTGCACTTCCTATGTTACAAATGACTACATTTTCAAAGAGCATCATTGGTTATAAAGTGCTTTGAAACGTCTGGTGGTTGTGAAAATCCTTAACTAAACATAAGTCTTGCTTTACTTTTAACTGATGACATTTACATAGATTTTAGATTCCTTAACCAAAATAATTGCTGGACAAATGTTCCAATTTCTTCAGTGCAAACTGACGTAAAGAGTTCACTTTACATATCTTAATTTGTAGTTCTTTAACATTTCTACTGATTTTGCCTTTTTAAACCATTGGTTTACCATAGTTGTTCAACATTAAGAAATGGCTCTGAATCCGCAAAAACTAGTAGAAAACTGCATGCATTTTTGTGGAGATATCCAGGCAATCTTTAGTAAATTTCAATGAACCTGATTTTGATAATTCTATATTAAAGTGAATAAAATGGTACAGAATGCTCTGATGCACTAGATGAGGGTCAGTACAAAGTCAAAATTCTCCAAGGTTGTGAATTTGGAACCATCTTTCAAATCCAGTCATATAGCTAAAATGTGGTATTGAATATGGTCACTACCTCAAGAATTTGAGTTAAATTTCTCTTTACAGCTCCTTTAGATGGTACACCATCGAAAACTTGGACATCGATGCTGCAGCTGTGTTTGTGTGCCAGACCTTCTGCAACTGCTACTCTCCGTGGATTATTTTCTCCTTGTAATCTTGACAAATTGAATAATATTTCTGCCAGTTAGAAATCATTCAGTATGGCAAATTCTATCTTTTGCAGCAATGTTTTCTAGATTGCTCCAAAACAAAACCTGGCCCTTACACTTAGTTATATGACCCTCAAATTCCTCTAAAACAATGGGATGTTGAAAGAATTTGGATTTCACTTCTGCAATTGCAAATGTGCAAAGAATTTCAAAAACTTTGTGCTCACTTGTAGATCTAAGTTGATGGAGACCATATAAATAATAATTTGGTAGTATAGAACATGGCAATGCCTTAACCAGAATCAACCTGACTGGTTTGAATTTAAATAAAGGTTGCCAGTTAACTGATCCTGGCTGTAATCTCCATGACACCTCTACAAATCAGAGTCCATTTGCCCAACCAATTAGCACTCTCTTCTCATGTATAAATTGTTGTTCCCTTTACAATTGGTATTCCTGCATCTGTCCTAATGAGTGCATGATGAAAAATTTCAACTACATGTCTCAATTCCCAACTTGGATCACTGCGTGTGTGGAGTTTGCACGTTCTCCCCGTGTCTGCGTGGGTTTCCTCCGGGTGCTCCGGTTTCCTCCCACAGTCTGAAAGACGTGCTGATTGGGTACATTGACCCGAACTGGCACCAGAGTGTGGCGAGCAGGGGAATTCATTGCAGTGTTAATGTAAGCTTTACTTGTGACTAATAAACAAACTTTACTTTTTTCAGCAATACCGTGTAAATACTTGCTAATGTCCAACAGGATCAGTCCAAAATTCAATTTCTCACGTCCAGTCTTGCATTCTCAGTGATATTTTTGTCTTAACTCATGAGGGATCAACTGGTCACGTTTTATCGTTGCTAGCTCCCTCAGAATTTCCTCCCAAAAGATTTAGATGAAATTCTATAAGCAACATCTGGCTGTGCAGTTCTCAAACAAATATTTAGGGTCTTAGCTGAAACAAAACTTTTATGCTTCCTCGGGGCTACTTTTAGAACACCAGATAAGTTTGCATCGGATCCACAGGCCCCACTTGATTCTCTTCTTCCTCCTACATCCGTTTACAGCGGAGTTCAGTGTCAGGCTCTTGTATTCACTTACCATGATGTGGAGATGCCGGCGTTGGACTGGGGTAAACACAGTAAGAGTTTTAACAACACCAGGTTAAAGTCCAACAGGTTTATTTGGTACCAAATAAACCTGTTGGACTTTAACCTGGTGTTGTTGAAACTCTTACTGTGTTCACTTACCATGACAGGAAGGCAGATTTTAGCTTAGAATCTTAGAAACCCTACAGCACAGAAAGAGGCCATTCGGCCCATTGAGTCTGCACCGACCCCAATCCCACCCAGGCCCTATCCCCATATCCTTACATATTTACCCACTAACCCCTCTAACCTATGCCTCCCAGGACACTAAGGGCAATTTTTTAGCATGGCCAATCAACCTAACCCGCACATCTTTGGACTGTGGGAGGAAACCGGAGCACCCGGAGGAAACCCACGCAGACATGAGGAGAATGTGTAAACTCCACACAGACAGTGACCAAAGCCGGAAATCGAACCCAGGTTCCTGGAGCTGTGAAGCAGCAGTGCTAACCACTGTGCTACGATGCCGCTGCTACCAATTTTGCAAATCCAGCTCAATCATATTTAAACCAAAAGTCCATGCACAACTATTTTCTCTCACAGCCCCTGTACCATTTGTGTCTCGCATTAACATTTGACTCTATTCAGGTTTCTTGAAAAAGAATCACCCCTTCTCTTAATTTGCTAAAAATTGTGTGCAACCTATTTATTGCTTGGTACATGTTCCCCAGTATTCTACCAGACTTAGCTGTTATGGTCACATTTCACTTCCGTATGGCCACTGTCTGAGTTTGAATGGTTTACATTTGACTTTGAGCTTCCAGTCCCATATCTGTTCCTTCACAAACACCATTTATTTTTACCCCATAACATTGTTTGCCTCCGTCCCTCATCTAGACGCAACTATTCCAATGCTTCCCTGGTCAATTAGCCTATTCTTCATCCTCTGAAATCTTCAGCTCATTAGATTACATTTTCATGTCCTCAACCTTCCCATCTCTGCCATCTCCTTTAGTTTTTTGATCCTCCCATTACCCTACATAATACAATAAATAGGAGCAAGAGTAGGATATCCAGCCCCTCCATTCAATAAGATTATGGCTGCTCTGTGGCCTTAACTCTGCATGCTTGCCTGTCCCAAGTTGATTCCCTTGTAGATCAAAAATCTAAGTCAATCGTTCACTGTTCACTGGGGAAGTGAATTCCAAAAACTAATGACCTCAGAGTAGTAATTCCTCCTCATCTCAGTCTTAAATGAAATACTATTTTTGAAACTGTCCCCAGAATTCCTCCAATTATGGCCTCTTGTGCACTCCCTTCTATTGTCCTATCAGGTCCCTCAAATTCCTTCCCTAAAGTTTTTCACCACTTCTTCTTTGAGACCCTCATTCAAACCCACCTCTTTGGCCAAGTTTTCAGTAAAACATCTTCCTGGACTCTTCTTTAGCTTGGCATTCATTTTTGTCTTATTATGCTCTGTAAAGCTAAGTGGCTATAATCTGACAAAAAAAAACTCAACAGAAAATGGAAACAAAAAAAAAATAGGTGTGTGTGCATGATCACAACATCCCAAATAATCCATTCCTTCAACATTATTACTCAGCTTCTCCAATTATCCCTTGCTCATTAATGTAAACTAATTACATTCAGCCTCTTATTTACAAGAGTTGAATGCCAAATGAAATGATAATAAGCCATCCTTTCATAAGATTACTGTTTTAAGTTTTAAAATTATATTTTTTACAATCCCCACCACTTAAAAAAGGGCTTCAAATACAAAACTTTCTCTTGGTCACCTATTGTTTACATAGACAACTCTTCTCAAAATCTTATTTAACTCTTCCTTCCACCTCACCTTCAGGGAATAACACGTTATTTTCTGCTTCATAGCAAAATAAAGTCAACGTAGTTGCTCCAATATCCTTGCTTCTGCTCCCTAGAAAGTTTCAAACTGCATATCAGTAAGTCTTCCTTTGTCTCTTGACTTTCTGAATTTATAAAACCCTGATAAATGCTGAGAAAATGGTCTCATTTCCTAAAGCTTTTTGTAGCATTCTGTATTTGCAACAGGAGAGCATCTGATGGGAGACATAGCCAGAATGCAGAATAGGAGTCACAGAGACAACATCTTTTGGCTAGATTTACTAAGTATTCATACTCTTTGAGCATAATAGATAATCCAAAAATTCTACTTTGGGCAGTACAAACAGCATTAACTTTTGGAAATACATGTGCTGTTCCATGCAGTTCTGTCCTCCTGAGTGCTGAAAGATTCAAGAGGATCTTCAATATCTCAGTCTGGCAGTGTTCACTTATGTCAACCAACAATGGTTTTGTGTGGCAGTGATGGTTCTTGTCGAGCTCTTCAACAATTGTGAACATCTGTCACGACTCTTCAAATTCGTGCAACGCAAGAATTTCTGTTGCTACTGGTGCAAATTTTTAAGAGAGGTGCAGAATCCTGTGGGAAGGAAGTTTCAATCAATGCATGATAAAATTCTAACATACTGATCAACATTTGCTCTCACTTGGAGAATTTTGTATTTTTATGAAAAAGCTTTTGGAGTAAAGGAAAACCTGCACAAAATAGAAAAACTGCTTAAATTAAATCCTAATAATTTTGGAAATGAGGAAAATAGCTTTTGAAATTCTTAAAAGGATTTTCTACAACACAGTGTGTCTGTTGCTGACAGAGAAATATGACCTGTGGAGGGAATCCGCAAACCTTAATGTACAGAGAAGATCATGCAGTTGCTTCAACTAAAAAAACTCATAGGAATAATTTTCTATGCTTATGGTTCCCAACCAAATTTTGGATAGTAGCCTAATTCTATTGTATGTTAAAAGATTAGTAAGGAAAATGGTTTCAGATTTTACAACTGATACAATTGTGCAGTAGTACTGATTCCCCCCCCCACCGCAAACAAGAACATAGTAGCAGAAAATAACAAAATGAAAAAATAACTCTTAACCCTTTGCCTTCACAATCCTAGAAATGGCCCTGAACATTTTTTTTCATTACTAGTCAATTACCTGATCAGAAAATATATCTGCTTGATTGGAAATTCAGTTACATCAAATTAGACTAGGACAAATATTATTAAATGGAACATCAAATATTTCAATAAATGGCAAATTGCCAAGTGGCTAGATCAATCCAGTAATTTTAATTAGGTTTTTAAATAATATTCCAGGTTTACAATAATGAGGCATTTCATCCAACCAATATAAATTGGGAGTGCCAGATGATTTAGTCAATGTTTGGTGAATGTAATGCTCACGAGTTATGGTCTAGCACATCTGGAAATCAACAGAAGCAGTTTACACCTTAACTTGGTAATGGCAAGTTATTCAGATAGTATACAAGGAAGGGAAGTACTGGCACACCTGGATGAGTGATTCAAACATGCATTATCTGCTATTTAACGTGGCTGAGGTCCAGAATGCAGGTGAAGTCAGGTACACAATTTGACAAAAAGGCTACATTCAAGCGAAAGATGGAAGGATGGAAAAGAGAACAATTTGAATTGGGGGTAGAAGTGGGAAAAAAACAAAATGTTAGTAGCTTAATGAATCATCAAGCATACTTCTGTTCAGAAAACAGAGACTAAACAGGCATAATCCTGAATAAATTACCATGAGAACTGGATGTAAAAATACCGTAAGAGTTTTAACAATACCAGGTTAAAGTCCAACAGGTTTATTTGGTAGCAAATGCCATGTAAAAATATCCTCGGAGTTTGCAGAGAGGAGAAGACACCAAGATGAATATGTAAACTGTCAGAAATAGGTTAATGGGGTCAAAGGGGTAAAGAGGAATCAGGAAATTAAATAGCAGTAGATATTAAATGTAACAGGAAATTATTTCAGCACAATGTACACGAGGTGAAAATCCTAACAGGACAAAACTGAAAAATTTATATTAAAGGTAAATATATTCAATGACAACTTTCAAGAAGGGGAAGGGCAGAGAAAGGTCAATTCACACCTTTAAAAACAATCAGCTGATTGATAATTATTGGAAGAAGCCTGAGGACTCCACTGCATTTATCATTCTGCTCAATTTCCTCCTCGCTTAAGAAAAAACTTTCTACATCATTAAACAGAGGATTTATAGGGTGGTGGCTGTAGTGGAGGAAGGGTCGTGGGGGAAGGAAATACATAAAATAATCATATTATGGGCTCTGGATGGAAAAAAAAAATGTTTTTCTCCTACTGGCACATTGCTGCCTCACAGCGCCGGGGCCCAAGTTCGATTGGGTCACTGTCTGTGCCGAGTTTGCATGTCCTCCCTGTGTCTGCGTGGGTTTCCTCCGCATGCTCCGGTTTCCTCCCACAGCCCTAAAGACGTGCTGTTAGGTGCACTGGCCATGCTAAATTCTCCCTTAGTGTATTCGAACCGACGCTGGAGTGTGGCAACTAAGGGATTTTCATAGTAACTTCATTGCAGTGTAAATGTAAGCCTACTTGTGACACTGATAAATAAACTTAAAGTATCTCCTCCAAAGTAGCATGTAATATATTAGCAGATAATTTAAGTTGTTTAATGACTTTGACATGAGTTGGAAATCCTAGATAAGTACAAAACAAAAATTTCAATGGCATTTAAAATATTAAAAATTGGGCTGAATACATTCTTGGAATCTGAAGGAATTGAGGTATATGGAAATTGGGCAGGAAAATGAAGTTGAAGTTCATCAAATGATCTTACTGAATGGCAAAAAGGCTTGAGGGGCCATAACACCCATCTATCCCTGTATATATTTATGTTAGAACATAGAACATTAGAGCGCAGCACAGGCCCTTCGGCCCTCGATGTTGCGCCGACCTGTGAAACCAATCTAAAGCTCATCTAACCTACACTATTCCAATATCATCCATATGTTTATCCAATGACCATTTGAATGCCCTTAATGTTGGCGAGTCCACTATTGCTGCAAGCAGGGCATTCCACGCCCTTACTACTCTGAGTAAAGAACCTACCTCTGACATCTGCCCTATATCTATCACCCCTCCATTTAAAGCTATGTCCCCTCGTGCTAGCTATCACCGTCCGAGGAAAAAGGCTCTCACTATCCACCCTATCTAATCCTCTGATCATCTTGTATGCCTCTATTAAGTCACCTCTTAACCTTCTTCTCTCTAATGAAAACAACCTCAAGTCCCTCAGCCTTTCCTCATAAGACCTTCCCACCATACCAGGCAACATCCTAGTAAATTTCCTCTGCACCCTTTCCAATGCTTCCACATCCTTCCTATAATGCGGTGACCAGAATTGTACACAATACTCCAAGTGCGGCCGCACCAGAGTTTTGTACAGCTGCAACATGACCTCCTGGCTCCAAAACTCAATCCCTCTACCAATAAAAGCTAACACTCCGTACACCTTCTTAACAACCCTATCAACCTGGGTGCCAACTTTCAGGGATCTATGCACATGGACACCGAGATCTCACTGTTCATCCACGCTACCAAGTATCTTACCATTAGCCCAGTACCCTGTAATCCTGTTACTCCTTCCAAAGTGAATCACCTCACACTTTTCCGCATTGAACTCCATTTGCCACCTCTCAGCCTAGCACTGCAGCTTATCTATGTCCCTCTGTAACCTGTAACAACCTTCCGCACTGTCCACAACTCCACCGACTTTAGTGTCATCCGCAAATTTACTAACCCATCCTTCTACGTCTTCATCCAGGTCATTTATAAAAATGACAAACAACAGTGGCCCCAAAACAGATCCTTGCGGTACACCACTAGTAACTGAACTCCAGGATGAACATTTCCCATCAACCACCACCCTCTGTCTTCTTACAGCTAGCCAATTCCTGATCCAAACCGCTAAATCACCCTCAATCCCATGCCTCCATATCTTCTGCAATAGCTTACCGTGGGGAATCTTATCAAACGCTTTACTGAAATCCATATACACCACATCAACTGCTTTACCCTCATCCACCTCTTTGGTCACCTTCTCAAAGAACTCAATAAGGTTTGGGAGGCACGACCTACCCTTCACAAAACCGTGTTGACTATCCCTAATCAAATTATTCCTTTCTAGATGATTATAAATCCTACCTCTTATAATCCTTTCCAAAACTTTGCCCACAACAGAAGTAGTAAGGGTCACTGGTCTATAATTACCAGGGTTGTCTCTACTCCCCTTCTTGAACAAGGGGACAACATTTGCTATCCTCCAGTCTTCTGGCACTATTCCTGTAGACAATGACGACATAAAGATCAAAGCTAAAGGCTCTGCAATCTCCTCCCTAGCCTCCCAGAGAATCCTGGGATAAATCCCATCCGGCCCAGGGGACTTATTTTCACACTTTCCAGAATTGCTAACACCTCCTCCTTATTAACCTCAATCCCTTCTAGTCCAATAGCCTGTATCTCAGTATTCTCCTCGACAACATTGTCTTTTTCCTGCGTGAATACTGACGAAAAATATTCATTTAGCGCCTCTCCTATCTCTTCAGGCTCCACGCACAACTTCCCACTACTGCCCTTGACTGGCTCTAATCTTATCCCAATCATTCGTTTATTCCTGACATACCTATAGAAGGCTTTAGGGTGTTCCTTGATCCTACCTGCCAAAGACTTCTCATGTCCCCTCCTGGCTCTTCTTAACTCTCTCTTTAGGTCCTTCCTGGCTAACTTGTAACTCTCAAGCGCCCTAACTGAGCCTTCACGTCTCATCTTTACAGAAGTCTCCTTCTTCCTCTTCACAAGAGATTCAAATTCTTTAGTAAACCACGGTTCCCTCGCTCGACCACTTCCTCCCTGCCCGACAGGTACATACTTATCAAGGACACCCAGTAGCTGTTCCTTGAACAAGCTCCACATTTCAATTGTGCCCATCCCCTGCAGTTTCCTTCCCCAACCTATGCATCCTAAATCTTGCCTAATCGCATCATTATTTCCTTTCCCTCAGCTATAACTCTTGCCCTTCGGTATATGCCTATTCCTTTCCATCGCTAAAGTTAAACGTAACCGAATTGTGATCACTATCACCAAAGTGCTCCCCTACCTCCAAATCTAACACCTGGTCTGGTTCATTACCCAGTACCAAATCCAATGTGGCCTCGCCTCTTGTTGGCCTATCTACATACTGTGTCAGGAAACCCTCCTGCACACATTGGACAAAAACTGACCCATCTAAAGTACTCGAACTATAGCTTTTCCAGTCAATATTTGCAAAGTTAAAGTCTCCCATAACAACTGCCCTGTTACTTTCGCTCCTATCCAGAATCATCTTTGCAATCCTTTCCTCTACACCTCTGGAACTTTTCGGAGGCCTATAGAAAACTCCCAACAGGGTGACCTCTCCTTTCCTGTTTCTAACCTCAGCCCATACTACCTCAGTAGACGAGTCCTCATCAAACGTCCTTTCTGCCACCGTAATACTGTCCTTGACTAACAGTGCCACACCTCCACCTCTTTTACCACCTTCCCTGCTCTTACTGAAACATCTAAACCCCGGAACCTGCAACAACCATTCCTGTCCCTGCTCTATCCATGTCTCCGAGATGGCCACAACATCGAAGTCCCAGGTACCAACCCATGTTCTTAGTGAAATTAAATTTCAAGTATTGTACATTAGAAGAAAAATAACTGAATAACACTCTGGATGACACTGAATTAGGAAGCTGAAAGAGAACAAGGGACATTAGTCAGTGTGTATCAGCAATAAACATAGGAACTAGTAGAAAGCTGAACCATGTGGTTAAATTACTACAAGTCAGAGGATGGTATGCTGAAATTTTACAGTGCAGTGTGGTCAAAACACACTTTGATTACAAACCACTAGGAAACCATTCAAGCCCGGGAATTGGTGCAGAACAAGGCTGACCCTTAGTATCGGAAAACAAAAGACCAAAAAGGAAAGACCAGAGAAACCTGGACATTTTTCAACCTTGAAAGAAAGCATTGCAAGGAAACAGAAAAGAAGATATTAAACAGCAGAGTTAATTCTGAACTATTACTTCTAGATGAACTTTAACAGTTGGTGTAATGTTTTACTCTGGTAAAGGCATTAAATAAATCTATATAAATACAATTAGTTGTTGTGGACAAGAGGATTGATTGAGGAATGTCAGAAAGCTTCACACAATGGTCAATTGGTACACTGAACAGACTTTCAGGTTAAAAAAATGGAAGTGTAAATCGTGGAGTTGGTCAAGAGTGGTTGGATGCAAGAACAGATATTTTCCTAGATAGGTGAACTAAGAAGGACAAAAAGAGCTTTACAATATTTATTTTGTGGTAAAATTAATTGGGATGGGGGGGTTGTGGGAAAGAGCACGGCAGTGGATTGGATGTAAAAGTGAACAATACTGATCATTTTAAGGCCATAAAGTCAGTCAGAGCACTCATTAGGATTTTTTAAAAAAACCTAAAACTGCCTTATTACTAAAGGAATAATTGAGCCGATCATGTTAAGACCTTCAGATTTTCTCAATCAAAAACAGTGGATACTCTTTGCACGTTTTAAGATATAGTACTTAAGTCATGGCATAATACTTTTGCATCTTTCTTCCACAAAATTACATTGATTTAGCAAAAAAACAGGATTATGAAGGCAAATATAACCATTCAGGATGGTACACTTGAGGTTAAATACTATGACCACTGCACAATGACAAGAATGAGACTTTAATCTTTAATCAGTTTAAAGTGGAGTTTATAACAGTAAGATAAAGGGTAGTTAACAAACAACACATACAATAACAAATGGACATTGGATTTTATCAGCATCAATAATCTGTACAATTTACATTTGTTGGTTTACTTTTTCTGTATTCTCAGTGCATAGCATTACACACAGAGCAAATAGCTGCACAGCACAATAGTATCTTTAACAGGCTGAAATGGAAAAGGCTGTTTTACAGGCTGAAAATATATTTTTGTATACATATTCTATATGAAACAAAATCCAAATCTGAACAGGCAGAGCAGCAGGCAGCTTTGTCCTACACTGCAGTGAAGCCCCTTTATAGTGCACAGTTCCACCTTTTCCATCTGCATGCATGATGACAGAATTTTGAACAGTATTTTAAGTAAACAAGAGGCACTTTGTGGCAACCACAGGCTTTGTTAAACATATTGCACAAATCTGGTATTACTAATGACATGGACTCTCACACTGGCACCTTATGAATATTTTAAAGCTGAAACTTGGATATTGGATGCTGCCTGTGAAATCCACTCAGCCCATATCTTGTGCCACAGTGCAGGACCCCTGAGGCCACCCATGCAACTGCCCTTTGTGATTTACTGTGGCAAATATAATTCAGTGGGGCTACAGATGACTAAGGATGGCCAAGTAAATTCCTTTACAGTGATGCTGTCAACAAACAATTTCGGACATTAAGCTGCTGCACATCCAAAGAATTTTTATTAAGCGTATAGTCTGGAAACTCAAGAGAGATAACCTACAGAATGTATTTACCAGACTAAATTATGAATACTGTCATAAATAAAAAAAGAGACTGGACAACTTTTTCAGTCAAAGTAACGTATGTCTGGCTCTACAGGGATGGTATCAATACAAGAATATGAAAACATACTATTACCACCTTTCCCACCTTCAGCATGCAAGGCCTTTAGAAGGTTTGGAAAAGTTGTTTATGGACCCCAATACACCCTCAATTTTCAACAGAAAATGAAAAAAACTCTTACAGTGCAAAAGCCTGGTACAATATGCAGCTGCTCTTAACCCGGCTCCTTAGCGTTCCAAATGACACTGAGAATTTTATTTCCAGTGTTCTGAAGATGGAAGGGCCGTCTCTTTGCCCCCTAATGTTAAAGGGAAAATAAAGCTGTATAAATACTTTGCCTGAAGCCAAGCTAAGTATTTCCAAGGCATGTAAGGCAGGAAAGTTTTCCTTCACTTGTTTTTGTGCACCTTTTACAAACTGGCTTTTATTGCCTGCTCCTGGTTGTCAAAATTTCCTTTTATTATCAATATAAAAATAATAAACGTCTTTATGAAAGATGATATACATAAGGAAACTCTTCAAAGTGGCATGTCTCAAATGTTCAGTTGTGATCAACAGAAGTGAAGGGATTTTGAAAGGGAGGGGGAAGAAAATCAATACAAAAATTAAAAGGAACGTCTCATCAATAAAAGAAAACTGTTAACAGAAGTTTGTAATTTGATCTATAAACCTATATTCCTTCCCTCTTGAGCTACATTTGTCCATTTTTCTTTCACTGCACAACTCATGCTCTTCACATTAGCTTTTGGACAGTTTTAAAGCGCCACTACAAAGAAAAATTTTAAAGATTCATGGTTTATAGCAAGAACAGACACCAGAACTGAAACATCTAGACACTAACCAACACTAAATGTTTTGGGAAGTTACTTCCAGCCCAAGCTGGATGCAATGTTTGTAATTGTAGTTGTCCATCACCAAATGGCCAAGCATATTAAATTTAGTGCTGAAGTAAAGAAAATAATAGATACAATTTAATGCAATAACCCTCCAGCAAAATACAGTTTTGCCATCTATAACAGTCTACTTTTCCCTCTTGAAAGAGGACACAAAGGGATTCTCACAGCAGACATTTACCACGTCTGTGTAACTCCATTTGGCTGGGCCCCATGGGAGTATGCAGTTCTATTTTTCCACAATTACAGGAAATGACGACGACTACCGGTTTAACACATGACCCAACAGAGTACAACAGACTTCATTTCATGCTGTTACAGATGAGTAACGTATACACAGCTTCCTAGATATGAATACAAAACCTCTTATTTTTAATGTTAAAATCTTGTGCATACTGCAACCTTTTGTCAAAACCTGTTTATCCTGTTGAAACACAAGTTGCAACAGTTTTCCCTGTTTACTTGCACACAACATATATTATGCATGTGACACACATCACCTAAAAATGCTGCATACTCCCAATCCAAATCTTCCCTTACCACGTATCATATGCCAATACTAGATCTGGAGAAAGAAGGCATCTTGCCAACAGAAATAAAACAGCTAGTACTACATAAACGTAATGAGGGTAATTTATATAGATACTGACTTAAAGTCCAAAACAGTACTAACAAAAGAGTGATCAACTTCAAGCACTGGCCTTGGTTACACAGGACATAGTGGAGCAGCACCAATTAAAATAATTCTAGCTAACTTATTAAATCATTGTAAAATTCTCCTTTTTACATTAACTGTCATAACTTTGAGCGGGCATGCTGCCACATTTATAAGATTAAGCCATTATTACCAAGGGACTCCAGCTTGTAACATCCCCTAAGAAAGGAAGGAAAAAACTTGAAAATTTTCCCTACATGGACTCCACAGTCTGTACATCTGTGGACCAGTAAGCTGTTTTTATTTTAACTGAGGTTCAAGCCTCCTCCCAGAAAGAATTCCTCAATCCAGCTGCCTTTTCTAGCACCAGTGTGCTTTGAAAGCACAAAAAGCAAGCAGCAGTCGCAGCACATTGCACAATCACCAAGGCTTAATGCCTTACAGAAAGGTGCAATGAGCTGTAGGTGGTACTGGAACCAGAGTATGGATTTTTTTTTCCTTTCTGTGCATCCTCTCTTATCCCTTTTCCCAAAACATGCATTTTATGCAAACCTTTTCATAAATCCTCCTAGCTGATAACAGACTGATCTGTCGTTAGATGGATTTAAGGGGGCAGGGCACAAACCCTTTGTACAGGTAAGTTAGCACCTACTGTTGGCAACATAACACAAAAGGAAAAAATTTCCTACGTACACACCAGATCTGTCTCCACTTTTTATAAAACTGGAATTAAATGGGAAAGTGCCTCTTTTTTCCTGATTGCGATTTTGTGTGTCACTTGACACACAAAAATGTATACACATAACATATCCACGCAATCTCTTTTCATCGGACAACAGTGTCAAAACCTTGCGGATGTATGTATGGGGCTAAACAACATTGGTCAGGAAAAGATCATTGTTCCTATAATTGGTGTAGCATTTTACTTGACACATTGTCCTATTGCCATTAAAAAAGGTACTTGCTTTCAGTTTATTCAAGTTTGTTTCCTTTTTCTCGCAGTTTTAATTTTCCCATAAAAATATTTCAGACTTTCGTTATCTGCGTATGCTGATCTTCATCAAAAGGTTCATTCTCTGGGTCAGAGTCAGTGGTGTCTGAGTATCTATAGTCCTCTGGTTCATTATCACTAACATCTGGCGTTACTGTGGTTGAACTATTGCCCATGGGATGTTGTTGTCGTTCCTCTACCGTTTTTGTGAATAACAGCTTCACCTGTACAGTAAAAAATAATAATTACTCATCAGATATATCACATCAATTTTCAGCACTTTTTTGAATTTCAGAAGAAACTTGTAAGAAAGACACCGCTCTTTGGTGTAATGAATCTTCCTACAAATTGATAATAAACATTGTGCTACTGTAATCTCGCTATTTTAGACATGTAAATCAAAACCGGTGTTTGAATGACAGACCGTACCCATGAAGCTTGAACTTCAATGCATTTTCAATTTGACATCACAAGTATGGCACTGATACTTCAAAACAGTATGCACCACACATTGAAATGAAATCACAGAGGTATATAATATGTACAAATCCAGAAACTATGGTCTAAGTTGTTTTAGTCCCAGCTGTTAAGTCAAGTAAGGAACAGAAACAACTGATATTATTTGAATTAACCACAGAAAACTGATAACAGCTACATGTCAACAGGGTACAGTAGTAGATACACCCACAGTTCTATAAGGCTTGGATTATATTATTGCAGCAGTGTTCAAAACAGAACAATGTGGTGGAACATGTTTGTAAATCAGTAGCCCGGCAGTTGGTATTGGCCTAACAATCCAGAGGCTGAAAGTTCAAATCTCTCCCTGCTGTAAATGAAATCTGGTGATTTGCAGGTTATCAGCAAAAAACAACCACAAGAATTTTCCCTTCTGTCACAGAAACCCGATTGCCATCCTCACTTTGTCTGGTGTGTGAGATTTCAGTTCCATGCCATGTGGTTGACTCAAAGTATTAGAGCACACAGGGATGGGCAACAAATACATTCCAAACAATAAATGAAATATAAAATGATTGTGGTGTCACCTACATACGTGGAATTCCAGCCATAATTACTGCACAGAAGCATGAGTTTTAGTCCAATATCAGAGTTTAAAGACCATCATGTCCTCCCAGTGTAATTATGCTTTCTACCCTGCCTCATTATGGCAGTATTCCTTTTTCTCACCTGTATGAATTAAGACTACCCTTAAATGGGCCAATGCTACTTGTTTCAGCAGCTCCACGGGGCAGCATGTTGCACATTTTCTGAAATAAAATTCACCGAATTGTGGCCAACACATTTACAGCCCATTGCTCTGGACTCATCCATATGCAAAAAAAACTACAATGCATGACTTAGAAGTATTGTGAAATATGTATCAGGGCATATACTCTTTGGCTAGGATTTTCCATTCCTCTTAGCATAGGGCAGGTTTGGCGATGGGTGTGGAAAATATTGTGAGGAGGCCAAAGTTGTATTTTACGTTGGCGTAAAAGCTTGTTCCAATCATCCCCGCTCATCAGCCACTCAGGTCTCAAGATGCAAATCAGTGATCTATGTAAAATCACAAGGGCTTCCACTCGCTGAATGTTCTGCTGGTCTATGACCACACCAAACACATCCTTCAGATGCATGCCCAATTCCTCGGGAGTATGCTTAATACCTACATTCAAAGCTGCTCTCAGATCCCTCGTATCTCGAGATCCACAGCAGCTGCACAGTTGGCTCTTCAGGGACAAGGGCTACCCACTGAGGTGGTGATTAGGATGCCTGTGCAAACAGAGTGCAGCTGAGACAATGAGGCTCATGCTGCAACTTGCACGTTGGTGGAGCAGACCACTGGTTTGCTGAAGATGAAGTTCTGATGCAATAACCGGTCTGGTGGAGCCTTGTAATACAATCCACTGAGCATGTCACACATTGTGGTTGTTTGCTGCACTCTGCACAACCTGGCACCGCAACAGGGAAGGAACTGCCTGAGGAAGAGATAGAGGAGGGGCATATTTCCTCTGCTGAGGAGGATGTCGAAGGGGACGAGGCTGAGGAGGTCCTTGAAAGAGGATGACAGCCATGTGACAATGGCAATGTCCAGATGAGGCATTTGAGCTCACTGCCGCTAGATTCATGGAGATTGATGAGGAGATCCAGTGAGGACATCTCATTATCTCCACATGGCTTCTGTAAGCATTGCTCTCCCATTTGATGAAAAGGCGCACCACACCCTCTGTGATAAGATTCCTATCATGGGGATGCAGAGGTTGTCCATAGGCCCGAGGAAGACGATGACGACTTACAGTGGGGACAGTGCATAGATCCTCAGAGTTTCTGAGAATGTCTGATTCCTGTCTGGCTGATGGCAACTTGCTTGCTCTCAATGACTAAAGTCATCCTTTGTGAGCTGTATCCTTGATGTTCAGTGTCACCAGAGGCTGAGGCATATGGGATAAGGGGGCTGGCTGCAGCTCAAAGGAGCAGAGAGCACACACTGACAATGACTGGAATGAGTGACACGAGCACTTCACATTGTGGAAGACATCCTCATTCCCTACGAGAAACAAGCACGAATAATGTGTTCAATCACTGAAGGGATGCCAGCAATGTGCTGGACACTTTGCAGAAAGCACATGGAGGAAGGCCTGGACTGACCACCCTGCTTTTTTCTGGTGCATCATAGAAATCATAGAAACCCTACAGTGCAGAAGGAGGCCATTCGGCCCATCGAGTCTGCACCGACCACAATCCCACCCAGGCCCTACCCCCACATATTTACCCGCTAATCCCTCTAACCTACGCTTCTCAGGACTCTAAGGGGCAATTTTTAACCTGGCCAATCAACCTAACCCGCACATCTTTGGACTGTGGGAGGAAACCAGAGCACCCGGAGGAAACCCACGCAGACACGAGGAGAACATGCAAACTCCACACAGACAGTGACCCAAGCCGGGAATCGAACCCAGGTCCCTGGAGCTGTGAAGCAGCAGTGCTAACCACTGTGCTACCGTGCCGCCGCTAACCACTGTGCTACCGTGCCGGTGCAGGAATCCAGTTTTCAGGTTACAACTACAGGAACACAGCTCATCAGAATAAGGAACCATAGAAAGGATTCAATTAATGAGAGTTTATTTACAGAGGTGAATGTTATATAAAAGTGCTTAACACCCGTGCCTACACTGTGCAACTAGAGCTTCTTGACTTTTCTAACCCTTCCACTATGCAACTCCAACATCCACAGCAGAGGTGGAGGCAGCTTGTTGTCTGCTGCACCCTGTTGTCTGTGATGACCTTGGCGGGCGTTCTACGGAGAGTAGGACTTGAAGAGCCAGAGTCTGCTTTTGGGGTCCGGCTCTGTGGCAGTGTTACTTACCTTCCTTGGCCTGAGGAGTTGGAGCTGAAATGGTAACAGGAAGATGGGATTCAGATGACCAGGACACTCCAAGGGTCATCTGGGTAGATGATCCTGGGATGTGCATCAGCTGATCCTCCTTACATAGGTTGCCCGAGGGCCTCTGACTTCCTCCTTGGAATGGAGAGGCAGATGCAGCAAGCTCGTGAAGCCCTGCCGTCTTCTGGCATTGGCACTCATGGATCCCAGCAAGTGCCTGAACGATAGTGCATGTCCTGTAGCAATGCAGGACCAAAGTTCTGCATCAAGATCTCCATGGTGGCTGCCATCTCAGCTGTGTTGGCCTTGTTGCTTTGGAGTGTGGCCATAATCACCTCAGACATAATGCAGCCTTTCAATCTGAATACTGTACCAAACATCCCTTCCTGATTTTCCCCAAGTTTGCCTTTGGAGCTCCAGTAACTGAGGCATGACAAATTCACAAGCACATTATCTGACTGAAACTCAGCAAAAAATGGTGTGAAATTATGCAGGGTCAGGGTGCCTACTTTTAAAAAGACAGTTCCAATGCTTTTTTAAAAAAGTTCTCTACTTATTTAAAATATGATTTTCCAGTAATTTAGACAGGTTAGCGGGAGATTTTGTATTCTCATTAAAGTCACTGTTTACCCATTGAATAAAGTACAAATCTGGAGCCAGTCTTTTCCTTAACATAGAACTATTCACAATAACACAAGGCACAGGTTCCTTTTCACCCACCCCCACCATGCTGGTGTAAACTCAAGAATAATTCCCCAATATTTTTCCAATTACTAACAGCTGTTCTCACTTCCAAACTAAAGCATACACTGCATTATAATAGGGTTCCAAAATTAAAAATCTTAACCAATAAATCATGGTTCTTGCTGAAAATAAGAGACATGTCAAAGCTTTTTGTCTCCATTCATCAGCACACTTCGCAAGAATACAATACAAGGGGGAACAACAATTTATACTGTTATGAGAAGAAAGTGCTGATTGGTTGACAAGTAGATTCTGATTGGTAGAGGTGCTGCTATGGAGAATGCACCAGGTTGCGTCCCTGTATATTGGTATTCTTGTAATGTGCTCTGATGAGTGCAGGACAAAAAGCTTTAACATGTCTCTTTTTAAGCAATACTCAAGTTCTGTACTACTAAATAACTGTTTAAACCATGGTTCCTTAATCTGCAATTCAAATCATGTAGCATGCCAATTATCTCTTAGTTTCCAAAACATCCTTGCGTCCTGAAAGTTATGTACAAAAGTCTGGGAACTTGATAACCTGAGTAATTAATAGCCACATAAATGGTGAGAAGGGAACAAACTTGGATTGGAAAATGTCAACACTGGACAGAAGTTTCACTTATAAGTAAGGGTATGTTCTCAGAAAACTACAGGGATGTCTCCCCCTTACAGATTTCTAGGCTCCCCTCTGGAATTAATAGTATAATAATCACCCACTTTACTGTACTAGAAAAAACACAATCTAACAACCCCAGCTCGTTTAGTAGCTTCATTTTTTTTATGTCAGATATAAGCAGTCTATACCTCTGCAAATAAAAATTTATGTGAAGTTACATCTGTTGGATGAAGGCTTTCTTTGAGAAACCTCAGGAGAATCCTCTATTATTTAGGGAATCATGTTAATGGAAGGGTTTCTGATCTTATCAGTCCATTGTTTGCTAAAGAACCCTTGCCAAATCTGAATTCTGGAAGAGTGTTGGCAAATGTCAAAATTTTAAGTGGTGACAGTGCAACTGCCAAGGTTTACCTTAGTTATACAACAGTCCTTTTGTCAGCTATTATTCCACCCTGCCTCCCAGTTGATCTTGTGAATAGAATGAAAAGGTGAAGATAACTTCTTCTCAAACACAATATGGTTATACTTTATAAAGCGCAGTTAGAGCAGTCTAATTTGATTTTAAATTCTCTTTTTTTTTTAAAAGTTGAATGGCAAGAGCAGTCCAGTCAAAATCATTTACTTCCAATATGAGGATGTGAAAATCTAGCTAAGGTTTTGAAGCACTTATTAACCAATGTACCAATAACTTTGTAAACCAAGGAAATCATAAATAAAGGCAAACTACAGAAAAGTGCTGCAAAATCTAACAAAACCTGGGATATTGAACGTTTCTTTGTGCATAAAAGAAATGCTACTGAAAGGAGGAAAAACAAAATATGGTTCAGAATTAGGTTGTCACAACCATAAAGCGAGAAGACTGTGATTTGTCATCAAATCCTTAAAATGAACCATACTATTTGTGTTTCTCCCTCTTTATGATGGCAGTATCGATTTAAAAAAAATTAATGGGATGTGGCTTCGCTGGCTGGACCAGCATTAATCCCCATCCCTAATTGCCCTCGAGTGGCTTGCTTGGCCACTACAGAGGGCATTTAAGAGTTAACCACATCTGGAGTCATATGTAGGCCAGACCAGGTAAGGGTGGAAAATTTCCCTTCCAAGAAGATATTAGTGAACCAGATGGGGTTTTACAAAAATCGGCAATGGTTTCATGGTCATCATTAGACTGTTCATTCCAGATTTTTATTAAATTAAAATTTCACCATCTACCATGAGATTTGAACCCGGGTCCCCAGAGCATTACTCTGAGTTTCTGGATTAGTCCAGTCACAAAACCACTATGTCATTGCTTCCCCTGTGGCGGGCTTTCCAGTGTCGGAGGCTGCTCTTATTGGTCCCACTGAAGTCAATGGCCATTTGCATTGTTCACCAGCCATTCTGCTGGGCAACCCAAAGGTTCACCTTTGGTGGGACTGGAAGATCTCGCCAGTAGGAAGGGTCAGAAAATCCCACCCCAGGTTCCAGGCCCCAATGAATATCTGAATTTTATCAGCTTTGTGGAAGTATCCATCACTGATAAGGCTAACAGGATAACTGCCAATTGAAGTTGAAAACAAATTTGGCAATGCTTCATTACTAAATAGGATATATTTTTATATTCCATATCAGTTTTTAAATATCTCAAGTGTAGAGGTATGAAAGCTTCAGTGTTAAAAAGGAGGTATGTCATACAAGGAAGATCTCAAGATGTAAAGAGCTGTTGCAGTGGTGCAAACCTACAGAAGCATTTAGACGAGAGCTCAAAATGCCATAGCATACAAGGCTATGGACCAAGTGCTAGAAAATGGAATTAGAATAGATAGGTGCTTGATGGCCAGCACAGACACGATGGGCTGTAGGGTCTCTTTCTGTGCTGTGAAACTCTATGACTCTAACCACAGAAATCTACAGCACAGAAACATGAAGAACAGGTCATTCTATCCATTTTGTGAGCTCTACCAAAGGGCCATTGTGATCCAAAATTAATCTCTCTACTCCATTTTCACTCAATTCTCTGCTTCAATTTTGCTGTTATTTTTCTGCATCCTTAATTCAAGGAATTATGTTTGTGAACCCAAGTATCATTACTTATCCACACACGAGTCACTTTCTAGTAATACAATAGCTTGCATTTATGCAAGCTATTGTATTAGTATACAATAGCAAATTTAATATAGTGTCCTTCATACGAGCAATAGCAAATAAAATTTGAAACTCTACCTCCTAAAAAAAAATTAGGACAGATGATAAGAAGCTTTGCCATAGAGATAGATTTTAAGGAGCGTCTTAAAGGAGAGGTTGGAATTCCATAGCATAGGGCCTAGGCAGTTGAAGATATGGCCGCCAATGATGGAGCGGTTAAAATTGGGCCAGAGTGAAAAGGGCAAGATCTTGGAGAGTTTGAGAAATTTTAGGAAGGAATGAGGCCCTGGAGGGATTTGAAGAACAGAGGGTGGGCAGCCCTACCAATCGCCCCTTAGGCCCCATTCCAGTAGGCCCCACCCCTAGGCCTGCCCCAATAGGCCCTGCCCCATGCCCGATGGGCAGTGCCAGGATGCTCCCTGGATATTGGCACCTTGTCCCTTGGGCAGTGCCAGGAGACACAGGCTGGCACTGCCAGGATGCCAATGCCTAGGAGACACCGCCCCCCAACACCACCCAACCCCCTGGGGGACCCCCGATTGCTCCCCCTACACTCCAGTGGGGTTGGGCCGCTAGTTCCCTGAAAGTAAATACAGTAAATTGTACAGTATATGGCAGAACCCTTAAGAGTATTGATAGGCAGAGGGATCTGGGTGTACAAGTACACATGTCACTAAAAGTATCAACACAGGTAGAGAAGGTAGTCAAGAAGGCATATGGCATGCTTGCCTTCATCGACACTGAGTTTAAAAATTGGCAAGTCATGTTGCAGCTTTATAGAATCTTAGTTAGGCCGCATTTGGAATATAGTGTTCAATTCTGGTTGCCACACTACCAGAAGGATGTGGAGGCTTTGGAGAGGGTACAGAAAAGATTTACCAGGATGTAGGGCATTAGCTATGAGGAGAGGTTGGAGAAACTTGGTTTGTTCTCACTGGAACGACAGAGGTTGAGGGGCGACCTGATAGAAGTCTACAAGATTACGAGGGGCATGGACAGAGAGGATATTTAGAAGCTTTTTCCCAGGGTGGAAGAGTCAATTACTAGGTGGCACAGGTTTAAGGTGCGAGGGGCAAGGTTTAAAGGAGATGTACGAGGCACGTTTTTTTTTTAACCAGAAGGTGGTGGGTGCCTGGAACTCGCTACCGGGGAGGTAGTTGAAGCAGATAAGATAGTAACTTTTAAGGGGCGTCTTGACAAATACATGAATAGGATGGGAATGGAGGGATATGGTCCCCAGAAAGGTAGGGGGTTTTAGTTCAGTCGGGCAGCATGGTTGGTGCAGGCTTGCAGGGCTGAAGGGCCTGTTCCTGTGCTGTAACTTTTTGTTTTAGTGTAATCCCTGCTGGAGTGAAACACTGTGGCGGGGGTGGGAGACGCTAGTGGACCCAGAGAATTCAGTCCCAGGCCCGCTAATGGTATTTTACATACTATTTAAATGCTAGTCCCGCCTCCCAGTACCGCTGGAAATCCAGGCCTGGGAGACGAAAGCACGGCACGAACGCGCACAGGAATCGGCCGACGCGTGATTCTCCTGGCCCACTGCGCTAAAAAATTAGTGCAGCGGGATGGGAGAATCGCAGCCAAGGATGGGAATTTTAAAATTGAGACATGGTCAGATGGGCAGCCAATGTTGGTCAGTCAGCACAATGGTGGTGGACAAATGGGACTTGGTCTGAGTTAGGATATGGGCAACAGAGTTTTGTTAAGTTTGTAGAGGGTGGAGGATGGAAGATTGGCCAAGAAAGAATTAGAATAGTCCTATCTAGAGATAACAAAGGCGTGGATGACCATTTCCACAGGTGAACTTGAAGTGCGGCAGAAATGGGCAATATCATAGAGGTGGAGGGAAGGGGCCTTGGTGAAAGAACAAATATATGGCTGGCTCCCAAAATGTACCGTCTCACAATCCACATTCTACTGCAAAGCCACCTACCAATCAGCCCATTGCACTGTAGTTTCAAATTTTATTTGATATTGCTCGTATGCAGGACACTACATTAAAGACACTTGCAGTCTTCTTCACTGTTTGCCACAACTTCTGTTCTTGTGTCATCAAATTTTGAGGTTGTGTCCCCATATGCCAGTCCAAATCTTAATGTGCACAGCATAAAAGTGGATCTAGCATGGTACTTTGGGAAACAATTTCGAATACCTTTGTAAATTCAGGCAATGCCTATTCATCCTAAACTCTTGGTTTCCTGTTTGTTGACCAATTTTGTTTCCAAGCTGCCTGTATTTTTTCTTACATCATACTCATGATTGCTTTTAATAGTTCTCTTTTGAGACTGTGTCAAATGTCACATACACAAAATCTGTCACAGTCCCTGCCTCTATCACAACTTTCCAAATTATGTTACCTCAATTGATTCATCCATAAATTTCAAAATGTTTAATTACTATGTCTCCAATGAAAGGAGGTTCCTGGCAATGACATTAGGCTAACTAGTCTACAGATTCCTACTGTATTCTATTCTTCCTTTTTGAACCAGGTTGAACACCTGTTGCTCTCTAGTTTCGCTGCACTAATTACATTTTAAGTTAGACTAAAAAAAAGTTGGCGTACCAACTTACATGGTTGAAAGATGCTGAAAGTATGAATGCAGGTGAGAATTTTCCATTCTCAAACACCGTAGAATCCTTACAGTGCAGAAGGAGGCCATTCAGCCCATCAAGTCTGCACTGACTCTCTGAAAGAGCACCCCATCCAGGATTTCCCCTTCGCCCTATCCCCATAACTCTGGCCAAAGATCGTAACGGGGTTAATAAGAATCATTCTTCAATAATCCCATATGTGGCCAAAACTGATACAACTAGTGTAATTCTACACAAACACTTCTCATGGAGGTGCCAACCAATTGATTATACAATTAATAGTAAAAGAACAACCCTACAGCCTCAGTGGTTAATAATTTGTTAATTTCCTCTTCTATTACCTAGTATATGCATTGTCAGGCAATAAATGGTTTCTGCAAGAAAAATAAATCTTGGTAGATGAGAAGAGGTTTCGACATTAGTAAGCACAAAATCATCTGGCACTAACTGCAAAGTTCAAAATTGGTACAATAGTATACTTTCCATTTTCAACATTTTATATAGAACTCTTTACTAACCTTGAAATTTGGTGAGAAGTATCTGTTGGCCTTGTCTTTATTTGCCTTGTCAAGTTCATTTTTAGTCAATGTGAGGGCCAGATATTCCTTGTCATTATCTGTACGCCAACCATCATCATCCTTGTCTGTAACTATGCTGCCATTTTCTACTTTATCTAAGTTCTCATTTGGTTGTGGGATGAAGAACGTATTTATCCAGAAATGGAACATTTTATCCTGAAGGAAAGAAAGCAACCCATAAATCACTTAACATTAATAGAGTCCAGTCTTCATTATAAGAAATAGCTTACTCCATTTAAGCCACACTATGGCTGAATACGATCCCAAGATTGAGTCCTTGGCCTTAAAAAAAATGACAGCTGCTAACAGAAGCAGTGAGGGGAAATCAATGGCCTGTTAGGTGGTAGGGAATAAGGGTTTGAGGAGAAAACTAGATTTGAATCCTGTTCAAGATGTTGGTAATGTATCAGGAGTAAATTTATTCAGTATTTAAGAACTTGTTCTACCCAACATCTAACACTCGATTTTCAAGTTGATGTGAAGGAGTAACTTCTGCTTCTGGAAGTATGGAAGTAGATAAATGATTGAATTACAGCCATTGCAGCAGTCTTACCATCTTCTAGATGTCTGAATAAATTTTCTTACTGTACTGGGAAAAGGCACCAAAGAAAAATGCATGTGGCTATTAGGAATAGAACAATCTAAACCAGACATAAATGACTGAAAGTTACTAACTGAAAATTTAAAGCACTGTAATAAATTAAAAAGTATGCACTCATACAGACCTGATAGAAGATTAGCTGCAGATGTTGCATGTCCTGGAGGAGAGAAGAAGCAAGGAAAAGAGGAGCAAAAAAAAAAAGTACTTTTGTTTTAAATAATAAACTGATGAAATGGGGGATGCAAGCGAAATAAAGGAATCCATCCAAAATGTTTCCCTAAAGGTTCAGCAAGTGTATTCAGCTAGATTCAATTTCTACTTTGAGGGTGGGACTTTCCGGCAGCAGAGGCGGTTCACGATTGGCTGTTGGCAGGACCTTCCACGGCGTTTTGCATGGCTCGCCAGTCCTCCCACCACCAGGGAATCCACCGCAGGGATTAGCCTTTGACAGGACCAGAAGATCCCGCTGGTGGGAAGGGCCAGAAAATTCCATCCTGTGTCAAGTTAGCTGATCTCAGCCAAAGGTGCTACAGTATACCTCAGTGGATCTAGGTCAAGGAGAGAAAATCAGCCAACACTCCACTCCCAACTGCTATCCAGCAACCCTTATTAGAAAGCACAGGTATTGGCATTGGGAGAGAAAAGATTAAGCACACATGTGAACCTCCTGCATTCAAATGGCTGGCTGACAAGGCAGAGAACTGCACAATATTAACAGCCACAAGGGTGAATTATCTCAGGGATCTGTGCTTGTGGAATGGATTTAATGGCAGTAATGTCTTCAGGTTGGAAACTGATGAACAAAAAAAAAGAAAGCCTCTTTCCTTTTTCCTGTTGATAAGCAACTTACTTGCAGTAGGGAAAATATAAAACTGTCAGATTAATATATTTTGTACCCACCTATCCTTTACACCAATTCCAAATTGCAAATTAAAGTTACAAAATTTGATTCACTGCTTAGGTCAATTACAATGGTCATAGAATCAATTGAAATTATTAGTCAGTGCCAAAGTGAAGGATTTCCTCTGTTTGCCAAGCATAAAGAAAACATTCATAAATAAAATCAATTTATAAATAATACTTTTGCAATTCTGTTGAACACAACAGAGAAATTATCTTCTATGGAAAGCAGTAGCCAACTATAACCAAAAGAGAAAATGCAGGTCTGGCAGCATCTGTAAGGAGAGAATTTTTTTTTTCTCTCCTTACAGATGCTGCCAGACCTGCTGAGATTTTCTAGCGTTTTCTCTTTTGGTTTCAGATTCCAGCATCCGCAGTAATTTGCTTTTATCCAGTAGCCAACTATAGCCCACTAAACAAACAGTCTTCCGAACAGCACCTGAACTATGATAAATAAATTTATTGCTATTTGTCTTTAACTTAGTTTGTAAGAATAATATGCAAATTATAATGAAGCTGATTGGAAGCCAAGCTACATATGGCAATTCTATGAAGTATCATATTAGACCATAAGACATAGGAGCGGAAGTAAGGCCATTCGGCCCATCGAGTCCACTCCACCATTCAATCATGGTTGATTTCAACTCCATTTACCCGCTCTCTCTCCCCATAGCCCTTAATTCCTCGAGAAATCAAGAATTTATCAATTTCTGTCTTGAAGACGCTTAACGTCTCGGCCTCCACAGCCCTCTGTGGCAATGAATTCCACAGACCTACCACTCTCTGGCTGAAGAAATTTCTCCTCATCTCTGTTCTAAAGTGACTCCCTTTTATTCTAAGGCTGTGCCCCCGCGTCCTAGTCTCCCCTGCTAATGGAAACAACTTCCCTACGTCCATCCTATCTAAGCCGTTCATTATCTTGTAAGTTTCTATCAGATCTCCCCTCAACCTCCTAAACTCCAATGAATACAATCCCACGATCCTCAGACGTTCATCGTATGTCAGGCCTACCATTCCCGGGATCATCCGTGTGAATCTCCGCTGGACCCGCTCCAGTGCCAGTATGTCCTTCCTGAGGTGTGGGGCCCAAAATTGCTCACAGTACTCCAAATGGGGCCTAACCAGTGCTTTATAAAGCCTCAGAAGTACATCCCTGCTTTTGTATTCCAAGCCTCTTGAGACAAATGACAACATTACATTTGCTTTCTTAAATACGGACTCAACCTGCGAGTTTACCTTTAGAGAATCCTGGACTAAGACTCCCAAGTCCCTTTGCACTTTAGCATTATGAATTTTGTCACCGTTTAGAAAATAGTCCATGCCTCTATTCTTTTTTCCAAAGTGCAAGACCTCGCACTTGCCCACGTTGAATTTCATCAGCCACTTCTTGGACCACTCTCCTAAACTGTCTAAATCTTTCTGCAGCCTCCCCACCTCCTCAATACTACCTGCCCCTCCACCTATCTTTATATCATCGGCAAACTTGGCCAGAATGCCCCCAGTCCCGTCATCTAGATCGTTAATATATAAAGATTGTCAGCCTATACGCCTTGCAATTTGCAGGATAAAGCTGACTGCATGTGCGCACGCATGCATGTTTGTGTAAATCTGTGTAAATAAGGTAAAGTATGTTAATATTGAAGAATGGAATACTTTTCATTTCACACTCCAGGGCCAGCATTAAGCACTCCCAGCTCCAGTAAAGCAGTTAGATCCAACAGTCAATAGCCCCAGCCTCAGAAGATCACCCATTTTCTGCATCAGCTTCCCTTTGGCATCACTAATTGCAAGTGCTAAATCTGGAGCTGTTTCAATCCGCAACTACAAGAAACTGTATAACGATTTCTAAAATCCATTTCGGGACATAATATAAAGGGTTAGAGTTAATGGGTGTTGCTTGGATGGAGAAGTTGGAGGGTTGGAAGTGGGTCAGTGTTGGGCCTACATTGGTTTCCAATATAACTGATGATTTGGACTACATTGTAATTTAAAGAAATTCAAGGAAAAAAGCAAGAAATAATAATGTAGATACATTTCATCAGGAACAAGACTATAGCTATAAAGAGACTTGAGATATTGGAAATATTTCCAGTGAAGCAGAGAAAGCCAAAAGCAAATTTAACAGAAGTTTGAAACAGAGGAAGATATGGGGTTACATACAGGGAAATAGCAGGGCACTGAGATTAGTAATATGTTGCTCAAACAATCTAGCACAGCAGACATACTAGATCGAATGGCCTAGTTCTGTGCTTTGAAATTTCTGCAGTTTTATGGTTCATAGCAAGTTAAAAGAGGAAACTGTCACCCAATTACTTTGAACCCAGGTCCCAAGACTGAAGTCCTGTGTCTGACTCATTTCAGTACCCAGTTCTCCTATTTATTACAAGAAACATTATACATGCAACCGTAAACCGAAAATATTGAGCTTTAATTTTCCTTATTGTAAATACCGATCTAGTCAAGCAAAACAAAGTCAGATTGTAATACCTGCCAGTCTAATGGTGACAGTAGTGGACACAAAAGTTAACTAAACTTGGTTGACTAACACACTCTAAAACCGTATTACAACTTATCTAAACATTTGAAAATCTACATCCTCATTTTTGATCACGTTAAGAATTTCATCTGCTGCACCAGGAATTAAGCTGATACCGAAAACCAATTAGTCATTTTGGGAATATTTGTGCTTTAATTCTTACACTCTGTGCAGGAGCCACTTTATCTAATGGTTGCTACAAACAACAGGGTGACTCATCAAGAAATTACATTCCTCTATTTGGCACATAAATATTATCTAGAATTGGCCTGTTTGCTTATATGACCACATCAATTTTCACAGCTCAAGGTCAAAGTAGCTTAAAAATCAGATGTTGAGCTGGTTTTCAGTCAAAAGCCATTTTGTCAATGTGATTAGTACATTAAAGAAAACAAAATATTAAGTAAAATAATGTAGATAAGTGGTTTTCTTTGTTGAAAAATATATAATGTAGTCAGAACAACAGTTAAATAATGTTACAGTTAAATGTAAAAATAGAAGGGACTGAATTGCAAAAGACAGTGCAAGTAGATTTTAGCTTTAGTTGTACAGGGCAATTTTTAAATACAATAAACAAGGACACATTTTCATTATGAATGTTTATGTTAGACAATGAGACAAAACTTCAAAATGTCATGTTCAAATCATTCCAGCAACCCAGGGGTTAAACAGATGTACAGCAACGTTTAACTGGGTACACTTTCACATGTTCTGATGAAAGGTGATTGACCTGACACATCAACTCTGTTTCTCTCTCCACAGATGGTACCAGCTCGGTTGAGTAGTTCCATAAATTTCTGTTCTCATTTCATATTTCCAGTATCAGTAGTATTTTGCTTTTATAATTTGTACACATAGATTGAATTTATTTTGCAAGCAGAGTTAGTGTTATGTTTGACTGTTGAATGCTTTTTGGTGATGGAATATCGGGGTGGAAATCAAACAGCTGAAATTAATCACTGTTAAAATTCATTCCATTTCTATTTGTTTTAAAAAGGCTACTGAAGGCAAGATTTCCCCTTGCACTTTATAGACCAAAGCTGGTGTTCTTGCTGTATCTCAAGATATGTACACTAGTTAGATTAAAATGACTCCAGATCTAGTAAAAACAAACCTTTTTCATCATCTTGTTCTGTTTGTGGAAGAATTCCACTTTAATGTCTCCGCACACAGGCAGAGGTTGAGGAAAATCAAAATACATGTACTTGTCTTCACGCCTGGTCGGTCCCAAAGGGGAAGTAAAGATCTTCACCTTCAGCTGTGAAACCACAAACAGAGGATCTAAGAAAGAACAAAAGAGATTTAGCTTTTCAGTTCTCGCCAAAAAAAGGGAAATGTTCACTAAAACATATTTCATGTCGGTAAAGTGCAAAATTTCTAATGCAGCCCAATATAGATGACAAGTTTGGTGGTTTCAGGTGACAATTTAAATGTTCAGAGCCATAACATAATCTATCCTTCAAAAACAATGCGACAAACTATTTTAAAAGATCTTCTGCTAATTGAATACTGGCTTCCTTTTGTAAACAAGCATACTTTGAAGAGTCACGCTAACTGAGAATTCATAATTTAGAAATTCATGTGGAAATTAAATTCATTATATTGAAATATTAATTTAACCTGTACATTTCAAGACAATAGCCAGATAATAAGGCAAAATGATACTGGTGTCAGTGGCACATGAGTTTAAAACTTAAAGGGTTTATCTCAAGAGTAATCAAAGTTTAAAATTCTGCTTCAATAATCCAACATCTACCTCTTTCCCCAAGACAGGATCTTGCTTCCGAATGCTCTTTAATGGGAGATGCAGAAGCATTAAGCATTGCCCCCATGAAGCTTCAAACTTTAAAAATGGTGTACAACTTCAAAAGGAAATCAATTAAGTGACAGATTGAGCACTTTGTTACAGCTTTATGAAATTTCATTCCTACAGGTTCAATTAACTTTTTAAAATAAAATTTTAGATAGAAAAATAAAAGGGTACAATGGGTTAGCTAGCTGCCTTTCATTTGTGGGCTGGGGCAAAAACTCATTCCACATCAATAGGATGAAAATCTTTGCTGCCATGGTTTTGACATGAACTAAGGACAATACAACCCTGGATGATCATCAGAATGCGTCATGGCAGAAAACTGCCCATTTATCTAAATAAATAAGGATATCTGCCTGGCAAATGGAAAAAATAAATTTGTTTGGAGAATAGTAGATATTCACTTCAAACTGGAACATTGATTTGATAAAGAAAGGAGGTACACCTGATTGGGTATGCTATTCCTTAATACTGAACTACACCCATTTAAAAAAATATATGGCGGTGCTTCCGGTCGCTTTAGTAGTACTAGGCAATAGAGGGCTGCATTTCTGCTCTGTCTAAAATTGCATCTCTCAATTATGGCGGCAAAAGGGCACTACAATGGACTTTCCTGGGCCAGGAATGGGCAGAGGAAGGAAAAAAAAACATACTTTTGCTTCTGACTGTATCTCATGATTCCTGCTAGATAATTAGTATGTGAAAGACAGACAAACTTGGCAGTGATGTTCCCCATATCAAAATAGCCAGTCAACTCTCCAGTTTCAATTATGAGTAATGGCCACTTGGTCAGACACCCAGAGCAGTACCAATGCTCAATATATTCATCAACACATGTCCTTCTCTAGAAGAACAGGGGTTGGGGGGAGGGGGAGAGGAGTATTGAAATGCATGTGGAATCAAACTTATCTAATTTGAGTAGCATGAAAGGACATACTAATGATTGTTGATTAAAACATGAAAATAGCAATAATTATTTTTAATATATTTTTAGGGGCGGCACGGTAGCACAGTGGTTAGCACTGCTGCTTCACAGCTCCAGGGACCTGGGTTCGATTCCCGGCTTGGGTCACTGTCTGTGTGGAGTTTGCACATTCTCCCCGTGTCTGCGTGGGTTTCCTCCGGATGTTCCGGTTTCCTCCCACAGTCCAAAGATGTGCGGGTTAGGTGGATTGGCCATGCTAAAATTGCCCTTAGTGTCCTGAGATGCGTATGTTAGAGGGATTAGTGGGTAAATATGTAGGGATATGGGGGTAAAGCCTGGGTGGGATTGTGGTCGGTGCAGACTCGATGGGCCGAATGGCCTCTTTCTGTGCTGTAGGGTTTCTATGATTCTAGTTCATTATATTCATCCCATATTCATGCAATCTCGAAAAATTCCCAGTTAACAAATTTTAGTTTGATAAATACTGACCATTTTAAAGGAGTACATTATTGTTCCCACCACCACCAAACCCTCACCTCATCAAGAGCTGGTTAACTGAATTAAGCTGTAGGAATATGAATGGACAGCTCTGCAGATATCATACGGTAGCGTCCACCTGAAACTTTCTGGTTCTAATCTCTCTCAATCTGGATTCTAGGTAGATTCTATTTAGCAGCATAAGCGATGCTTTGAGAATAAGCTTTTTTTTAAACAAATTGTTTTAACTTAAAAAACAGTCCAATCAAATATTAAGAAAGCATTACTTACATTAGTTAGAAATATCAGTTCAAAATGTTTGTTCTAGATGCAGTTATAATACTGTAAAGTACAGCTCAAATCATTTGATGTATTATATTATCCCTCTCCCTGGTCAACAGCAAACTGAAACAGCAATACATGATACAATTTTCTGTCCCTCCCAACAAATATATATAGCTAAACATCTGAAAACAGAACTTACTGCATGTTCCACTACTGAACATTGGAACCGTTTCAAACTGCATCTTGTGAAACAATAATGCCACTGGTTTGTAATCCAATCTGTGCTTCAAAAGGTAGCTGTAATAATATACATAACGCCTCTGGCTGGGAATTGTTACGCCCTAAAAAAAGTAAAATATATACGTGTATACTGTTCAATACTAAAGCATAACTGTTTTGAATAACTCGGTTTACTTCAATTTCTGGCAACAAAAGCATTAGATGCCTGGGTATATACTGTAGTTTCAGAGCAGCAATTAGCAGGGACAAATTTTGCATTGCAACAATATGGATATAAATCCACCAGCAGTTTCGATGACATGCAACCAAAATGGCTTGTAATATACTTTAAAAATTATATATTGGATCATTTATGGTGGTAGGATTCCAGAGCCCATGGACTCTGTTTACTAATTTTACACTGATCCACACTTCTGCACTGTAGGTATTCTATATCTGCTGGCAGGAATTACACTTCATTTATTACAAGGGAAAGTCCACAACAATTCAAGAACAGAAAAGCAGTAATAAATATGGTTTCTTTATTCTAATGCATTAGGCATTCAAAAATTTACTGGGGAAATCACAAATAATCAAACATCGGAAAAGCTGCTTAACACATCAAGACCATTTCTCAATGATCTATGGGACTGTCTCAATACCCTTTGGACATAATTCAAGGCTATTTTCTATCTTCTGATTTTCTATTCTTGGTTCCAAATTTGTCCACCACGATATTTTGAACCTCTTCTATTCCCAAAGCAAATTTAGTATTTTCTTTAGTATTAATTGCATCCTGTAGCATTTTGTTCTACAGAGCCAGCATTCTCTAGGAAAACTGAAGTCTTGGTCTGTTTTGTTAAGATGGTAGGATCTAGGCAACAGTGACCTCAACAGTATGCGGTCAATCAATCATGCTGCAGCCACAATGCCTCTGTTCTCTTACCCACCTCGTCTCATTAACAACTACTGCATGATTGCCATGAGTGACCAACTTTCTCTGTTCCCATTCCACACTGACTTTTAACTTTTAAGCAGCTTTCCTACTTCAAACTATCAACCAGCTACCCTGTCTGTCCGACCTGATCTCCATCTACAGTTCACCTAAGATTATCAGAGATTTCTATTTGGTTTTTTCCATCAGACTCTCTTGCCTTACTTCTACTAAGAAGAATGTGCTTGCTTTGATATCTAAAAAGGGAAGCTGCTTCGTTGATACTACAAACCATACAATGGAACAATGGCAATCATTCTCACCCTTCCTTGCACACCAGAGAGAATACATTTTTTTCATCTGAGTAAAAAGGTGGAAAGCTGGATACTCCCTAAATTTGTGTTATTTATTTTAGTCGTGTTATTTTCTTTTATAACAAATAGATGGTGAATTTGAGAAATAGCGATTTTAATTCCTCCATACCAAATAGATTATGGGCAGATTTATTTTCAAATAAACTTGCACGTTTTGGGAATTATAAAGGATAAAATGTTGGTATCCTGAGCTCCCTCTGTTCACATGCCATTACTTTGAAAATCTAAACAGGAACCAATTTCATCAGGTTCTCTGTGATTCAGAAATCAATGAGAAAATGCACACAAATATTTAGCTTTATGATGTGACAGCTGAACTTCTGTCACTGCACCATCTCAAACTGTATGAGGGTAAAACAGTTCAGCTGCAGTGTGACAAATAGGTGCAGCATTATTGCCACAAAACACAAATACAGCAAGCTCACTGCAGCTGAAGACTAAGAGTTTCAGCTGTAATGCCACACACACTCATTGTTCTCATGCAAAATAGGGCTTGATCAGAGATGATCAATCCACTGTATACTTATTGCATCTTATTCCTCCCTTTTTCCCTGCCTCTCTCGAAAATATGAATTCCTCAATGTTCCACAGACACCAGGCACCCTCTGGAGCATCAGGAAAGTGGTAATTCTTCATGGCAAACAAAACAATTGCGCATGATTTGGTTTTCACTCAGCACCATATACATTAAAATTTCCAGGAATCACCTGATAGCAATTAGAAATAAGACTTCCTTCTCCCTCAAACCACCAAATACAGAGGCATTGAGTCCAATTGCAACACACTAGCTATTGCCTCAATCATAATCAGCTAACTTAACACAGATCAGCAAAGGAATTTGGACCCATCTGGTGTAAATGGCTTAAAGCCACATCACATGGTGTTTTTACTCATTAGGCCACAAGCCGAATTCATTGCAATTGAAGATTTAGAACACTTTCAAGTTTCAAAGTTTTCCAGGAGCACCTTGCATGACAATACCAAGAAACTGGAATGCAAGCTGTGTGGAACTTAAGTATCATAAAATGCACAGATATTCAATAAAATGCTATGCAATAAGAGTTAATGACAAGATAGTAATATGGGTCATATATTAATTCATTTTCAAATCTCACTATTAATTTTATTTTTTGAAATGACACAAGTTGATAGTTTAACACCTGTCAGCACCAGATTTTTGCTATGAGATCGATTTTCCATTTCCTTCATCTTGGATTACTTTGTTTAAAGTTAAGTATGTCTGCATCGCATCTTAATCCTTTGAGAAGCTTTCTTACAGCATACACCTTGATGCACTCTCACCTCACCTCTATGACACTGAAGTAGTCCTTACTTCTGCTGTCATTCAATATCTGTGTGAAAATCATATTCTCTTGTTTCTGTCAAAGGAGCATTTCAATGCCATGAAAACAGAATCAAGTGTCCTCAGCCACCTACTGATTCAACCCTGTCAATGATATTCAGTTCAAGCTTTCCTATGCTGAGTTTTTCTTTTTGATCAGGTCTGATGATCCACTCAGTTACAGCATGGAATTTACAGTATGATTGGCTGTAACAGTAACACCTATCATGCATAAAATGTAGATCAAATATAAACGTACATAAAATGTAGATCAAATATAAACGTACATAAAATGTAGATCAAATATAAACGTACATAAAATGATTATGGGAAATATGCTTAGGTTTTACAGGCTCCTGCTATGAGCTGGGAATATCGGCAATAGGAGTAAATTTTACATTATGCCAGAATAGATACCAGCTGAGGAAGATCATTCAACCTATCTTGTCTCAATCATTCAAAGAAATAAATTCCAATAGAATACAACCTTTTTTTCAAATTATTCCAGGATTATTCCATTATCCTACCCACTCATTCCATCCATCAAGCCCCTCATATCTAGCATCTGTATTTGCTCTTGGTTCTTAAGTTTAAAATTCTTATCCTTGTATTCAAGTCCTTTCACAGTCACACACCCCATCCTTAACCTTCTACAGCTATACAACAACCCCAGAACACTTTGTCCCTGACTTGCCTAATTGTAGCCCTGCCTCCCTTGACCCCACCACTGCAGGCAATCATCTATGTTTGACAAATTGGAATTATGTCCCAAAATGCTTCCCCTTTAAAACCCTCCTTAAATCCATCTGATAGCCTTTTCTCATCCCTCCTAATATTTCCTTCTTTAGTTTGATTTCCATTTGTTTCTTATGGTCCTGTAAAGTACCACTGAACATTTTTTTGACATCAAGTATGCTACAAAAATGCAAGTGCTGTTTTTTTAAAATCGGGGTTTAACTTTTCAATTACATTTACTATTTATGTTCCTCTATGAAGCCATTTCCTTTTAGCTTTTTTAGTTTTTAACCTCATCATTACAGTCCTTTGAAATAAGGGATCAGCCTTGCAGCTATTTTGTGAAATCTTTTGACGGCTTGACTGCAACCCTTATGATGTGGTGACCAGAAATAGACATAGTACTTACCCAAGGTGAGATCGGAGTCTGATTAAGGCACTATATAGTTTAAGTATGACAGCCTTGAAGAAGGAATAAAGCAGCAAATTTGCAGGCAAAGTTCTATAAAGATGTGAAAAGTTCAGAGTAGTGCAAATGGGAGACTTCAACTAACCAACTAAAGACAAAGGGAAGGAATTCCTGAAATCAGTGCATGCTAATTTTCTTAACCCAGTTCAACAAGGAAAGAAGCAGTACTGGATCTAGTTCCGGGAATGAAGTAAAGCAAGTGAAGCACTGTTTAGTGGAGGAGTATTTCGAAATTATGATCACAATTTCATCGTGGAACTATGGAAAAGGACAAGGAGAAATCAAATGTGGAAAATACTCAACTGGGGAAGGACTAATTTCAGTGAATTGAAAAAGGTTGTGTCCAGATGAACTGGAATCAAAGATTGACAGGTATAACAGTAAATGAGCAATGGGAGTTCTTTATGGAGAAGACAGTTCAGATATAGACTAGACACATGTCCCATGAGAGAGAAATGAAGGACAACCAAAGATAAAGATATAATTATTATTAGGTTTATAATTCAGTAGAGGACCAAGCAGAATGCAGAAAGAGAACTAAAAATGGAAATGAGAGGTGAAAACAACATGAGAATAGATTGTGGGTAACTTAAAAGGAACACTAAAATATCTTCTAAATAGTAAAAGGGCGCTCACAGGAAGATTGGGATTGATTAGTGCCAAAACGATTTGAATGTGGAGATAGAAGATATGCAGAGTACCTGCCTGCACAGCAAAACGTGATTCTACCAATGCCATCGTAAAGGAGTGGTAAATCGTATAAAAATTGATAGAGGAGATACATATAAAGTTAGCAGCACTCAAAATAGAGAAGTCACATCCAATCTGGATAGGATGCACCCCAGGCTGCAAAGGAAAGTAAGAGTGGAGAATCTAGAGGCTCTAGCCACAATAGTCCAATCCACCTTAGATATGGGAATAGTGCTGGAGGACACAAAAGTTTTTTCCCTGTTACAAAAGGAGAGAAGATTACACCTGGCAACTACAGGCCAGCTAATCTAACATCACTGGTGAAACCTTGAGAAAAACTAATCTGGGACAAAATTAATTGGAACTTGAAAAGATATGGATTAATGACATCCAGTGTGATATGAAAGGGGTTTGGCCAATTTGAATGAATACTTTGGTGAAGTAACTGAGGGCTGAAGAAGGTAGTGCAGTTGATGTGATATATTTGGACTTTCAAGGGGTTTTTGCTAAAGTAAGACGCAAGAGAAGTCTTAGCAAATTGAAACTCAAGATTAAATTTGTTAAGGGATATAAAGTGAACAATAATTTTTCAGACTGGAGGAATGTGTGCAATGAGGCCATGATGTGGAGATGCCGGCGTTGGACTGGGGTAAACACAGTAAGAAGTCTTTATATGCCCTGTTTGTGAACAGAACTCCCACTTACCTGATGAAGGAGCAGCGCTCCGAAAGCTAGTGGCTTGTGCTACCAAATAAACCTGTTGGACTTTAACCTGGTGTTGTGAGACTTCTTACTGCAATGAGGCCCCCAGGGGGTCGGTGTTGGGTCCACTTTTTTTTTCATATATTATATATAAATTACATTGACTTAGATATACAAGGTATAATTCGAAAGTTTGCAGAAGAAGCAAAACCTGGGAACTTAATAAACAGCAAGGAGGATAGTAACAGATTTCAAGGGGACACAAATAAACTCGCGAATTGGACAGATGCATGACAGATGAAATTTAATGCAGAAAATTGTGAAATTATTTACTTTGGTAGGCAGAATGAAGGAAGAGAATTTAAACACCATTTTGAAGGGGATGTATGAACAGAGAATGGGATGTATGCACAAAAATGTTTGAAGGCAGAATGACAAGTTCAGATAACTGTTAAAAAGCATACAAAACCAAGGAAGTTATGCTCAACCTACATTAACCACCGAGCCGCAGTATTATGACCAATTCTAGGCACCACATTCTGAGACTCAAAGAAAGCGTGGGGCTGAGATTTAACCTTGTTCTGCAAGCAAATCTCCACAGGCTACAGCAGTATGAAGGTGTCCAAGATAAAGCTTGAACTATAAACCCATAGAATCTATTATCAGTTCTGGGCACTGTTTAGGGCAATCAATTTGGTCTTTAAAATAGGACTGTTGATCTTCAAAAGTTCGTAGAAGCACACAATGAAACAGCAGAGATGGAGGTTAAGGATTCAAGAGAGGATGTAGAGGAGATTTACTTGCATGGCAGCATGGATGAGAGACTTTGATACGTGGAAAGACTAGAGAAAATATGATTGTTCGCCACTGAGCAAAGAGGGTTTTGACAGGTGTTCAAAATCATCAATGGGTTTGATAGGATAAACCAAGAAGAACTATTTGCAGTGACAGAAAGGTTGGTAGCCAAAATCCACAAATTGAAGGTAATTAGCAAAAGAACCAGAGGCAACATTAGAAAAATAAAATTACACAAAAAATTGTACAATTTAGAATGCACTGATTGAAAGGCAAGTTGAAGCAATTTGATAAATACTTGAATGGGGGAAATTTACAGGGTCACGGGGCGGAAGATTAAGGGAGTGGAACTAATTGGTTGGCTCTTTCAAAGAGTTGATGGAGACACAATGGGCTGAATGACCTCCTTCTGTGCTGCTTCCATAAATGTATTAGAATCAGCAAACAAAATTTTAAAAGCAAAGTGGTGTTGCTCTACATGTTGCCCAATATCGATAACTGGATCCATTGGTTAACAGTTCAAGCTATATCACAAACATCTGTAGTCTGTGGAGAGATCTGCTTGCAGATGAACTGCAAAGTCTCATATTTTAATACATTGTTGAATACCTTGATTTTTCTAAATCAAAATAAATTACAATGTTATGTCATTGTACACTCATGTAGTACAATATAAAAGTGTGTTTGTTTATGTGGAGAGGAATTTTAATAAGTTAGTATGAGTGGAATAAGGTAGCTATGGTCTTGTTTATCTTCATAGATTTTCAGCCTCCATGTACAAATTGAACATTTGCTATCATCCCACAGGGGACAGGGATGCTAACCTTAGGATGCTGTCGCTTTCAGAATTTCATGCCCTGCGTAGTCAAGTAGCCTTCCTTGCTCTGGACCTTGCCATTAGTTCTTTGGCCAGAGGAAGCTGCACTGAAATTCCAAACAAGAGCAAAAGCACTGAATCATCCAACAGTGAACAGTAGATCAACTCCAAGCCACATAAGGAGAGAAAAAGCAATGCAGGATTGGTTGGGAGGAAGCTTTATAAATGAAAGTCAAATGAGCAAACACTGTATCTATAGTGGGAAATTTAATTTTCCTCGTGTTCAACCACCACATAAAATTTGAGCATATCAAAACAGAAAAACTGGCAGTGGTACACAGCAGAAACATCAAGGCACTGTGGAGCTTAACTCCTAGATATTCATTGCCCTGAAAGGCTCAGTCAAGACAGCAATGCTTACTGTAAGCATGCACATTATTCAAGGTTGCTGCCACAGAGACAGTCTGGAATTAAATGCTCCATATGTTGGCCCAAGAAAGTGCTGCAAAGTGATAATACTGCTATCCAAAAACCTTTGTTTAATAAGTTTACAAACAAATTGTTCCTAAATCAAACTGTGGATTTTTATTCTATGAATATTAAAAGACAACATGTGAAGTGGTGGATACATTTTGCTGAGGCAAAATGAAACTCAATTTTTGTCTGAAAAAAGATGTTCGAAGGTTGCCTCATCCACATGTAAAATAATGGTGTGATCTACTGCTAACACATGCAGCATTAAAGTACTAACCGTACTAACCTGTATTAAAACAGAGCCAGGCACTGTTTTTGGAAATAGTATCTTAAGTAGCAGAATTTCAGGCTTACTGAGCTAGCAGCATTTTTAAATGCAAATTTAAAATATCAGTCTTAAAAGACTGAAACTGTACCATGTGGACAAAAGGTTTTCAATTCTACAGTGTATGCCTTCAGATAAGAAGTTTTCCTAAAACCAATGATGTCATAGGTGCTTAGTGCTGGAAATATTATTCCTTGAAGATACCTACTCAGCAGTCATGTTGGAAACTTGTGGTGGGAGACTGAAATGATAACTCAAATTCTTTGATTTATAGGAAACTTGTACAAGATTTTGAGACTAGTTAAAACAGCTGATGGTGCCTAGAATTACAGCAAGAGTTGATTGAAAATGTTGGGTGCTTTGTGACTCCAACTACAAATAGAAGGGTCTATATGTAAAACTAGCCAGGAGTGAATAAACCACAGTAGACTACTGTGCCAGCTTCAGTACTGGGGATTACATGAACACTTTTGCACAAAAGCACCAAGAAGAAAGAGTCTTGACAAGGGATGAACAAAGGTTGTACCTTTACCCCAAACAAAACACACAAATGATAGTATATTGATTGGTGGATGTGATAAAACACTTTCTGTTTGGAGGCAAGCTATTACAAAGAAGGTCTTGTGGTGAAGAGACTTGGGATGATTGAACATGAACTCCAATCATTTTAGTTAATACTATGATTTGGAGTGCAGCTACTGACACTATAATGTACAATTCCCTAATGACTGTGAAACAATTGATTTTTCATGTCATATGTAGCAGTTACTGGTACTGGTTGTTGCAGTTCTATTATTTATCTTCAACCCCTGGTCTTGGAATTTAGACTCACAATGGGCAATGCGTGATGTAAACAGAAGCCTCCCAGAGAGGGAATTAGGCACAACAGAGTTCATTGCATCTTGCCACAACAAAGGCCATTGCTAATAAATGTTGTTGAACTACTTATACAACAGTCCACAAAGGAGTTGGTAACAATGCGTGTGTGTGTGTGTGTATATATATAAAATAACTAAAAATTAGCTATGAACAAACTATATAATATTTTCTATCCTCATATGTTTGCTTTTAAGTTTATAATTTAGAAGTATTTCCTGTACTGTATCTATATATACTGACTCATAAAGAAGCCCGGACTTCGAAGTCCAGAAATCCTTCCCCCAATACCACTGCCGCCATCCTCTTCCTCCCCAATTTCTTTCCAGGATTGAAAACATGACCACAGCCCTACAGAATCAATATTTGCTTTGGACATTTCAATGGAAAACAATTGATCCCTCATTGCCAAATAATCTGTTTTAGTGATGATGGTTGAGGGATAAATAACTCCACATCCTTCCTCTGAAATAGTACTATAGAATCTTTTACATCACCTGGGAATATAGATGTTCTCAGTTTACTGCCTTATTTGAAGGATGGCACCTCCAACAGTGCAGCAGTCTCCCAGCCCTGGTGTGTCACCCTTAATTGTGCGCTCAACCCACAGCCATCGGACTCAAAGGCACAAATGCAAGTAACTGAACCATGTTGACACCTTGGGGTTTCCTTGGGAATGATCAGAGAACCACACCCCCAAACCCCTGGGCTAGGAATGTGCTGTGCTAGCTGCCACATTAAAGACAACTTTATATGCTGGGATAAACATAATGATGACACAAATGGAGACACTAAAAATTGTCTGATACCAGCTGGAGATTAGGACACACAGGTGATTTGGCTAAAACTGTTTCACTGACGGTCAACCTAAACAGATGGCTAGTTCATGGATAATGGTACAGATCTGAAAAGTCCAAAAGATTCTCCCAGCCATACTAATGGATGAAGAAAGTAGATAAGTGCATGCTCGTGTAAGCATATCATACTATTTCTTAAACAGCTGATTTCTTATCTGACCTGGGTTTGGGCAAATGCATATGTTAACTGAACCACAAGGTCTTTGTATCTGAGAATCAAGCTTCTACACCCTCACAATCAGAATTGCCTTCCAGGAAATGAAGGTAATACACTTTGAAAAGTAACTTAACAAAGAATACAACATAAACTGACATTGTGCAAGTTGATCATTGAAAATGAGCAATGATTTACAATTCAACTTAATAGCCAGAAGCTGGTTTTGGCTGGTGACCAAGGCAGACTGATCACGGTTGGTTCATAATCAAGGTGTTGTCAGTAAAGTAACACAAGAAACTTTCCAACAGCTATCTTGAGAAACACATTGCCTGGTGAATTGTCAACATTACGGGAAGACACAAACAGAACCATACCAGAGATGGGTTTGGACACTCTTCTCAACTGCTAGTACAGAATGATTGTAACTTATTAGTTGTAGCTGGAGAATGAAAGAATGAAGAACATAGGTACCATTTAATGTAACTGAATCCAGAGAAGTTTGAAATTATTCATTTTGGTAGAAAGAACAAGGAGAGGGAATATAAATGGTTCAATTCTATACTGAATCCAGGAACAGAAGAACCTGGGGGTAAATGTGCATAAAACAGTGAAGGTCGTAGGACAGGTTTAGAAAACAATGCTGGACTTCATAAATAAGGGGATGGAATACAAAAGTAAGCATGTAATGACAAACCTATATAGAATACTGGTTCAGCCTCAGCTGGAACATTGTGTCCAGTTCTGAGTATCACACTTTAGGAAGGATGTGAAGGCATTAAAGAGGTACAGAAAATATTTACATGAATAGCTCAGGGATGAAGATCAGTTTTGTGGATAGATTGGAGAAGCTGTGGCTGTTCTCCTTTAAGAGATTAAGAGGCCTTGCTAGAAATGCCTATATCCCATGAAAGAATAAAAACATCTATGACTGTATTTACACTGAAGTGAAAAAAGGGAGGAAAAGGCAAGAAAACCAAATAAAGAGCATGAGGAGGATAAGAAAAAAAATAAACAGAAAACAAGAGCAAGGAGACAAAGTTAGAAAATGATGCAAATAAATGTAAAGAAATCTAAAGAAAACATTGATAAAAGAAAGGAAAAATTAATGGAGGGAAGGAGTCCTTTTGATTTTCCACCTAATTTTATCCGACCGTAGAGATGCACAGGTACAGCATCATAGGTGTGTGAATGGGAGGAAAAGAGAAATGGGAAATAAATGTAGATTAAACTCCTCAGTGAACATTTCTTTGAATACTACCTTCTATCACATGGATGAGGTTAACTTTCAATTTAAGATACAAATTAAAATATAACTCCAATTCTAATGAAGAAATTTCAACTTCAGTCAAAATAGGTATTCAATAATGAGGTGGTCTGAAAAGGAACCCGTGGAATAAGTGGTATTTATAAATTGTTGATTCCCTGAAATAAACAAGTTAGATTTGAGATTCTAAGTAGGCTAAACAATTCCATTTAGGACCATGCAAAATGACTTTTCTCCAGTTGCAGGAAATCCAAATTATTTACAAATTACAATTCACTTGTGTGTTTCATTACTGAATGAAACATGCCAGATTTCTGTGATAAAACTACATTCCAAATTCTCTTTTGGCAGTGCAATAGTGGAATGTGGTCAAATGTTATTGTGGAATACAATTATACATCATGTCTAAGCCAGAAGATAATAAAACTAGCATTAGCACTATTCATTTAAAATGTATTAGTCTGTAAACATTTGAGTCATTTTTTTAACCATAATTTAGATGTTAGAAAATAATAAAATTGAGAACATTTTGATCCAAAGTTGCTTTGAAATTTCCTTAAAATTAAATATCAGTTTAATTCAGTGAAACTTTTCAAATTCTTTACCAAAATTCTGATTTTTATTTTGCTTAAACATACATATGAGCATCAGCAACATATCACTTATTAATGTGATGCTGAAACAGAATTCTTTACTTACTAATTTATTTCATATCGCATAGTGATGAAACATATTCCCACTCACCTTCTTATCTATTGTCCTTGCTTGGCCATAGAATTCTAGGGCTTCTTGTGCTTTTAAAAATTTGCCACGATGAAGCAAATAAGCACAGATCATTACTCCTGTCCGTCCCTTTCCAGCTTTGCAATGGATTGCTGCAACATTGTTATCATCTTCACTCAACCAGTGGTCTAGATCTTCACAAAATGGCTTAATGAGTTCTAGCTGTGGTGGATTATGGTCTTCAAAAGGATATTGTGCGACTAAGAGGATAGGAGAGTAAAATAATTCAGACAAGTCAGCAAACTACCATTTTTATAATTTTAACAGGTATATCATGCATAACAGTAACAAAGAAAATATTAGAATGTTGACTAAGATCAGTCCTAGATTTAACCCTTCAATAAATTCCACCAAAATCTTTTTGGATTATTTAACTTTAGCCAAATATAAATTGCGGCATACAAAAATATTACCTGTCAAAGCAAAGGAAAATGATAAAACTATGAAATATTAATATACTGTACTAACCATACACATGCTACTTTAGCTACTCTACCAATAAAATTAACTGTCAAATGCCTTCAGCATACAAATGTGAAAGTGATAAACTTGTTTGAAGAAAGACATAAGCAATTTTCCAATGCACACTTGATGTTTTGTACTTAGCCTGCTCGATCATTGCACTATTTTTTGCACCATATTATTGAGTCAAAATGTAAACAGAACATACAACTTCTGCTACACTTCTTATTCCAACAGAATTAACTTGTAGAGAACATTAAGATTCACATCACCAACTACTTGCATCAAATGCCCAACAATTTGGCAAGCCTCATTCTGTTTTTTATTAACATTTTAATTTAGTAAATGATCATACAAACAGGATTTTGTTTCATGACTTAACCTCATTATGGAAGTGTCTAACTACAATTGTTGACCCACCTCTGCAATTAAATTTAGTAGCATCATAATGTCTCTCTGCACATCTGCAAGGGAAAGTAGAAAAAATATTAAGTCTAATATTCAAACTAGGATATTTCAAACACTTAAATTTATGACGTATTTAGGCTACTAGACATGCTGCTTAGACAAAAAATATAAATATACATTAAACCAAGTAAGAAAGAAGCATCTCACTGCAGATCAGCTCTGAATACAGAAGAGTCAGAGTCGTCATATAATGTAATCTAAAAATTAATCTTCTGTCAGGTTGTTAAAGACTACATTTTAAAATCCATTCAAAATCTACAATTTTAATAACTGCAAACCAAGATATACGTTCGGTTTTGTTGTGACTAAGTATTGAGCTTAGAGTTATGAAACAAATAATCAAAGTTACCTGAATCTGGTATTAGATATGCAAAATAAAACTAATGTTCAATCTCAAAAGGTCCATATCGACTACACAAATGTCCTAAATTTGCTGTCAAAATAACACCCAAGGTGAATAGCGCACCCCACTATGTATGTGCACTTCAAAGAAGACCAGATGCACAATTAAACACGAAAATCACAAAGTTATCTTCACCTCCCTGTTATCTTCATAAAAATGGCACTTGTTGTCTAGCTCCACAGTAAAATACGTTAAACAGCAGATAGCTCCACTACTCACCAGGTCGCTACAAGGGAAACTTTACATAGAACATAAAGTCAAATCATCTCAAGTCTAAATACCTGTTTGACAACATGATATACGTTATATACCACCAGTCAACTACTCTGGAACTAAAAATTAACTCGTACAAGTTAGAAAGCAAAATTTGCCAACGCCCCTGGTACATTTTCCCATGGCGGAGAAGGCTCGCCATCGGCCACCAGCAGGATCTTCTGATCTTGCATTGATGGTGATTTACATGATGGGACCACAAGACCCAGCCAACAAGAAGGGCTTGAGAATTCCGCCAAGAGTCTTAACTCTCTCCTGCTGGAGATTTAATTTGCCAGCGTTTTGCAGTAGAAAGAACAGTGAAGCTATCAGCTCTCCTTGTTATTAACTAGTAGAGTCATAATCATAAGAGATTTACAGCACAATAGGTTCTTCAGCCCATTGTGTCTGTGCTGGCCATCAAGCACCTATCGATTCTAATTCCATTTTCCAACACTTGACTCGTAGCCTTGTATGCTATGGTGTTTCAAGTTCTCATCTAAATGCTTCTTGAATACTATGAGGGTTCCTGCCTCTTCCACTGTATCAGGAAGTGAGTTCCAGATGCCCACCACTTTCTGGGTGAAAATGTTTTTCCTGACATCACCTTTAAATCTCCTCCCTGTTCTCCTCCATCTCCTCCACCTTAAATCTATGTTCCCTGGATATCGATCCCTTTACCCCTTCCTATCTACCCTATGTCGCTCATTTTGTACACCTCAATCAAGTCTCCCAGAGGCCTTCTCTGCTCCAAGGAAAACGACCTCAGCCAATAAGCCTCTCTTCATAGCTGAAATGCTCCAGCCCAAGCAAAATCCTTTTGAATCACCTCTGCACCCTCTCTAGTGCAATCATATCCTTCCTATAATGTGGTGACCAGAACTGCACACAGTACCTTAGTCTAACAAGCGTTTTATACAGCTGCATTATAACCTCCCTGTTCTTATATATTCTATGCCTCAACTAATAAGTATCATAGGCCTTCTTAACATCTTATCTATCTGTCCTGCTGCCTTCAGGGATCGATGGACATGCACCCCAAGGCTCCTCTGGTGCTCTCTATTTCATTGTGCATTCCCTTGCCTTATTAGCCCTCTCAAAATGAATTACATCACACTTTTCAGGGTTGAATTCCATTTGCCGCTGTTCTGCTCATCTGACCAGCCCATCTACATCACCCTGTAATTTAAGGCCTTCCTCTTTGCTACTTACCACACCACCAATTTTCATGTCATCTTACTTACTGATCATATCCCCTACATTCACATCTAGATCATTAAGGTACACTACAAACAGCAAGGGACCCAGTGCCATCATTGGATACAGGCTTGCAGCCACAAAAACAACTTTCAACCATCACTCTCTGCTTTCTGCCACAAAAACAAATTTGCATCAAATTTTTCATATCGTCCTGGATCCCATAGGCTCTTACTTTCTTGACCAGCCTCCCATGCAGGACCTTGTTAAAAGCCTGACTGAAGTCCACTGTAGACTATGTCTACTTTCTCAGAAGGCTAAGGAAATTTGGCATGTCAGCTACAACTCTCACCAACTTTTACAGATGCACAATACAAAGCATTCTTTCTGGTTGTATCACAACTTGGTATGGCTCCTGCTCTGCCCAAGACTGCAAGGAACTACAAAAGGTCATGAATGTAGCCCAATCCATCACGCAAACCAGCCTCCCATCCATCGAGTCTGTCTACACTTCCCGCTGCCTCGGCAAAGCAACCAGCATAATTAAGAACTGCACACACCCTGGACATTCTCTCTTCCACATTCTTCCGTCGGGAAAAAGATACAAAAGTGAGGTCACGTACCAACTGACTCAAGAACAGCTTTTTCCCTGTTGCTGTCAGACTTTTGAATGGACTTACTTACCTTGCAGTAAGTTGATCTTTCTCTACACCCTAGCTATAACAGTAACATTACATTCTGCACTGTCTTCAGTGAGAAGATACAAGAAATCCCCTCAGAATTAGAGATCCAAGGGACGAAGAAGAATGAGGAATTAAAGAAAATTTGTCTTAGTAAGAAGGCTATATTGGAGAAATTCATAGGGCAAAATGTTGATACGTCCCTGGCACTTGATATTCTATATACCAAACTGTTGAAAGAGGTAGCTATGGAGAGACTGGACACATAGGTGATCTTCCAAAGTTCTACAGATTTGAGGGGTTCATACAGATTGGAAGGTAGCAAATGTAACCCCACTATTTAAGAAGGGAAAGAGAGAGAAAAAGGGACTAGAGATCCATTAGCCTTACATCAGCAGGAAGGAAAAATGCTGGAATATGTTATAAAGGATGTAATAAATGAACAGTAAGATAATAATGATCTTATTGATAAATCCATGTTGACTATGCCAATGAAAATCATGTTTGATGAACTTGTTAGAGAGGATGTTACTAACAGAATTAAGAGCAGCCCACTGGATATAGTGTACTTGGAAAATCCCCCACAGGAAGTTGGTTAGCAAATTTAAAGCACATGAAATCGGAGGTAACATATTTTCATGGAGTAAGACAGGAAACATAGTAGGAATAAACAGGTCATTCTTATGTTAGCAGGCTGTGACTATTGGGGTACTGCAAGGGTCAGAACTTGGGATCGCAATCTACGTCAGTGCGTTGGATATGGGGACCAAATGTAATATTTTCAAGTTCATAGAAAGCATACATTCCCACCTAGTGAGGAAGATACAGAGCGGTTTCAAAGGGATTCGGACAGATTTAATGGTTATGGCGGATTGGAAAAAACTCAAGCAATTCAGTGCTAGATGCATAGCTTGTCACAATATAAATGATTTGGATGTGGGGGCCAATTGACATATTTCCAAATTTGCTGATAAACACCAAACTAGGTGAGGATGCAAGTTGTGAGCAGGATGCAAGGAGGCTTCAAGAAGACTTAGCTAAGCTAATGGGCTAGAACATGGTAGAGGGAATATAACATGAATAATTTAAAGTTATTCACTTTGGTAGACAAAATAGTAAAGCAGAATATTTCTTAAATGGAGAGGAGTTGAGAAGTGTAGGAGTCCAAAGTAATCAGACTGTTGTTGATTCATGAACAATGAAGTTAGCATGCAAGCAACTGGGAAAGCAAATGGTATGTTGACCTTCATCTTGAGGTGATTTGAGTACAGGAGTGAGGATGTCTTGTTGCAGTTATATATATCCTTGGGGAGAGCTCAACTGAAGTATTGTGCGCAGTTTTGATCTCCTTTTCTAAGGAAGGATATGGTTACCACAGAGGGAGTACAACAGGGGTTCACCAGGTTAATCCCTGGGATAACAGGATTTTTTTTATGAGAAGGCAATTGAGGAGACCAGGTCTATACTTTCCAGAATTTCAAAGAATGAAACTTACTAAATTTTTACAGGGCATGACAGGCTACATGTAGATAAGATGTTTCCTCTGGCTGATGAATCTAAAACGAGACAACATAATCTCACGACAAGGAACAGGTCATTTAAGACTGAGGAGATGGGATAATGAATCTTTGGAATTCTCTTTCCCTTGAGGTGACAAAAAGTAGTGACAAAATAGTGACAAAAAATGTAGATGTGCAAAGAGCCCTGGCTTTTCCTCATTAAAATGTCACTGAAAGCTAATAAGCAGGTACAGCAAACAATTAGGAAGGCTAATGGTATATTAGTGTTTATTGCAAGAGAATTTGAGTATAAGAGTAGCAAAGTCTCAATTGCTTCAATTGTATAGAACTTTGGTTAGACCATACCTCGTTTTGATTTGTCACATGTATTGGGATACAGTGAAATGTATTGTTTTTTGCATGCAATACAGACAAAACATAACTTTCACAGAGTACTTAAGGAGAAGGAAAGGAGGTGCAGAACATAGTGTTACAGTCATAGCAAGGGTGTAGAGAAACATCAGTTTAACATATGGTAGGTCCATTCAAAAGTTTGATGGCAGCAGGGGAGAAGCTGTTCTTGAATTGGTTGGTACGTGACCTCAGATTTTTCTTATCTTTTCCTGATGGAAGAAGGTGGAAGAGAATATGTCCGGGATGCGTGGGGTCCTCGATTATGCTGGCTTTTCTGATGTAGCGGGAAATGTAGATAGAGTCAATAGATGGGAGGCTGGTTTGCATAATGGACTGGGCTACGTTCACAACTCTTTGTAGTTCCTTGTGGTCTTGGTCAGAGAAGGAGTCATACCAAGTTATAATACATCCAGAAGGGATGCTTTCTGCGGTACATCTGTAAAAATTGGTTAGAGTCGTAGTGGACATGCCGAATTTCCTTAACCTCTTGAGAAAGTAGAAGCATGGGTAGGCTTTCTTAACTCTCGCATCAGTGTGGAGGGACCAGGACAGGTTGTTGGTGAACTGGACACCCAGAAACCTGAAGCTCTCGACCATTTCCACTGCATCACTACTGATGTAGATGGGCACGTCCTCCACTACATTTCCTGAAATCGATGACTATATCCTTTGTTTCACTGACATTGAGGGACAGATTTTTTTCGTTGCATCATTTCACCATTTTATCACCTCTTTCCTGAACTCCGTCTCATCATTGTTTGAGATCCGACCCACTACGGTGGTGTCATCAGCAAACCTGAAAATGGAGTTGGAGCGGAATTTGGCCACACAGTCATAAGTGCATATGGAGTATAGTAAGGGGCTGAGGACACAGACTTGCGGTGTTGAGGATAATTGTGGAGGGGGTGTCGTACCTGGAGAAGCTGGAGAATTGTGTGCATTTTTGGTCCCCTTGCCTTAGGAAGAATATTATTGTCATAGGAGTACAACAACACAGGTTCACCAGACTTGTTTTCGTGATGGTGAGACTATCCTATGAAAAAAGATTGTGGAAACTGGGCCTGTATTGTCAAGAGTTTTAAAGAATGAGAGTTGATCTCATTGAAACCTACAAGATGCAATGGGCGGCACGGTAGAACAGTGGTTAGCACTGCTGCTTCACAGCTCCAGGGACCTGGGTTCGATTCCCGGCTTGGGTCACTGCGTGGAGTTTGCACATTCTCCCAGTGTCTGCGTGGGTTTCCTCCGGGTGCTCCGGTTTCCTCCCACAGTCCAAAGATGTGCAGGTTAGGTTGATCGGCCATGCTAAAATTGCCCTTAGTGTCCTGAGATGCATAGGTTAGAGGGATTAGTGGGTAAATATGTCAGAATATGGGGGTAGGGCCTGGGTGGGATTGTGCTCGGTGCAGACTCGATGGTCCGAATGGCCTCTTTCTGTACTGTAGGGTTTCTATGATTCTATGAAAATATGTTATAAGAATAGACAGGATAGGTGCAGGTCAGATGTTTCCCCTGGTTGTGGGTCTAGATCCCGAGGACACAATTTCAAAATAAGGGCTAAACTACTTAAGACAGAGGTGAGATTTTTTTTAACCCAGAATCTTAGAAATTCTCTACCCCAGAGGGCTGTAGGAGTTCAGTCATTGAATATGCTTAGTCACAGAGTATGTTTAAAGCAGACATTGACAGATTTCTAAATACCAATGACGTAAAGGGATATATAGGGAAAAGACATAGAAGTGGTAGATCAGCCATGATCGTGATGAATATGACAGAGCAGGTTTGATAGGCTGAGTGGCCTACTCCTCTGATCCTGCGATCGCGAGCAAGAATGAGTCACCAGCACAGAAGCAACACTTCATCCATTCCACTATAATTTGATCGGTCTCTGGCATGGCAAGGATTGGAATTCAGGTTGAGAGCGATAAATAAACAAATGTATTAAACTAATATCCATAAGAGTAATGAACAACACGCACGTCCCAAATACTACATTAGTATGGAAAGAACTAATATATTACCAAAAATTATACAAGCATTATAACAGTGAAGTCAGGTAGATAAATGCACAGCTGGAAGTCTCAAGCAGTGCTTCCCAAACTTCTATCATGTGACCCCATTTTTAAGCCTCTGCCTTTGTGTGACAACAGGGTGAAAATTTGGGAGAAAGAAGAGCTATTGGTGAAGGTGGGGGGGCTTCAGTTGGGGGGGGGGGTTCTGCATGCCCCATCTCCACTTAATTCACCCATCACTTCCCTCGTAGCCGAAGAAAAAGATCAACATCTATTCACTTTTTTTGCAATGCATCTATTCAGCCTCCAGGTGATCCAAAAAAGTGTGGATTTAAAGGGGCCTCACAGCTGTCAGAAATCATTCCAAGCTTCACAGAAGCTATTGCTGCCTTTGGCGCTTGTGACCCCCAAAATCTCATCTTGGGGTTTGTGACCCATAACAAGAGCAGGGGATTGGCAGAGGGAGCTGGCAGTGGGCAACAAGAGGAATATTTGTTCGTGCAACCGAAAAAACTGAACTCTGAAGAAGTTCCACTTCTTCACAGTTCAGAAAGCATCCAAACTTCTGCTATACAAGATTTGAGGTTTAAAAATAAAACCTCTACTTGAAAAAATAAAGTACAAGTAATTTCAAAGAGAAAAGAAGGTACTTGTCTTTCACTATTTGTCCATTCTCCTTTCATTTGTTTAAAAGTTTTTCTTTCATTTGTTTTAACTTCTCCCTTTCATCAATCATTTCTACAGGAACAAAAGTTACCTTAATCTTACAGGCTAAAGACAGAAGAAATGTCATATTAACAACTGTAACTAGTGTCAAACTGAGATATTTTATACTTCGTAAACTCCACATGTACAGCTTGTCAGTAATGAGCTGCACACACAAATCCACTTCAAAAATCAGAATTTATGCTGGCGATTATCCTAGGCAGGATGATTTTAGTATTTTCATTGCCGACATCACCATATATTACCGTTTGCAGGATCAACTGTCAATACTGAAATTGTAAATCAAAAGATTGTATTCTAACTTGTCTTATATCTTTTTTTTTAAAAAGAGTATGCAGTTAAATCTACAAAATGTAATGCCATACAAATGACATGACCACATATCCCTTAACAAAGTTAGGCTTTTCACTGGTCTGGGGTGAGAGTTTTAAATTCTGGGTATAGACATTCAAGCCGACTTTATGTGCAATAGCCAAATGTACAATGTGATTTTTTTTTTTTAAATGGATGTTCACCCTCGGATCCCTCAGCCCTTTCAGACCCCCTGTCCACAGCCTGTTGTTGATCCACTCTGGCTACATCTGTCCCTTGGTTGAATATGCTTTGTTTGTGTGGCACCCTGGCCTTGCCCACACCAGCTAAGCAGATCACAAGAATACGCTAAGATTGATCGTAGGCACTTGCTACCAGTTATAAGACAGAGTCCTTCATATCACGAAGCTCAAATCTCTACACACAAGATGAATTAATATTTGTACAAGTTCGGAAAAGTTACCCAATGCAAGCCATCAATCTCAGAACTAGCTAACTCCATTTAAATTCAACCCCGTAGGCCAGAAAGATACAGATATAGCCGTATTCCTACAAGGTTTAGGTAGCAATTAAATACTTAAAATATTAAATTATGTACTTCACTACCTCTCATGTAAGAATCGTGTATTGGTATGTAATTTTATTATAATTTTAATTCAATTTTACCTTTTTAATATCCCATTCAACACTTCCGTTACCTACTGAATTTGTCTTTTGTGTTATACATGATTGTTACATATTTTTAACCAGATTTCCTCCGGGTGCTCCGGTTTCCTCCCACAGTCCAAAGATGTGCAGGTTAGGTTGATTGGCCATGCTAAAATTGCCCCTTAGTGTCCTGAGATGCGTAGGTTAGAGGGATTAGTGGGTAAAATATGTAGGGATATGGGGGTAGGGCCTGGGTGGGATTGTGGTCGGTGCAGACTCGATGGGCCGAATGACCTCTTTCTGTACTGTAGGGTTTCTATGATTTTATGATTACTTAACCTTAATGTGAATTTTAACCTGATGACTAAACCTTTATATGAATTTTCAATGCAAGTTACACTGCAATTCAGCCTTAAAGTTGCGAACACGTTTTACAGAATCATAGAATCCCTATAATGCAGAAGGGGGCCATGCGGCCCATCAGATCTGCACCGACTTTCCGACAGAGCATTTTACCCAGATCGACTCCCCACCCAAACCCTGTAACCCCACGTATTTACCCCATTATTCCCCCTCATCTACACATCTTGGGACACTAAGGGGCAATTTAGCATGGTCAATCCACCTAACCACCACATTTTCGAAACTTTCTTGAATAAAACGCTTTTACCAATATTATTTTTTAGTCTGATTTCAATTACCGTGTTCCAGCTCATTGTACAGAATCCTTTTTGGCATTTTGAAGTATCCCAAAAGGGCAACACAGTGTGACCAGCACATCAGGCTTGCCTCAAGTCAGTGATTTTGGTACACTTGAGGATTGTATACTTGGCAATTTTTTCTTGGCACTTGATGTGTATTAAGTAGCTCAGGTGTTTGAGGTAGGTGTTTTGAACTTAATCATATCCTGGCTTTGGGTAAGATTTTTCAATCTTCTGGCTGCAGTGGTGGCTGTATTGCTGGAAGTGAGCTCTTCATCTATTAGTGCACCAGTTACAAAGATTTTAACTAGGTCAGTGAACTGGCTTATTACTGAATGGGCGACGATGATTTGGTTTTGTGTTGTACTTACCAAGAGTTGGCTGATGCATAAAACTTTGTTTTTTTCAGCACCATGTGACTGTTTCAGTGGAGATTCTGCTTTGTCAAGGGAAAATGCTTGCTCAGAAATGATATTATTTTGAAGTGGCAGGTAGAAGTGAGTAACAAACATTGGCTGGGATTCTCTCAAAACATTCTAAGTTCCCAACGTGTGGAAAAATGGGAGTAAATCCCGCTGGATTTTTTTACTGTGATTTCTAGAATAAATCTCCGATACTCTGTGCATCAGAGTGCCCTAGCGTGATTCACTCTGGAAATCTGGGGTGGAGCCTATTCCAACCCAAGAGACCGGCAGCATAGCGCTGCGTGGGCCACTGCACATGCACCGATCTGTCAGGGCGGACATTAGCACATGCTCATTGCCAGCCTCCAGATTGCTGGCCAGCCTGATCACTGGCCAGCCCCACAATTGCAACCCCCCCGTCGCTGGCCTTCCAACCACCACAACCGCCCCCCCCCCCCCCCCCCCCCCCCCACCCACTGATCGCTGGCCCCCCCTTGGAGTTTGTGCCTCAACTGTGTCCTTTTCTCACTATTGTTCGGTTTGTTAGAAAGTGGAAGTTGAGACGTAAGGAAATGTGGAGTGTGAAAATTACCTGTTTAATAGGAATTGTAGGCTTTATTTTTAATTCAATTTCATCCTCTCACCATCTACCTGCAATGCACCTTCAACCCAGTTTGTCTTAACTGCTGAACTTACCATTAACAAAGCAGCTGGCCCAGTAGAACTTTAACTCATAAGTACAGTAATGCTGTAGGCTCATGAAAATGTACAGCAAGTTATTGGACCCCAAATGCAGCAAAATTGCAAAATCCTGATGCTCAGGAATTTTAGTTCCTTCATGGTTAAAGTTACCAAGAATCTAAATTCCTTTTGTAACATTAATTTCAACAAGTTGCAATTGTATTACACCGTTAACTTAGAAACCATCCCAAGATGGCGAGACAGGGAGAGAGAGATTTAGAAAGGCCCAGCGACTAAGGGAAAGTTTCAGAGCCAACGGCGGATCTATTTGAATCATGGATGTGCAAACTGGCAGAACTGGGGGAGTATAATTGGGTTATAGAGCTAGAGGAGGTTACAGAGATGCTGTGCCATGATAACAAGGCCATGGAGGGATTTTAAAACAAGCTTATCGAGGCATTAATAGACAGAGAGTGACTGTAGGTCAGTGAACACAGGAATGATGGGAGAATGGGCCTTGGTGTGTGCTAGGATAGGAACAACAACGCTTTGGAAGAGTTCCAAGTGTGTAAATTGGTAGTCAGTGGGGAAAGCATTTGGATAGTCAAGTACAGAGGCAACAAAGTAATGGATAGATTTTTCAACAGCAGATAAGCAGAGGCAGAAGCGAAGACATGAGATGTCAGGGTGGAAAATAGGTAGCCTTGGTAATGGAGCAGATAGGTGGTCAGAAGCTCAACTCAGGATCAAACAGGACACCAAAGGGAACAGTCTAGTTCAGCTTAAGAAGGTGGTTAGAGAGAGGGACCATTCGTTGGTGACTTGGAAATAGAGCTTGTGGCAGGAACTAAAGATAATTGCTTTGGTCTTCCCAATATGAAATTGGAGAAAAGTTACCAATTTAGGTTATTTTGTTGGAAGGTCTACATTTCCTATTTCCAGTCACTGAAAATTTTATTTAAGGTTGCAATATTGCTTTCATATGTTCCAGGCATCAATACTGAGATCATATTTTCCAACAGGATACAATTTTCTCATTCTTAGAGCAGTAAATAATACAAAATCAATTCAAACAACTTAGCTCTTCAAATCCACTTGATATTTCAATGGGAAAGGAATAATTGAAGATTGCATAATGTTATAATTGTGTTATTTGGAGGCCATTTACAGAAGAAATCCAAGCACCCAGCAATTAACCAACAGAAACGTCACAATATTCAATGTCCAACAGGTTTATTTGGAATCACGAGCTTTTGGAGCGCTGCTCCTTCACCAGGCGAACAAGAAGCAGCCCTCGAAAGCTCGTGATTCCAAATAAACCTGTCAGACTTTAACCTGGTGTTGTGAGACTTCTTATTGTGCCCACCCCAGCATCTCCACATCACAATATTTAACGTGTTTCAACAAAAACGAACTTCAGTTTTTAAAGTTTATTTATTAACGAACTAACAGAAAGCAAGGAGTGGGGGTAAATGGGTGTTTTTCTGGTTGGCGATCATTGACTAGTGGTCTGCCTCAGGGATCAGTGTTGGGACCGCAATTGTTTACGATTTACATAGATGATTTGGAGTTGGGGACCAAGTGTAATGTGTCAAAGTTCGCAGATGACACGAAGATGGGTGGAAGAGTAAAGTGCGCAGAAGACGCTGAAAGTCTGCAAAGGGATATAGATAATCTAAGTGAGTGGGCGAGGGTCTGGCAGATGGAGCACAATGTTGGTAAATGTGAGGTCATCCATTTTGGTAGGATTAACAGCAAAATGGACTATTATTTAGATGGTAAAAAATTGCAGCATGCTACTATGCAGAGGGACCTGGGTGTCCTTGTGCAGGAATCTCAAGGAGTTGGTTTGCAGGTGCAGCAGATAATTAAGGCGGCAAATTGAATTTTGTCCTTCATTGTTAGAGAGATGGAGTTTAAAAACAGCGAGGTTATGTTGCAGCTGTATAGGGTGCTGGTGAGGCCACACCTGGAATACTGTGTAGAGTTTTGGTCTCCTTACTTGAGAAAAGATATACTGGAGGAGGTGCAGAGGAGATCCACTAGGTTGATTCTGGAGTGGAGAGGGTTGGCTTATGAGGAGAGACTGAGGAGACTGGGGCTATACTCATTGGAATTCAGAAGAATGAGGGGAGATCTTATAGAAACATATAAGATTATGAAGGGAATAGATAAGATAGAAGCAGGGAAGTTGTTTCCGCTGGCGGGTGAAACTAGAACTAGGAGGCATAGCCTCAAAAAAAGGGGAAGCAGATTTAGGACTGAGTTGAGGAGGAACTTCTTCACACAAAGGGTTGTGAATCTGTGGAATTCCCTGCCCAGTGAAGCAGTTGAGGCTACCTCATTGAATATTTTTAAGGCAAGGATAGATAAATTTTTGAACAGTAAAGGAATTAAGGGTTATGGTGAGCAGGCGGGTAAGTGGAGCTGAGTCCACAAAAAGATCAGCCATGATCTTATTGAATGGCGGAGCAGGCCCACTGCATGTAAAGTGAAATTAAACAAAACATGCACCACTAACATAAGTTTTTGTAAGCTATATAGCATTATGCTGTAAACTACCAGAGTTCCCTTATCTTACCAAAGGGTCACCCACTTCTCTGAGACCAAACCAAAGGTATACCACAGAACCCCACCAATTACTCTGATTTCTCTTCCAGCCCCAATTTACAAGATTTTAATAGCCAAAAGCTAATGCAAGGACCTCCAAGTGGCTATCAAATTTCTTCAAAAACCTCATGGGTCTGGATTCCACAGCAAGCACAGGTTTCCTTGCAACTCCTGCGCAGTGGTTTAAAACATCAGAAAGCATCCTTGGTTTCCAACAGCCCACTGCTTTCAAACTGCAACCAGCCAATTACTTCTGGAACTCCCAACTACAAAAAGGTTAACCGCCTTTCACTGAAGATGAGGGTAGATTTCTTCCTTTAGCTTCCAGCTAAGTTAATCTTCTAGTCATTTTCCCCCTTTCTCAACCTTGTCTTATAATGAATTCCAACTCCCAGTCCCAGGCTGCATCATGGATGTCATTAATTCTACTTGACTTCAGGTGGAAGTCTAGCGTTACCCCTCAACTTCCAAGGAGCTACAAGCTGCACAGGACCCAAAGTTGACACTATCTTGCCTGCTGGCTATTACTAACTGAATTCAGAGATGACTCAAAATAAAGAATCTCACTAAGCTCCACCCATTTCTATCTGGTTCCAGATAGGAATGCAAATGATCTATCTTTAATTCCAAAACTTTTGATAATTCTGAAAAACATGAATAACTTATATTTTTTACTGGAACAACTGCAGATGTCATGTGTCCAGTTCTTCAGCTAAGCAAGACAACTTGCTGTTTTACGATCTTACCTTTCTAGCTGTTAACTTCTTAAGTCGACATGATTCCAACCATTTAATTATGATGAACTCCAAACTTGTCTGAATTTTGGGGATGCTTATCAGTTTAACTAGATTCCCCCTGCAGCTAAAACTTTAATTCATAAAACTAAAATTTATATTCTATGAATTATGAACTAGATCGTCACAGCCATAGTGTGGAAGAAGCACTCTGTTATTAATATTTTATGATGCCATATCAAATTCCCAAATTGCCATATCTGTACCTTTCCTGCCATAATTTAGTAAATGTATGAACTTCAAACATGATAAACAATGGAATCTTGTCACCGTAGGCAAAATTTTCCGATACTTACTCAAAGTGCTGGCTCTGGCAAGAAAACTAGCGTGCAGCTCCTTGACTGCACAGCTGGCTTTTCTCACCAGATAATGCAGCACTTCGAGTAAAAACAGTGCTGCAAGTATCTCTGATGCCATCGCCCTGGCAGGATGATGCCTGATAGAGGGATCGAGATGCCCGATAGAGGGATCGAGGTGCCCTCCAGGTTGCCCCAGGACAGTGCCAAAGTCCTGCCTGAGTATGTCCCTCTCCTCCCAGGAGCTATACTTACCTGTGCGCCCCTGGTGGGTTCCCTGTGCCTGGTTCCTGTTATTTGAACACAGTTGTAAACGTCGCTGATGTGAGTTCGTCGGTGAATGGGGAGAAATGGAAATGAGGCTCCCGATCTTTTTGGGCAAGAACGTTATGTCACCGGCAACGGGTGGGGAAAAATCAGCAAACGAGATCTCACTGCCGAGATTCTTGTTTCAGTGGTCTCATATATTCCACTGGTACCGCCATTTTCAACCGCAGTAAACGCTGGCAAAAAATCCCAGCCTACCGAGCTTATTTGAATTTCAGGGATATTTATTCCCCCATTTTTTACAGTTGAAACTTTAATTCATAAAGCTAAAATTTATATTCCAGAATATAAGAATTATGATCTAGATATTCGCAGCAACAGAATGGAAGAAGCAATGCCCGTCAACATCCATTATTACTATTTCAGGTTTGCCATATCAAAGTCCCAAATTGCCATACCTGTACTTTTCCTGCCTTGATTTGGCAAACATGATAAGTAAGGTGATGGAATCTTGTCACTGTGTATTTGCTTTTGAGAAGTCAGGTGACTTAGAACATAGAACATAGAACAGTACAGCACAGAACAGGCCCTTCGGACCACGATGTTGTGCCGAGCTTTATCTGAAACCAAGATCAAGCTATCCCACTCCCTATCATCCTGGTGTGCTCCATGTGCCTATCCAATAACCGCTTAAATGTTCCTAAAGTGTCTGACTCCACTATCACTGCAGGCAGTCCATTCCACACCCCAACCACTCTCTGCGTAAAGAACCTACCTTTGATATCCTTCCTATATCTCCCACCACGAACCCTATAGTTATGCCGACTTATAACGTAAAGCCATCTTTCTTCTGCAATGGTTTGTTTCTGGTCATGCTACTGGGATAAGCTGCTGGTGCAAGTGCAACACTTAGAACCACTTCTAAATTTTGAAGGAGATCATAACACAAAAGATGCCTCATGCAACTTATTGAAAATTCCACCAAACCAATCTATTCAGACTCTGCCTGTTAAATTCCACTTGATATTGACCTGGGACAGGATCTGCTGCAAATTCGGAGGGCACAGATGATCTCTGGAACAAAAGGGAATTCATCCAGCAAGTAATTTAGTTGTTTTCTTTGGTTCACATTCCCCTGCAACATTGCTATTGACTGATCAAGTACACAGGGTCCAAACAGAGATATTCACATTAAAATTGTAGTTTCTACTTCAAGCTAAATGTCCAAATGAGCTAAATGAAATCTAAGTTTACTAAAGGCATGCAAGCTATTTTAGGTAGTTGCATGACAATTATTATCCACGGATACTTGCCCATAGATGTTCAGCATGTAGCTGTATGCATTAGACATGGTGGTAGTAACAAAATAAAGTGCACTCTACAAGCCATTTAGGGCACTGTAATTTAGTTCCTGATTTACTTAGTTCTGGAACTACAAAGGTTTGATTATTTTAAGCAATATGGGCAAATTCCAATACAATATACTTGCACATCTAAATCATACTAATAAGAAAGTAGAAATATCAAGCATTACAATTTCTTGTTTGAAATGTAAAGTAAATATTACCTTAAGAACCTCAGTTGTTTCCAAACTTACAATCCAAATGCCAGAATACAGAGAAATGATTAACTATATGTGCCTCAATCTTACTATGCTGAAACCAAACCGACCAAACAATTTTTTATGCAATAGTTTTTAGATTACAAGCATCAGTTGTGAAAGAAGCATTCATAAGTTATATCCCAGTTAGAAATAGAAATAATCGAGAGCACTTGGATAACTGGATACTACTCAATAGCTTTTATCAGAGAACAATTAACAAATATAAGAACATAAGAAGTAGGCCATTTGGCCCCTCGAGCCACCTCCAACATTCAATAAGATCATGGCTGATCTTTTTGTGGACTCAGTTAGTTCTGGTTTCACCCGCCATTGGCAACAACCTCCCTGCTTCTATCTTATGTATTCCTTTCATAATTTTATATGTTTCTTTAAGAACCTCATTCTTCTAAATTCCAATGGGTATAGTCCAGTCTATTTAATCTTTCTCCATAAGCCAACCCTCTCAACTCCGGAATCAACCTCGTGAAGCGCCTCTGCACCTCCTCCACTGCCAGTATATCCTTTAAGTAAGGAGACCAAAACTGTACACAGTACTCCAGGTGTGGCCTCACCAGCACCTATACAGCTGCAACATAACCTCCCTGTTTTTAAACTCCATCCCTCTAGCAATGAAGGACAACATTCCATTTGCCTTCTTAATTATAATGCAGAAGGACACCCAGGTCCCTCTGCACAGCAGCATGCTGCAATTTTTTACCATTTAAATAATAGTCCATTTTGCTGTATGATGGATGACCTCACATTTACCAACGTTGTATACCATCTGCCAGACCCTTGCCCACTCATTTAAACTATTCATATCCCTTTGCAGACATTCAGTGCCCTCATCTTAGTATCATCTGCGAACTTTGACACACTATACTCGGTCCCCAACTTCAAATCATCAATGCAAATTGCAAACAATTGCGGTCCCAACACTGATCCCTGAAGCACACCACTAGTCAGTGATCACCAGCAGAAAAACACCCATTTATCCCCACTCTTTGCTCTCTGTGCGAGTTAACCAATCCTCTATCCATGCTAATACATTACCCGTAACGCTGTGCACCCTTATCTTATGCAGCAATCTTTTGTGCGGCACCTTGTCGAATGCCTTCGAGAAATCCAGATATACAACATCTACCGGTTCCCCATTGTCCACCGCGCTCGTAATGTCCTCAAAGAATTCCACTAAATTAAACATGATGTGCCTTTCATGAACCCATGCCGTGTCTTCCCAATGAGACAATTTCTATCCAGATGTCTTGCGATTTCTTCCTTGATGATAGATTCAAGCATTTTTCCCATTACAGAAGTTAAGCTACCCACCTTTTGTCTACCTCCTTTTTTAAACAGTGGCATCACATTTGCTGTTTTACAATCTGCTGGAACCGCCCCAGAGTTCAGTGAATTTTGGTAAATTACCACAAGTGCATTTGCTATTTCCCCCGCAATCTCTTTTAGTACCCTGGGATGCATTCCATCAGGGCCAAGAGACTTGTCTACCTCGAGTCCCATTAGCTCACCTAACACTGCTTCTTTCGGGATAATGATCGTTTATAGATCCTCAACTGCTATAGCCTTCTTGTCATCAATTTTTGGCATGTTACTTGTGTCTTCCACTGTGAACACCGAAACAAAACACCTGTTCAATGCCTCGGCCATTTCCTCATTTCCCGTTATTAAATCCCCCTTCTCATCTTCTAATGTTTACCTTAACCACTCTCTTTCTTTTTATATATTTGTAAAAACGTTTGCGATGTTTTTATATTCTGAGCTAGATTACTCTCATAATCCATCTTACTTTTCTTTATAGCTTTTTTCTGTTGGCCTTTCAAGATTTCCCAATCCTCTAGTTTCCCACTAATCTTTGCCACTTTGTATGCACTTTCAATTTGATACCCTAGATACCATGGTTGATTATCCCTTTTTCTACAGTCCTTCCTTAACACCGGTACATACTTTTAGTGAACACTGTGAAAAATCACTTTGAAAGTCCTTCACTGTTCCTCAATTGTCTATTATGAAATTATTGTATTTTCATTAAGTAGGTCCACTAATTCACAAAAGGTAGCAAAGTAATGTATAGCTTGGCAAAGCACCTATAAACAAAGCATATCACCTCTGTGGCTTTAAGCAAGCATTTGCAATTTACTACAAAGCTTAGCTCCTGGAAGGTGCTAAGCTCCTGCCAAGTAACTAACCAAAGAGATCCCTGATTTGATGCTCTTGAACAGTTATCTGTTTGTGGTTTACAACCTTTTTAAATGTGGGGGAATCCCATGCAAATACTGCCAAACATCTTGTACCGCCTGCCTAAATTCTGAAACACAATACCCAACTACCCAGAAGAAATGTTGTAATATTGGCAACAAGCATGTAGAAACACATCAGACAAAATACAACAGTGCAATTTATTTAAATAGCAAAAATTCTGAAGAATTGTTTAAAATGCAAATGAGGTGAAACTGAGGATGGGCACAAACATTTTTTAATGATTTTCTAAAAGTATTCACAATGAAAGCCTTAAGCAATTTCCCTTCCACATCCCAAAAAAGTACCAAGACAAACTCAAGTCTTGAAAGTAACAAGATACATCTAAAAGGGTTCTATATTTGACTCTGGGATGAGCTTCCTGATACTCTCGCCACCAAGACGGAGTGCTTCCACCTCCATAATATTACCCGCCTCTGCCCATTTGCTGCTTAAATATTTAACCAGGCCTTTGTTACTTCTGGATTTGACTATTCCGATGCTCTCCTTGCTGGTTTTCCACCTTCTACTCTCCATAAACTTTAGCATCCAAAACTCCACTACTCATATCTCAACTTGCACTAAGTCATGTTCTCCTATCAGACCCGTGTTCGCTGACCTACATTGGCTTTTGGTGCAACAATGCCTTTAATTTAAAATTCTCATCATAGTATTCAAATCTCTCCAAGATATGGCACCATTTCAAGAATGGGCAAACTGGACTCGCAGCAGATGGGGAGGGAAAAAACATGAGGGAACGATCTAGTTGACTTCGTCCTCATCAATCTACTGGTACAGATGCACCTGTACATGATGGTATTGGTGAAATGATCACTACACAGTCCTTGTGTGAACTAATTCCTGTAATCACCTTCCATCATCTTGTGTGGCACTGCCATCACAATAAATGGGATAATTAAGAACAGATCTAACAATTCAAAACCAGGCATGTGTGAGGCATTGTGAAGCACCAGCCTATCACTTCAGTCCAGTGTCTCAGGCCAAACTAAGTTCAGCTGCTTCATCAATGACTTTCGACCAAAGGCTTCCAGCATAATTAAGGCCAGAAGTATGGCAGTTTCAGGCCAGAAATATGGCACTCAGTTCCATTTGCAACTTCCCAGCACACAGTTCCATTTGCAACTCCCCAGCACACACGCAGCGAGACTTGCAGCATCCTGACTTGGGCCAGTAAATGGCAAGTTAACAGGTACGATTCACAAATGCTGGGTAATGACCATTTCCAACAAGTGAGCCTCTTACTTTATCTCCATGACACTCGCTACAATTGTCAAATCCCCATCAGCATTCAGCAGAGCATGGTCAACCACCTAAATGCTGTGGCCACTAGAGCAGGTCAGAGGCTAGGTACTCTACTGAGAAGCTTACTTCCCCAAATTGTCAGTTACAATTTAGGAGCATGATGGAACGTTTTTCACTTGTTTAGAATGGTATAGCTGCAAAAGCCTTAAGAAGTGCTATACCATCCAGGACAAAACAATCCATTTGGTCAACACTATCCATTTGCTTAAATATCATGCTCTCTATCTCTGGATAACGTTAGCTGCAGTATGCACTAAATACAGCTTCTACTGCAGCAAAATGCCAGTTTCTTTAACAGAAATCTCCCAAAACCTCAAAGTCACCATCTGGAAGGACAAGGGCAGCAGGTGGATGGGAACAACACCACCAACAGCTCAGTGGCAACTAGAGATGGATAATAAATGCTATTCATGCCAGCACTGTCCATAACCTAACAATGAATCAAAAAATATTTTCAACAAACTTCTGGAGTGCTGGACACAAAAAAACCCCTGGATAAATTTATGAAACAAACGGGATGCCACAATGTTGGGTGTAAGATAGCTATGGATGGATGAACTACGATATGCCAAATATCAACGATTGAGTCAAAAAACTACAAAAAATTAAAGATGCAAACTTTCTCAGAATATGCCATTGTCCTCTGATGTTGCAACATTCTGTGTCAGTCAGTGGGCAGAATGTAATTGTTCCTTCTGTGCAATACATTACTTCATTGGGCAATTGCTCAAAGAGTGCATCAAGGTGAAACATTGACAATTATTAAAAGATCAGCTGCAAACAATAAAAGAAAAATATGGATTTTGTGTTCTATGTAGTAGTCCAGAACCAAATAAACACAAGGCAATGCTGGAAATTAACAGCAAAAATCTACATTTTTCTATAATGTTTTTGGAATGGGGGATTAATAATTGAGAGAGACAATTCTAACAGATCAGTCCAAGACAGGAACTTAACCAAACCCACTGCCACTGAGAGCGCATTCTCATTTTATAAACAGTGAAGTTGTTTTAAGAGGCAAGTTGAGATGCTGTCAATATAATGAAATTGCACAATGTTTTAAAACGGGTAATCTGTCCAGATGCAATATTTTCATGCACAAATGTAACCACACTTCAACAGCAAGTGGATGATACAAACTGTGTAACAGTCACACTTGAGATAAGACAGTACATTCTAGCCTCAAGTTTCAGAAATAATCAACTTTTTTTTTCGTGCTTATCTGTGCACTAAGCACATAAAATCCAGCCTGGTTAAAATCCTGGAGTTATGAAATTTTAAGAGTGTAATATTTACCATACACTGTTCTGGATCTCTTAATAGCCATAATTAAGAGCAAATGAAGATTCATCATGCATTGGCTAGCTGCTTGGTTGAATGCCCACAGTTCAGCACTTGTGTTGGAAAGACGTTGGTGAAGTAGGAACAGTGGCATTTTTATGCACTTGTCTTAAAAGTGCAAAATGATTTGTTGTTCAACAGATATTGCGAACAATGAACACAAACAATTGATTGCTGGGTCCATTTACTAATGTGATTTCTGATGAACAGCACAACATTCAAAGAGGGACAGCAAGCATTCCTAGAGCATTCAGCTCTGACGAAGGGTGATCTAGACTCAAAATATTGGCTCTATTCTCTCCCCACAGATGCTGTCAAACCTGCTGAGATTTTCCAGCATTTTCTATTTTCGTTTCAGATTCCAGCATCCGCTGTATTTTGCTTTTATCTTCATATTCCCAATATTCTCGGTAACATTTTGCAGAGCCAAATTTATTTAAAAAACAATAATTCATTTCATCTCCTGTTTATGAATCCTTGATAGTTGCATATCGGCTGCTGCATTTCCCTAAATAACAACCATAACTAGAATTGTTGACTACAAATAGCTTTAAGGTGCTCAGAGGACATGAAAATACATCACATAAATATAACCTTTTCCTCCCTTCTTGTGGGTCACAACATGTCTCAGTTTTCTCATTTGTCACTTACCTTGTACCAAATATCTCAATTAAATCTTCACCTGATAGATTTTTTCATCTCCACATTGCACCTCATTAAAGCAGTTGTCCTAGATTATCTTTTCTGGTGCTATCCAATATATTAACCACTAGCCACATGGAAATCCAAACGTAGCTAACTGCATTTTGATTAATAAGCAAAAAAATGAGCAAAAGACCAGGATCTCAATATTCATATTCACAGGTTTTTAATGAGTTCATTAAAAAATATATTTCAAGTGATGTGGGTATCAATAGAAAGTCCAGCATTTGTTATCCATTCCTAATTGCCCTTGAACTGAATAACTTTCTCGGCCATTTAAGAGGCCGTGGATCTGAAATAACATGCAAGGATGGTAAGTTTCCTTCTCTAAAGGACATTGATAAACCATTTTATAAAAATTGATGATAGTTCCATGATCACTAACTTTGAATTCTATATTTATTAACTGAATTTAAATTCCCATCACAGCAGCTGGTGGGATTTGAACTCGTCCCCTTAGAGCATTATCCCGAGCCTCTAGGTTACTAGGCACTGACATTACAACTATGCCACTAATTCCCCCCTTATGCTTTTTAGTAAAATAGTATGAAACACAATAGAATTTTTATTGACTATTGAGTGTTTTACTTCATTGGTTACTGAAGTCATAGATATTGCAAAGTAAATATACGTATGTAAAATACATACACCATAGGGAGTGCATGCAAGGAATTCTTTGTGCAAACAGCAGACCATATCTGCATCTGTGGCAAGTCAGCAATTTAGACAGTGTTAGGATAATCTAAAACGAAATCCCACAATCTTCTTTTACTTTCCTGTGCTTCAAATATTTATCCACTTATTCCTGTAAAGGTGCAATTGTTTCTGCCTCATCTGCTCACTAAAACATTTCCAGGTTTCCATGTTTCTGCATTATCAAATTTCTCTAGCTTCATAATTTTAATGAATTCAAGTTGATGACTGTCACTAACACTTCAACCTGATGAAAGTCTAAATCTAGCACCTCTTAAATTAAGTGCAAACAATAGGTTGAGACTAATTCTTTGCACTTGGGAAAATGAATGAAAGGATATCCAATATGACATAAAATTTTGCTTAATTCAAATGCTTAATAATGTTAAGGATGGTTGTACAAGTCTTCCAAAATGACTTTGTTGGTAAATGCATGTGAACCGGGATAGCAAATAATGTTCTCATTTACGCAACAAATTTCGCATTCAGAATGCTCTGTGGCAGTTCAGTTGCAAGGAATCCCCTGCTTTGTATCATCCCAGTAAGAGTTTTAACAACACCAGGTTAAAGTCCAACAGGTTTATTTGGTAGCAAATGCCATTAGCTTTCGGAGCGCTGCTCCTTCGTCAGATGTGTTTACCCCAGTCCAACGCCGACATCTCCACATCATGACTACCATTGTATCATCCCAACATTTCCTCAGAAAAATAAACAAGTTTACACAGCCTCACTGTGGAGCCAAGTAATATTACTCGAGCTTAAAAAATACACCAGTACAGTACTAATATGAAGGCAAGTATACAACATTCAATATATTTTGCCAAAGCTTCCCTTTAAAACATTTTTTAAAAACTTGTTCATAGGATGTAGGCATTGCTTATACCACTCACATTTATTGTCCACCCCTAATTGCTGTTGAAAATGTGGCGATGAGTCACCTTCTTGGAGTCATAGAGTCAGAGGCTTACAGCATGAAAACAGTCCCTTCGGCCCAACTTGTCCATGCCACCCAGTTTTCACCATTAAGCTAGTCCCAACTGTCCCTGTTTGGCTCATATTCCTCTATACCAATCTTACCCATGTAACTGTCTAAATCAGTGGTTCCCAAATTTTTTTCACTGGGCCGCACTTTCGGAATAAAAATTTGCTCGCGCCACACCAAATTTTTTATTGATAAGAAATACATTCAAAAACAAAAAAAAAAAACTCCTAGCAGTGCTTGATTCATAACATAGAACACAACTACTTTATAATATGATCATGGGACATCCAGAAAGTATAAAACAATGCATCACTTGATGCTCTTGCTCTCACTTTGGAAAAATATCTATCCATGTTTAAATGTTTCTTTGATTGTCCTTGAATCTTCCCGCCACACTTGCCATCCTCTCTCACCGCACCCTTTGGGAACCACTGGTCTAAATGTTTTTTAAAAGACAAAATTGTACCCGTCTCTACTACTACCTCTGGCAGCTTGTTCCAGACACTCAGCACCCTGTGAAAAAAATGTCCCTCTGGACCCTTTTGTAACTTTCCCTTCTCACCTTAAACTATGTGTTCTAGTTTTAGACTCCTTACCTTTGGGAAAAGATATTGACTATCTACCTTGTCCATGCCCCTCATTATTTTATAGATCTCTGTAAGATCACCCCTAAGCCTCCTATGCTTCTGGGAAAAAAGTCCCAGTCTATCCAACCTCTCCTTATAACACAAAGCATCAAGTCCCGGTAGCATCCCAGTAAATCTTTTCTGCACTCTTTCTAGTTTAATATCCTTTCTATAAAAGGGTGACAAGAACTGTACACAGCATTCCAAGTGTGGACTTACCAATGTCTTGTACAACTTCAACAAGACGTTCCAACTCCTGTATTCAATGTTCTGGCCAATGAAACAAAGCATGCTGAATGCCTTCTTCACCACCCTGTCCATCTGTGACTCCACTTTCAATGAGCTATGAACCTGCACCCCAGATCTCTGTTCTATAACTCTTCCCAATGCCCTGCCATTAACTGAGCAAGTCCTGCCCTGATTCGATCTACCAAAATGCATCACCTCGCATTTATCTAAATTAAACTTTATCTGCCATTCATCAGTCCATTGGCCCATTGATCAAGATCCCATTGCAATCCTAGATAACCTTCTTCACTGTCCACTATGCCACCAATCTTAGTGTCATCTGCAAACTTACTAACCATACTTCCTAAATTCTCACCCAAATCATTAGTATAAATGACAAATAACAGTGGACCCAGAACTGATCCCCGAGGCGCACCACTGGTCACAGGCCTCCAGTTTGAAAAACAACCCTCTACAACCATATTTTCTGTCATCAAGCCAATTTTGCATCCAATTGGCTACCTCAGCCTGGATCCTGTGAGATTGAACCTTATGCAACAATTTACCATGCAGTACCTTGTCAAAGGCCTTGCTAAAGTCCATGTCGACAACATCAATTGCACTGTCCTCATCTAGCTTCTTGGTTACTCCTTCAAAAAACTCAAATTCATGAGACATGATTTTCCATTCACAAAGCCATGCTGACTGTCCCTAATCAGTCTTCGTCTCTCTAAATGCCTGCAGATCCTGTCTCTCAGAATACCTTCTAACAACTTAGCCACTACAGATGTTAGGCTCACCGGCCTGTATTTCCCAGGCTTTTCCTTGCAGCTCTTCTTAAACAAAGGCACAATATTTGCCACCCTCCAATCTTCAGACACCTCATCTGTGGCTGTCGATGATTCAAATATCTCTGCTAGGGGACCCACAATTTTCTCCCTAGCTTCCCACAACGTCCTGGGATACACTTCATTGGGTCCCAGAGATTTATCTATCTTGATGCACTTTAAGACTTCCAGTACCTTCTTCTCTGTAATATGTATGCTCCTCAAGACATGACTATTTATTTCCCCAAGTTCCCTATCATCCAGGCCTTTCTCAATCGTAAATACAGTACTAATGAGAAATATTCATTTAAGATCTTACCCAACCCTTGTGGCTCTACACATTGTTGATGCTTAAGAGGTCCTATTCTCTCCCTAGTTACTCTTTTTGCCCTTTCTGTATTTGAAGAAGTTCTATGGATTTTCCTTTGCCTTATCTGTTAAAGCAATCTCCAGTCCCCATTTTGCCTTCCTGATTTCTCTCTAATCTGACACTCTACATTCTTCAAGGGATCCATTTGATCCCAGCTGCCTATGCATGTCATATGCCTCCTTCTTCTTCTTCTTGACCAGGGCCTCAATATCCCGAGTCATCCAGGGTTCCCTAGTTCTACCAGCCTTGCCCTTCACTCAAAGGAATGGGCTTACCCTGAACCCTGGTTAACACACTTTTGAAAGCCTCCCACTTACCAGCTGCCTCTTTGCCTGCCAACAGACTCCCCCAATCAACTTTTAAAAGTTCCTGTCAAATAGCATCAAAATTGGTCTTGCCCCAATTTAGAATTTTAACTTTTGGGCCAGACCTATCATTCTCCATAGCTATCTTAAAACTAATGGAATTATGGCCACAAGTACCAGGCAATGACCATTTCCAACAAGAGACAATGTAACTCCTCTTGCAATTCAAAGTGTTGTAGTTCTTGCAGTGTAGATACACCCACAGTGCCGTTAGGGAACGAGTTCCAGAATTTTGACCTAGCACAGTGGAGGGATAGTGCTACATTTCACTTGGAGAACTTGGAGGTAGTGGTATCACCATGCACTTGCTGCCCTGAGTGATTCATCTGAGTGATAGAAATTAGCGGTATGGAATATGACAATGGGCCGGTGATGAAATTTTAAGCTGGTGGATATGGTGCCAATCAAGCAGGCTGCTTTGCGTGAAAGGCCTTTTGAATGCTGTTGGAGCTGCACTCACCCAGGCAAATGCATTCCATCACAATCTTCACTTGTGCCTTGTAGATGATGGAAAAGCTTTGGGAAGTCAGGTGGCAAGTGACTCGCTGCAGAATTTCCAGCATTTGACTTGCTCCTGTAGCCACATTATTTATTTGATTGTTCCAGTTTCTGATCAAATGTTGATCTCGAGGAACTCAGCAATGGCAATACCTCTGAATTGCAAGAGGAGTTACATTGTGTCTCTTGTTGGAATTGATCATTGCCTGGTACTTGTGTGGTACGAACATTGCTTGCCCAAGCTGGAATGTTGTCTTGCTGAATTCATGCACAGACTGCTTCATTATTGAGAAATTACAAATAGGGCTGAACATTGTGCAGTCACCAGTGAACATCCCCATTTTTCAGTTAATGATGGAGGCAAGGTCATTGATGAATCAGCTGGTTGGGCTTAGGATAATGCGTGCAATAATGTCCTGGACCCAGAATAATTGGCCACCAACAACTGCAACTATTGTAGTGACCATCATCAGATCTGCTAACAGTTAGAAATGTAATAGGTTTTAAACAAGACAGAGGGTTGAAAAAGAACAAAAGGAAAGATCTCTTATTGGGTGGAAGACAGAAGAGATTAAATGAGAGTAGTTTGTGGAAGAGGGCCGAAGGGGAAGTCAGCATGGCAGCAAGGAGAGAATTTAGCAGAGCCAATGCACCTAATCAGCACGTCTATCGGACTGAGGGGGAAACCAGAACATCCGGAGAAAACCAACGCAGACTCGGGGAGAACGTGCAGATTCCGGACAGACTGTGACCCAAGCCAGGAAATGAACCTGGGTCCCTGGCGCTGTGAGGCAGTGATTGAATAGATGTGAAACATAAAATGATCACCCAATGTAAAGTTGCCCACAATGCAAGCAGCAAATGCAGTATCTTAAATTCAAAGTACATGTCAATCACTGTTCTATATGGAAGAAACATTTGGGACGTTGAACAGCCAAGATGGAGGAGGTAAAGGGGCAGATGTTGTATCTCCAGCACTTGCATGGAAACAACCCATGGGAAGGAAAGGGGGTGATCAAGGAATGGTCCAGGATGTTTCCCATGGCACCACTCTGTCCTCTGCCTCCTGTAGTATTCAAGTGAATGTCAATACAAGCTCAAGGAACAGCACCTCATTTTTCGATTAGACAGTTGAGTGCCTTTTGAACTCAGCAGGAATTCAACAATTTCAGACTGTAATCTCTGTCCCCATTTTGTTTGCTTTTTCTTCACAAGGTTTTACCATAGCTTTCATCTTGTTTTTGCCTCTGGAAAGCAGTTGGTCATCATCCTGGGTGGCACAGTAACAGTGGTTGGCACTACTGCCTCACAGCGCAGGGACCCGGATTTGATTCCTGGCTTGGGTCACTGTCTGTGCGGAGTCTACACATTCTCCCCGTGTCTGGGTGGATTTCCTCCGGTTTCCTCCCACAGTCTGAAAGACATGGTTAGGTGCATTGGCTCTGCTAAATTCTCCCTCAGTGTACCGAAACAGGTGCCAGAGTGTAGGGACTAGGGGATTTTCACAATATACTTCATTGCAGTGTTGTCAGTCTGTGACACTGACAAATAAACTTTAAACTTTATTTACACATCCTTTGTTTCCTTATTTGTTCCATCACCAATCACTTTGGCCCTTTACCACAAACCACGCACTCTTCTGTCTTTTAATCTCTCCTGTTTTCCACCCAGGCTTTCTCTTTTGTCTTTTCTCATTGCCGCTGTGACCACTCCCTCCCCCGCTCCCCCCACCCACCCAACAACAACCCATTTCATTCGCTTACAACCTATTGCGTTTCTAAGTTTTCTAGTTCTGATGAAAGGTCACCAACTTGGAACAGTAACTGTTTCTCTCTCCAGATACTGCTTGATTTGTTGAGTATTTCCAGCATTTTCTGCTTTCACTTCAGGCTGCTCCCTGTAATGTTCCAAAGTGAGTTGGAGAGGCAACTCTAGCGTCTTCAGGTTAGTAAGCGAATAAAATCACTTCTCCAGGACTTAAGATTTTCTTTCATTGAAAAGATGGATCCATATAATGAACAAAGTACTACCCCACTTCTTTTGTTCCTTTCTAATTCCAGTGTTTCTGAATGGAGGCTACATCAACATATGCCAAAGATTTCAGTTGTACTGATATGCTATATTTTCAGTCAAATTCAATATCTCCATGAATCAACTCTTCTTTATTACCTAGTCAGGTCACACTGTTTACCAAATTTCTTCCTAAATCAGTCTCGCCATATTATAAAATTATGGAAAGAGGCCATTTGATCCATTGTGTTTGGCTTGGCTCTAATCTCTTAAATTTTAAGTGCCATATATTTCGTAATGCACACCAGTTAACAAATATGCAACATACTCTGGTTCAAGACAAGAAATTTGTTAATTTGCCGCAACTAACTTTACCAGTCCTTAGTCCAAAACCCTGTGCAGGCTATAGTACTCAAATCAGCTGCCAATGACAATCAAACACTGCTCCTCAAAGTATCTTAATAATAAGCTATTAACAGCTGAAAAACAAGGCTACATTGTACTATGCAAGTCTTTCTGGAACTAATCTGCTCCAGTGGAAAAGAATGTACGCAACAAGGCATTCATTCCCTCATCCCCAAATCCTCCCTCCCCCCCTTACATCAGCAGATCTCTATGGCTATTTGGCTACTTAATCAAAAACCTGTTAAAGAAAATGTCAAATATTAACTGCAAAATGTTACTGAATATGCCCTGTAAAGGTATGTTCTCAGTCTAATCATCTATACAGTTTGCAGTAAACAACATCAGCTAATTTGGGAAATTAGTTAAGCCAAAGGTCTGCAAGCACTGAACTAAAATGAACAGGGAGAAAATACATGTAATCACAGCAAAATAAATAAGTTACATACAACAGATAAAACATTAGTGTATAATTTTGCTTCTCCTACAGCAATTTTAAATTCACACTTTGCCTGTGCAAAACTGTTATACTAAGTATTATTTTAAGTATTACTTTCTACATTGAAAATAAATTCAGATTAGATCGAGAACAACAGATCTTCCATGGCATTGCAAGAGAAAATATTGGTTTAGAATACTCAGGGCACCACATTAAGAAAATCTTTTGTTAATTCATTTTCGGCGATGTGCGCGTTGCTAGCTGGGCCAGCATTTATTGCCCTTCATTTATTGCCTAGTTCCATTTCAGAAAGTGATGGTGAGCTGCATTCTTGAACTGCTGCAGTCCCTGAGGTCTAAGTGCACCCACAGTGCTGTTAGTGGGAATTTCAATATTTTGACCCAGTGACAGCGAAGGAATGGCGATGTATTTCCAGGTCAGGTTGGTGAGTGACTTGGAGGGGAACCTCCAGGTTGTGGCATTGCCACGTATCTGCTGCTCTTGGTCCTTCTAGACGGTCGTGGGTTTGGAAGGTGTTGCTTAAGGAACCGTGGTGACTTCCAGCAATGCATTTTGTAGATGGTACACACGGCTGCCAGTCATCAGTGGTGGAGGGATTGAACGTTTGTCGAAGGGGTAGCAATCAAGCAGGCTGCTTTGTCCTTGATGCTGTCAAGCTTCTTGAGTGTTGTTGGAGCTGCACTCATCCAGGCAAGGGGAGAATATTCCATTAAACTCAACTTGTGCCTTGCAGATGCTGCACAGGCTATGGGGGCCAGGAAGCGGGTTACAGCCCGCAGGATTCCAAGCTTTTAACCTGCTCTGGTAGCCACAGTATTTACAGATGCATCATAGAAAGCATTCTTTCCGGTTGTATCACAGCTTGATATGGCTCCTGCTCTGACCAAGACCGCAAGAAACTACAAAAGGTCATGAATGTAGCCCAATCCATCACACAGACCAGTCTCCCAATCATTGACACTGTCTACACTTCCTGCTGCCTCAGCAAAGCAGCCAGCATAATTAAGGACCCCATGCACCCCGAGCATTCTCTCTTCCATCTTCTTCCGTTGGGAAAAAGATACAAAAGTCTGAGGTCACGTACCAACCAACTCAAGAACAGCTTCTTCCCTGCTGCCGTCAGACTTTTGAATGGATCTACCACGCATTTAAGTTGATCTTTCTCTACACCCTTGCTATGACTGTAACATTACATTCTGCACTCTCTTGTTTCCTTCTCTATGAACGGTATGCTTTGTCTATACAGCGTGCAAGAAATAACACTTTTCACTGTATGCTAATACATGTGACAATAATAAATCAAATCAAGTCAAATCAAAATATGGCTAGTCCAGTTCAGCACCTGACCTCCGTTTTGCTGGGGTTCCTTGATGCCATACTTGTTCAAATGCTGCCTTGATGTCAAGGGCAGTCACTCTCACTTCACCTCTGGCATTCAGCTCTTTTGTCCATGTTTGAACCAAGGCTCTAATGAGGTCAGGAGCTGAGTGACCCTAGTGGAATCCAAACCGAGCATCCGTGAGCAGGTTATGCTGAGTAAGTGTCGCTTGATAGCACTGTTGATGACCCCTTCCATCACTTTGTTGATGATCAAGAGTAGACTGATGGGGCAGTAATTGACCAGGCTGGATTGTCCTGTTTGTTGTGTACAAGCCATGACTGGGCAATTTTCCACATTGCCGGGTAGATGCCAGGCTATAAAGACAATGAGCTTTAATTTGTTAGGACAGGATACCTTAGCTAGTTAAACCTTTTCCTGTAGCTTCAGCTCAATCTTTCTTTCTCCTGTTAAGTGGCTTGAAATGCTTTTCTCAGTTCATAGTCTGCTGTCTGACCTAATCCCCAACCTGAAAAATAAATACCAAATGGTACATGCCCCAAAGTGGATGACTGTAGCTTGGCACAGCTCAAGACATGATCTCAAAAGTAGTGAATGAAAAACTGTTCAGTTATCTTACCTCACACTCACTATTATTGAAACTCTCATGTGCAGCTTTTTCATCTCCAAGCTGTCACATTCCCAATCTCTCTTCACAGACCTCCAACAGTCCCTATTTATAAACCACAATTTGTCCAAAACAGTCAACTGAATTGCCAACTATATTGGCTTCACAAACCTGAAAGCACCAAATTCAAAATCTCTGTTCTCATTTACTAGCAAGTCAACAGGCTCAGCCCTGGGTACCACCAGAACTTTCTCCTGTCCTACCAATTGTTTTGAGACTGAATTCCTTTGATATTCCACTGTTCTCGAAGTCTGGACTCTGTTGGACCCGCACCTTAATGTTCTTCTGTCTTGTTTCCTCCCTTTAAAACTAATTTCTTTCGCCATACCTTTTGGTCACATCCCTTAATTTCTCTTCCCTTAGTTTGTGGTGTCCAGCTGTTGATTCAGAAATGTTTTGGAACATTCGATTGTTGAAGGCACTATAACATTCTACTAGTTGCTAAATGTGTCAATATTGTGGAGGTAACTGAAATCATGTACCACATTCTAATGGAGCATAATTTACAATAATGTATTGTGGTAAAGAAAATGACAAAATCTGTAATATTTTATACATCCAAAGTCCTGTGGGTCACCATTGATTAGAAAATTAACTGGACCAGTCGCATAATATTGCAACTGGTTGGAAGAAGACCTATGTTTTGCAGGAAGTTACTCACCTACCAACTCCTCAAAGTCTTTCCAACATCTCAAGGTGCAGGTCAAGAGTGTGATGGAATACTCTCCACTTGCCTGAATGAGTGAAATGCAGCACACGAGAAGTTCAACATTCCTTAAGTCAATGTAGGGAAGAGACTGGAGTGCATCACTGCCCTGTACATGTCACCTGGCTATAGTTGGCAATTCAGTTGACTGTTTCGGACAAATTGTGGTTTATAAAGGTTTTAGTTTTTGTTACAGTATATTAGAGATGCTTCTTTCAAAAGGGCACAGTGGTTAGCATTGCTGCCTCACAGCTCCAGGGACCCGGGTTCGATTCCTGGCTTGGGTCACTGTCTGTGTCCCCGTGTCTTGTGTGGGTTTCCTCCAGGTGCTCCAGTTTCCTCCCACTGCCCAAAGATGTGCTGGTTAGGTGCACTGGCCATGCTAAATTGTCCCTCAGTGTCCCAGGATGTGTAGGTTAGAGGGATTAGCGGGGCAAACATGTGGGGTTACGGGGATAGTGCCTGGATGGGAATGTTGTCGGTGCAGACTCGCTGGGGCTGAATGGCCTCCTTCTGCACTGTTGGGATTCTATGATTCTGTGTCACAGCGCCAGGGGCCTGGGTTCAATTTAGGCCTTGGATAACTGTCTGTGTGGAGTTTGCATGTTCTCCCCGAATGTGTGTGGGTTTATTCTGGGTGCTCCGGTTTTCTCCCACAGTCCAAATATGTGTGGATTATATTCATTGGCCATGCTCAGTTTCCCCTTAGTGTCAGAGAGATTAGCAGGGTAAACACATGGGTTTATGGGGATAGGGCCTGGTTGGGAGTGTTGTTGGTGCAGGCTCAATGGGCCGAATGGCCTCTTCCTGCACTGTAGGGATTCTATGATTAGTTCCACTTAATGCAAAACCATCTTATTGGATCAAAAAGAGGGAATCTTGTCACATTGAGCAACTAATAGAATGTTACAGTGCCTTCAACAATTGAAGCACTTCAAGTTGATCAGCATCCTATTTACATTCGCTCTCCACCACTAGAGCATTGTGCTACACTTTCTACAAGATGCACTACAGAAACTCACTAAGGTTTTTTTGGCAACACCTCCTAAACCAGCGACCTCTTGTACTTAGAAAGACAAGGTTAGCAGGTGCATGGGAACACCATCAACTGCAGGTTCCCCTCTAAGTCACACGCCTATGAGACTTGGGAATATATTGTTGTTCCTTCATTATCGCTGGATTAACATCTAGGAACTCACAAGCTAAAAACAACAGACAGTATCTTCACCGCAGGCACTACAGCAGTTCAAGAATTGTGCTCACCATTCACCTTTTCAAGAGTAATGAATGCTGCCAGTAATCTCCATATTCCGTGAATGGATAAATAAAATGTTGAAGACTATTTTTCAAAAAGGAATGTTTTGAATTGATACACTCATTCATTTGACTTCTACAATTTAACACCTTTAACTAGAAAGAGATAATACAAAATAATACTTACAGGTTGTATATTTTGTAATGGTTTTTATGCTTTGCATCCAGAAACCTAGGTCAAGACAAAATATTTTTTTAGACTTGATAAAATGGTTTGCAACAAAATCTGCAGAATTACACTCTTCTAAACACTAATTTGTAAATCAATGGAAATATTAAACATTTGTGTAGTTTCTCACCAACAATAAGATTATCATTTTGCATAATTTAGACAAGTTCCTTGAGATAGCCTTTTCTTTCAAAGGTTGATTAAACAGAAAAAAAAGGAAGTTGATTAGAAACACAGACTCCAACAAGAAAATGTAGCTACTAATGACTTCATGGTCATTAGCAGAATTTTTAAAAAATCTTAAATTGCAAACCAAAATCAATTACATCAATCAAGAGATATTGATAGATGGAAAGTGCTGAAACACAAAACGTATTTGACACCTTATTCATATAAAAAGCTTTTGGGAGTCAGAGGACTGAATTTGGATCAAATGTTCTGTTTAACTTCGCAGTGTATTTCATTAAATATTAAAAATATAAGGAAAGAAGAAATAGAACAGGCCTGGTCAGCAATTCAGTAAGACTGTGGCTGAACTTCTACATCAACTCCATTTTCCCTCCTTATCCCCATAATCCGTGATTCTCTTTGAGCCCAAAAAAACTATCTTAGTGTTAATATATATTCAATGACTCAGCCCTTTGGGATGGGGAATTTCAAAGATTCAAAACTCTCTGAATGACTAAATTTCATTTTAGTCCTATATGATCAAATCATATTTGATTATGTCCCCTAGTTCTAGACATTCAAGCCAGTGATTATGACCTTTACTTGGACAAGCAAAGAAATAGATGGGTTCTACAGGAGTTCTAAATGGCAACAGCAGAACCGCAAGTAAGCATGTTTGTTCGAAAAACTGGGAGCAGTGATATGACTTATTATTGTTGAGTCTAGAAGATAATAAATCATCTAATTCAAAAATGAGGTGTTGTTCCTCAAACCTTCGTTCCGCTTCATAAGAATGGTACAGAAGCAAACTTTAACCTGGTGTTGTTAAAACTCTTACAGAAGCAAAGGACAGAGAGGCAAGATTGGGAGTGGGACGGAGAATTGACAATTTTATTGCTGAATATACAGTCTACTCACATGCTGTAGGAATAAAGACCAGCTCGATTGACAATATTATAGAACTAATTAGCATCCACAATCTCCATAGAACTTGTCACAAAATGCTCCTAAATCAATTGCAATATGTTAAACTGCTGTCTATTAGGACTTCAAAAAAACCTATGATTAGGTATCTCACAATATGTTATTTTACAAGCCGGTATCTTGTGGCATCAGCAGGGACCTACTACAACGGTTTAGGAATTTGTTATGTTACCACAAGCAGAAAATTGTGGTTAATGACCGAGTCTGCTTGGGGGCTGGTGACTATCCGTTTGGGCCATTTTTCAAAAATAACTTTGGTGTAATGTTCGAAGAATTCCCCAAACTCATCTTGAAATCTGTGTGGGGGTCAGAAATACACAGGGAAAAGAACTTTTGTAACATATGCTGGGGGAATGGGCAAAGGTGGGAACTTGACCTTTAACTCAGTTAAGTGCAGTGTAATGCACTAACAAGCTACATGTATTAAAAGCAGTTGAGAGAGAAAGGGATCCTTGGCATTATTGTTTATAGCTTTCTAAATGTTCGTGACCAATGCCAAGAAGCCACAGCCAAAGCAAATAGGATACCGAGTTGCAGAATTTAAACTATTCAATATAAAACAAAGCACAATGTTTTGAAGTGGTATATGGGAGTGGAAACAGGGCTCTTGATATGTTTGGTGTTGAATCTCATACTTCACTGAGAAAAGGATGCTCGGTTAGCAAAATCTTCTTCAAATCTGCTTTCCAGAAAATACATGCACTGAAACTTGCAATGGAGGAAGAATACTCCTTATGAAAAAGCTCGAGTTAGAGATATTGACTCAACAGTTGATGCATGTCTCAGTCCCTCCATTGGATGAATATTTGTGTTTGGTTTGCTGCTGAATTGATGTCCTGTAACTCCTGCTGGAGGACAGCTCAGCAACAGCTTCTTAGGTAACTATTTGAATCTCAGAAACATATTGTTCCCTCCTTGAGTTTTCACTTTGGCTTGCAGGACATTTCACAGTTGCACAGCCTCGGCATTAAACTAATTTGTTAAATTATCAGTATCGAATTGTTATTTGGACCAGTAAGAAGTCTCACAACACCAGGTTAACATCCAACAGGTTTATTTGGTAGCACAAGCCACTAGCTTTCGGAGCGCTGCTCCTTCATCAGGTGAGTGGGATTTCAGTTCACAAACAGGGCATATAACGACACAAACTCAATTTACAAAATAATGGTTGGAATGCGAGTCTTGGACCAGCCAGATTTAATTAACTTGCTGGCTCCTGATTCAGAACGGTTGACTTTCTTTTGCGTTGTGAGCTTCTCAACTTATCCTGAGTCATAGAATTTGGGCCGAATTCTATATATAAGTTTAGTTTGAGAAACTGAGAAAATAATCAGACAGGTTCTGGGGACATAATGCTTGTGCATTTATTAGGCCAATGATTGGAAATAAGCCATTCTAAATGGACAACAGTTAAAGCCTTGGGGTAGACATATTATCCCACTTTGTTTGTACGAAACAACAGCAGTCTGCTCTGAAGAAGGGTCATCCAGACTCGAAACACTGACTCTATTTTCTCCACAGATGCTGTCAGACCTGCTGAGATTTTCCAGCATTTTTCTTTTTTTGTTTCAGATTTCAGTATCCGCAGTATTTTGCCTTTATATTAGTGCTTAACTCATGACACTTCTCTTCCAGGGATGTCTTCCCTGAAGTAGTACTGATCTTTTCTCCGATAGAATTTTTGTTTGTCGCTTTCATCCTGTCTACCTTCATTGCTTTCCATTTTCCTCTTGGTGTTCAACAAGATATTTAGCAAAACTCACTTTCACAAAGACATTAGGTTGATTGGCCATGCTAAATTGCCCCTTAGTATCAGGGGGACTAGCAGGATAAATATGTGGGATTACGGGGATAGGGCCTGGGTGGGATTGTTGTCAGACCAGGCTCGAAGGGCCAAATGGTCTCCTTCTGTAGAGATTTTATGATTCTTCTCTGGCTTGTAATCCTTTGCCCTCCACCTGAGGGTGACAAATTGAATGCGTCTTAAAAACAGTACATCAGACAGTGTAGCACTCCCTTAGTACTGCACTGGAGCATCAGGCTTGATTTTAGTGCTCGATCTGAAGTGGTACTTGACCCACACACAACCTTGTGACTCAGGCAAAAATAGTACCAACTTAATGTGGTGCGGCATGGTAGCACAGTGGTTAGCACTGCTGCCTCACAGCTCCAGGGACCTGGGTTAGATTCCCAGCTTGGGTCACTGTCTGTGTGGAGTTTGCACATTCTCCTCGTGTCTGCGTGGGTTTCCTCCGGGTGCTCCGGTTTCCTCCCACAGTCTAAAGATGTGCGGGTTAGGTTGATTGGCTATGCTAAAATTGCCCCTTAGTGTCCTGAGATGCGTAGGTTAGAGGGATCAGTGGGTAAATGTGTAGGGATATGGGGGTAGGGCCTGGGTGGGATTGTGGTCGGTGCAGACTCGATGGGCCAGATGGCCTCTTTCTGCACTGTAGGGTTTCTATGATTTCTATGATTAATCACGGCTGACATCGACTCAAATGCAGTATGAATAAAGAATCTGAACAGCACATTTGCGGAATTAGACATTAAAACATTACATTCCTCAATTTTGTTTTCCAAGTCAACCATAGCTTGGTGATCAAATGTGACCAAGAAATCATAAGCTGAGTAGATATGCTCTAGAGGTTGGTCAGATCTCATCAACACTCCCAATTCACAGTATAAGAAATGGCCAGTTTGGAAATGGAATAAACTTGAAAAGTGAACAATTATAAAGGATTCGCTAATTAAACTGCCTCTATTAAGACAGTGAAGATGAAAGTATTGACCTAATTCATCAGGGAATAAAGTGCGAAGTGGAGACAAGAGAGCTTCTTTAGTTTAGAAAAACAAATAGTAACAGTAGCACAGATGGTGAGCAGCTACAAGGTATGGAAGCACGAGATCAGTGACAGGACTTACCTATAATATCATAATATCAGTTTCCCCAAGACACAATCAAACTAGACTTTATTCTTACAGTCTATAAAGGATGCTTAAATAAAGAACGCATATAAAATTTTGAACGACGAGGATAATCTGTTATCACATTCCATATCCAATACAAAATATAGTTATTCTACACTTTTTAAAATAGTATGGTATTTCTTTTAAAATCGCTCCCAGGTACAGTTTAACATCCAACACATTTTCCTCTCATTAGTTCTGAAGTGTAAAACGGACTGAAAATCTGAACTCTGTTTTCTCTCCCTACAAATGCTGCCAGACCTGCTGCATTTTTCCAGCATTCTGTTAGTGTAACCAGATAAATTGAGCTGTCATTCATGCTCCTCTTTAAGCCATATTTCAGTAACAGCTATATCACATCACACTTTCAAGAGTCCACCTGTACTCTCAGTTCATCTTCCATATAGAGTTAGAGTCATTTATGGTGCAGAAGGAGGCCTTTTGACCCATCAAGTCCATGCCAGCTCTCTATGGAGCAATCCAGTCAGCCCCATTCCCTCGCTCATACCCCATAGTCCTGCAAGTATACTTCCTTCATTTACCAATCCAGTTTCCTTTTGAAATAATTGACCGCTTCTGCTTCTACCACCCTACTGAGCAATGAATTCCAGGTTATTACCACTCGCTGCATAAAAAAAATTCCCTCTGTATCTCTTGCCCAAGATCTTAAATCTGTGTTCTCTATTCCTCACACCATCAGCTAATGAGTTTATGCCTGTCCACCTTATCTCATTCATCCGTTCTCTGGTGCCATCTCACTCCTAGAAGGTTGACTGCTATGGACCTCTACCTGTCCTGTGACCCCCTTACATATTCCGCACAAGTCAACTGCTTCCAGTCATTTATATCCATCGGTCAATTCTCCCTGCTTCTCTCTGACATTTTCACCGGACTCCTTACATTGAAGTATATACGAATAATCACTGATTTACTATATTGTAGCCTTTATTTCCTTTGCCTTGCATACCCATTAATTTTCTGGCTTCCATTTCCAGCTTCGTTTAGCTTCCTAATGAATCTGTGCTCAAGGATCTTACCCACTGCCAAGCTAGTTTAAATCCTCCCCAACAGTACCAGCAAACCTCCTCACTGTGATATTGGTTCCAGCCCTGTTGAGGTGCAACCTGGCGAGCAGGTATAGATCCCATATCCCCGAGAACTGGTTCTAATGTCCTACGAATCAAAAGCCCTCTCCCCTGCATCATCCCTGCCACACATTCATTTGCACCATCCTCTTATTTCTGAATTCACTGGCAACAAGAGTACTATCTTTAAGGTTCTACTTTTTAATTTCTTTCCTAGCTCCCTAAGATTTGCCTGGAGGACATCATATGTTTTTCTGCCTATGTAAATGGTACGAAGATGGACCATGGCATTTGGCCGTCCACCCTCCCGCCTCAGTGCTCCACAGCCATTCAGGAACATCCTTGACCCTTGAGCACCAAGGAGGCACCATTTCATCAGCAGTTGCAGCAACACTCATCGGTTTCCCTAACTACTGAATCCTCTCTCACTGTTGCTTTTCAGACCTCTACCTCCACCATTTTCCACTGCACAGAGCCGCTGCTGTTCCTGGTGCTGGCAAAATGGTCGAGTGGTGGGATCGCATTGGGAGCTATCCCAACACAGCACCCCAACATTTCACTCCCGGACCACACCCATAAGCCCACCACCTGGCAGACGGTAAAAACTTGCCCTTTGTTTCTCTCTCCACAGATGCTGTCTGATTTCAATAGCTCCAGCAATGTCCGTTTATGTTTCCAATTTCCAGCATGCACAGTATTTTGCTTTTTATTCCCTAAAAATTCTCTTTTATCACAGATATGGTAAGGTGGCAGACTTTGAGATCTAGAGCACTCTGTTCACGTTCATCATTTCAAGAGAAAATGATAGTGAAGTAAGATACTGGAAAAGATACCAACAATGCATTAAAAATTAACATAGGGACAGCACCGGTGGAGATAGTCCTCCCAGATCTCCTTGCAAATAAGTTTTGCGCCATCATTTTGTAAAAGTTTGTGAATCCAACACTGAAAAATATGAAATTATTGACTGAATACTAGTGGCTTAAGTTTGGGTTCTTGTCCATCAGTGCTCTCACTGTTAATGAGTTTTGTTTGTTATGGTAAGAATATTGGGTTTTAATTTTCAGACAAACAATGATTGAATTGTGGAATGCAATCCCCAAAACACCAACAAAAATCCTGAAATCTCTGGTCATAAAAAAACCTGCATTAAGAATTTATTTTTTGAGGTGTCAAATGTTGAGGGTTGTGACAGGTTTTGCAAGTTTGTTATGCTCATATAGAAACTTTCACAGTTTAAGCACTCATAGCCAATCAGTACTTTTTAAGAATGGTTGAACAAAGAACTGTTAGACTGTAAATAAATATAAAAACTATTTTGCATACCAATCGATTTAGTTAGGTGCTAAATGCTGGCCTGGACACCATGCGAACTTCCCAACTATTCTTTGACTAGTTCTATTCGCTTTATATGAGCCACAGAGAAAAATAATTGTCTTAAATATTTTATGCAACAATAATATTTCAGTCTTCCTTGAAGAAATAAATTTACGCCCACTGTTTACAAATTAATCTGTTGATGGAATCCAGAGAACAGCACTTGTACTATTGTACCATCTCTTATGATAAATGTCCGGTTTTGAAATGGGAGGAAATTACTTAGACAATGCAATATGTGGGTCAAATCAAGTTCAGAAACAGCTCATTTAAACACTTGTAATACCCCTTGCTGCAACAATTAAAAGGGAACTGTTGTATAAATATCATAGGTTAGATCAGTGCTGTCCAATAGGTTAGCCTTTAGCTATGTAGCCAATTGCATTTCGGATGAACAAATAAAAAATTGAGAAACAGACATTGGGCACGTGATCGCAACATTAATCTACAGTATGCAAGTATACTTTAACCCTCTAAACGCTGGTAAAATGGTAAGCAGAATGTGCAAGCGTTTTCTAGATTGTTGACTGTTTTAAGTATGCACATTCGGTACATTTACCTGTATAGTGAGAATGCTTTAAAGGCATTATCTACTAAAATATAATGGACAATGTTGCTTATGATGACCCGAAAAATTATAACAAAGATGTACTATCGACATGCCAATCAACAATGCAAAAAATGCAGTGTCATGCTTTCAGTGTAAGCTCATGAAAGCATAAGACCGGCAGTCCCCAAACTTCATATTCTCTATTTTCCAGCATTTACCCAAATTCAATTATTATCGAACAAAACACTGCTGAAATCTACATTTCACTTAAATTTGCCTTCCTACCTATAGAATGATGTGCTATGAGTGCATTTTGATTTAAATACATCTACTAAATTAGATGGCATCGTTGAGTCATTTTTGGAAGAAGAATAAAGGGGTCACGTACTTATTTCGTAAGCTTCTGAAGATCAGATGGCAGGATAATATACTGAGTGCTCACCAAAGATTGCATGCCAAGCATCGAAACCACATTGAGACAGTCACAACTGAATTGGGCTGGTCATGTAGCCCGAATACCTGATATTTGCTTACCAAAGCAAATCTATGGAGAGTTTGAGTCTGGGGTGCGCTCCCATGGCAGTCAAAGGAAGCACTACAAAAACGCTTTGAAGGCTTCACTGGCGAGTTTTCGTATTGACTTTTGAGTACTAGGAGAAACTCGCCCAGGATCGCTGCACTTGGCCCCACCAAATAAAAAGTGATACAGCCTCCTTCGAAAGCATGCGCATACAGAGTGCGAGAGAAAAAGCAAGGAAAGGAAATCACGAGCCATCAGCTCATCTAAAACTAAACTACCTGCAGTATCCCGTCTTATTTGCAGCAGAATGTTCCGGGCCCAGATCAGCCTTAGCAGTCACCTACGTATCCACCGGAATCCTACCAATCCCGCAGATGAACATGGTCACATTCACTTCGTAGGGTGAAGAAAGAGGGAAAATAAAGGTCTAAATGGAATAAAGGTACCAAGGGTGGTGGGATGCATTCATTTCAGAAGTAGCGGTGCAGTTTAAGTTGGTCATAAAAAAGCTAAAAATACAGTGGGTTCTATTTTTAGAGGGACAGCGTTAAAAACCAAAAAAGTCACAATAAAGATGCATAAAATCTTGGTTAGACCACATTTATCGTATCATGAACTGTTCTACTCTCCCAAGTTATTAAAAAGCATTTATACAGAGATTATGAATATATAATTTATTAGAATGATACTAGAACTGAGCAGTTATACCCATCAGGAAATATCAAACCGGCTTATGATCTTTTCTCTACAGAGAAGTCTGAGGGGTGATCTGATAGAGAGAGGTCTTTAGAATGAACGTGTTTGAAATGGTGGAAATGGAGAAAATGTTTCCAGTTACAGGTGAGACAAAAACTAAGAGATGTAAATACAACAATCACAAATAAATTCAATAGGGAATTCAGGAGAAATTGCTTTACCCAGAGAGTGATAAGAATGTGAGCTCATTATCACAAATAGTTGAGGCAATTAGCTTAGATGCATTTAAGGAGAAAGGAGACAGCGACAAGGAGGAAAGGAAATGTAAGGGTATATTGATGAGTTCAATGAACAGCATAAACACTGCATGCACCTGCTAGACTGAATGTTTCTGTATTGTCAATAAGATGCAATAATTGGATATGCAAATCATAATCTTGTTGGTGGAATACTTCTTTCGAAGAGATAGCATTTTGTACGTGAATTTTATTAGTGTTTGGTTGGTACATTGGTATTATGAATTGACCAAATAACTAATGTTACAATTTGCTCAACTACTTCAGTAGCAAATTCTCTAAATGCAGTACTGCTTGAGTAAAGATATCAGGGTATTAGAGCAAGCAGAATTACACAAAATCTAAACCACAAAAATGAGCTATTTTGATCAGTTAGTCAATGCCAGTGTTTATATCCTTCTTCCACTTCAATTATCTCCTCTCATCCTTTCCCTATTTTGCTCTATTCTATCTTATGTATGCATCAAGCCTCCTCTTCAATGCCTGAATGTTATCCACTTCAAACACTCCATAAGTCAACGTGTCCATATTCTCACTATTGTGAAAATAAATTCTTCCCAAATTCTTCATATGATTTGACTAATAACTCTGCCAAGTGGTTTATGCTCCTTCATATTTTTGAAGAGCTCTATCAGCTTTCCTCTTAGCCTTCTCTGTTCCAGAACTGAATCAATCTTCTTAACCCTTCCTGATAGCTGCACCCATTCAGTTATTTTAACATTTTTCTTCATGTTGTCCAGTGTTCCAATATCCCTTGGAAGTATAGTTTAACTAGTTTGGTATAAGTTTAAAATTTGAAATCCATTTCTTTGATTTCCATTATATTTTCCGTCTTGCAAATATACGAAATAGGAGGAACAGGACGACATTCGGCCCCTTGAGCCTATCCATCATTCAACAAGATCATGGCAGATCTGTTTGTTTCGAATTCCACATTCCCACCCACCCCCAATAACCTTCGATTCCCTTGTTTAACAAGAATCCATCGATCTACACCTTAAAATATTCAATAACCCCACATCCACCATCTTCTGAGATGATCCAAAGTTACACAACCCTCGAGAGAGAAAAATGTATCCTCATCTCTGTCCTAAAAGGTCGACCCCTAATTTTAAAAACATTCTCCTCCAATTCTGAACTCACCCACAAGATGAAACATCCTTTCCAAATCCATCTAGTCAAAGCCATTCGGATCTTACATACTTCAAAGTATAACATCCTTAATGCTCAATTCCTCTTGTAATAAAGAATAGCATTCCATTAGCTTTCTTAGTTACTTGCTGTACCTGCATATTAACTATGTGTAACTCGTGCACTAGGACACCTAGATTCCTCTGCACCTTTGAATTCTACAACCATTCCCCATTTAGGTAATATTTAATAAGTAATAACAATTCTTTCTGCCAGTGAACTAACTAAACATTTCACACAACTTATTCCATCTGTCAAATTTTTGCCCACTCGTTCAAATTAGGTATATCCATCTGCAACCTCCTATGTCCTCTGCACAACAAAATTTCCTACCTATTTTTGTGTTGTCTGCAATTTAACTACCATGCCTTAATTCCCTCATCTAAGTCATTGATGTAAATTGTAAAAGGTTGAGGCCCCAGCACACACCCGAGGGACCCCGCTCATCCTGACAATTAAAAAAAGACCCACTTATGCATACCGTTTTCTGCCAGCCAGCCAATCTTCTATCCATGCTGTTACCCACTAGACCATGATTTTTTTTCCATAATTATTTTTTAAGTCGTTTTATTGTCTCATTTTTAGTAAGGATTCTAGTACTGTATCTTTCCTAACACCAACATTAAGGTAACTAACTGGACGATGATTCCCAAATTAGTTTTATTGCCCTTTTCGAAGCTTAAAATTACATTTGAAATAATCAGAAAATGCTGGAAACACTCAGCAGGGCAGGCAGCATCTGTGGCGAGAGGAATAGAGTTAAATTCATGTTAATGACTTTTGGTAGAGTGGGAAGTTAAAGCTTTACCAATATTGAAGCAAATTCTTGCTCAATTGCTAACCTTTTCCAGTTTTGATGATGTAATTTATGTGAAACGTTAACTCTGTTCCTCCCACCACAGATGCTGCTGACCTGCTGATTACTTCCAGCATTTTCTGTTTTTGTTTCAGATTCCCGACATCCGCAGTATTTTGTTTTTGTTGTCAGCCTGTGAAATTCTTCTAATGTCCGGATGGCAAGCAGAAAGTTTCTTGGTCAGCCATAATGTAGAAGGCAATGGCAAATCACTGCAGTACTTTGCCAAACATATTCATGGGCCAATCCAATGATCACCAATGTCCTCTGCGGCATGATACTCCCACCAATTGAAGGTGTCCTTGATGTCTTTGAGCTTGTGCACATTTGTCACACATGCACAGTTTTCCCCATTAGTTAGATATATATCAGCGCCAAAGGGAATTTAAGCACTGCAATATCAGCACCCATTTTAAAACTGAAGTAGTCAGAGTACCGCTTCTGACCACTGCAGCACTGTGACTGGAGGGGCTGGAGAGCTGTCTGTTTATCAGCTTGGCTGGCAGCTCTTCAAGGCGGGACTTCCTTCAAGATGGCTGGAAGTCCCACCTATTACCTATCAAAGCTAATTGAGCATGAAATGGAAGTGGGTCTCAGTCGGCAGGGCCAGGTTACGCATTGACTCTGAGGATGGCAAGCGCTCATCAGCCCAGGTGGAAAGTAAATTTGGATTCTAGAATTGATCATTTATTAGTGTTTAATCAATTTCAGTACAGAATATGCCGTTAAATAGCAGGAAACAGGTTTCTTAACAGTTCACATAAAATGAGTCTGCTGCAAATGGGGCATCACCAACTGAAGCTTTCAGTAGCAGGTAAGCTGAGGCCTTACGAACATAAGAATTAGGAGCAGCAGGTCACGCAGTGCCTTGGGCTTGCTCCGACATTCAAGAAGATCATGGCTGATCTGACTATACCCTCAACTCCACGTTCCTGCCTACCCTCAATAACCTTTTACTACATTAATCAATAATCTATCTAACTCTGCATTAAAAATATTCAAAGACTGTTTCCACTGCCTTTGAGGAAGTGATTTCCAAAGACTCTCCACTAGGGTGGAGTTGAGCAATGTTACAGGGGTGGAAATCGGCAATCTTAGTTATGATGCAGTTATGTGTTCTGAAGCCCATCTTGGTGTCAAATATGACACCAAGGTTGAGAACAGTCCAGTTCAGCTTACATATTTGTCAGGGAGAGGATTGGAGTTGGTAAACAGGCTACAGATCCTGAAGCTGATTTAAAAATGGCTTCAATTTACCCAGTAAGAAGTCTCACAACACCAGGTTAAAGTCCAACAGGTTTATTTGGTAGCCAAAGCCACTAGCTTTCGGAGCGCTTGCTGCCCCTTTGTCAGGTGAGTGGGAGTTCTATTCACAAACAGGGCATATAAAGACACAAACTCAATTTACAAAATAATGGTTGGAATGCGAGTCTTTACAGGTAATCAAGTCTTAAAGGTACAGACAATGTGAGTGGAGAGAGCGTTAAGCACAGGTTAAAGAGATGTGTATTGTCTCCAGACAGGACAGTTAGAGAGATTTTGCAAGTCCAGGCAAGTCGTGGGGGTTACAGTTAGTGTGACATGAACCCAAGATCCCGGTTGAGGCCGTCCTCATGTGTGCGGAACTTGGCTATCAGTCTCTGCTCAGCGACTCTGCGCTGTCGTGTGTCATGTAGGCCGCCTTGGAGAATGCTTACCCGAAGATCAGAGGCGAATGCCCGTGACTGCTGAAGTGTTCCCCAACAGGAAGAGAACACTCTTGTCTGGTGAGTGTCGAGCGGTGTTCATTCATCCGTTGTCATAGCAACTGCATGGTCTCCCCGATGTACCATGTCTCGGGACATCCTTTCCTGCAGCGTATCAGGTCGACAATGTTGGCCGAGTTGCAAGAGTATGTACCGTGTACGTGGTGGATGGTGTTCTCACGTGAGATGATGGCATCCGTGTCGTTGATCCGGCACGTCTTGCAGAGGTTGCTGTGGCAGGGTTGTGTGGTGTCATGGTCACTGTTCTCCTGAAGGCTGGGTAGTTTGCTGCGGACAACGGTCTGTTTGAGGTTGTGCGGTTGTTTGAAGGCAAGAAGTGGGGGTGTGGGGATGGCCTTGGCGAGATGTTCGTCTTCATCAATGACATGTTGAAGGCTCTGGTGAAGATGTCGTAGCTTCTCCGCTCCGGGGAAGTACTGGATGATGAAGGGTACTCTGTCCACCATGTCCTGTGTTTGTCTTCTGAGGAGGTCGGTGCGGTTTTCCGCTGTGGCGCGTCGGAACTGTCGATCGATGAGTTAAGCACCATATCCTGTTCTTATGAGGGCATCTTTCAGTGTCTGGAGGTGTCTGTTGCGATCCTCCTCATCTGAGCTGATTTCTGCTCAGAGGAGGAGGATCGCAACAGACACCTCCAGATGCTGAAAGATGCCCTCATAAGAACAGGATATGGTGCTTAACTCATCGATCGACAGTTCCGACGCGCCACAGCGGAAAACCGCACCGACCTCCTCAGAAGACAAACACGGGACATGGTGGACAGAGTACCCTTCGTCGTCCAGTACTTCCCCGGAGCGGAGAAGCTACGACATCTTCTCTGGAGCCTTCAACATGTCATTGATGAAGACGAACATCTCGCCAAGGCCATCCCCACACCCCCACTTCTTGCCTTCAAACAACCGCACAACCTCAAACAGACCATTGTCCGCAGCAAACTACCCAGCCTTCAGGAGGACAGTGACCATGACACCACACAACCCTGCCACAGCAACCTCTGCAAGACGTGCCGGATCATCGACACGGATGCCATCATCTCACGTGAGAACACCATCCACCAGGTACACGGTACATACTCTTGCAACTCGGCCAACATTGTCGACCTGATACGCTGCAGGAAAGGATGTCCCGAGACATGGTACATTGGGGAGACCATGCAGACGCTACGACAACAGATGAATGAAGACCGCTCGACAATCACCAGGCAAGAGTGTTCTCTTCTTGTTGGGGAATACTTCAGCGGTCATGGGCATTCGGCTTCTGATCTTCGGGTAAGCGGTCTCCAAGGTGGCCTTCACGACAGCGCAGAGTCGCTGAGCAGAGACTGATAGCCAAGTTCCGCACACATGAGGACGGCCTCAACCGGGATCTTGGGTTCATGTCACACTATCTGTAACCCCCACGACTTGCCTGGACTTGCAAAATCTCACTAACTGTCCTGTCTGGAGACAATACACATCTCTTTAACCTGTGCTTAACGCTCTCTCCACTCACATTGTCTGTACCTTTAAGACTTGATTACCTGTAAAGACTCGCATTCCAATCATTATTTTGTAAATTGAGTTTGTGTCTTTATATGCCCTGTTTGTGAATAGAACTCCCACTCACCTGACAAAGGGGCAGCAAGCGCTCCGAAAGCTAGTGGCTTTTGCTACCAAATAAACCTGTTGGATTTTAACCAGGTGTTGTGAGACTTCTTACTGTGTTTACCCCAGTCCAACACCGGCATCTCCACATCATGACTTCAATTTACCCAAAGTTTACCTAGAAGAAATGTTTGCTTGCACAGTACTGGATGTCAGGCAATTAGTCTGTTAGCTTAGTTAGCGTAGAGAAGTAAAGAGAGGTGGCGAGGTTAGGGCTGGATGTTATCAAAATGAATCAAAGTCCCAATGATGTACCTGAGGGGAAGCGCATAAATGTAAAGTAAGAGGATATTGGGAGAATATTCTCGTTAGTCACTCTCTCCTTTATTGCTTCAGTATTTTATGCAGTTTTTTTTAGGTATAATTTTATCCCCACGTCTTTACTTATTTAGGACATTGTCTTCTTGACTACTTTGTTCTTTTTTTTTATAAAGTGAGTATATTTGTCTTGAACATGAAAGATCTAGCAGTTATATATCGCTAATTTTTGATCTCTTCATCTGCCTCAATGTTTCTCCAATTTATCTCCCTTAAATCACTCCTCACTCCCTTGTATGATCTTGTAAGACATAGCTGACTTCTCAGCCTATTTGGGGTTTCAAATTCTGAATCCTAACCATTATTCATTATACTGTAACCAGAGATTAAGTAAGCATTGCTTATTCTGGATCGCTCTTACAATCCACATAATCAAGCACAATCTTGATCTCTGCTGTTGTTTGACTGTCATTAAGTCTGAATTGTGTCCTGATTAGCATATGTAATAGTGGCTTAATCAAGAAATAAACATTCAGAAAGCCCAGTCTTTAGCCAATTAATGCTGCCTTGTCTCTTATAAGAACATAAGAAATAGGAGGAGTAGGCCATCTAGCCCCTCGAGCCTGCCCCGCCATTCAACAAGCTCATGGCTGATCTGAAGCGAATCAGTTGCACTTACCTGCCTGCTCCCCATATCCTTAATTCCCTTATCAATCAAAAATCTATCTACCCGTGATTTAAACATATTCAACGAGGTAGCCTCCACCACTTCAATGGGCAGAGAATTCCAGAGATTCACTACCCTCTGAGAGAAGAAGTTCCCCCTCAACTCTGTTCTGAACCGGCCCCCACTTATTTTGAGGCTGTGCCCTCTAGTTCTGGTTTCCCTTCGACGTGGAAAGAATCTCTCTACCTCTACCCTATCCAGCCCCTTCATTATCCTATATGTCTCGATAAGATCACCCCTCAGCCTTTGAAACTCCAACGAGTACAGACCCAATCTGTTCAATCTCTCCTCATAAGCTACACCCCTCATCTCCGATATCAACCTGGTGAACCTTCTCTGCACTCCCTCCAAGGCCAATATATCCTTTTGCAAATAAGGGGGCCAAAACTGCACACAGTACTCCAGTTGCGGCCTCACCAGTGCCCTGTATAGTTGCAGCAAGACCTCCATGCTTTTATATTTTATCCCCCTCGCGATAAAGGCCAACATTCCATTCGCCTTCACCTGCTGTACCTGCAGACTGAGTTTTTGCGATTCGTGCACAAGGACCCCCAGGTCCCTCTGCACAGTAGCATGATGTAATTTTTCTCCATTTAAATAATATTCCAATTTACTATTATTTCTTCCAAAGTGGATAACCTCACATTTGCCAACGTTATATTCCATCTGCCAGATCCTCACCCACTCGCTCAGCCTATCCAAATCTCTCTGCAGACTTTCTGCGTCCTCCACGCAATTCGCTTTCCCACTCATCTTCGTGTCATCAGCAAACTTTGATACCCTACACTCAGTCCCCTCCTCCAGATCATCTATGTAAATGGTAAACAGTTGAGGCCCCAGCACCGATCCCTGCGGCACGCCACTGGTCACCAACTGCCAACCAGAAAAGCACCCATTTATTCCAACTCTCTGCTTCCTGTTAGATAGCCAATCCCCAATCCACGCCAACACCTTACCCCCAACTATAATAAACAAATCAGCATAAAAAGATACCATACTCAAGTCTCAGTGTAGTAATCTGGGGCGACACTAGTCATCACATGTAATGAAAATTTTTTAAAAATATACATTCATGGGACATGGGCATCGCTGGCTGGCCAGCACTTGCTGCCCATCCCTCGTTACTTTTGGAGGGCAGCTGTGGCTCTGGAGTCACATGTAGGCCAGACCAGGTAAGGAGAGCAGATTTCCTTCTCTAAAGGACATTAGTGAACCAGATGGGTTTTTCCGACAATCGACAATGGTTTCATGGTTATCAGTAGATTCTTAATTCCAGATATTTTATTGAATTCAAATACCACCACTTGCTGTGGCGGAATTCAAACCAGGCTTCCCAGAACATTAGCTGATCAGTAGTCTCGCGATAATGCCACTCGGCCATCAGCTCCCCTCAAAATCATGTTTGCGACAAACATGTCCATAAATATGATGCAAGCTGTTTTTGCCTACAGATGAGAAAGGAAAGAGACCTAAATTCTATCAAGTAAATTGAATGGGCAGGTGGAAATTTTGACCCAACTGGATGGAGTTCTCCAAGAGTCAGTCTTAGGACCCTTGCCCTTCCTGACAAATATCGATGACAGTAAGAAGTCTCACAACACCAGGTTAAAGTCCAACAGGTTTATTTGGCAGCACAAGCTTTCGGAGCACTGCTCCTTCATCAGGTGAGCGAGGACTTGAGGACAAGTCCTCACTCACTTGATGAAGGAGCAGCGCTCTGAAAGCTTGCGCTGCCAAATAAACCTGTTAAGACTTTAACCTGGTGTTGAGACTTCTTACTGTGCTTATCCCAGTCCAATGCCAGCATCTCCACAACACAAATATCGATGACCCAGACTTTTGTACTCAGGGCCATGATTTCAAAATTTGCAAATAATAGGAAGATTACACATGTTGTCAACTGTGATGAGGACAGTACTGAAGTTCAAAAGGACACAGACATGTTGCATGTTGGTGGATTGGGCAAAGAAGTGGCAGATGAGGTTCAATACAGAGAAGATTGAGGTGATTCATTTTGGTGGGAAGAAAGTGGAGAGACAATACAAAATGAAGAAAGAAACTCTAAAGGAAATATCGGAACAGAGGAACCTCAAGTGTACATGTACATAGGTCAATGTAGATCAAAGATGGGCAGGGCAGGTCGAGAGAGAGAGCAGTTAATAAAGTATATAGTACCTGAGGCTTTATTAATAGGAACATTGAGAACAAGAGAACGGAGGTCATGTTGAACTTATTTAAGACAGTTAGGCATCACCTGGAGTATTGCATCCAGTTTGGGCACCATACTTGAGGAAGGATGCAAAGGTATTGGAGAGTGGACAAAGGAGATTTGCAAGAATGATTCCAGGGATAAACAATTGTAGCTATGAGGATGGATTGAAGGGGTTGGGATTCTTTTCCTTGGAGAAAAGAGGGCTGAGAGGAGATTTGATAAGAGGAATTCCAGATCCTGAAGTGCATGGACAGGGTAAATTGTAAGAAACCAGTCCCACTCAAGAGAACATCAATTCAAAATAACTGACAAAAGAATTAAAAGTAATGTGAGAAAAAATATTTTCACCCAGAGGATGGCTGGAGTTGGGAACAAACTTCCTAAGAAGGTGGAGGCAGGTTGGATAGGGGTATTCAAAAGGGGATTGGATTGCTATATGAAAAGAAAGAATGTTCAAGGAGATAGGATAAGGCAGGGGAGTGGGGCTAGGCAGAATTCTCTATGAGAGCCTGTGCAGACTCGATGCGCCAAATGGCCTCCTTCTGCACTGTAAAGATTCTGTGAATATTAAGAGATCAAGAGTTCTGCCAAAACAATTGCTATTCGCTATATAATGAATAAGTTATCAATTAACAAAACGCCACGAATGATCTCCAGGAATGCAAAAAGCAATGTTGCAATTTCAGAAAGTAGGGAAAACTCCTGATGTCCCTGATCTGGTGCAATATTTTTGAACAGATTGAAAAGAAGATAGTTACTTCAGTAATCCAATTTATTTTCTTCACCCTACCCTCCTTGCTTTCCCTTCCTCAGAAATCAGTGACAATTATTAGCATGTGGTTGTATGTACTGCCATCCTCCGAATGACCCTTCCTTCACACATTAGCATGGACAAACATTCAGCTGAGCTCAATTCAGGCAACACGCAAAGTCCATCCACAGCACAGGTGCGTGCAAATAAATTGTCTTGAGTAGTGACTCCCCAGGATAAATTTTGAATTTGCATTCATTTCCTAACCCCAAGATATAAGCTAAGCATAGTACCTCCAACCCCACTGCTGTGCTGATAAAATAACACGATGATCAACTGACTGCAATAATACCCCAGCTGCATAAACGCAAGATTCACATTCATTCTTCTGTCTCCTGGAAGACAGACTGATAAGCATTCTTACCAACAAACACACAGACCCTTCCACAAGTAAAAAGGTCATCTCCTATGTTCAAGCAATGGTAACTTTTCGCTCCAAGATGCCTCATGGAGACAGTGGTCAAGTGGTTCAATTCCTATTACAAGGTATGCAACCAATGCTGTTCATTATTTTGCCTGGTACGCAGCATCCCAGATAACCTGAGTATTCTTGGGAGTTAACATCTGGTGCAACTCAAACTTAACTTCCAGCCACAAGATAGAAGCTAATGCCAAAATCCCTTTTCAGCCAACAGAAAAGAATCTCAAACAGTTCATTTTTACCAATTGCATCCTTTTTACTTCAATTTTACTGATACCACAAGTGAACACGAACTCCCAGAGTATAATCAATGCCCCTTATCTGGAAACTAACAAGAAAACAGAAACCAAGTTACTTTTTATATGCAACTTGAAGAGAAGCAAATCTAGTTGCACCACAATTTTGGTTGGGCATTTACAGTTTGTTGAATGGAATTAAAAAGATTCTCAAGAAAGGAGTTATATCCCAAAGGGCTGTGTAAATAAATTGTGGCTCAGTTTACAATTTACAAACAGCACATCACAAAGTGGAATTTTATCTGAAAATCTCAAGTATCCTCTGCCACAACACACAACACACACATAAGCTAAAGTTTATACCCAAGAATAAAATTCAAAAATTAACCGGTGTCTCAACTTGTGTTTCCAAGTGACAATGCCTTCACCAATTTTATTATTGCCCTCCCCAGGCAAAAGTCTATGTTTTTTCATAATAATCACTCAGTGATCAGCAAGACTAATTTTCTCTTGAACCTCAGATGACAGAAAAGGACGATCATGTTTCTAAACAGTTGGGACTTAAAATTTAAATTACAATCACTACATAGATGATAAAGATTCTAGTCCTAAGGTAACCCAGATGGCAGTTAGTAGCAGTAGTGAAAATGATCAACACTTATAAAAAGATACTGCAACACTCCCAGTCTATAATTTAAAGAAAAGTGCAGATGTTTGCAGTGTTTTATGGAAATAGAATGACAAAAGTGGAGACTATTTAAAGAACCATTTTAAAATACCGAAGGTGCACATTGTCAGGTGTATTCAACTGGCACTGAATAGATGAATAGCTTCACTGCAAGCAAAGTAGGTCAGGATCTGCATATTCCGAAGAAACAAACTTAATAACTTCAGCATCATAACACAAGTCTGGCTCTCACTTCCTTGGATACCAACAATGTATTTAATATTTGCATGAAAGTGGTATTTAATGGTTCCAGAGGTTTGACTCCATACCTATTACTCCAGATTAGTCCAGGATTAACTTCTCTGAAAATACACACTTTCTGATATCAGTTCTGAACTTGTCTTTTCTGAGTTTGCACCCATAGCACCTTGTCATGCAGTCATAGGTCAATGAGTTTCAGAGGGCGGCACGGTAGCACAGTGGTTAGCACTGCTGCTTCACAGCTCCAGGGTCCCGGGTTCGATTCCCGGCTCGGGTCACTGTGTGGAGTTTGCACATTCTCCTCGTGTCTGCGTGGGTTTCCTCCGGGTGCTCCGGTTTCCTCCCACAGTCCAAAGATGTGCGGGCTAGGTTGATTGGCCAGGTTATAAAAAGAAAATTGCCCCTTAGAGTCCTGGGATGTGTAGGTTAGAGGAATTAGCGGGTAAAATATGTGGGGGTAGGGCCTGGGTGGGATTGTGGTCGGTGCAGACTCGATGGGCCGAATGGCCTCCTTCTGCACTGTAGGGTTTCTATGATTTCTATGATTAACCTTTTCTATTTTATTTAGCAAATATATATCTAAGTTTCTGCATGACTGCTTAAGTTTAAGTTTTATGTCCTAAGTTTATTTGTCAGTGTCACAAGTAGGCTTACATTAACACTGAAATGAAGTTACTGTGAAAATCCCCCAGTCGCCACACTCCAGTGCCTGTTCAGGTACATGGAGGGAGAATTTAGCATAGTCAATGCACCCAACACGTCTTCGGACTGTGGGAGGAAATTGGAGCACCCGGAAGAAACCCACGCAGACACGGGGAGAACGTGCAGACTCCATACAGACGGTGACCCAAGCTGGGAATTGAACCTGGGTCCCTGGCACTGTGATGCAGCACTGCTAACCACTGTGCCACCCGTGCCGCCCTTCAAACTTATTCAGTATCTACTGATGTGGCAATACAGCAGGGATACTATTTGCTTTGATTTATTGTCACGGTGTATTAATATACAGTGAAAAGTATTTTTCTTGCACGCTATACAGACTTTGACTCAACATTTACCAACAAGTCATTTCTATCAAATATCCCATCAACATCTTTTGCTCCAAGGACAACCCAAGCTTGAGAAGCTATGATCCCCATCCCTGGGACCATTCTGGTAAATCTCCTCTGCACCCTCTCAAAGACCCTCCATAAAATATGGTAACCAGAACTGAACACAATACTCTAGTTGGGACCCACCCAGAGCTTTATAAACATTCAGCACAATTTCCCTGCTTTTGCACTCAGTGCCTCTATTTAAAAAGCCCAAGGTCCCATTTGCCCTCAATATACCACTCATTTTCACAGATCCATGCACCCCTGGGTCCCACTGTCCCAGCACATTCTTCAAAACTATGCCATTAGATCTATATTATTTCTCCATTGCCCTTCTGCCAAAGTGTATTGACTCACACCTCTCTGCACTAAATTCTTTCTGCCTCTTGTCTGCCCACTCTATTAGCCTATGTCCCGTCGAATAGAATCATCCCCACTGTTTGCTGGTCTTCCAGATTTGGTATCATTGCCAAATTTTGAAATCTTTAATCTGTACTCGAATATCCAAGTCTGGGTAATGAAAATTGAGATAGGAGCCATTGGAAAGGCTAATGTGGATAAGTAACATACCAGATGGCATGCATCCCGTGTTGCTAAAGGAAAGATGGGGTGAAGATAGTGTAAGGATTTACTATAATTTTCCAGTTTATCAGTGGTCGGTAAGGTTTTAGATATGATAATCAGGGAAAATCAACAAGCATTTGGGGAGTTGGAGTAAATTGCGAAACACCACCCACAAGTCTGAAAAATAACTATTTACCGCCACTGTTTTCTGTCCTTAATCCAATTGTTTATTCAAGTTGACAGTGATCCTCCTATTCCAAGAGCCACAATATTGTTAACCAGCCTTTTATTTTACTCCAACTCTCCAAATGCCTGTTGATTTTCCCTGATTATTATATTTAAAACCTTACCTACCACTGATGTTAAACTGGAAAATTATAGTAAACCCTTAAACTATTTTCACCCTATCTTTCCTTTAGGAATGCGGGACACACACCATCTGGTATGTTACTTACCCACATTAGCCTTTCCAGTGCCTCTTATCTCATGATTTCCATACCAAACATTACCTCTACCATCCTCACTTCAAATGATATTCCGTCAGATTCCTCTTTACCAAGTACTAATTAAGCATTCTAGCTTTAGCCTGTGCCCCCATGCATATATCACCCTCTTTGTCCCATACGGGACCCATTTATTACCCGTTTACTGTTTTGCTAACTATTTACTTCCCTTTTATTTCAACTACCAATCCATTCTCATACTCTCACTTTGCCAATCATATTTTCCATTGCACTGCCCCTCTTAACCTACTGTATTTGATCGGGTTCTCACTTGAACAATTCACCTGCATTATACACCCTCCATTTTGTTTCTTCATATTTTATGTTGTGCTGGTCATTCAAGGAGCTCTTGTTTGGATTCCCTGACCTTGAAACAAACAACTCATCCTTAAAGATCACCTATTGTTCCATAACAGTTTTCCCTGTCAGTCTTTGATTCCATTTTTGTTATGTATTTGTACTAATTCTTATTGGTTTGCTGAGCTCTGCTGTTATTAATGTATTTATGTATTCACCAGAAGTGACACCATAAGTCCCTAATGTGGGAAACAGGCAGAGAAGCAGCCGCCATTTAAGAGAACACACACCTGTAAATAAAACTCCATTGTTTTAATCCTCCGTGCTCCCGAGCGTCATTCTCCAATACAACATAAAACTGATGAACGGCGCTTGCTAGCCACCCAGGAAAATAAATTTACTGAAAAAAGTCAGGAATATAAAAGTTAGAAAAGAAGCTTTTTTGCATGTGCTCTGGACTTGATGGGTTAGGTGGAAGTGAGTAACAACATTCTACTGCAGTTACAGAGCTGGGTGTGTTAAATAAGAGGCTAAAGTTCAGGTTATTGCCTTGTGAGAAAGAAAAATCAAGCTAGCTGCTGAAAACGTGTTGTATGTGACAAACCTCCATTAGTAGAAAAATAGCTAGAGTTTTGAGCTTTGTGGGACCCTTTGATGAAAATGTGGATATGTCACCTTCTTTGTCCCTAACTTATTACTCGTTCACTATTTTGATAACTATTTACTTCCCTTATACTTCAACTACCAATCCATTCTCATATTCCGTGTTTTGACTATTTTCCACAAGAAAACAAAATAGCTGAAGATATTAAGGTGCCCACTTTCCTGAGTGAGATGGTGGGAAATACATTTAATCTCCGTAGTTTAGTGCAACCGGAGAAGCCAAGCATTAAAATGTATGAACAGATTGTAGATATTTTGCAAGCATATGTTTTGCCAAAACCCTTGGTGATTGTAGATTGCATTAGATTTCATAAAAGAAACCAAGAAGGGGAGTCAATTGCGCAATTTGTCGCTGTGCTTAAAAGGCTTGCAGAATATTGAGAGTTTTGGAGATGTGCTGAATGACATTATTTAGGATGTGGAGATGCCGGCGTTGGACTGGGGTGAACACAGTAAGAGTTTTAACAACACCAGGTTAAAGTCCAACAGGTTTATTGGTATTTGCTACCAAATAAACCTGTTGGACTTTAACCTGGTGTTGTTAAAACTCTTACTGTGACATTATTTAGGACAGGCATTTAAGGAAAGAATAGGTGAACTCCAACAGTTGTTTATTCCTGTTTGGCCCAAGAGTGTGAGGGAATTGTGGCCAAACCATGGCTTACAACGGAAATTAGAGATAGTATTCAATTCAAAGAAAAAGCATTCAAATTGACAAGAAAAAGCAATAGACCGGAGGGTTGGGAGCAGTTTGAAATTCAGCAAAGGAGGACCAAGGGATTGATTAAGAATAGAGTATGAAAATAAGCTAGCAGACAACATAAAAACAGAACGTAAAAGTTTCTGTCAAGAGAAAAAGATTGACAGAAAGGAATGTAGGCCCTTTACAGTCAGAAATGGGAGAATTCCTAATAAGGAACAAAGAAATGACTAAGGAACTAAATTCATACTTTGCTTCATAAATAATGTACCAGAAGTTCTGAAAGAAACACGTTTTAGTGAGGGGCTGAAGGAAATCAATATTAGAGAAATGGTTCGGGGGAAATTAAACTGATAGGGTTGAAGGTGGATAAAACTCCAGGGCCTAATAATCTTCATCCCAGAGTACTTAATGAAGTGGTCCTGAAAATAGTAGATCCATTGCGAGCCATTTTCCAAAATTCTTTGGACTCTGGACTGGTTTCTACAGTTTGGATGCCTGCTATTCAAAAAGAGAGATACAGAGAAAACAGGGAACTATAGACCATTGAGCCTAATATCAGTACCGGGACAATTGCTAGAGTCCATTAACAAAGATTTCATAGCTGAACATTTGGAAAGCAGTGGCATAATCAGACAAAGTCAACATCGATTTATAAAGGGGAAATCATACTTGATGAATCTATTGGAATTCTTTGAAGATGTAACAAGTAGAGTTGACCGAGGAGAACCAGTGTATGTGATCCTTTAGACTTTCATAAGGTTTTCGACAAGGTCTCACATAGCAGACTACTAAATAAAGGTAAAGCGCATGGAATTGTGGGTGTGTCTTGAGATGGATAGAAAGCTGGTTAGCAGATAGGAAGGAAAGAATTGGTATAAATAGGTCAGTGGCTAGTGGGGTACCACAGGGATCTGTGCTCAGACCCCAACTGTTCACATTATTATTTAATGATTCGGAAGAGGGAACTAAATATATTATCTCCAAATGTATAGATGATACAAAGTTGGGTGGGAAGGTAAGCACTGCAGAGGATGCTTCAGTGTGATTCGGACAGGCTAAGTGATTGGGCAGATGCATGGCAGATGCAGTATAATGTGGATAAATGTGAGGTCATCCACTTCAGTAGCAATAATAGGAAAGCAGATTATTATTTGAATGGGTGTAAATTGAGAGAGGTAGATATTCAGTGAGAGCTTGGTGCCTTTGTGCATCAGTCGCTGAAAGTAAGCATGCAGGTACAACAGGCAGTAAAGAAGGCAATTGGTATGTTGGCCTTCATAGTGAGAGGATTTGAGTATAGAAATAAGGATGTTCTACTGCAATTGCATAGGGCATTGGTGAGGCCACACCTGGAGTACTGTGTGCAGTTTTGGTATCCTTATCGGAGGAAGGATGTCCTTGCTGAGGGAATGAATCTCTGTGGGTAGAGTTGAGCAATCGCAACGGTAAAAAGACCTTGATGGGAGTTATGTACAGGCCCCCTAGCAGTAGTCAGGATGTGGGGCAGAAAATAAATCGGGAGATGGAAAAGGCATATAAAAAAGGCAATATTACAGTAGTCATGGGAGAATTCAATATGCAGGTGGACTGGGAAAATCAGGTAGGTAGTGGATCCAAGAAAAAGAATGTGGAATGTCTAAGAGATGGTTTTTTGGAGCAGCCTGTGACAGAGCCTAGGGAACAGGCAATTCTGGATTTGGTGATGTGTAATGAGGCAGGCTTGATTAGGGAACTTAAGATGAAAGAACCCTTAGGGAGCAGTGACCACAATATGATAGAATTTACCCTGCAGTTTGAGAGGGAGAAGCTGGAATCAGATGTAACTGTATTACAATTAAATAATGGTAACTACAAAGAGATGAGGGAAGAGCTGGCCAGAGTTGACTGGAAAGGGAGCCAAGCAGGGAAGACAGTGGAACAGCAATGACAGGAGTTTTTGGGGGTTATTTGGGGGGCACAACAGAAATTCATTCCAAGGAGAAGGAAACACGCCAAGGGGAGGACAAGGCATCCATGGCTGACGAGGGAAGTCAAGGACAGCATAAAAGCAAAAGAAAAAGCATGCAAAGTGGCGAGGATTAGTGGGAAGCCTTTAAAAGCGAGCAGAGGACAACTAAAAAAGCAATAAGGGGGGTGAAGATAAAATATGAGTGTAAGCTAGCTAGTAATATTAAAGAAGATAGGAAATTATTTTTCAATATATAAAAGGTAAGAGAGGCACAAAAATAAGACATTGGACCACTGGAAAATGAGGCTGGAGACGTAGCAATAAGAAACAAAGAAATGGCAGAGGAACTGAATAGTTACTTTGCATCAGTCTTCACAGTGGAAGACACCAGTGGGATGCCAGAGCTCCAGAAGAGTCAGGGGGGCACAGGTGAGTGTAGTGGCCATCACTAAGGAGAAGGTCTGGGGAAACTGAAAGGTTTGAAGCTGGATAAATCACCTGGACTGGTGGACTACACTCCAGGATTCTAAAAGAGATAGCTTTGATTTGATTTATCACATGTATTAATATACAGTGAAAAGTATTGTTTCTTGGGTGCTATACAGGCAAAACATACCGTTCATAGAGAAGGAAATGAGAGAGTGCAGAATGTAGTGTTACAATCATAGCTAGGGTGTAGAGAAAGATCAACTTAATGCAAGGTAAGTCCAATCAAAGGTCTGACAGCAGCAGGGAAGAGCTGTTCTTGAGTCGGTTGGTACGTGACCTCAGACTTTTGTATCTTTTCCCAACGGAAGATGGTGGAAGAGAGAATGTCCAGGGTGAGTGGGGTCCTTAATTATGCTGGCTGCTTTTCTGAGGCAGCGGGAAGTGTAGACAGATTCAATGGATAGGAGGGTGGTTTGCGTGATGGATTGGGCTACATTCATGACCTCTTGTAGTTCCTTGCGGTCTTGGACAGAGCAGGAGCCATACCAAGCTGTGATACAACCAGAAAGAATGCTTTATTGGGTGCATCAGTAAAGGTTGGAGAGGGTCGTAGTTGACATGCCAAATTTCCTTAGTCTTCTGTGAAAGTAGAGGCATTGGTGGGCTTTCACAACTATAGTGTCAGCATGGGGGGACCAGGACAGGTTGTTGGTGATCTGGACACCTAAAAACTTGAAGCCCTCGACCCTTGCTACTTCGTCCCCATTGATGTAGACAGGGGCATGCTCTCTTTTACGCTTCCTGAAGTCGATGACAATCTCCTTCGTTTTGTTGACATTGAGGGAGAGATTATTGTTGCTGCACCAATTCACCAGATTCTATCTCATTCCTGTACTCTGTCTCATCATTGCTTGAGATCCGACCCACTATGGTGGTGTCGTCAGCAAACTTGAAAATCGAATGGGAGGGAAATTTGGCCACAAAGTCATCGGTATATAAGCAGTATAATAGGGAGCTGTGAACACAGCCTTGTGGGGCACCGGTGTTGAGGATGATCGTGGAAGAGGTGTTGTTGTCTATCCTATCACTGATTGTGGTCTGTGAGTTAGGAAGTTCAGGATCCAGTCGCAGAGAGAGGTGCCGAGCCCCAGGCCACGGAGCTGAGGAAATTGTGGAGGCATTGGTGGTGATCTTTCAGCAATCACTGGAGGCAGGGAAGGTAACAGAGGACTGGAAAGTAGCTAATGTAACACCACTGTTTAAGAAGGGAGGGAGGCAGCAGACGGGAAATTATAGGTCGGTTAGCCTGACTTTGGTCATTGGCAAGATTTTAGAGTCCATTATTAAAGATGAGATTGCGGAGTACTTGGAAGTGCATGATAAAATAGGACTGAATCAGCACGGCTCCATTAAGGGGAGGTCATGACTGACAAATCTGTTAGAGTTCTTTGAGCAGGTAACAAGGAAGTGAGATAAAGGAGAACCAGTGGACGTGATTTATTTAGATTTCCAGAAGGCATTTGACAAGATGCCGCATAGGAGATTGTTAAATAAGTTAAGAGCCCATGGTGTTAAGGGTAAGATCCTGGCATGGATAGAGGATTGGCTGAGTGGCAGAAGGCAGAGAGTGGGGATAAAGGGGTCTTTTTCAGGATGGCAGCCAGTGATTAGTGGTGTGCGTCAGGGGTCGATGCTCGGACCACAACGTTTTACAATAATGATTTGAAAGAAGGAACTGAAGGCACTGTGGTTAAGTTTGCAGATAATACAAAGACATGTAGAGAGACAGGTAGTATTGAGGAAGCAGGGGGACTGCAGAAGGATTTGGACAGGTTACAAGAGTGGGCAAAGAAGTGGCAGATGGAACACAATATGGAAAAGTGTGAGGTTATGCACTTTGGAAGGAGAAATGGAGGCATTAACTATTTTCTAAATGGGGAAATGCTTAGGAAATTAAAAGCACAAAGGGACTTGGGAGTCCTTGTTCAAGATTCTCTTAAGGTTAACGTGCAGGTTCAATCGCCAGTTAGGAAGGCAAATGCAAAGGAAATTAGGAAGGCAAATGTTAGCATTCATGTCGAAGGGGCCAGGATACAAGAGCAGGGATGTACTTCTGAGGCTGTATAAGGCTCTGGTCAGTCCTCATTTGGAGTATTGTGAGCAGTTTTGGGCCCCGTATCTAAGGAAGGATGTACTGGCCTTGGAAAGAGTCCAGAGGAGGTTCACAAGAATGATCCCTGGAATGAAGAGCTGGTCATATGAGGAACAGTTGAGGACTCTGGGTCTGTACTCATTGGAGTTTAGAAGAATGAGGGGGGGAACTTACAGGATACTACGAGGCCTGGATAGAGGAGAGGATGTTTCTACTAATAGGAAAAACCAGAACCAGAGGGCACAACCTCAGACGATCCTTAAAAACACAAATGGGAAATTTCTTCAGCCAGAGTGTGGTGAGTCTGTGGAACTTTTTGCCACAGAAGGCTGTGGAGGCCAGGTCATTGAGTGTCTTTAAGACAGAGATAGATAGGTTCTTGATTAATAAGGGGATCAGGGGTTATGGGGAAAAGGCAGGAGAATGGGGAAGAGAAAAATATCAGCCATGATTGAATGGCGGAGCAGACTCGATGAGCCAAGTGGCCTAATTCTGCTCCTATGCCTTATGGTCGTATGAGGAGAGACTAAGTCGGTAAGGATTATATTCACTGGAGTTCAGAAGAGTGAGGGGGGGATCTCATAGAAACTTATAAAATTCTAACAGGGTTCCACAGGGTAGACTCAGAAAGAATGCTCCTGATGATGGGGGAGTCCAGAACGAGGGATCACAGTTTGAGGATAAGGGGTAAACCTTTTAGCACTGAGGTGAGGAGAAATTTCTTCACCCAGAGAATGAATAATATGCGGAATTCACTATCAAAGTAGTTGAGGCCAAATGTTGTGTTATTTCATGAAGAAATTATACATAGCTCTTGGGAGTAAAGGGATCAAGGGTGGGGGAAGGCATAATTAGGATATTGAATTTGATACCAAAAGAGAAAATATTGGAAAATCTCAGCAGATCTGGCAGCATCTGTAAGGAGAGAAAAGAGCTGACGTTTTGAGTCCAGATGACCCTTTGTCAAAGCCTTTGAATTTGATGATCAACCGTGATCAAAATGAATGGTGGAGCAGACTCGAAGGGTTGAATGGCCTATCCTGCTTCTATTTTCTGTGTTTCTATTTTTGAAGCTTGGATGCCACTCTCCAGAGTTTGGAAGACAATGGTCTGAAAGTCTGCAAGGATAAGTACAAGTTCTTCCAATCGTCCACTGACTATTTGGGACATGTGATTGACACCACGGGCCTTCACAAATCTCCTCAGGTTAAGGCTATTACGGAGGCGCCAGCACCTCAGAGTATTAATCAGTTGTGTTTCCATCTAGGATTACTGAACAATTAATTAAGATTTGTTCCAAACTTGGCAACTATCATGAAACCATTACATGACATTTTGTGCCAGAACCCTGCTTACCCTTTTCTCCAACACTAATGAGTCCACAGGAGAGAAATATGCTGTTGTCACAATCCTTGCACAGACTGGACCTATCTCTTATACTGTCCAGACCAGAGATGATGTCATCTGAAGGAAATACACAGACCAGTTGTTGGCTGGAACCGGAACGTGCTGAGAATCCAAATTTAACCGTACAAAGTTCTGCTTTGGACCTTTCTACAACACCGACACCAACAAAGAGCCAACCTCTCATTTCTCTGTTAATGCTGGTTAAACGCACCACTGGTGAGTTCGTGCAAAGATGAAAACGGCGGAGGTTACCTACCACCAGTGTAAAGAAAAAGACACCAGAAGTTCGCCATCAACTGTTTCCAGAGTGACGACCTCCAGGCCATCTGACCTATTAATAGTGACTGACTTATTAATTACTGTTCATGCTGAATTTTTGGGGATGTTCAATTTAAGGGTGGGGAGGCGGGGAATGTTATGCATTTGTATCAATTCTTATTGGCTTATTGATCTCTGCTGTATTAATATGTTCACCCGAAGTGGTGTTGTAAGTTCCTAGCATGGGAAACAGGCAGAGAAGAAGCAGCCATATAAGAGAACGCACACCTGCAAATAAAGATCCATTGGTTTAAATGCTACATGCCCCTTGGTGTCATTTTCCAACAGACAACAATTTTACCTTGGCTAGATCCCTTCGTATTCTATTGAAATTAATTCTGTCCTACTTTAGATTGTTCCTTGCTTTACTAGTTAAGATAATCATGCTTACCCAAGTGTTCCCCCACAGATACTTGGTCTACCTTACCCACCTCAGTTCGCAGCATCAGATCCAGCAATGCCCTATTTCTTGTTGGACGCAAAAACGGATGGCACAGTGGTTAGCACTGCTGCCTCACAGTGTCAGGGACCCAGGTTCGATTCCAGCCTTGGGTGACTGCCTGTGTGGAGTTTGCACATTCTTCCTGTGTCTACTTGGATTTCCTCCGGGTTCTCCGGTTTCTTCCCACAGTCCAAAGATGTGCAAGTTAGGTTGATTGGCCTGGCTAAATTGCCCCTTAGCAGGGTAAATGTGAGTTATGGGGGTAGGGTCTGGGTGGAATTGTTGTCAGTGTCGCTTACCCTTTTCTCCAACATTATCCCAATCGATATTTAGGTAACTTAAAGTCCCTTAAAATCACCCCTCTATATTTCATGTATATTTGGGGCATATCACTGACTTCCCTGCAGATTTTCTCTTCTATCACTCTCTTACTATTTTGCAGGCCTACCGAATACATCCAGTAGAGTGGTCACACACTTTTTGCTTTCCAATGGATTCTGTCCTTGCCCCCTTAAAAACATCCCCTTTCTAACACTCACCAGTATTATCACTCACCTCCCTTTATCCCTTCCCTATCTTTTCCAAACACTGTGTATCCTTTAAGTGCCCAGTCCTCACCATCAAACCATATTTCTGTATTGCCACTACATCAACTTCCCACATGGCCATTTGTGTTTCACCAACCTTATTCACCACATTTAAGTGTTTACACATTCATTGTAATCCTTCTTAACCTAATGAACTACTATGTTCAGCCTCTCACTTTATGCACCATCTTCCTATATGTCAGTGCCCAGCCTCCTACCCAAGGTACAAAGTGACAGATTGTTTCCAGTGATCAGTATTTTGAAAGGTAAATACAGGGCGAAATTTTTAGATTATACAAAATTCAAACTGCCGTGAACTGAAGAGTATGATGACTTGACTTCCAAGAGGCCATAATTAAGCTGCTGAAATGGGTAGACATGATGTGGAGATGTTTTTTTTTTGGGAGGCAGTAGAGATCTCCAACGCGTGGAGTACGTGGGATGAGAGCACGGAGGGTGCTCTGAAGGTCCGGATCAAAGGTTTTGATCAGAGTGTTGAGTTGACGGGTGTGTTCTTTGGTCGGATCTGTGGGTAACTGTCTGTAGTGTTCCTCATTGTTCAGTTGTCGGTACACTTCTTTGCAGTAATCCGTTCTGTTCAGTATGACGATGGCCCCTCCTTTGTCTGCTGGTTTGATGACAATGTTGCGGTTGGTCTCGAGAGCGTGGATGGCGTTGCGTTGTGCTTGGGTGATGTTCGGTGCTGTCATGTGAGGGTAGACACATGGCAGGTGAAATTTAATGCAGAAAAGTGTGAAGTGATGTTTTGGTAGGAAAGAGAAGACATCATATAAGCTGAGCAGAACAATCCCAAAAGGGATGCGGGAACAGAGAAGTCTGAGGGTTCATGTGCACAAATATTGAAGGTGGGCAGGGCAGGTTGAGAAAGTGGTTTAAAAAACCTACAGAATCCTGGGCTTTATAAATTAAGACATAGGGTACAAAAGCAAGGAAGTTGTAGTGAGTCTTCATTTTAGAATGTAACCAATGATAACATTGGATCTGTTGTAGTGTGACCAATGGCAACAAGCTGTAAGGGTCAGCTGAACAAATAAACTATGTAACCAATGACAAAATGATCAGCTGACCAGCTGACTCTGTATAATTAAGAACCTTTTGGGAATTGTTAAATTGCTCGCAATGGCCCAGGGTGAGGCATCAGGTGTCGGAGTAATGAAGTTTCTTAATTAAACCTTTTTCTTTGATTTATAAGTTGGAGTAAGTTTTGTTACATTTTTTTGCCTACAACTGAAGAGTTCCTTCTGGAGGATCAACATTTATATTAATAAAAACACTGATTCAGTCCAATTCTGGGCATCACACTTTATGAAGGATGTGAAGACCTTAGAGAGGATGCAGAAAACATTTACAAAATATTCCAGGGATCTGGGATTTTGTTCTTGGAGAAGGGAAGGTTGAGAGGTGATTTGACAGAAGCGTTCAAAACTCTGAGGGACCTCGGCAAAGTAGAGGAAAACTGTTCCCATTGGCAGAAGGGTCTAGAACCAGAGAAAACAGATTTGCTGTGTATGGAAGGCAACGTGCAGAAAAAAGTTGTGTGGGGCAAGTGGTCATGATCTGGAATGCACTGCCCAAAAGGGTGATACAGATTCAGTTGTGGCTTGCAAAAAGGAATTGGATAAGTTCTTGAAGGGAAACAAATTGTCGGGCTATGTGGAAAAGACAGGAGAGTGGTACTAGTGGATTGCTCTCGCAGAAAGCTGGCACAGACTTAATTGGCTAAACAAACTCCTGTGTTGTAATCATTTTATGAATTATGTCCTTTTCTCCCCCCAGAAAGGATCTAAGAAGTGAGCTAGACAGTGCAATTACAAAAGGTGTCATGCAGACTTTCTCTGCTCCAGATATAATGCATATATTATTGTTCAAATAGATAACAAATCCACAGCTATCTTCAACATTTCCTGAAGGGATAACTAGGTTGCAAAGTTTGGAATGTATTTTTCTGCAACAAAGAACAAGAATTGTCCAAGCCTGCACACCATCGTGTGTCCAGCAGCACTTGAGGTAAAATAAATAAGCAGTAACACGTCCAATTAAGTAGGCCCTCACACATTCCTCTGGAAAAGAGTTTGAATTTGCGCAGCTATGTTACAGCATAAATTTAAAATTTGGTGCGTAAAAATGTTTCACTTTTTTGCAAAGAGCCATACTTCCGAGTAAACTCCCAATATGAAATGTGTCAACTATATTTCCAAAAGTATTTCAAGATACTTTAGAACGGACTACTGAAGGAACATGCCAAAATTATAAACAGCAAAAAATTCTGCTTTAAATCAAAGGAAAGCACAAAACTATCTTGCCATGCATAGATATCTGCTGTTGCTACTGATCTATTTTATTCTTACAAGTTACAAGAAGAACTCAAAGCTCAATGAAAGCTATCCCAATAATAAGATCTATGTAGTGATATTATAGTTTAAGTACAAGTACAAGAACAGGAACATCACACCATTTGGAGGGTATGGCAAAAAAAACAGCACAAGACGACATCCCATTTCAGTGGCAACCTTCACTGCAGCTCTTGTAAATTTTCACCCTCTGCTTTTGGCTTTGTGGAGTCAGTCATAAAGATGGGTCTGTGGCATGATCAATTCAAACTATATTAATTCATTTATGGAATGTTGAGCCAATCAGAACCAAATTTTAGGAAGAAATGGATCGCAAATGGACAATACGTCAGAGCCAAAAACATGAAACTTTTTGTAAAGAAAGGACAGGTAGTTTTTAAGCGTTCACAGTTTTTCCTTTAAAAGTATTACTACAATAAAATATATGATCCTTTCACCTAAAAAATAATGTCAACCATAAAATTCCAGATCCCCCCAACCAAACCAAACAAACTTTTTAGAAATGTAAAACTTTGGCAATTTAAATTAAGAAGCAGAAAGGTCTTGGTAAAGGCAATAAAGCATAAATTCAAATACACAATTCCTTTCTTGTAAACTAAGTCGAAATGAAAATGTGAATCAAGACACCGAGAGGGGTACACATTTTAAGCCTACTGCCATAAACGATTTTTAAAATTACATATGTACTTTCATAGGGATTTCTCCAAGTGTATTGAAACATTATTGAAATGATGAGATTCACGTAAACACAGCTCTCCACTTTCAACCACTAAGAAAATACTTAAGATTCATATTTTCAAGAAAATGAAAAATAACTTCTGAATAGAAATACTTACTTTACTACATCATCAATGTTATTTCTGTAGACGCCTTCAAGTCTGTCAGCTGGAAATCCCATGGCAATGATGTTTGGATAAATATCTGATAACGTAGGTTAAGAATAATAATATTTGCAATATAAAAAATTCTTTACAGAAAGAACAGACACTCAATGTAAATAATTAAATTTACTAACATGTACAGATTTACCTCTTCATTGTATTTGGATTCAATGCACCATACCTAGAAATGAAGGAGGGAACTAGATCTTACCTTCCATACACAACCAGGTTAGCACTGCAAATGCTAATTATGTATTTTACATTAAAACCATTTGTAATTGAAAGAAACCAGTTCACAATGTTCCAAGTAAGCAAGGTATAAATGAGTATAAATCCATGTGTTTTAGTTAACCATTTCCTATAGAATTGCATGTCTGTTTATTTCATCATGTGCTGAAAATAGCACTGTTCAATACTGCAGGCTGCCTATTGAAGGCTAATTCATGCCAACCATATTTTATTTTTGTCCACTGAAGTTACAAAAATAGTAATTAACTGTTAAATCTTCTTAGATGGAACTGTTGACCCAACTTCAGAGAGAGTGGGAGCAACAGCAGGAGAGTGAGCACAAAAGATGGAGGAAAGTGCGAGTACAAATATGGGGGCGAAAGGCGTCAGGGGGCATGAGTGAGAAGGGAGTGGGAAAACAGAGGAGGAAAAAAGTGGAGGATGGATATAGAAGAAAACTGTTTGTACAACTTTGTTACATCAATCAGTTTGTGTTTAAGTAAAGAGCATGATCTCAGCCTAAAATATAAAATTGTATAATCAGAACATTACCTCAATGGTAGAGGTGGCAATGCTTTTTCATCACTTGTACACTGGTTGGCCTCAACTGGTTGCACAGATCAGCAATGTATTTAGGTTCACAGGCCTGTGTGGATCTTTCCCAACCAGGAAAAAATAAACTGAAATAGCTAGAGTCACAGAGTACAAACTTTGCAGATGAGCAGTTGTTCCAAGGAATTAGCTGAAGTGGAAATATCCGAATCCATGAAATACAAATCCTACAACTTCAGGAATCTGTCCTGAAATTTAAATTCAAGCAAATAATGGAATCCTTACAATTGATTCATGCAGTTGTGATTTAACAGTTATCAAATTGCGTGATGCAGTTCTGTATAAGCAACTCTTCTTCTTAGTCTTGTTGTGAGTCAGCAATCCACCTAAATCCAAAAGCTGTTGCTCAAGGGAGCTCTTGGAAGATGAGCTTTTACCATGCCCTCAGAGAAAATGGGGATACAAGACTGTCCATTAGAAACCGTATCACTGACATAGTGCCCTCAAAGCTATTTTCAGTTCCACTGGTTCCAAGGTCAAACCCCCAAATGCAGTGGCTTACTGGGGCAATGCCAAAACTGGAGAATTACTACAAGTTCTAACTGGAATGATCAGCGTTAACCTACAGAAATACTGATCAGTGTAATGGCTATGGTCCATCCATTTAGAAGTCCCATTCTGTTTGCCTCACTTCTGTCTTAAACCTCTATGTCCTGCCATCACAGCAACCAGCTGTTTCTTAAACGATTTTAGTGTTTTAGCCTCCACTATTCCGCCCAAAGTGGATGCATAGAATTTCCCAACGTGTCTTCCCAGCGTATGTCCCAAATTATCTACTGCGAGTTTGAACCTATCCCTTTGTTGCCTTTGCAGTAATAGTGCTCAGCATTAGCATTCATTTCCTTGAGATGGTCTCCTCGTGATCAATCCATTTCAAGTCTTGCCAGTTTAAACCATTTCAGTTGCTCCTCATAAGAACTTGTTTTATACACTGCTTTTAATGTAACAAAACATTCCAAGATGCTTTACAGGAGCAATTTGACGCTGAGCCATATAAGGAGGTATTACGACAGGGGACTAAAAAGGTTTGGAAGGGAATGCAGAGCATACGGCTTCGACAGCTATAGGCATGACCATCAATGGGTAGCGAATGTTTTTGAGTTTTGAATGAATTTAATAGGGGATCAGGCATGAGAAGAGACATTTCAGATGATGATCTGGCTACAACAGTCACAGGCGTATAAGGAGTACAGCAAGGGGCTGAGGACACAGTCTTGTGGGACACCGGTGCTGAGAGAGAGTGATCGTGGAGGTGGTGTTGTTGCCTATCCTTACTGATTGCAGTCTGTGGATTAGCAAGTTCAGGATCCAGTCGCAGAAGGAGGAGCTGAGTCCCAGGCCACGGAGCTTGGATGAGTTTCATAGGAATAATGGTGTTGAAGGCTGAGCTATAATCGATAAATAGGAGTCTGACAAGTGTCTTTGTTATCTAGGTGTTCCGAGGTTGAGTGCAGAGCAAAGGAATTCATTATGTATCCCAAATAACGTTTTCAGTAAAGTCCCACCATTTGTATCTGTACCATATGTAAATTTGCTTACCATTTCAGAGAAAAAAAATAAGAAAAATTGGGGGAAATGTCATAAAATAGAAAACACGCTTAAATATAAAAAATGATGCAAAATGTTTCCATGATATATTTCCTGGACTAAAAGGTCCATATTGTGAATCAACCATAAACGCTTGCTGGAAAAATGTTTGGCCTGAAGCTCTGAAAAATTTCACAGGGTTTCCCAATGTGGATGCTGAAGAAACCAAGATTATTTAGTTGGCAATCATGTTGGAGGGGAGGGATTTGAAGGCCTGTCCACAGATGAAGTAGAAGAGCTGCTTCAGTCTTATCAAGCAGAACTCTTGACAGAAAAATTGGTGGAACTGATGAAATCAAGTGAATGTAAAGAGGAAGAGGCTAAGAAAGCTCAATTTACGCCCAATCTGATGGCAGACCTCAAGGTCAGCTGAAAAATTGGAAAAACTGACGACAGTCTATGACATAAACATGGAAAGAGGCACTGTCTTTTCTTTGATTGACACTTGCTATCTTCTCTTTACTGAGGACTTTACAAGATTGGAAATCAAAAGGCAAAGCAGTCAAAAATAACATTTTGAAAAATCTACTGCCACATCAACAACAGCCAGTGCACCCACTTCCTCCACCTTCACTTTCAAGTAAACCTCCAACAACTTTGCCTCCGAGCCCATCATATTCTTCTGGACAGCCTTATATGGATACTTTTATTCTGTTAAACAGCAGCACGTATTCATATTTAGTAAAAACATTGTTTTAATTATCTTTTATTATCTATACAGAACAAATTTTTGGATGGTTGGAATCGATCTAATTGACTCCCACTATAAAATATGTTTGCCATTTGCAGGGTTTTCCAAGAGTTATAACCCCTGTGAACAATGGGACTTCATCATATTCCTGTAGCACAAAATTACCAGAACTGCCAACATGGTGAGACTGGGTTAATGACAAATAGAAAATGTACACGCTATCCTCTAGAAACATTATAATCATCTCTTAATCTCCATGTAGCCATATTATCCAGATTCTATAAATGTCATGACACGGTTATAAAAGACAAGTGGGTCGTTTAACTGCATATTAAATTGTTTGTGTACAGCGGGGAGAAGTGATAGGCTGCATGCAAAGTTTCCTAATGCAATTACCCATTTATATTGTAAGGTAAATTTCAGGTCATGGCAAACCGCTCATCTGCAAATTTGTGAATGTGCAGTCTCTCAAAAAATTGGGGCTCACACCAGCTATTTATGTCAAATGGCACAAGAACATTCCACTGGGTTGCTCACATCCAGAAAAGTGAATGACAAGTACAGAAAGTGGGCAGAACGCGTTGGAGGAGACACTGAAGGAGAGTAAGTCCCAGAGATCTGGGGCACTGTGCTTAAAAAAACACTGGTACAGCAGATAAAGTAGGGAACAAGGAATAAGTTAAGGAATGAACATTACACAAAGGGATTGATCTCTCATTCTGGATGGGCTGAGGTCATGCAGTGAGATTTGAAAGCAGGCTTTACCATTTCAATAAGACAGTCTGGGAAGGGTGAGCCAATGGAGTCTGACGAGTGCAGGCATGATGGTGGATGCAGATCTCCTTGTGAACAAACAGCCTGCAGAAATGGTCATTTGTGAAAGGTATAAGTGTGCAGCCAATACCGTAGAATTTGAGGTTTTTACAGTAAAGTGGGAAGATGTAGGATCAAAAGTGGAAGGTGCTTCAGTGGTCACAGAAAGCAGCCTTGATTTTTTTTTTAAGATATGGGGGCAACATTAGGGAAGGGCAAGTATTTGCATGAACTGAAAAGGATAGATTTGGCTTTGCTAAATTGAACCAGGGGATGTTTCAACTTAATGCCAGATAACTGATGGGAGTTGCAACAGCCTTGGAGTCAATGGAGGTGACAGACTACAGGTGATACTTATGGATTTTATACTTTCGGGTAGTGTCATTAAGGGATAAAACATAAATAATGTAAGGGAGCATTGATGAATTACTGTCCCCTCAAGATAAAGCTGCAGCAAACAATTTAGCACAAATGAAATGTACAAGCCACAGAAGTGCAACAACAGAGTGGCTGGTGTAATTTAAACAAGTGAGGAAGGGGAAGATTATGAGAGTGAATCACAGTCACATAGGATCATGCTTTGCACTGGAGTGTGAATGTGGAGCCATTTCTCAGCAGTCGTAATTAGGTAGTACCAGTGGGGAGAATCTCCCCAAAATATTTTTAAAATTTCAAGAACAAACAGGATTTACCACAGCTGTCAGCTCAACTATGACAGTAACAGACAGAGTCATGAAGCGGGCATTTGTTTTGGTTTGTTGTTCATGTATGCGGAAATGGCTCATGTTCCACAGCAATATTTGCTTCTATAAGGCATCTTCAGCATTTCAACGCTAAACCAAAATCATTCATTATCACAAACATGATGTATTTTATCAAATATATGTACACATAATCTCAACAACGAATAACAAAGGCTTATTTGCCAGTGTAGGCCAAGTTATTTGATTAGATAAGGAAGACAGGCACATACTCAAATTATATTTTATCCTTGAAATTAAATCAATGGGGAAAAAAAACATTACCTTGAAATTTTCAATATAGTTTGGCAGTGGGCATAAAATGTACCCTTTGGGTCAGCATTAGCATTTCTGCCCATCACAAATACCAGACATCAGTGCACATTAAAATGGTAAGCTGCTATTGGCTTTGTTGTTTTCAGTTGGTAGTACTGAATTTGGGAATAAATGACAATTGTCAGCTGCTTCAACTAATATGATTCAATCATTTAATCCGTGTCACAGGGACATGCAGGCACTCTTGCCTCCAATCTTATGCATGATCCGTCACTGCTTCTGATTTCTTACTCTGCTCATCAGACATCCAGCCCTAAATATCGGAATACAGAAGCCATCTTCCTCAGCCCCTTCACCAAATGTAGCCAATGACTTCAACTCTCTCCCTGGCAACTGTGATGATGAAGCAGACCGTTTGTAACCTTGGCATCCTATTCAACAACTTAAGCTTCTAACCACATATCTGTGTCATCACTAAAACTGCCAATTTCCACCTCAGTAACACCACTGGCTCGGACACTGCATCAGTGCATCTGTAAATGAAAACTCCACCTATGCCTTTGTTATCTCCAGGCCAACCTTCCAATCTTCAACTACCCATAAACTTGAACTCATGTAAAACTCTGCTGCTTATATCCTAACTTATCCCAAATCTCATTCACCCATCATCCTAAAGTCACAGATCTAGTGGCTTCCAGACCTCAATTTTAAAGTTCTCATCATTGTTTTTAAATGCCTTCATGTTCCTGCCCCTTCCTATCCTTGTAATCTCTACAAGTGTGCAAATGGCCTTGCACGCCTACTTCACCATTCTCTTTTATGTATTGTAGAAACTCTTGCTGTCAGCTTTTATATTACTTAGCTCTCAATCCTTCTGTTGGTTTTTAAAATCTTCTCAAGCCTCTCATTTTAATCTTCACAACATTATATGCCTTTTCTTTCAGTTTGATCCCATCCTTAACTTCCTTACCTGCCCACAAGCCGTTCATCCTTATCGTCGTCTCTCTTTCTCTCAATGGAATATATCTCAAGTATTATGAAATCTCTCCTTAAATGTTTGCCACTGATCATCTACTCTTTCCTTTTAATCTGTTTCCCCAGGCTAATTTAGCCAACACGGTCTTCATACCTTTCTAACTGCCATTATTTAAGTTATTGTCACTAGTTTCAGACATATATTTCTCACTCGCAAGCTGAAAGTGAAATTCTGTAATATTATAATCAGTCTTCTTGAGGGGATCCTTTACCGGGATCATTAATGAATCATTAACCAGTCCTACATCCCTCCCAAGATCTCTGCACTGCTCCAGTTCAGGTCTCTTGCACATTCCAGATTTGCTGCATACAACCACTAGCAGCATACATCTCAAGCTCCAAAACTCTCCTCCTAAACTTCTTTGCTGCTGTATCTCTCATTCCTTCTTTAAAAAACATTCTTAAAATCTCTGTGGCCAAACTTTTGGTCATATGTCCAAATGTCTCTATGTGACACCATAGGATGTTTTGCATCATTAACAGATAAATATAAATGTATGTTGTTAAAAATTTGTTGATATATAAACTCTGTTAAAAAGCTGGAGCACACAAAGAATCAACATTTTAATGTTTGTTGCATTAAAACTTAGAAAACTAACAATAAAACTTAAGGATCTTCCCCTCTTTCTCTTCCTTACTAATTTGCATTATTTCTTTTGTTTTTTCTCTAGTTGGATCTGTAGTTTTAATTTTATTTTTCTAACTACTTCTTGGTAAACAATCAATGTCCTTTTTATTAAGTAAAGAAAGCTTTACTTGAAATTCTTCTTTTATTATTGTTTTGGAGCAGCAGCTCCCCTTTAAGAGTACAGAGAGTTTAAAGTAAAAGTTTATTTATTAGTTGCAAGTAGGTTTTACATTAAAACTGCAATGAAGTTACTGTGAAAATCCCCTAGTCGCCACCCTCCGGTGCCTGTTCAGGTACACCGAGGGAGAATTTAGAATGGCCAATGCACCTAACCAGCACTTTCAGAATGTGGGAGGAAACTGGAGCACCTGGAGGAAACTCAAACATATACAGGGAGCACGTGCAGACTCTGCACAGACAGTGACCCAAGCTGGGAATCGAACACAGGTCTCTAGCGCTGTAAGGCAGCAATGCTAACCACTGTGCCACCGTGCTGCTCTTCTTTCTGTGAGGAATTCAATTGCTGCAACCTGCCATGTGCGAGGTCTCCACAGCCTGGAAGTCTAACTAGCTTCAAAATGGTAAGTAAATGTTTTCTCTGAGCCTACTCATGTTTTTCTAGCTTTTACCAATGTTTCCTCAATGCATTGATGGCTTTCTTATTTTAAGAGTCAAGGTGCTGGATTTTTTTTTCCTTGAGGCTCCAGTTGTTAACCACTGTGACAACATGCCGCCTCCTTGTCACCAGTCTTGATCTTGTTGTTATCTATTGGATGTTTTGACTGGTAGTACTAACAAGACAAAAGATGATAAGGTGTCACACTGTGGGTTTTGAATTAACTCAACGCAGAGATGCATTGCTTACAAAACATAACAGCAAACTGAAGTCCAGCAGTGAGAAATTACTGGAAAAGGGCTTGATTTAGATGTTATGGGTGGAATGTTGCATTCTGTGAACAGAGTGTTGGCTGAGCTGAGAAAACCGGCATGCAGCTCTGTAGTTGCACAGCAGGTGTATTTTTCAGATTCTATGGCAGTCTGTGCACAGAAAATCTGGAGGTGGTTTTTGCCGTCACACCGGCAGGGCAAGGCCTGAATTGCTGGCTCCACAGAGAGTGCTGAAAATAATCCCGCCCACCCCCAAGTGCCCAGGCATGTCCCTCTCCCCTTGTGGGCTCCACATATCTTTGCACCCCCAGAGGGTTCCCCTCGACTGCTTTCTGTTTGGGAAATGCAGTTGTAAACCTCGGTGAGGGGGGAATTCTTAATGTGGGGGGAACACATGGCAAGGAAACCCTTTAAATATATTTAAATTTATTAAAATGTATTTAAATAGCATTGCATCACTGGCAAGGGGTGGGGAAAATCGGAGATCTCGCCGCCGAAATTCGTGCCATTTTCTCCCACAGTGAACACTGGCACAAAATCCCAGCCTATAAGTCTACTTCTTATTGCTTTGCTCATATTAACTCAGATGATAATCTATTGTACAGTCAAAAGAGCATTATACATTATATTATTCTGCCATGGTTAATAAGTGTTTAACTGACCCGTAGCTTTGCAACATTAAAGAAATGGGGACCAAAGTCCAATTGGTGAGAGTCCAGGGATCAATTAGAGGCTGAGCGAAGTTTGCAGACTGGAAGCAACTTCATTTTTCTGACTCCAATTCACAAACAGCAGTAAAATAATACCTGCCTTTGTTCTTTAACAAAATTTGTTGAAATTGACCATCTGTTAGATGATGTGCACACCCCAAATTCCATTCAAACGTGTGTAAAAATGTGTTTTCTCAAAATACAGGACAATAGCTGTCAGAGTAATTTTCTGTGCTACGATCTATTTTGTGCACAAAATTCCACACAGATTATTCTTGTCCTCTCTAGTGAACTGACTGTAAGATTCCTAGCTTACAAATTTTGCCATAACTGTGTCCAATCCTACTCGAGAAAGCTTCACTTGGCCCACATCTTGTCCAGGATCTTCATTCCTCTGAATCAAGATTACTGCTTATAACCTTCCCTGTCTGTTCCAGCATTGGAGAACAATCTCTCAGCAATTTCATCTTTACACTATGGAATATTCCCCCAAAATCACATTTCCTTGGTTCCCTTCACCACCACTCCCTCTCATCCCAAGTACTCAGCATCAAAAACCTTCCAAATAAAAGATCTATTGCATTCACTTGCTCAGTAAAATAGTCATGAGACAATCTGTTGCAGGAGGCTATACAAATTGCAGCAGTGTTATACATTAAAAATCAGCTGGAAGAATAAAGCTAAAAGGATGCTAACTATTAAAATTCAATTATAAAACTTGAAAGCTGAGAGGGAATTAAATGTCATATATTTCCTTTAAAAGGAAACTTAAATAGTAATGCTGCAACTAGGATATAAGTAAAATGTCATGATGCATACACAAAATCATCACAGTATGTCTACCATGTGAAAACACATGCAACAAGACGATTACAGACTTTGTCTTTCAAACTTAAGTTGTTTGGAGAGAGCATTTTGAGGTAGGCAATACAACAGCATGAAGTACAGATGATTCTTTCTGCCGCTGGTGGGGCTAGGGAGGAATAATTAGGTATATCTCAAAACAAAACTCCAATGGTGGAGCAGATAGGGAAGGTTATAAGCAGCAATCTTGATTCAGAGGAATGAAGATCCTGGACAAGATGTGGGCCAAGTGAAGCTTTCTCGATCGAGTAGGATCAGACAAGATCCTGGCAAAATTTGTAAGCTTATAGAGAGGACAAGAATAATCTGTGTGGAATTTTGTGCACAAAATAGATCATATCACAGTGCGATTTTCTACACAATATATTCGTAACATGTTAAACCAGAAGACAACACAGGATGATAAAAGAAGAAAATGTATTTATCCTACACTTTCAATATATTCAAAATGCTCCAAATATTAAATTTCTTGGACAGCACTGATTCTCTCTTATAAGCAAATTTCTCGTAGCTGACATGCAAGTATATCATAATTTTTCAGGTGAATTTCCCAGAAAACAACCACCGAATTGCAAAATACCTAAAAGAAAAGCAACCCCTATTTTCACTTCAGCTGCTAACTCGGAGTTCCAAGTAAGATTTCCAACTAATAGAAGAGAGGAAGCAAAAGGAAATGAGAGGAGCAAAAGCTGAAGGAAGAGAGCAAGTGAAAGGATAAGAAAGCAATCAAAAAGGGAACAAGATGGAAATGAAAGAAAAAATATTTTTTAATGGAACTGCAGAGCAAAGGTAAAACATTTTCCAAGAAATAACCACCGTCTCTCAGGCAGTTACTTCAATTGTTTTGAGACATATCCACTGAAATAACCCAAAATTCCTTTGCACCCCTTTAGTAATAGTATTAACATCTGACTCAAAGTAAGCAAGTGAGACGGAATAGAGCCAATCAAGAAGTGCTAGTCATATGAAAACTGCCAGTCATCATGCAGCTAGCAATAAACAATTAACATGTAGCAGAAAAGTAATCAAAAAAATCACTATGAAAATTATCCTGCCAAACATCTGATAAAAAGTTAACAACCTGAAACTTAAATCTGTTTCTTTCTGCAACTATGTTGTCTGTCCTGCTAAGGGTTTCCAGCATTTTCTGTTCTAATTTCAGATTTCCAGCTACCACAGTAACTTGCAGACATCTTGTTTGGTCAGCAAATTAAGAAAGAATACAGGAAAAAAAATTGTTTGGTAAATTTGGTAAATAAGGGCATAAGATGGGAACAGAAACTGTCAGGGAAAGGCACTAATGAAAAGTGGAACTTTTTCAAGGAACAAATACTGGGTGTCCTTGATAGGTATGTCCCTGTCAGGCAGGGAGGAAATGGCTGAATGAGGGAACCATGGTTCACAAAAGAGGTGGAATGTCTTGTGAAAAGGAAGAGGGAAGCTTATGTAGGGATGAGGAAACAAGGTTCAGATGGCTCGATTGAGGGTTACAAGTTAGCAAGGAATGAGCTGAAAAAGGGGCTTAGGAGAGCTAGGAGGGGACATGAGAAGTCCTTGGCGGGTCGGATCAAGGAAAACCCCAAGGCTTTTTATTCTTATGTGAGGAATAAAAGAATGACCAGGGTGAGGTTAGGGCCGGTCAAGGACAGTAGTGGGAACTTGTGTATGGAGTCAGTAGAGATAGGCGAGGTGATGAATGAATACTTTTCTTCAGTGTTCACCAAGGAGAGGGGCCATGTTTTTGAGGAAGAGAAGGTGTTACAGGCTAATAGGCTGGAGGAAATAGATGTTGGAAGGGAGGATGTACTGGCAGTTTTGAATAAACTGAAGGTCGATAAGTCCCCTGGGCCTGATGAAATATATCCGAGGATTCTTTGGGAGGCAAGGGATGAGATTGCAGAGCCTTTGGCTTTGATCTTTGGGTCCTCATTGCCCATGGGGATGGTGCTAGAGGACTGGAGAGTGGCGAATGTTGTTCCTCTGTTTAAGAAAGGGAATAGAAATGACCCTGGTAATTATAGACCGGTTAGTCTTACTTCGGTGGTTGGTAAATTGATGGAAAAGGTCCTTAGGGATGGGATTTACGACCATTTAGAAAGATGCGGATTAATCCGGGATAGTCAGCACGGATTCGTGAAGGGCAAGTCGTGCGTCACAAATTTGATTGAATTTTTTGAGGAGGTAACTAAGTGTGTTGATGAAGGTAGGGCAGTTGATGTCGTATACATGGATTTTAGTAAGGCGTTTGATAAGGTCCCTCATGGTCGGCTTATGATGAAAGTGAGGAGGTGTGGGATAGAGGGAAAGTTGGCAGATTGGATAGGTAATTGGCTCTCTGATCGAAGACAGGGGGTGGTGGTGGATAGAAAATTTTCGGATTGGAGGCAGGTTGCTAGCGGAGTGCCACAGGGATCAGTGCTTGGTCCTCTGCTCTTTGTGATTTTTATTAATGACTTAGAGGAGGGGGCTGAAGGGTGGATCAGTAAATTTGCTGATGACACCAAGATTGGTGGAGTAGTGGATGAGGTGGAGGGCTGTTGTAGGCTGCAAAGAGACATAGATAGGATGCAAAGCTGGGCTGAAAAATGGCAAATGGAGTTTAACCCTGATAAATGTGAGGTGATTCATTTTGGTAGGACTAATTTAAATGTGGATTACAGGGTCAAAGGTAGGGTTCTGAAGACTGTGGAGGAACAGAGAGACCTTGGGGTCCATATCCACAGATCTCTAAAGGTTGCCACTCAAGTGGATAGAGCTGTGAAGTAGGCCTATAGTGTGTTAGCTTTTATTAACAGGGGGTTGGAGTTTAAGAGCCGTGGGGTTATGCTGCAACTGTACAGGACCTTGGTGAGACCACATTTGGAATATTGTGTGCAGTTCTGGTCACCTCACTATAAGAAGGATGTGGAAGCGCTGGAAAGAGTGCAGAGGAGATTTACCAGGATGCTGCCTGGTTTGGAGGGTAGGTCTTATGAGGAAAGATGTTCTCTCTGGAGCGGAGGAGGCTGAGGGGAGACTTTAATAGAGGTTTATAAAATGATGAAGGGGATAGATAGAATGAACTTTCAAAGACTATTTCCTCGGGTGGATGGAGCTATTACAAGGGGGCATAACTATAGGGTTCGTGGTGGGAGATACAGGAAGGACATCAGAGGTAGGTTCTTTACGCAGAGAGTGGTTGGGGTGTGGAATGGACTGCCTGCAGTGATAGTGGAGTCAGACACTTTCGGAACATTTAAGCGGTTATTGGATAGGCACATGGAGCACACCAGGATGATAGGGAGTGGGATAGCTTGATCTTGGTTTCAGATAAAGCTCGGCACAATATTGTGGGCCGAAGGGCCTGTTCTGTGCTGTACTGTTCTATGTTCTATGTTCTAATTTGAAAATTCAGTCATTAAGTCTTTAACCTGACCCACAGCCAAACTAGTCTCTGGAGATCTGCTCATTTGCTTCAGTTGGTTCCCATGCCTTTTCATGAGTTATAAATGATATTTATGTCTTTGTAATAATAATGTATTATAAATGGCTACAACAGCTGCATTTTGCATCTTAAAGTGACAAAGAGAACAGTGCATTCTGGAAAGCCTCAAAAAACCTCAAGTATAAAGGGAATAAAATTTCTGAATTTAAACAGTTTTATTTCAGACAAACCTTTTAGTTATACTGATATAAGAGGAGAATATCAAATCTTCTCATGTTTTACCATGATTGGAATTCAGTAAAATATTAATAATCCATAAAAGTCTTCTCATTATGTTACTCAAGATAAAAAAGTGGTTGCAATGAGGTTATCTCAGAAGTTTGCAAAACAATTGTTTGGCTAACAATACAATATTTTATATCTTCATTTATGAAAGAACACAGCAAGGCAGCAATTCTTAGTTAAAGCCAGGTTTGCAATTAAAAACAAGATACCAGTTGAAACAGGAATCTACTCCACATTTCACATGTACTTTATATAATGTCGGCAGATAAAATATTAACTTTGCTTCTTGATAAAAGGGGAGAAGAGAAACGCACTTTAAAAGTGTGAATTAATTCAGGCATTTCTCAGTGTATTAATCGTCACCCTTGCAGTTGTCTATTCTAGTTTAAATTTAAAGATGTTAATTTCTTTCTTAGATCACTGCTACAGATTTCAGTCATGATTTTTGACTAGCACAGGCCCTGGGAGAGCCCCTTATAGTTAATACCATGAGAGATTTCCCTTACAGCGAGTGCCATGGGAGATTTCCCTGCAGCTAATGCCATGGGAGATTTCCCTTGCAGCTAATGCCATGGGAGATTTCCCTACAGCTAATGCCATAGGAGATTTCCCTTACAGCTAATGCCATGGGAGATTTCCCTACAGCTAATGCCATGGGAGATTTCACTTGTATTTCAGATTTTATGTAATATTTGGAACGCAGGTCACGCTTAAATTGGAGTTTAATATTGGGGGACCATAACTGAACAGGAATTATTTGAACTGGAAGGTAGCCGAAGTGTTAGTTTTGCAATACTTAGCATGCCACATAAAACAAATATTGGTATATTTAAACTGTATCCATGATTCAACATGGCAGGAATTGTAAAAACCAAATTATTAATGTTACTAAACCAACACTAAGCAAGATCTTCCTTAAGGTTAGCATATATACATAGGGCTAAGAAAAGTCACCAAGTGCAAAGAACTTTGAACTCTGCAGTTCAGTGACCTTCCTTTACTTTGTTGCTTTCTGGGGTGCACTCATTAGTTCTTTGGCCAAAGCTATATTGATACCCCAAGCAACTGCAAGAGCAGTAAAGCATAACAGTAAACATAGAACATCTCAAAACACATCAGATGACAAAGGAAAAACATGCTGCTGAGAGGGAATTTTTTCTATGTGGAAAGGTTGGCTCTTTAGTCTATAGCTATCAATCCCTTCATCATTTTAAAAAACTTGCAGTAGACCACTCTTCTCAATTCAATAAACTCATGGGAACACAAACCAAATTTCTGCAACCTTGTCCTCCTAATTTAAACCCTTCAGCCCCAGTATTATTGGTCCTGAATTTCTGCAGGACCAATTTGAAGGGCAATAAATCTTCGCTGAAAAGAATAATGCTATACTCCAAATGGGGTATGAAACAAGTTCTTAAAACCAAATTCTTCACTTTAATAATCCAGTCCCTTGGCCCCGCAGATTTCCCTTCAAACAGTCCCCATTCAGATTAAACATCATCCATAAAGCCAAGTGAGAAGATTATATCCGACTTGATACTCCTCATATGTTAGGCAGTTACTGTTTCAGAATACCTTAAAGTCTATCTTTGTAGGATTACTCATACCATCCTAGCTACCAGATAACATGTATTTGTGCTGACAAAAAAACCTCAAAAAACAGCCTCACGCCAGTCGTTCAATCCTGGAATATACAAATCCAAATAACTTAACCAGCAAGTGAAGTTCTAAACAAACATCAAAATCAACTAATAATAATCAAAACCAACACAGCAATTAAGCCCAAGCAAAGATTATTTAAATACTGGCACATACACAGGCTCATCCATAAATGAGTGACTATTGTGCTCATCCATAAATGAGTGACTATTGTGCTCCACTATCACTACAGTTCAGAACCTGTTGCAGGATTAAAAAACAAAAACAATAAATCAAATAAAACCAAATGACTGATTTTCCTGTATGCATCTACTAGTACAATCTGATTTTCCTAATGTTGCACATAACTCAAGTTATCTATTTATTCAATACTGCCACCTCACAGCACCAGGGACCCGGGTTCAATTTCCAGTTTGGGTCACCGTCTCTGCGGAGTCTGCATGTTCTACCCGCGTCTGCATGGGTTTCATCCGGGTGCTCCGGTTTCCTCCCGCAGTCTGAAAGACCTGCTGGTTAGGCCATGCTAAATTCTCCCTCAGTATACCCGAACAGGCGCCGGAGTGTGGTGACTAGGGGATTTTCACAGTAACTTCATTGCAGTGTTAATGTAAGCCTACTTGTGACATTAATAAACAAACTTTAAATTTAAACTTCAAATTTCTTTTTCAACTAAGCTCAGTAAAAATGTCATCTTGTTACAGGGTTCCTGCTGGTTCATAACTTTAACACTACACTTTGATCATTCAAATACTACACCAGTGCTCAAACTAGATTTAAAATTAGCTTTGAACGGAGGCAAAATGACCACAATATAACCAATACAGGAATGAGGGATACACATAATAAGTAATGAAATGTAGATGGGGTTTAAGTGTAGGTTAACCTTGCAAAAATGATTGTGAAAAACACAGAAATTAGGTTTGAAGAGTAAACCAAATTCAAGAAATGAACAAAGATAAATGATGAGTACATAAAACTTTCAAAAATTGTGTGGAGGATGTGTAAAATCACAAACAACAAAGGTTCATAAATCACATGCCAAAATGAAAAGCAAGCCAACTCTACTTTAAATTTAGCTTTGCTCCAAAAATCTTAACGGTGATTTTGCACTTAAAAAGCTTGCGTATTCTGCATAGCTCAAGGCAAAGTGTCCCTCCACAAGTATATTACCAGCAAAAAGCACAGAATATGCCCCCAAAGCCCATTATTTTTAATACTTTTCTTTTAAGCGTTCAATATTTTAATAGAATGTAATTATAGAATGGTTACAGCAAAGGAGGAAGTCATTTAGGCACTCAAGCCCATGCTGGTTTTCTGCAAGAACATTTTAGCCCTTTTCTAATAGTCCTGCAAATTTCTTTCCCTTCAGATGGTTATCCAATTCCCATAATTGAATCTGTCCCCATTAGCACTTTAGACAGTGCATTTCAGATTGTTAAACATTTTCCCATGGGCAGCACGGCGGCACAGTGGTTAGCACTGCTGCCTCGCAGCACCAGGGAGCCGGGTTCAATTCCCTGCCTGTTTGGAGCTTGCACGTTCTCCCCATGTCTGCGTGGGTTGCCTCCGGGTGCTCCAGCTTCCTCCCACAGTCCGAAAGATGCACTGGTTATGTGCATTGGCCATGCTAAATTTTCCCTCAGTGTACCCAAACAAACAGGTGCTGGAGTGTGGCAACTAGGGGATTTTCACAGTAACTTCATTGCAGTTACTGCATTGCAGTTAATGTAAGCCGACTTGTGACACTAATAAATAAACATCAAAAAAAACTTTAAACTCATGTCACTTTGTTTCTTTCGTCATGTGTTTTAAATCTGTGCGATCTGGTTCTCAACCGTCCTGCCAATGGAAATTGTTTCTTTTTAGCCAGATCCCTCATGATTTTGAGCAAATCCATCAAATTTCCTCTCAACCTTCCCTAACAAATAATAATTACCTGAGAAAATGCACTTTTCACATCTTCAGGATGCTCCAAAGGGCTTCGAGCCAATAAAGTATTCTTTAAGCATTGCACTATAATAGTGACAAAAAAAATGGCAGATAATTTGGATCGAGCAAAGTCCCAGATACAGCAATGGTAGAAATTATCACATAACTTGTTTTTATGATACTTAAACAGAAAATGCTGCAAAAACTCAGCAGGTCTGGCCGCATCTATGGAGGAACTGGATGTTGCCAGATCTGCTGAGTTTTTACAGCATTTTCTGTTCAAGTATAATAAAAATAGGTTATGTGATACTTTCTTTCATTGCTGTTTCTGGGACTTTGCTTGATCCAAATTATCAATTTTCCTGCACTACAACAGCCAACATCTCAAAACCAGTGAAATAAATGCAGAATACTGTGGATGCTGGAAATCTGAAACAAAAACACGAGAAAAACTCAGCATATCTAGAAGCATCCGTGGAGAGAAATAGAGTTGGATGCTGCTAGACCTGCTGAGTTTTTCCAGCATTTTCTGTTTTTGTTTCAGATTTCCAGCACCCACAGTATTCTGCTTTTATTTCATTGATTTTATCTAAGAAATCAAATACTGGCCAGAACTCTGGGAGAACTCCCCTCCTTTTTAATGCCGTGGGATGTTGTGTGTTCATCTAAGGAAGCAGAGAGGATCTTGGCTCAAATGTCTCATCCAAGTGACAGCACTTCCAACAGTCCAGCACTCAGAGGTGAGGTTGCTCCCAACTGAACCAAGACTGACACTTGGTTGCATGTTTAGCATGAAATGTGAAATGGAAACAAAACCCCCACAGTTTAAAAAAATATTTCCAGTATTTGGTGGGAAGCTGCCAAACATAAAGCATTTGAGCTTTAGCTACAGTTAAAGTCGAAGATGTCATGGTTAATATGTAATAGATGTGTAAGAACAGATAGTATTGAAACAAAGAATCAAAGGGCATGAGTAGCTATTATCCCAACTCAGCCAATTACAAGGCAAATACGGTTGTCTACCTGTGTTAGAGGTAATTAAATACTGCACGTACTATTACACCATATTTACTATTAGGTATTATTTTAGAGTACCATTACTTATGACTTACAAAGTAAGTGCCATTTTCTGCATGTGCCTGTTTCTTTCCCTACTCCAAGTCCAAATCAATTTCTGGCATTGCCCAGCACTCTTTTCTTTCCTATACTGCATCTAATATTCCATCATAGTCATTCCATCTCTCCTAACCTTTTCTGATACCTCACTCTTTCAGAAAATCACCTCCTCCTCATTTCTCCCCACTTAAAAGTTTGCAAATATTCCTCTATGGCTGTCCTGCATTATCCTTTACTGATGTGAACAATTTTCATATCTAATTTTTGATGAAGTCCAACAAAAACAAGACAGCAGAAAATGTGTTATGCGTTAAAAATGGGTACTGGAAATCTGAAAGAATACGTTACCAGGGAACTGTTGAAACATGCTGGACAGAAAGAAACTGAAGCCCAAGAGACTGGGCATAGGATGAGTAGATTTGGGTGGCTAGCTGCCACTTAGGACCGAAAGGAGGAGAAACTTCTTCATTCAGAGGGTGGGCTGTGGAGACCAAGTTAATGAATATATTTAAGAAGGAAATAGACAGATTTCTAGAAATGAATGACATCAAGGGGCATGGGGAGAGTGCAGGAGTATTGTTTTGAGATGGAGGATGAGTCATAATCATATTGAATGGTGAAGCAAGCTTGATGGGCCAGGTGGCCTACTGCTGCTCCTATTTTTTATGTTTCTATGAGACCTGACATTTCAACTTTTCAGTGCAATGGATAGAGGGGGCTGTCTTCATCAAGATTCAAGTTACATTACTAAAATTATAATTTACCATTCAAGATCAGACAATGTTTAGATACATGGCCCAGTGTCACAAGAATAGCAGTTTGAAAGAAAAACCAATCGATTTCAAATGAGATCAATTCTGATTTCCCACCAACATGTTATTGCCACGAAAAAGCTGATTGTAGGAAGCTGAAACAAATACAAGCGAGGAAGATTTGGGTCACATAGGAGACAAGAAAGTTTATCTCATAGACGGAATAATAAATAACCAATAAAATCATGTCCTGCTTGACCACCAACTCAGTCCTACATTCTCCAACACCTCAAATTCTTATTTTTACATTCCTCCCATGGCCTCATCCCACACTTAACTCAACAATCCTCTATTCCTGGCTTCATTCTTCATTCCTTCCTTTCATCTCAACATTTATGGAACAGCTTTCAGACTGGGTCCTACTTTCTGGAATTCCTTCTCTCAATATTTCTCCTATTTGTTGCTATGTTGAGTCTAAAGTATCTTGGCTGGCATCTGAACCCTAATGTTAAAAGTAAGCAGTTTAGTATAATGAGTGTTGTTTTTTGCAGTGTCTTGAATAAAGGAAGAACGTGCTTTTACATAGTGCCATAAGACACCCATACGAAATAAGAATGGAAGCACTCGTCTGCTGCTAATGTATTGAAGAGGCGGCTAGATATAGCACTTTAGGCAAATGGGATCAAAGGTTATGGGGAGAAAGCAGGATTAGGCTATTGAGTTGGATGATCAGCCATGATTGTAATGAATGGCGGAGCAGGCTCGAAGGGCCAAATGGCCGATCTTCTATGTTTCTATAATCTTAATAAACCAGATTTCATACAACCAAAAGAGATGTATTTGGCTTTTGTGAATCCATCAAGTAAACTGTATGTTTATCACAAACATAAAGAAGCTCAAGGTCATTTTAGAATTACCATGAAATGCATATCTATATTTGATGTGCCAGGAATCACAAAAAATATTGATGTATGATCACAAGCAAAAAGCAAGGTTCATCAATCAAGTGTTAATAAGCACTGGTTGGGTGGAAGTATACTAAGAAAGCAACTTGATCTTGGGTTCTAACAGCAAAAACCATTTGAAATGTTTTTCTGATTTGGAAAGAACGAACATGCATCTACACAGAATAAAGCCATGCCATTTGTTTCATCCAATGGAAGCGGCAGGAGACATCAGTTTCACATCTCATCCAAAATATCCGAGAGGAAGCGCTCCCTCCCTTCCTGCAAAACTCATCTCCAAACTCCGTGGCCTGGGGCTCGGTTCCTCCCTCTGCGACAGAATCCTACCCAAGGACCAGTAAGGATAGGCAACAACAGCTCCTCCATGATCATCCTCAACACCGGTGCCCCACAAGGCTGTGTCCTCAGCCCCTTACTATAATCCTTATACACCTATGACCATGTGGCCAAATTCCCCTCCAACTCGATTTTCAAGTTTGCTGATGACACCACCATAGTGGATCAGATCTCAAACAATGATGAGACAGAGTACAGGAAAGAAATAGAGAATCTGGTGAACTGATGCAACGACAATCATCTCTCCCTCAATGTCAGCAAAACAAAGGAGATAGTCATTGACTTCAGGAAGCTTAGTGAAGGACATGCCCTTGTCTACATCAACAGGGACGAAGTGGAAATGGTTGAGAGCTTCAGGTTTCTAGCTGTCCAGATCACCAACAACCAGTCCTGGCCCCTCCACGCCAATGCTATAGTTAAGAAAACCCACCAACACCTCTACTTTCCCAGAAGACTAAGGAAATTTGGCATGTCTGCTACGATTCTCACCAACTTTTACAGATGCACCATAGAAAGCATTCTTTCTGGCTGTATCACAGCTTGCTATGGCTACTGCTCTGTCCAAGTCCGCAAAAAGCTACAAAGGGCCGTGAACGAAGCCCAGTCCATCATGCAAACCAGCCTTTCATCTATTGACTCTGTACACTTCCTGCTGCTACAGAAAAGCAGCCAGCATAATCAAGGACCCCACACAGGCCAGACATACTCTCTTCCAACTTCTTCCGTTGGGAAAAAGATACAAAAGTCTGAGGCCACATACCAACCGACTCAAGAACAGCTTCTTCCCTGCTGCCATCAGACTTTTGAATGGACCTACCTCGTATTAAGCTGATATTTCTCTACACCCTTGCCATGACAGTAACACTACATTCTGCGCTCTCTTTCCCTTCTCTATGTACAGTATGCTTTGTCCATATAGCGCGCAAGAAACAATACTGTTCACTGTATACTCGTACATGTAACAATAAAAAATCAAATCAAATCAGTACTTCGCTGAAATTCAATAATAGATTATGTGCTCTTGCCTTTGGGGTGGAACTTGAATCCCAGTTAGTTGACTCAGAAGCAAGTGTTTTACCACGAAAGCAAGGTTGGCAAGAAATTATTTGTCACAACAGGCTCGATGACTTTCTTGTGACCATCATTTCTCTCTCATATTCTCAACATCTATAAGTCCTGTATCATGTGTGCAACATATCTCCCAAATCCTTCACACTAAGAAACAAAAATATTAACTAAAATTACCACCTTCCCTTTTGATTTGCTATGAGTAACTGCTTAACAGTTCCATTCATTGAACAGGTAGGAAATAAAAACTACCAACCAGCAACAAGTAACCAGCACAAAACTTAAGCATCAAGCTGCTCAACTTCCAGAACTGATGCTGCATTTGCATGTCACTGGTTATATGATCTAAAAATTAACCTTTCCCCAGCATGTGAGCATGTTCCACTGCAGAAAACAAAATCCCAATTTAAATTTCAGCAGTTAATGCAATGGTGATCTTGCTACCTTCCATCTAATTCTTCACTTCATTCCCATACCTTTTTTGTCCCAGCACTCTTGCTCCCAAATATAGGCGTGTCAACCATGTTCAGCAGGTAACACACTCACCTCTCAATCACAAGGTTCTGGGTTCAAGTCCCACTCATAGAATCCTACAGTACAGAAGGAGGCCATTTGGCTCATCGAGTCTGCATTGACAAAATCCCACCTAGGCCCAATCCCATGTACTTACCCTGCCAATCCCCCTGCAATTTAGCATGGCCAATCCACTTAACCTGCACATCTCTGGAGTGTGGGAGGAAAGTGGAGCACCCGGAGGAAACCCACACAGACACAGGGAGAATGTGTGAAAACTCCACACAGACAGTCACCCGAGGCCAGAATTGAACCTGAGCCTCTAGACAGCAGTACTAGTCACTGTGCCACCCCAGGGCTTGAGCATAAAAAAACAAGGCTGATGCTCCAGTGCAGTATTGAGGGAGCATTGTATTGTCAGAGGTGCCAGCTTTTGAATGAAACATCAAACTGAGGGCTTATCTGCCTGTTCAGGTGGATATAGAAGATCCCATGTCAATAATAGATTATGTGCTCTCGTCTTTGGGGTGGTACTATTTCAAAAAGAGGAGGAGGGAATTTAGCTTTCAAACAACATCATAAAAATTATCTGGTCATTATCACATTGCTACTTGTGGAAGTTTACTGTGTGCAAATCAGCAGTCGCTTTTCCTATATCACAATAGTGACTACACTTAAAAGATTAGCTGTAAAGAACTTCGAGATCTCTGGTGGTTATAGCATTACATAAATGCAAGTCAAATCTTTCTTTCAGAATTCTGCCCCAGATCCTGGACTTGAACTTCCTAGCAATCATAATTACTATTGCAATGAAATACATTGCAGAAGGGAGGAAAGAGAGGGGGTGGAGTGGCACTGCTGATCAGGGATAGTGTCACAGCTGTAGAGAAGGTGTATGCTGTGGAAGGATTGTCTACAGAGTCTCTGTGGGTGGAAGTTCGGAGTGGGAAGGGGTTGATCACTTTGCTGGGAGTTTTCTATAGGCCGCCCAATAGTGACAGGGAGGTGGAGGAGCAGATAGGGAAACAGATCCTGGAGAGTTGCAATAATAGCAGAGTTGTTGTGATGGGAGACTTTAATTTCCCAAACATAGATTGGAATATCCCTAGGGTAAGGGGATTGGATGGGAGGAGTTCGTTGGGTGTGTTCAGGAGGGTTTCCTGACACAGCATGTGGACAAGCCTACAAGAGGAGAGGCTGTACTTGATCTGATACTGACCAACGAACCTGGACAGGTGTCAGATCTCTCAGTGGGAGAGCATCTTGGGGATAGCGATCATAACTCTATCTCCTTTATGCTTGCATTGGAAAAAGAGAGGATCAGGCTAGCGAGGAAAGCGTTTATATGGAGTAAGGGGAAATATGAAGACATAAGGCAGCAAATTAGAGGAGTAAATTGGAAGGAGGAATTCTCGGGGAAATCTACTGAAGAGAGGTGGCAGTTTTTCAAGGAATGTCTGTCTAGAGTTCTACAGGACAATGTTCCGAGCAGACAGGGAGTTGGTAGGTTAAAGGAACTGTGGTGCACGAAAGCTGTGCGGGACCGAGTCGAGAAGAAAAGGAAAGCGTACAAAAGGTTCAGAGAGCTTGGCGAAGATAGGGATCTAGATGAGTATACGGCTTGTAGGAAGACTAAAGGAGGAAATTAGGAGAGCCAGAAGGGTTCACGAGAAGGCCTTGGCAAGTAGAATTAAGGAAAGCCCGAAGGCGTTAAATAAATATGTGAAGAGTAAAAGGATGAGACGTGAAGGAATAGGGCCTATAAAAGGTGAAGGCGGGAAAATCAGTACGGAACCAGTAGAAATGGCAGAGGTGTTTAATGAGTATTTTGCCTCGGTTTTCACAGAGGAGAAGGTCATGGGTGGATGTACTGTGGGCTTGCGGTGGACTGAAAAGATTGAGTATGTGGACTTTAACAAAGAGGTTGTGCTGGAATCTTTGAATGGCATCAAGGTAGATAAGTCGCCGGGTCCGGATGGGATGTACCCCAGGTTACTGTGGGAGACGAGGGAAGAGATTGCAGAGCCTCTGGCGATGATCTTTGCGTCGTCGATTGAGACGGGAGAGGTGCCGGAGGATTGGAGGATTGCGGATGTGGTTCCTATTTTCAAGAAGGGGAATAGGGATAGCCCAGGAAATTACCGACCGGTGAGTCTAACCTCAGTGGTTGGTAAGCTGATGGAGAAGATCCTGAGGGACAGGATATATGAGCATTTAGAGAGGTTTAGTATGCTCAAGAATACTTAGCATGGCTTTGTCAAGGGCAGATCGTGCCTTACGAGCCTGGTGGAGTTCTTCGAAAATGTGACTAAACACATTGACGAAGGGAAAGCGGTAGATGTGGTTTATATGGATTTTAGCAAGGCGTTCGATAAGGTCCCCCATGCAAGGCTTCTAGAAAAAGTGAGAGGGCATGGGATCCAAGGGGCTGCTGCCCTGTGGATCCAGAACTGGCTTGCCCAAAGGAGGCAGAGAGTGGGTATAGATGGGTCTTTTTCTAAATGGAGGTCGGTCACCAGTGGTGTGCCCCAGGGATCTGTTCTGGGACCCTTGCTGTTTGTCATTTTCATAAATGACCTGGATGAGGAAGTGGAGGGATGGGTTGGTAAGTTTGCCGATGACACGAAGGTTGGTGGGGTTGTGGATAGTCTGGAGGGATGTCAGAAGTTACAGAGGGACATAGATAGGATGCAAGACTGGGCGGACAAGTGGCAGATGGACTTCAACCCAGATAAATGCATCGTGGTCCATTTTGGCAGGTCAAATGGGATGAAGGAGTACAATATAAAGGGAAAGACTCTTAGTACTGTGGAGGATCAGAAGGACCTTGGGGTCCGGGTCCATAGGACTCTAAAAATCGGCCTCACAGGTGGAGGAGGTGGTTAAGAAGGCGTATGGTGTGCTGGCCTTTATCAATCGAGGGATAGAGTTTAGGAGTCCGGGGATAATTATGCAGCTATATAAGACCCTCGTCAGACCCCACTTGGAGTACTGTGCTCAGTTCTGGTTGCCTCATTACAGGAAGGATGTGGAAAAGATTGAAAGGGTGCAGAGGCGATTTACAAGGATGTTGCCTGGATTGAGTGGCATGCCTTATGAGGATAGGCTGAGGGAGCTCGGTCTTTTCTCCTTGGAGAGACGTAGGATGAGAGGAGACCTAATAGAGGTATATAAGATGTTGAGAGGCATAGATTGGGTGGACTCTCAGAGGCTTTTTCCCAGGGTGGAAATGGCTGCTACGAGAGGACACAGGTTTAAAGGTGCTGGGGTGTAGGGACAGGGGAAATGTTAGGGGGAAGTTTTTCACACAGAGGGTGGTGGGCGAGTGGAATCGGCTGCCCTCAGTGGTGGTGGAGGCAAACTCAATAGGGTCTTTTAAGAGACTCCTGGATGAGTACATGGGACTTAATAGGATGGAGGGTTATAGGTAGGCCTAAAAGGTAGGGATATGTTCAGCACCACTTGTGGGGCTGAAGGGCCTGTTTTATGCTGTAGTTTTCTATGTTTCTAAGGTCCAAAGCATGAATCACCAGCATTTCTATAGTGCACCTCACAATTACCTTCATACTGATAGCAAGTGTTTTTTTTTCCTCATCATTACTTCCCTGCCTTCAAGCTCCTCCTTTGGCATCAAAAGATATTTAAAAACCTGTTCCCTCATCTCTGTTTGTGTGGAAATTCAGGGAGTAATAACCTTGTTCCCAACCCCAAATAAAACTTTCTATGCCACTGGGTTTCAGCAGTCAATTCCCAAAGTAAGGGTCTCAAGCAACTAAGTTACCCCAATTTAATCCTGCTGGTTTAACTTAAGGCCTGTGTGCAGCTAGGTTCATTTTTAAAAGCAAGCTTTCCTTGACACTGATCTTCCTGAATCTGGCAGGTTCACACTGAAGTTGCCAGTGGCTGTACAAGACCTAGGCAATAGGAGTTAACAACTGATACGGCCTACCAATGTCGCAATAAAAGCAAATTAATACATCTGAATGCTTACGAAAGGAGGAAAAAGGCAGCACTGAAAGTTAAAGCAAAATACTGCAAATGCTGGAATCTGAATCAAAAACAGAAATGCTGGAAAAACGCAGCAGGTCAGACAGCATCTGTAGGGAGAGAATAGAGTCAACGTTTCGAGTCTTGATGATCCCGCACTGAAAGTTTGATGGGGCGGGAGACCAAGGCATAGTCAAAAAAAAGGGTTTTTAAAGAAGACGGGAAGGAATTTTGAGGACAGAGAAATTGTACAAAGACATTTACCAACTATGGGTAAGGAGCAAGTTTAAGGCAGTCACAGGTAAGAATGGGTAAAAGGCAGCGCAGGTACTTGAAGATAAGGATCAAACTGCAGGAAGTCAGTGATTCCCATCAAGCAGCACTGCATTCTACAAATAATGTAACTCTGGATCTCCCAGAGTAGAATGATGTATTAAACGTCTTAATTTATCAAGTATCATAAACTCCACTCATAGTACTTTAAAGTTTGTAAGTCATTATTAGCTGAAATGAAACTTTCTTTACTGAAAACAAAATTACAAATGCCTTTTGAATATGATGGCGGTGGCGGGGGGGGGGGGGGGGGGGGGGCGCCTTTCAAGATTGTGCTGTAAAATTGATTCATCTCAAATTTCTGCTTTAATAATCACCAACGTCATTACTATACAAACAAAATGGTTTACCTGTGAAAATTTCTTGCTTCAATAAGCAAAGAATGGGTGTTTTTCTGGTTGGCGATCAGTGCCTAATGGTGTGCCTCAGGGATCAGTGTTGGAACCGCAATTTTTTTTACAATTTACATAGATGATTTGGAGTTGGGCACCAACTTGAGCTAGTGTGTCAAAGTTCGCAGATGACAGTAAGATGAGTGGAAGAGCAAAGTGTGCAGAGGGATATAGATTAAGTGAGTGGGCAAGGGTCTGGCAGATGGAGTACAATGTTGGTAAGTGTGAGGTCATCCATTTTGGTAGGAACAACAGCAAAATGGACCATTATTTAAATGGTTAAAAAATTGCAGCATGCTGCTGTGCAGAGGGACCCGAGTGTCCTTGTGCATGAATCACAAAAAGTTGGTTTGCAGGTGCAGCAGGTAAATAAGAAGGCAAATGGAATTTTGTCCTTCATTGCTAGAGGGATGGAGTTTAAAAACAGAGAGATTATGTTGCAGCTGTATAAGATGCTAGTGAGGCCATACCTGGAGTACTGTGTACAGTTATGGTCTCCTTACTTGAGAAAGGATATACTGGCACTGTAGGGGGTACAGAGGAGATTCACTAGGTTCATTCTGGAGTTGAGAGGGTTGGTTTATGAGGAGAGACTGAGTAGACTGGGACTATAGTCATTAGAATTTCGAAGAATGAAGGGGGATCTTATAGAAACATATTAAATTATGAAGGGAATAGCCAAGATAGAAGCAGGAAGGTTGTTTCCACTGGCGGGTGAAATTAGAACTAGGGGCAGGGCCTCAAAATAAGAGGGAGCAGATTTAGGAATGAATTGAGGAGGAACTTCTTCACCCAAAGGATTGTGAATCTGTGGAATTCCCTGCCCAGTGAAGCAGTTGAGGCTACCTCATTGAATGTTTTCAAGGCAAACATAGATAGATTTTTGAACAAAAAGGAATTGAGTATTATAATGAGCAGACGGGTAAGTGGAGCTAAGTCCACAAAAAGATCAGTCATGATCTTATTGAATGTCGGAGCAGGCTCGAAGGGCCAGATGGCCTACAAAGAACAAAGAACAGTACAGCACAGGAAACAGGCCCTTCGGCCCTCCAAGCCTGTGCCGCTCCTTGGTCCAACTAGACCAATCGTTTGTATCCCTCCATTCCCAGGCTGCTCATGTGACTATCCAGGTAAGTCTTAAACGATGTCAGTGTGCCTGCCTCCACCACCCTACTTGGCAGCGCATTCCAGGCCCCCACCACCCTCTGTGTAAAAAAACGTCCCTCTGATGTCTGAGTTATACTTCGCCCCTCTCAGCTTGAGCCCGTGACCCCTCGTGATCGTCACCTCCGACCTGGGAAAAAGCTTCCCACTGTTCACCCTATCTATACCCTTCATAATCTTGTATACCTCTATTAGATCTCCCCTCATTCTCCGTCTTTCCAAGGAGAACAACTCCAGTCTACCCAATCTCTCCTCATAGCTAAGACCCTCCATACCAGGCAACATCCTGGTAAACCTTCTCTGCACTCTTTCCAATGCCTCCACGTCCTTCTGGTAGTGCGGCGACCAGAACTGGACGCAGTACTCCAAATGTGGCCTAACCAGCGTTCTATACAGCTGCATCATCAGACTCCAGCTTTTATACTCTATACCCCGTCCTATAAAGGCAAGCATACCATATGCCTTCTTCACCACCTGTGTTGCCACCTTCAAGGATTTGTGGACTTGCACACCTAGGTCCCTCTGTGTTTCTATACTCCTGATGACTCTGCCATTTATTGTATAACTCCTCCCTACATTATTTCTTCCAAAATGCATCACTTCGCATTTATCCGGATTAAACTCCATCTGCCACCTCTCCGCCCAATTTTCCAGCCTATCTATATCCTGCTGTATTGCCCGACAATGCTCTTCGCTATCTGCAATTCCAGCCATCTTCGTGTCATCCGCAAACTTGCTGATAACACCAGTTACACCTTCTTCCAAATCATTTATATATATCACAAATAGCAGAGGTCCCAGTACAGAGCCCTGCGGAACACCACTGGTCACAGACCTCCAGCCGGAAAAAGACCCTTCGACCACTACCCTCTGTCTCCTATGGCCAAGCCAGTTCTCCACCCATCTAGCCACTTCTCCTTGTATCCCATGAGCCTTAACCTTCTTAACCAACCTGCCATGTGGGACTTTGTCAAATGCCTTACTGAAATCCATATAGACTCCTAATTCTTATTTTTATTTCCATTCCCTTCAGAGATTAGGATCATTATCTTCATACTTTCTTGACTGACGAGGAAATATTCATGCAAGACTAAAAATGTTTCCAAACTTAAGCAAATTCTGAGCTAGATATAATGGGCCATAACTCCTTGGCTTCCCACCATCCAATTTGGGGAGTACCCCAATGATGCGGTGGGGAACTCCTCTTCATAGAATCACTACAGTACAGAAAGAGGCCATTCGGCCCATCGAGTCTGCACCGACCACAGTCCCACCCAGGCCCTACCCCCATATCCCTACATATCTACCCTCTAACCTACGCATCTCAGGACACTAAGGGCAATTTTTTAGCATGGCCAATCAACCTAACCCGCACATCTTTGGATGTTCCCAAGTAAGGGTTTACCCGGCAATTGTCCAGAAGGGCTAACTTCTCCTGGATAATTGCACAGGGCTCGGAACCATCCGTTAAAGCTAGTTAAATCATTAACCTCAGATGGTTCTGCCAGTTTTTACTCTCATTGGTATTTTGAAAGCTAGAAAAAAAAACACTTCTAACTTCAAAGTAACTATTTTAAAGATGGAGACTGAGCCCTGCATGGGAGACCCCCCTCCCCATACACCCAACCCCCCCCCCCGATACACCCAACCCCCCCCCCCCGATACACCCAACCCCCCCCCCCCCCGATACACCCAACCCCCCCCCCCCCCCGATACACCCAACACCCCCCCCCCGATACACCCAACACCCCCCCCCCGATACACCCAACACCCCCCCCCCCCCCGATACACCCAACACCCCCCCCCCCCGATACACCCAACACCCCCCCCCGATACACCCAACACCCCCCCCCGATACACCCAACACCCCCCCCCGATACACCCAACACCCCCCCCCGATACACCCAACACCCCCCCCCCGATACACCCAACACCCCCCCCCCCCGATACACCCAACACCCCCCCCCCAATACACCCAACCCCCCCCCATACACCCAACCCCCCCCAAACACCCAACCCCCCCCCCATACACCCACCCCTCCCCCCATACACCCAACCCCCCCCCCCATACACCCAACCCCCCCCCCATACACCCAACCCCCCCCCCATACACCCAACCCCCCCCCCCATACACCCAACCCCCCCCCCCCAAGAGGACCACCACCACCCACCCAATGACCCTTCTCCCCTCACTCTGACATACCTTCAAAAGTCATCGTCGCCCTCTCAATAGTCCCTTTAAACTACTTTACAGCCCTGAAAAGAGGGTGTGTCCTCCCTTGCTCCACTCCATTTACACCATGCTGTTGCAACCAAGAGTGCACTTCGCTGTTCCTGTCTCACCCGGCCTGAGTGAGGAAGGTCAGGTGAGACAGTGGCTTTGAAATTCCAGTGAAGGCAAGTTCCTCCGGGCGCTGGTGTTTGCTATTCCAAGGAAGTTATGGACCAATCATTCAATCAGACACAACAGGCAACTTCAGCATCTCCTTATTTGTGATTTATCTGAAAGCCTGTTTTCACTGTTGGGAAATAGAAATGACAAACAGCATAAAATGCAACAAATAATTAAAGGCTAAGGAAATCAATCAAGCCCAAGCAAAAAAAAAAGGGACTTAACAAATCTTTCTGATTGTGAGGTTTTGACATACACAGAAATCATACTCAAGATTCTAGACCAAACTACGGGAAAATCTACCTGCTGCGGTTTCTGTTTTCTTAGTGGATACACCCTTCTTGCAGATACATCCCATTTCACCAAGACCAGAGAAGTTTGGTACAGCTTGGCAAAACCCAAAATGTGGGGCACAACACCAGGTTAAGGTCCAACAGATTTATTTGGCAGCACAAGCTTTCGGAGCACTGCTTCACATCATACATCCAAGACCATATAGCTGTTTGAACATTGGACACTGGGGCCTCAATGTGAAAAACACCAGCTCTTAGCAATTGTTCGACCCCTGAATATCACATTAATGAACAAATCTGTTGAATCCATCACCAGCAGTTCCTATAAGTGCTGTGGACCTACCTGGCTCAAAAATAATGAGTGAATCAGCTACAAAAGACTAAGTTCCCTTTTATTTATAATCAGGCAAGTGATCAAAGTCAATCTCCAATTTCCCACCAATCTCAAAAAAGTAAATGTTGGCAAGCATGGGTTCAGATCTTATTCACCAAACTGAAGTTACAGGAAATCCTCATTATTTATATGGGAGTAGACAATCCATCATAGAAAGAGTACATTACTACAATCCTGTTGGCCACAGCATGACTGTACACCATACCCCATTTTCATTAGTTCAAGGTGCAGGGCATTAGTGCATGTCTCTCTGCAAACCAGTCATAATATTTGAACCCTCAATCTGCAAACGTACCTAGGTTACATCTTTCACCATTTATCATCGGCAGTTTCAGTCTCACCATCTACAGAACTGAGGAGCTTACACATGACAGCTTGGAACTAGTCAGCTACCTTGATGCTCTGCGCATTTAAGTCTAATGCTACTCAGGCCTCTTCTTATTTGCATGAGAAGTACTTCCACTTCGCATCCACAGTGCTGAGTGGCACGTTTAGGTCAGCTGGAACCCTCCCTCACTGCAGACATGCTCCCTCACAGCTGTGCCTCAATCTACCTCAGTCTGGCATTTCTCTTTCAACGTTTTATGTATTGAAACTGGAAAACAAAGAAATCCTTTACAACACGGGCAGCACGATGGCACAATGGTAAGCACTGCTGCCTCACAGTGCCAAAGACCCAGGTTCAATTCAGGCCTTAGGTGACTGTGTGGAGTTTGCACGTTTTCCCCATGTCTGCATGGTTTCTTCCAGGGTTCTAACTCACAGTCCAAAGATGTGCAGGTTAGGTGGATTGGCCATGCTAAATTTACCCTCAAGTGTCCCAAGGTGCGTAGGTTAGATGGATTAACCATGGTAAATGTGTGGGGTTACATGAATAGGGCAGGAGAGGGGGCCGAGGTAAGATACTCTGTCAGAAAGTCAGTGCAGACTCGATAGGCCAAATGGCATTATGCGCTGTAGGGATTCTATGAACCAAAAATGATTAACACAGGGGATTGGGAATTAAAACATATTCGTCAAAATATCATTTCTACTTACTTTACCTTCCTCAAAGCTATCATGTAAACTTTCAAAGTCAGATTTGGTATACTTTGCTATTGAATCCTTAATTGGGTGACCCACCTCACTTATAGCAATAATTCTAATCGCAATTACAAAAGAATCACAAAAATATGATGATGTAGACTGTTATGACTAACGGTGAATCGATTTCCTTATAATCCATACTTCCTCTGAAAATGGGTGGACACAACCAGAGCAAATTAATACCTCGGTGAGCCAACTATTTATCTTATGAATGTACCACAGTGACTTTTCCCAGATGGCTATCAGACCAAGTAGAGGGAACCCTTACAAACTTTGCTATCTTTGCATCAGATATTCTTCTCCTTTCCTCTTAGTCAAAGTCTCATTGGAGCCTGCATCTTCAGATATTTACTATTCACACATGTTAAAATGAGGAAAGAAAATATATCAAATATAACTAGGTCAAAACAAGAGTACAGAAAGAGGAATGCAAGTATTTCAAACCCAGAGACACTTATGCAAAGAACACAAACTGTTCCAATTAGCTTTAAGAGTGATGCTTAGGTGATGAGTTTACCTATGGTCCTTCTTTTTTGGATAACTGTCTAATTTGCAAACTACTGTCAATATAGGAAGCTTTTCCGTATACATCAACGAGGCAATACTTTCTTTCAATACAGATATAGGAGATAATGAATAAAACTTCAATGCTGTGATTTTCTGAGATAAATACAAAAGAAATAACTTTGGCCAAACAAAGTGAAAAGGATTTTCTATCTGCCCTATCTCCATGCCAAGTAACACATGGTGGGTCAATCACTAAATCATTACGCTCACTATTTCCACATACAGAACCAAGTATCAACAAGAGTAATAGTCCAAACAAAAAGGTTTAGCTCACAAACATAGGTTAAAATTATTTGAACATTAACTTGCTTGACAAGTCTAAGTTCCAGAAATGAACAAAAAACCAATTCATAATTGGAAGGTGCAAGACCTAAATGCCCCTCATTGACAGAGAAAACAAATGAATGGGTTGTTTCTGCTTCTCTCTTCCCGCGAAAATTAGATTTCTCAACTGGTTATTGGTTTCCAGCTGTTTGATAATATGCCCAAGCCACAGGATAGCTGTTACATTTTTGATGTCTTTACATTATTTAAATGTACTTTCTTACATGCTTTAGAAAGGTGCGCTTCCCCAAAAAAGAAAGTTTCAATAATCACTTTTTAGATTTGATGGAAAGCCAGAGATTTTTAGCCATTAACATTAGCAGAGTAGAAATATCTCAGACAAGAGTCCTCATCCCAGTATTATGGGCATCGTATGGAGAGGTTCTATGATTATTGTTCACAACATGATCTTATTTACACTGAAGGGGTATTGAATGACTTGTGCGAAACTTGCTTAAGATTAAACTTAACCTACTGTTGTTGGTGTTGTTTTCAGTGCTGTAAAGAAAAATATCTTAAATTGTAGCTGCACTGAGTGCTGCCTGGTGAAATGAGAGTGCTAGGCAGTTAGGTGAAGACAGGAAGTTACATGAAACAGGGAGAAGGTGAAGCTAAAAGAGCTCAGACCGGACAAGAGCGGAGTGCAGCAGAGCTGCATATACAGCTGCATATCCTGCTCTTATGTGGGTGGCCGGGCACATTTCCAGTGCCCGGGACCAGCATGTGCGCAGGAAGTGTGATCAGCTGCAGCTCATGGAAGTTCGGGTTTCAGAACTGGAACAGCGGCTGAGAACATAGTGGAGCATCCACGAGTCTGAGAGCATCATGGATAGCACAATTATAAAGGTGGTCACACCGCAGCTGAAAGGACTTGAGGAAGGAAGGAAATGGGTGACCACCAGGCAGTCCAAGAAAAACAGGCAGGTGGTTCAGGAGTCCCCTGGGTTCCCACTTGGACATTGGTATTCCATTTTGGAGGTTAATGAGGATGCTGGTTCCTCCCAGGGAGTGCAGACAGAGCCAAGCTTCTGACACCACAAGCAGCCTGTCTGCACTGGAGGGAAGAGGAAGAGCAATAATAGGGGATTCTATAGTCAGGGAAACAGACGAGCACTACTGTGGTCGTCAACGTGAAACCAGGATAGTGTGTTGCCTTCCTGCTGTCAGGATCTGGTATGTTACTGAAGGGCATCCTGAAGCAGGAGGATGATAAGGCAGAGGTCATGGCACATGTTGGTACCAATGACATAGGTTTAAGTTCATTTATTATCAGTGTCACAAATAATCTATGCATTAATACTGCAATTAAGTCACTCTGAGTCGCCACACTCTGACGCCTGTTCGGGTACACTGAGGCAGAATTAAGCAAGGCGAATGCACCTAAACAGAACATCTTTCAGACTGTGGGAGGAATCCGGAGCACCCGGAGGAAACCCACAGACACGGGGAGAACGTGCAGACTCTGCACAAACAGTGACCCAAGCCAGGAATCAAACCTGGGTCCCTGGCACTGTGATGCAGCAGTGCTAACCACTGTGCAACCATGCAAAAGTGGGATGAGGTCTCATGTCAAGAATTGAGGAACAGTTAGGCACAGACTAAAAAGCAGGACTTCTCGGGTTGTAATCTCTAGATTACTCCCTGCAAGCACAGGAATAGGAGTATAGTGCAGATGAATGCGTGACTTAAGGGTTGGTACAGGAGGGAGTGCTTTAGATTCCTGGTATGTTTCTGGGGAAGATGGAACCTGTACAAGCAGGGCTGTCTACATCTGAACCAGAGCAGGATTAACATCCTAGCAGGCCCGTTTGCTAGTGTTGTTGGGAGGAGTTTAAATTAATTTGGCAGGGGCAAGGGGACACAGACTGCTAGCAGAATGGGGACACATCATAATACAGTAAAACAATCAAGTCACAGGGAGTACAGCTGTATTAAGTTTCAAAGTAGTAAGGCAAGGCTGACTGGCCTCTACTTTAAAATGGATGAGTCAAGGACACATGGAATTGCGATATGGTAGCAGCAGGATTGGCAGTTCAACATTTTGGGATATAGAATCTTCAGGCAAGACAGGAAAGGGGGTAAAAGAGGAGGCAGCATTGCATTATTAATTAAGTAGTCAATTACTGCTGTAAGGAGAGACGATATCTTGGAGGGGGCATTCAATGAAGCTTTGTGAATAGAACTTAGGAATAAAAAAGCAGCAGCTACAGTTAATTATAAATACCCAGAGAGTCAGCGGAAAATTAAGGAGCAAATATGTGCACAATTCATGGAGGCGTCTAAAAATAATAACAAAATTATAATAGATAATTACAACATTCCCAACACTGATTGGGATTGACATAATGTTATGGCCATGATTGGAATAGATTTCTTGAAACAACTTTTTAGGTCAACATGCAGAGGATCTAACAAGGCAAGGCACAACGCTGGACCTAATTCTAGGGAATGAAGCTGGACAGGTGGTTGAGGTGGTGGTGGGGGAGCATTTTAGTGATAGCAACCACAAGGTACATAAAAAAGGCAAGTTTCAAAAAAAAAGTTTTGGATTGAGGGAGAGCATATTTAAGTAAAACAAGGCAGGATCTGGTCAAGGTGGACTGGGAACAGCTACTTGTGGGGAAACCTACAGAACAGCAGGGCGTGTGCGTGGATGGCCTGTTGGTGGGTGGGGGGCAGAAGAGGGGATCTAAGAAAGCTCTGGCTGGTAAAAGTAGGGAAAATCCTAATATATAATATAAGCATATCAATGGGAAGAAGATAGGGTGGCACAGTGGTTAGCACTGCTGCCTCACAGTGCCAGGGACCCGGGTTAGATTCCAGCCGCTGGTCACTGTCTGTGAGGAGTTTGCACTTTCTCTCCGTGTCTGCGCGAGTTTCCTCCGGGTGCTCTGGTTTCCTCCCACAGTCCAAAGATGTGTGGGTTAGGTGGATTGGCTGTGCTAAATTGCTCCTTGTCAGGAGGACTAGCTAGGGTAAATGTATGGGGTTATGGGGAGAGAGCCTGGGTGGTAGTGTGGTTGGTGCAGACTCGATGGGCCGAATGGCCTCCTTCTGCACTGTAGTATTCCATGATCTATGATAACCAGGGAAAGAGTAGGGCCCTTCAGGGAGCAAGGAGGCAATCTATGGGTGGAGTCAGAGGACACAGGAAGAGTTTTGAACGAATAGTTCACATCCATTTTCACCCAATAGAATGAGGATCTCAGGGAGAAAGACTGAGGCGCAAGAGAGGAGATTGCTTAGACTCAGACCTAAATTTTTAATTCCACTCTGGCCACAGAGGAGGTGCCAGAGGACTTATGCCCAGTTAGAAATGGTTTTTTGTACATTCTTTGGGAGATACAATTTTATATAGCATTGGTCATTTCCCTGCAGCATTCAGTAAAATAAAATCCAATTACTACAAGATCATCCAGTTCCATTGTTGTAACTGAAAATCTAGTTGTCAAAACTATTATACATTTGTCAGTATCTATAATTGCAATTTGTTGATTATAAAAAAAGGTTTGGAATAATCTTTATATTTCAGCAAAAAGATGTTCATTACTTCACAAGCAATCCCAAAGGTTTTGCCTGCATATCAAAACTTTTACTTTGGTACATATTAAATTTTACACAAAATCTAAAAAAAACACACCCACTAGATTTAACTGGCACGTACAGAACAGAAATCAGAACACGAGAATTTCCAAAATCATACTTTATTCCTATCTTTCCAAGACAATTTTCGATTAAATTAATACTATGTTTCTTTACCTGTGGAAATGGATTACATCACAATCAAAATGGCTTGAATGTATAAATGTAAAATGTGCAGAACCAATGTTCATTACTACATGGACAGTAATATTCAATGTCATCAGGCACATGACTCGCCAAGCAAATTAGGCTCAGTTGCTCACCAAGCCTGCATATTTGCAATTGCTGTAATCAAACGCTCTCATGTCAGATTGCAGTCATATTACACATACATACTCAGACACTTTACAAATTATGCAGATCTTCTAAATCTCTATAACATAAAGCAGCATACCTAAATGAGAGGTAAAGGAGGAATTTAGTGCTTTTCACATTCTTGAATATCCAAAAGGACTTCACTACCAATTTATAATTCCTGATGTGTGCCTCACTTGCCAAAAGGAAAACTAAAACTGTCACCCAGTTTGCACTGCCTCAAACATCATAAAAAGAATTCCAGCAAAACAAAGCTGTCAACTCTTTATTTTAGCAAACCTTTTAAAGCAGATGGCACTCAAATCATTCATCCTTTATATCGATGTTGAAGTCAGCAATGACAAAAGCTTATTATGGCCCAAATCATGCAGGTTAAAAAGTCAGGCAATTTGTGGCCTGACCTAAAAAGATGGACCCAAAATTATTACATGTTTATTTATTGCCTTCGGCAAGAGGAATCTTAATATCACCTTGTTTCTGTTTGTGTTGCCTATACCACTACAATAAATAGCAATTTTGAAGAATAAATAGATATAAAGCAACTCCGAGAGACACCAATTGGAAGTCCTAAACATGTGAAAAACACAACACACAAACAAGTCTCAACAAATGAAATCAATCCATAAGCAAAAAGAAGTACAAGTATTTGATGCACTTACGTTCATTGCCATTTTCAGAAAAAAGATACAGGCAACCACACACTATAGGTGAGATGGGAGTGACTGGCCTCGACATCAAAGCAGCATTTGACCAAGAGTCAATATAAAATGAGGGAATAACTCTACTGGTTTGACCCACACCTAGCACAAAGGAAGATGACTGTAGTTGTTGGAAGCCAATCACCACAGTCCTAGGACATTGCTGCAGGAGTTCCTCAGGGTAGTAACCTAGGCCCAACCAACCTCAGCTATTTCATCAATGATTTCTCTTCCATCATAAGTGGGGATGGACAATGATGACTGCATAACGTCCACTACCATTCTCAACTTGTCAGATAAAGCAGTTGATGCCCTCATGTAAAAAGACCGAAACAAAATTCAGGCTTGGGCTAACAGGTGGCAAGTAACATTTGCACCACACAAGTGCCAGGTAGTGACCATCATCATGGTGTATATAAATGATTAACAAGGCAAAATTTCAAAATTTTCAGATGACAAAACGTGAATTATTGTAAACTGCAAGGATAGCGACTGACTTCAAACTAACACAGATAGGCTGAAGGAAAGGGTGGACACATGCAATTTGGTGCAGATAAGTTGTTAAATTATACATTTTGTTCAGAAAGACAAAGAGGGTACAATATTAAAAGAGATGCAGGACCAGAGAGATCTGGGGGATTTTTTTAACAGTAAGAAGTCTCACAACACCAGGTTAAAGTCCAACAAGTTTATTTGGTAGCAAAATCCAGTAGCTTTCAGAGCGCAACTCCTTCGTCAGGTGAGTGGGACTTCTGTTCACAAACAGGACATATAAAGACACAAACTCAATTTACAAAATAATGGTTGGAATGCGAGGCTTTATAGATAATCAAGTCTTAAAAGGTACAGACAATAGGAGTGGAGAGAACGTTAAGCACAGGTTAAAGAGATGTGTATTGTCTCCAGACAGGACAGTTAGTGAGATTTTACAAGCCCAGGAAAGTCGTGGGGGTTACAGATAATGTGACATGAACCCAAGATCCCGGTTTAGGCCGTCCTCATGTGTGCAGAATTTGGCTATCAGTCTCTGCTCAACAACTCTGCGTTGTCGTGAAGGCCGCCCTGGAGAACGCTTACCCGAAGATCAGAGGCTGATGTGTTCCCCAACAAGAAGAGAACACTCTTGCCTGGTGATTGTCGAGCAGTGTTCATTCATCCGTTGTCGTAGCGTCTGCATGGTCTTCCCAATGTACCATGTCTCGGGACATCCTTTCCTGCAGCGTATCAGGTAGACAACGTTGGCCGAGTTGCAAGAGTATGTACCGTGTACCTGATGGATGGTGTTCTCACGTGAGATGATGGCATCCGTGTCAATGATCCGGCATGTCTTGCAGAGGTTGCTGTGGCAGGGTTGTGTGGTGTCGTGGTCACTGTTCTCCTGAAGGCTGGGTAGTTTGCTGCGGACAATGGTCTGTTTGAGGTTGTGCGGTTGTTTGAAGGCAAGAAGTGGGGGTGTGGGGATGGCCTTGGCAAGATGTTCGTCTTCATCAATGACATGTTGAAGGCTCCGGAGAAGATGTCGTAGTTTCTCCGCTCCGGGGAAGTACTGGACGACGAAAGGTACTCTGCCCGCCATGTCCCATGTTTGTCTTCTGAAGAGGTCGGTGCGGTTTTTCGCTGTCGGAACTGTCGATCGATGAGTCGAGCGCCATATCCTGTTCTTATGAGGGCATCTTTCAGCGTCTGGAAGTGTCTGTTGCGATCCTCCTCGTCTGAGCAGATCCTGTGTACACGGAGGGCTTGTCCGTAGGGGATGGCTTCTTTAACGTGTTTAGGGTGGAAGCTGGAGAAGTGGAGCATCGTGAGGTTATCCGTGGGCTTGCGGTACAGTGAAGTGCTGAGGTGACCGTCCTTGATGGAGATATGTGTGACCAGGAATGCAACCGATTCCGGAGAGTAGCCCATTGTGAGTCTGATGGTGGGATGGAACTTGTTCATGTCATCATACAGTTGTTTCAGTGATTGTTCACCATGAGTCCAAAGGAAGAAAATGTCATCGATGTATCTAGTGTATAGCATCGGTTGAAGGTCCTGTGCAGTGAAGAGGTCTTGTTCGAACCTGTGCATGGAGATGTTGGCATATTGAGGTGTGAATTTGGTCCCCATAGCTGTTCCGTGTGTCTGGATGAAGAACTGGTTGTTGAAGGTGAAGACATTGCGGTCCAGGATGAAGCGGATGAGTTGTAAAATTGCATCTGGAGACTGGCAGTTGTCGGCGTTGAGTACCGAAGCAGTTGCAGCAATGCCATCGTCATGGGGGATGCTGGTGTAGAGTGCCGAGACATCCATTGTGACGAAGAGTGCTCCTGGTTCAACTGCTCCACGTGTGCTGAGTTTCTGTAGGAAGTCTGTAGTGTCGCAACAAAAGCTAGGGGTTCTTTGTACAATGGGTTTCAGGACGCCCTCGCGTCGCCGGAGAGGTTCTCGCACAGGGTCCCATTGCCCGATACGATGGGATGGCCGGGTGTGTTTGCCTTGTGCATCTTCGGGAGGCAGTAGAGATCTCCAATGCAGGGAGTACGTGGGATGAGAGCACGGAGGGTGCTCTGAAGGTCCGGATCAAAGGTCTTGATCAGTCTGTTGAGTTGACGGGTGTGTTCTTTGATCAGATCTGCGGGTAACTGTCTGTAGTGTTCCTCGTTGTTCAGTTAACGGTACACTTCTTTGCAGTAGTCCGTTCTGTTCAGTATGACGATGGCCCGTCCTTTGTCTGCTAGTTTGATGACAATGTTGCGGTTGGTCTTGAGAGTGCGGATGGCATTGCATTATGCTTGGGTGATGTTCGGGGCTGTCTTGTGAGTGCGGCTGATGAATCTGGTGGTGACGCACCTCCTGATGGCTTGGGCAGCAGCCTTCATGGGATGGGCACAATTGAAATGTGGAGCTTGTTCAAGGAACAGCTACTGGGTGTCCTTGATAAGTATGTACCTGTCAGGCAGGGAGGAAATGGTCGAGTGAGGGAACCGTGGTTTACTAAAGAAGTTGAATCTCTTGTGAAGAGGAAGGAGACTTCTGTAAAGATGAGACGTGAAGGCTCAGTTAGGGCGCTTGAGAGTTACAAGTTAGCCAGGAAGGACCTAAAGAGAGAGTTAAGAGCCAGGAAGGGACATGAGAAGTCTTTGGCAGGTAGGACCAAGGAAAACCCTAAAGCTTTCTACAGGTATGTCAGGAATAAAAGAATGACTCGGGTAAGATTAGGGCCAGTCAAGGACAGTAGGGATTGAGTTTCGGAGCCAGGAGGTCATGTTGCAGCTGTACAGGCGCTAAATGAATATTTTTTGTCAGTATTCACGCAGGAGAAAGACAATGTTGTCGAGGAAAATACTGAGATACAGGCTATTGGACTAGATGGGATTGAGGTTAATAAGGAGGTGTTAGCAATTCTGGAAAGTGTGAAAATAAGTCCCCTGGGTCGGATGGGATTTATCCCAGGATTCTCTGGGAGGCTAGGGAGGAGATTGCAGAGCCTTTGATCTTTATGTCGTCATTGTCTACAGGAATAGTGCCAGAAGACTGGAGGATAGCAAATGTTGTCCCCTTGTTCAAGAAGGGGAGTAGAGACAACCCTGGTAATTATAGACCAGTGAGCCTTACTTCTGTTGTGGGCAAAGTTTTGGAAAGGATTATAAAAGATAGGATTTATAATCATCTAGAAAGGAATAATTTGATTAGGGATAGTCAACACGGTTTTGTGAAGGGTAGGTCGTGCCTCACAAACCTTATTGAGTTCTTTGAGAAGGTGACCAAAGAGGTGGATGATGGTAAAGCAGTTGATGTGGTGTATATGGATTTCAGTAATGCGTTTGATAAGGTTCCCCACGGTAAGCTATTGCAGAAGATACATGGGATTGAGGGTGATTTAGCAGTTTGGATCAGGAATTGGCTAGCTGTAAGAAGACAGAGGGTGGTGGTTGATGGGAAATGTTCATCCTGGAGTTCAGTTACTAGTGGTGTACCGCAAGGATCTGTTTTGGGGCCACTGCTGTTTGTCATTTTTATAAATGACCTGGATGAGGGCATAGAAGGATGGGTTAGTAAATTTGCGGATGACACTAAAGTCGGTGGAGTTGTGGACAGTGCGGAAGGTTGTTGCAGGTTACAGAGGGACATAGATCAGCTGCAATGCTGGGCTGAGAGATGGCAAATGGAGTTTAATGCGGAAAAGTCAGAGGTGATTCACTTTGGAAGGAGTAACAGGATTACAGAGTACTGGGCTAATGGTAAGATACTTGGTAACGTGGATGAACAGAGAGATCTCAGTGTCCATGTGCATAGATCCCTGAAAGTTGGCACCCAGGTTGATAGGGTTGTTAAGAAGGCGTACGGAGTGTTAGCTTTTATTGGTAGAGGGATTGAGTTTCGGAGCCAGGAGGTCATGTTGCAGCTGTACAAAACTCTGGTGCGGCCGCACTTGGAGTATTGTGTACAGTTCTGGTCACCGCATATAGGAAGGATGTGGAAGCATTGGAAAGGGTGCAGAGGAGATTTACTAGGATGTTGCCTGGTATGGTGGGAAGGTCTTATGAGGAAAGGCTGAGGGACTTGAGGTTGTTTTCATTAGAGAGAAGAAGGTTAAGAGGTGACTTAATAGAGGCATCCAAGATGATCAGAGGATTAGATAGGGTGGATAGTGAGAGCCTTTTTCCTCAGATGGTGATAGCTAGCACGAGGGGCATAGCTTTAAATGGAGGGGTGATAGATTTAGGACAGATGTCAGAGGTAGGTTCTTTACTCAGAGAGTAGTAAGGGCATGGAATGCCCTGCCTGCTGCAGTAGTGGACTCGCCAACATTAAGGGCATTTAAATGGTCATTGGATAAACATATGGATGATATTGGAATAGTGTAGGTTAGATGGGCTTTACATTGGTTTCACTGGTCGGCGCAACATCGAGGGCCGAAGGGCTTGTACTGCGTTGTAAAGTTCTATGTTCCATGTTCCGGAGGAGTCCAATTCGACTCTTTCCTCTTCGGTTGCTGCACTGCGGATCTCTCTGTTGGCTGTTCCGGTTCATTGGCTGTCTCATTGTGTTCGCTGTTGGCCTCTTGGGGTTTGTGGAAGAACTCCCCCGCAGCCTCATTCGCCTGATGAATTCCTCTGTGTCTGCTGCGAGACTGATGGGGTCTATTTTGGTGGTGGGGCAGAAATTAAGCCCTCGGCTGAGAACTTCGATTTCATCTGGTTGAAGTGTGTAGTCCGACAAGTTGATAATGGACTTCCCTGCAGTGGTACTGTTTTCTACTGTGGTACCGGGGGGGGCTTGGTTGCTGCTGGTGATGCCGGAGTTTCTCAAGTTTCCTGTTCTTGGTGTGCATGTAGATGGCGTAGTTCCTTTGTCTCGTCTGCTTGGCAGAGTTTCGCAACTGGTCTGCGTCCTGAGCGCAAGTTGAGAATATGGACTCTATCTTGGTTTCCAGGATGCGGCGTTTGCTGTAGAGTTTTTTTTTACAAGCACATTAAGAAAGTAATTTTTAAAAAACAAAGAAAGGGTTGAGCCGCAACTGGAGTATTATGTCCAATTCTGGGCATCACACTTTAGGAAGGATAATTTAGAAAGGATTCAGAAAAGGTTTATGATAATAGTTCTAAGGATAAAGAACTTCAGGTACACGGATAGATCGGGGAAGCTACGCTATGTTCCTTGGAGACGGTTGAGACGAGAATTGATAGAGATGTTAAAAATCATGACAGGTCTGGACAGAGTAGATAGAGAGAAATTGTTCCCACTGGTGGAAGGGTCATGAACCATCCCAGAGGATGCCAATGGCAAGTAACTATTAAAAGAAGCAACAGCAACATAAGGAAAAGTTTTCTTATGCAGCGAGTAGTCAGGATCTGGATTGCACTGCTTAAGAGGGTGGTGGAGACAAATTGAATTATGGTTTTCAAGACGGAAATGGAATAAGAAAAAAATTGCAGGGCTATGGGCGGGACAGCAGGACCAGTTGGACCGCTCTTGCAGAGAGCTAGCATAAAGCTAATGTAGCCTGATAGCTGATCAAGTTTCTATTGCTTGATCAGATCTTTAAGGCCAGCAAGCACAAAGTTTCTACAGATATTCCTCAAATTCTCGGAATCAGTCTTTTTTCTGACATTGCCTCCAGAGATTAAATGTCTCCCATACATCGCAGAATGCAGAGCTGTGCAAAATACTCCAGATGTGATCTAACCAAGGTGCTTTACAGTTTAAGCAAGACTTTCTCTGACTTGTACTCCATTCCGTTAACTATTTGCTCAGTCAATTGCTGAACGGCAATGATCAAGTCCACTAAAGCCCCTAGACCTCTCAATTTCATGGATCTCATAACTTATGGTCATTCTTATTTCATAAATACATAACTTTACTGAACTCTGCTGCTACATAATTTACATCTGCCTTTGTTCTGTCCATTTACTTAATATATATGTGCAGTGAACTTGAAGCAGATAAGTGTTTGGAGTCTGGTAACTTGCCAACATAATTAATCCTTCTAACAGCCTATAGAACAGACCATAAACATAACAGCATGCAACTGAAAGACAATATTGGAACATCTGAGGTGAACTTACTGAAAAAGAATTTAATAAATGACAATTCTTTTCAAAACTTTGATGGCATAAGGATAAAATCTGGAATCTCTAGTTATAAACTATATCCAATGAAGTTGCATCATGTATTGTAAACACAAGCATTATAATTTAGCTAAAAGCACATTGAAAGGAAGTCAGTCATAGAATCTGCAGTACAGAAGGCAGACATTTGGCCCATTGAGTCTGCACCGACAACAATCCCACCCAGGTCCTACCCCCGTAACCCCACGCATTTACCCTGCATCCCCCTGACATAAAGGGGCAATTTACCATGGCCAATCCACCTAACCCGCACATCTTTGGACTGTAGGGTTTTTATTATTTCAATCAAGATTCAATTTTCCTTTTAAATGATGCACATACCATGCCGGGCACCATCAACTTTGAAAAGAAATGAAGTGGGCGTACGTACATCAGCTAATGATCAAGAAAGAACAAGAACAAAGAACAGTACAGCACAGGAATAGGCCCTTCAGCCCTCCAAGCCTGTGCCAATCATGTTTACTGAGCTAGACCAACCGCTTATATCCCTCTATTCCCCGTTTGTTCATATGTCTTTCAAGACAAGTTTTAAATGTGGCTAATGTAACTGCCTCAACCACCTCACTTGGCAGTGCATTCCAGGCCTCCACCACCCTCTGTGTAAAAAATTTCCCCCGCACATCTCCAATGAACCTTTCCCTCCTTAGCGTGAACTTGTGCCCCCTTGTAATTGTCACTTCTGCCTTGGGAAAAAAGTTTGCAACTGTTCACCTGACCTATTCCTCTCACAATTTTATAAACTTCCAATCAGGTCGCCCCTCAGCCTCCGTCTTTCCAGGGAGAACAATCCCAGTTTATTCAATCTCAAGTTCAAGTTTTTAAAACCTTAAAAATTAAAGAATGAGGCAAGTAAAGGACTTCATAATTCTAAAGTCCAGGAAAGAATAATTTACAACAGAAGCATGATGGGAAGAATGAAGAATACATATGAGGCTTCTCTGAGCTTGGAAAGACAAGGGGAAAATGTTCAAATGAGATTCAGACAGTCTGAAAAAAGTGGCTTTCTTTTTATAACACAGCAATACAAGAAAGGCCTGACGAGATAAGGGAACAGTATTTAAATATTAGGCACTGTTGGTACTTTGGAATGAGAGATATTACAATAAGAGGGAATACGATCAAATGAGCTTGGAGGCATGAGACACAAAAAGGTAGGAGTGACAGGAAGCCAAGTTCACTGACAGCTGTGGAAACATTGCCATCACTGAATCCCAAACCATCAACATCCTGGACTAGCAGCTACAAGAGTAGGCAGAAGCCGGGAGTTTTTCACAAGTAATTCACCTCCTGACCCCCACACAAAGATCCTGTCCATCATCTACGCGGCACAGTTCAGGAGGGTGATGGAACACTGTCCACTTGCTTGAATGAGTGCAGCTCCAACACTCAAGAAGCTCGGAAAAATTAGCCCACTTGATCATCACCCTATCCACTACCATAAGCTTCACTCCCTCCACCACCAATATATCGTGGCAGCAGTGTGCACTGCAGCAACTCACAAAGGCTCCTTTGGCAGCACCCAAACCCAAGGGCAGCAGATGCATGGGAACACCACCTGCAAATTTGCCTTCAAACCTGACCTAAAATTATATCACCGTTCCTCACTGTCGCTCAAAATGACGGAAGGTATCGCCAGTGCTCTGAAGATGGCGCTTACAAAGCAATAACCCGCTCAACGATGTTCAGTTTGGGGTCCAGTAGAACTACTCAGCTTCTGACTTCATTATATCCAAGCATGGACGAAGAGTTGCACTTAGGAGGTGAGGTCAGAGCGACTGCCCTTAACATCAAAGCTGCAGTTGACCTGAGTGTGGCATCAAGGAGCCCTAGCAAACTAAAGTCAATGGAAATCAGGGCAAAATTTTGCACTGGTTTGGGTCATATCTATTACGAAAGATGATGAATATGGCTGTTGGAAATCAATCACATCAGTCCCAGGATATTGCCACAGAAGACCCTTAAGTTGTCCTCGATCTAACTTTCTTCAGCTGCTTCAATGATCTTCCCTCCGCTAAAAGGACAAAAATGGGAATGTTTGCTAATGATTGCACAGTGTTCAGTGCCATTTGTCACTCATCAGACACTGAAGTAGTCTGTATCGACATGCAACAAGACCTGGACAACATTCAGGCTTGGGATGACAAGTGGCAAGTAACATTCATGCCACACATGCCAGGCAATGATCATTAACAAGAGAAACAGGAGAGAATCTGATCATCACCCTTGATATCCAATGGCATTACTGCTGCTGAATCCCCAGCTCTTAATATTTTGGGGCGGGCGGGCAGCTATGTGCATTTATGGTGACCAGAAATTGAACTGGACCAGCCATATACATACCGTGGCTTTAAGAGGTTGGAGGCTGGGAATTCTGCAGCAAGTCACTCATCTCCAGACTTCACAAAACTTGTCTATCATCTACGCAGCACAAGTCAGGAGTGTGATGGAATATTCTCAAAGTGCCTGGATGAGTGCAGCTCCAACAACACTCAAGAAGCTTGACACCATCTACACCAAAGCAGCCTATTTGATTGGCATCCCACCACCACCTTAAACATTCACTCCATCAGTAATGCACAGTGGCAGCTGTGTGAATCATCTACAAGATGCATTGCAGCAACTCAGCAGGGCTCCTTCAACTGCACCTTCCAAACCTTCGAAATCCACCACCTAGAAGGAGAAGGACAGCAGGTGCACAGGAACACCACTACCAGCAAGTCCCCTTCCAAGCCATACATTATCTTGATCTGGAATTATATCATTCCTTCAGTATTCAATTCAATAAATACATCAATTCTATTTTATTCAATCTAGAAATATTGATTGTGGCTAAGGAAGAACTAAGGCGGGATTCCTGCTGCTTAAAAACTCAAAACATTGATGCTAATAAGTTGGAGAACATAAGACGCTGACAAATTAGTTTTTCCATGTTGCTCAAAATCAGATCAAAGAGCAAACATCCTATCATTTTGAATGCCAATGTTAAAGTGACTAACATAATCAAGAATGCTCCAGTGGAATTACAGAATTTATGCATCCTAACATGACAAATCAAAATACAACGTCGACCAAAAACTCAGAAGCAAATTTTTTTTCCCCAATGAGAAACTCAAAATCAGGTTTTTGAGATGTTAGGTAGTCAATGAAAAGCATACCGAAAAGAGTATCAGCCCATCAGGTTGATTATAAAACATTAGATTATTCATAATACAAGTGCTAAAAGTTCATTTTTTATGCAATTGTTAATTGCTTTATGTTGTAAAAATGAAATAATTTACAATGTTGCTAAAACACAACAAAAGAATACACATGCTTGGTGTCTTCTTTCAACTACAGAAAACTCACAAGGTCAGGTACCACAGTACAGTATGATTTTATGATAGAGACATTATCGCACAGAAGCAGGCCCATTTGGCCTATCATGTCCATGCTGGCTCACGACAGAGCAATCCAAACATTTCTACTCCCCTGCAAATGTATTTCTAACAAGCGAGTGTGCCTATCCAATTTCTCTTTGAAATCATTTGTCTTTGCTTCCACCACCCTCGTAGTGAGCAAGTTCCAGGTCAGTAAAAACGTTCTTCCTCACGTCTTGATCTCTTGCCCAAAACCTTAGATCTGGGTCCCTGTGTACTAGTACCATAGTTAATATGAACAAAATATTTTATTTTTCTGCCTTACCTAAATCTGTAGTAATCTTGTACACCTCTATCAAATTTCCCCTCAATCTCCTTTGCTCCAAAAAGAACAACCCCAGCTTCTCCAATCTAACTTTAAATTCCTCATCCCTGAAACCATTTTGCTAAATATCCTCTGCATCCTCTCAAGAACCGTACATCCTTCTGGCTCAATCTGTGCAATCTAATGCAATCTACCCTCCTAATTTGAACGTCACCTATATTCATATCTTTGTGACCACTATATTGTTACCTTACTGCCTGAAGGAATTTAAATTCAAATAACCAGAACTAATTAACTTCAAAATAAGTGCAGATGGCATTATGAAAAAACCTCACTGCACAGTGATTGATGCTGCTCAATTCAAATAGCTGACCAAATCAATTATTTGAACAAAACTTGGAATTATGTTGAGCAGACTGCAATTGATATACAATTTATCGACTGAAATCTTACAAACATACATATGAATATGCAAATTCGACTCCTCGACCCTGCTCAATCATTTGATAAGATCATGGTTGATCTGGTTCGGACTTCAATTAAATCTTGATATCTTATTAATCCAGATCCTCGCAAGGTCATTTTATTTAGCTTCTGGTTTCCTTCATAAATCCACAAAATAAAACTTACTTAATGTGCAACACTTCAAAAATCATTTATTTAGTGACTTAAATCTGCTGTGAGAAGTTCAATGAAAAAAAGTTAGCAGTTCCCCTAGGAATTAAGTTGCATTCATAAAGCATCCTACCTTTGGCCATAATTTCCAGCATTTAAACCCTCTGATCAGATTACATCATTGCAATTTCTCATTAATGGAAACAGATATATGTCCTAATGCTTGTGAACCTATCTTGCATATTTCAATTTCTAATTATTAAGTAATAGCAATGATATGGCATTAAATGAAGTTTTGGTGTCTGCTCCCGTTGCACAAGGCTCACAAAGTGACTGGAAGGAAAAGTGCAACTCATGAACAAAAAGTTAATCATAATCAGGATATGAATGCTATTTTCACTTTACAACATGATCATAGCTTACAAACAATCACTCTATAATATAAAATTATAAAGTTAGTATAAAATTAGTTTGCTAAAATAAAAAAAACACAAGGCACACTTGAATTCACCTACCAGAATAATGCCTCGCCGACAATGGGCAATTGCTTTTCAGAAGTCTTATAAAGGATGAATCAAATGCAGCTCACCTACTTTCTTGATACCAGTTCTGTACTACGTTGGCTAATTGCTACCAACTTCTTCCACTTGAATATAAACGGGATAACTGAAAATTAATATAATGAAAACCTATGGAGGAAAATATCTGCAGTAACACATCAGCAACCGGCTTGTTTGCAATTTCCTGTGACCACAAATGCATGAAATAACTTCCAACTAAAATGCAAGGACACAAATCTAGAGCCCAACTGGCTATTCCATTATATTTCACATCTGGAAATCCAATAATAATCGCCCATTCATAATAATATTAGTTTTTTTAAGGGGGGAAAATCCGTTCAGTTAACTGTTTATTCTTTTCCTACATTGTGCATTTTTCAGTTGTTGATATTAATTAAGTGTAACCAAAGCTCTCCTTAACCTTGGTTTTCTTAAATTTCCATACCAGGGATTCTTTATAAGATTTCAAGATCTCTGCCAATACCTTACAGGTTCTCTCAACGACACTGACCTTGCCCCAAATGTGCACAACTCTTACTGACTGCTGACCAGCAGCTATCATAGTCAGCACCATACCAGTCATGTAACCTTCTTCTCAGAAGCCAACAATTCATTTACAAAATTCACCACTGAATACTGTCTGCCAACAATACATTTTCACAGTTTGAATCCAATAATATGAGATGTTTAATTTATTACTATTTTCTTCTAATGCAACTATCGCTGTCAAATGCCACCTTCACACATCAAGCCCATGCTAATGGACAATGTGAACCAACCATTCGGAATTAGCAATGCAAACAAAGATAGAAATTTTGATAAATGTCTCAAAGCATTCAAACTGGAAAGCAATATACCCAGAGCATGTAGTAATTGAAATAATTTAAATGGGAACACTTTAGATACTTGGTCAGAGACAGAAGGAATCTCAGAGAAAAGAAAGGAAAGCAAGTGTTGGGAAGAGCCTGCAGAATTGACAGTGCTAACCACTGTGCCACCACACCACCAATTTCCTTTTGAAATCATTGATTGTTTCCACATCCACCACCCACTGGGCAGCAAGTTCCAGGCCATTACCACTCGCTGGGTAAAAACTTCCTCCTCACATTGCCCCTGAATCTTTTACCCTTAAATCTATGATTCTAGGCTTTATACAGTCAGCTACCATAAATCATGGCTTAATAGTCAACCTGGAATAAGATAACCCCATTCTTCCAACCTCAAAAATCACGTTTGTGCACATACTCAGCGTTTAAGTCAACCCTGCTTTTCAGCTATGACATGCTGTATGCACATCTCAATTTTTCACCCCAGAAATGCATGCTTTACTTATCGGTACCTTCTATCTGGGATCAAGCAGGGAATAGGGGCTGTGCTGCAAAGATGTGCTGGAATTTAAGGCATGTTCACTCTGTGAGAGGTCAATTTTCTTTGCTCCAAGGGAAACCCCAGCCTTTCCAACCTTGCCCTGTATCTAAACCCCCTCCCCAATACCTGCAACCATTCTGATAAAGCTCCTCTTGACCTTCACACCTTTCGTAAAGTGTGATGACCACGACTGGATGCAGTACTCTTGTTGGGGCCTAACCAGAGTTTTATAATGGTTCAGCCAGGCTTCCCTGCTTTTGTACTCAATGCCTCTATTAACGGAGCTCGAGATTCTATATGCTTTCCTAAGCACTCTCTCAATAAGTCGTGCCACTTTCAAACATGGATGTCCATGCACCCCCATGTCCCTGTTACTGCAAATTCTTCAGAACTGTGCTATTAGGTCTATATTACACCCCCCCTAATCCCTTCTGCCAATATGCATCATCTCACCCTTCTATATTAAACTCCATTTGCCACTTGTCTGACCATTCTGTTAGTCCATGTCCTGTTGCAGCCAATTTCTATCATCCTCACTGTTTGCCACTCCTCGTCACCTTTTTCAAATAGGCAATTAACCAGTCATTAATTTGTATTAATGATTACATAAATAACCAATCTGCAGTCTAAGATGACCAAAAGGTTGCAAGGACACTAGCAAGAGCACCATGAGTCTACTGCAACAGACCACATAGCTCTGAAACAGAATAAGAACGACAGCTGACTTGAAGCTAAAAGTCACCTTCAATAGCTGGAAACACATATACAGTTCAAACATTCATAAAAGTTTAAACATCGGATCCTTTCCTAATGCATGATCAACAGCCTTGTAAGGGATCTGCAACCAAAGAAGTGAAGTGAACTTATACCAAAACAAGTGACTTTATTCCAGAATGTTTACTGTACCTGAACAAACACCACAGTATAAATGGGATATTTAGGTTAGCACTGATACGTTGCAGATAAAGACAAGCTTTAAAGCTCAGTGATACTCTCATGTCCCTCCTCAGTCTCCCCACCCCCACACCATCAGAAAAGTTTAGTCTTGAATGAACAAACTCAATACTGGAAAGTGCAGTAAAATCATGAGCCATTAGTCACACAGTCTGAACCACATTTTGGACTACCAGATCACCGCGAAAAATCACTGTCTAAGCACAGAATTGGCGCCATAGAAATTGCAGTGTTTGCAAAGCAATTCCAAACTGAAGTAACAGCAGCTAGAGTAAAAGCACTGCATGTTTTCTCGAACATTAAATGTGATACCACAAATTCAAATATCCTGATTGCATCCACTAGGAATTAGACTAAGTTCCCCAAACTAGTTTTCTAAAGAGATGTGGAGGCTAACTCTGGAACTGGGTTTGGTAAGACACTATCTTCACCCCTGTATTATCTTCTGATCCCATTTCAACTATCCTCAAACTATCTATTCACACGAGTTTTCAACCAATTCCAAATTGATAATTATTTTTACTAGTTTCTCGAACATTATTAGGTCCATAAATTTTAATGAGATAATCAAAGACTTGCATTTGCATAGCACTTTCAGGACAACTGAACATTTCAAAGCAATTTACAGCCAAAGTACTTCTGAAATATAATTTGTGTCATAAGATAGGAAACAGCAGGAAAATTGCACAAAGCAAGATCCCACAAACACGTGGTGTGAGAGACATTGATGACCAGGTCAATGGGGATAACCCTGCTACTACTTTTTGAAGCAGTGCCATGGATCTTTTACATCCACCTAAAAGAGGTGAGATCTCAGTCTCATGTGGAAAACGGCTCAGTACACCACTGGAGTGGGGCTTGATCCCACAACATTACAACTCAAGAGATCACATGGCTATCAATTTGGTAAGAAGTTTAACAACACCAGGTTAAAGTCCAACAGGTTTATTTGGTAGCAAAAGCCACACAAGCTTTCGAGGCTCTAAGCCCCTTCTTCAGGTGAGTGGGAATTCTGTTCACAAACAGAACTTATAAAGACACAGACTCAATTTACATGAATAATGGTTGGAATGCGAATACTTACAACTAATCCAGTCTTTAAGAAACAAAACAATGGGAGTGGAGAGAGCATCAAGACAGGCTAAAAAGATGTGTATTGTCTCCAGACAAGACAGCCAGTGAAACTCTGCAGGTCCACGCAACTGTGGGGGTTACAGATAGTGTGACATGAACCCAATATCCCGGTTGAGGCCGTCCTTGTGTGTGCGGAACTTGGCTATCAGTTTCTGCTCAGCGACTCTGCGCTGTCGTGTGTCGCGAAGGCCGCCTTGGAGAACGCTTACCCGAATATCAAAGGCCGAATGCCCGTGACCGCTGAAGTGTTCCCCAACAGGAAGAGAACAGTCTTGCCTGGTGATTGTCGAGCGGTGTTCATTCATCCGTTGTCGCAGCGTCTGCATAGTTTCCCCAATGTACCATGCCTCGGGACATCCTTTCTTGCAGCGTATCAGGTAGACAACGTTGGCCGAGTTGCAAGAGTATGTACCGTGTACCTGGTGGATGGTGTTCTCACGTGAGATGATGGCATCTGTGTCGATGATTCGGCACGGCCTCAGTGCTCAGCGCCAACAACTGCCAGTTTCCAGATGCAATTTTACAACTCATCCGCTTCATCCTGGACCACAATATCTTCACCTTCAACAACCAGTTCTTCATCCAGACACACGGAACAGCCATGGGGACCAAATTCGCACCTCAATATGCCAACATCTTCATGCACAGGTTCGAAGAAGACTTCTTCACCGCACGGGACCTTCAACCGATGCTATACACTAGATACATCGATGACATTTTCTTCCTTTGGACTCATGGTGAACAATCACTGAAACAACTCTATGATGACATCAACAAGTTCCATCCCACCATCAGGCTCACCATAGACTACTCTCCGGAATCGGTTGCATTCTTGGACACGCGCATCTCCATTAAGGACGGTCACCTCAGCACCTCACTGTACCGCAAGCCCACGGATAACCTCACGATGCTCCACTTCTCCAGCTTCCACCCTAAACACGTTAAAGAAGCCATCCCCTACGGACAAGCCCTCCGTATACACAGGATCTGCTCGGATGAGGAGGATCACAACAGACACCTCCAGACGCTGAAAGATGCCCTCATAAGAACAGGATATGGCGCTAGACTCATTGATCAACAGTTCCAACGCGCCACAGCGAAAAACCGCACCGACCTCCTCAGAAGACAAACACAGGACACAGTGGACAGAGTACCCTTCGTTGTCCAGTACTTCCCCGGAGCGGAGAAGCTACGGCATCTCCTCCGGAGCCTTCAACATGTCATTGATGAAGACGAACATCTCGCCAAGGCCATCCCCACACCCCCACTTCTTGCCTTCAAACAACCGCACAACCTCAAACAGACCATTGTCCGCAGCAAACTACCCAGCCTTCAGGAGAACAGTGACCAAGACACCACACAACCCTGCCACAGCAACCTCTGCAAGACGTGCCGGATCATCGACACAGATGCCATCATCTCACGTGAGAACACCATCCACCAGGTACACGGTACATACTCTTGCAACTCGGCCAACGTTGTCCACCTGGTACGCTGCAAGAAAGGATGTCCCGAGGCATGGTACATTGGGGAAACTATGCAGACGCTGCGACAACGGATGAATGAACACCGCTCGACAATCACCAGGCAAGACTGTTCTCTTCCTGTTGGGGAACACTTCAGCGGTCACGGGCATTCGGCCTCTGATATTCGGGTAAGCGTTCTCCAAGGCGGCCTTCGCGACACACGACAGCGCAGAGTCGCTGAGCAGAAACTGATAGCCAAGTTCCGCACACACAAGGACGGCCTCAACCGGGATATTGGGTTCATGTCACACTATCTGTAACCCCCACAGTTGCGTGGACCTGCAGAGTTTCACTGGCTGTCTTGTCTGGAGACAATACACATCTTTTTAGCCTGTCTTGATGCTCTCTCCACTCCCATTGTTTTGTTTCTTAAAGACTGGATTAGTTGTAAGTATTCGCATTCCAACCATTATTCATGTAAATTGAGTCTGTGTCTTTATAAGTTCTGTTTGTGAACAGAATTCCCACTCACCTGAAGAAGGGGCTTAGAGCCTCGAAAGCTTGTGTGGCTTTTGCTACCAAATAAACCTGTTGGACTTTAACCTGGTGTTGTTAAACTTCTTACTGTGTTTACCCCAGTCCAACGCCGGCATCTCCACATCATATCAATTTGGTCACAGCTTAGACTATACATAAAAACTTGACTTCATTAAAATAACTGAGCCACCTTAATCAACCTTTGTGGTACAGCACAGAGTCAAAACTATGCGTGAATGAATTAATTCATAATGCAAAAGGTGGTACAAAACATGTGCTGCAGATGTAATATAAAAACATGAATCAAGTTATACAAATATACTGTACTGTAGGGTTTCTATGAAATACATTTAGGAGCTCTTGTAATTATTAGTTTTGCCTCTACACCACTCCCTTTTTTAGTCACGCACGAAATAAAACGTATCGGTCTGATGGTCATATTTGAACTGAGGACTCAACAGGCTATTAGTAACAAACAAGAATGTATTACACACATAAAGCTGATCATTTTTTATAATACAGTCTCGGTGAAGACACTGCATCAACAACTTGTAATGGTAGAAGTCATTGTGGGCAAATTTCTTGATTTGAAATCACTGAAAATAATTTAATATCTAAACATAACACCGAAAACTTTAGAATAGTTTTAAACCAAGTAGTAGTGCAGATGCACGTGTTGGGAAAAACTTTCAATATCAGTATGGGCTACAGGGTACAGGTGGCATTTTTCACAGAAAAATCACTAAAAAACATTTCAACACTACTCTTAGCATCACTCCAAACATCTTAATTAGCAGACACATTCATTAGTTTGAAGATTGGAAGACAATTATCGTTGCCAAATTTTGATATTTCAATGAGTAAACTTTGCGAAATTCCTATATTGCAAATACAACCCAGAGAATTCCTGCAAAACAAAGCTTACAAGAATTTGCACATGCTAAACAATTGCTTACCATGATTTTCCACAGTGCCACAATTTAAAGATAAAAATCAATAACGTTGTTCATATATTTTATATACAATATATAAATAACATTTATTTCCCCAATTTACTATGACCATGCACTAATCTCAAGATTATTTTCTCACCTATCTTGACTATCATTGCAGCCTTCATTCATTCCACCACTTTCTCTTCATCAAAATCACTAGCTCAAACTTCTGTCATGTTAGTTTGTAATTACTAAACAGCAAAATTATGTTTTATATGACTGTCAAGCACTGTAATATGTATATTAGTGGTCTATTCACTTTGCAAAAAATGTAAGCTACAGAATTTGCACAATTTATCTGTACATTATAACTAATTTCTTCATAAAACAAGAATACAAAATCCTGATGATGGATCATCCAGATGCGAATCATTAGCTCAGTTCTTTCTCCGCAGGTGCTGAGAGACCTGCTGTAATTTTCCAGCATTTTCTGTTTTTGAATATAAAATCCTGGTTGAATCTCTTGGAGTTAGTATGACCATAAGACATAGGAGCAGAAGTAGGCCATTCAGCCCATCGAATCTGCTCCATCATTCAATGAGATCAAGACTGATCTGAAATGATAATCCACAACTCCACTTTCCAGCCTTATCGCCATAACCCTCGAGTTGGAAAATCCACCTATCTCAGCCTTCAACATACCTAGCAGCCCTCTGTGGTAAAGAATTCCACAGAATCACTATCCTCAAAGGAATTCCCCCTCATCTCAGTCTTAAATGGGGAACCCCATTATCTGAGATTATGCCCTCTGGTCTGAGACCCCCCCCTCCCCCACACAAATGAAAACAACCTCTCGGCATCTACGCTATTAAGTGCGCTGATAATCCTATATTTCTCAATGTGATCTCTCATTCTTCTGAACTCCAATAAGTACAGGTCCAACCTACTCAACCTGTCTGCATATCAAAATCCCTCCATACCCGGGATAAACTTTGTGAACCTTCTCTGGACTGCCTACAATGTCAATATAACTTTCCTTGGGTAAGGGAACCAAAACTACGCACAGTTTTCCAAGTGTAGTGTAACTGTTGCCTTGTATAGTTTTAGCAAGGCTTCCCTATTTTTGTATTCCGTTCCCTTTGAAGTGAAGGCCAACATTCTATTTCACTTCCCTATTACCTGAACATGCATGCTATCTATTTGTGACTTATGCCATGAAAACCTCCAAATCCCTCTGTGCTGTAGCTTTCTGCAGTTTTTCTCCATTTAAATAATATTCAGCTCCTTTATTCTTCCTACCAAAGTGCATAACTTCACATTTTGCTGCATTTAATTCCATCTGCCAAGTTTTTGCCTACTCTCATAACCTGTCAATATCCCTCTATAGATTATTTTGCCTTCCCACCTATGAGTGCGCAATTGCACATTAACTTCCCTTGTCCAAGTTATTAACATATATTGTAAATAAATGTGGTCCCAGCACAGATACCTATGGCACTCGATTAGTTACAGGTTGTCATCCTGAAAATGTCCATGATCCTAACTCTCTTCTTTTGGTGAGCTAATCCTCTATCCATATTAATATACTACCTCCAACACCATGGGCTTTATCTTAAGTAGCCTTTTGTGCGGTACCTTATCAAATGTTTTTTGGAAATCCAAGTAGACGACATCTTCTGATTTCCCTTTATCTATCCTGCTCATTTCCACCTCAAAGAATTCTAATAAATTGATCGGGCATCATTTCCCCTTCATGAAGCCATGCTGATTCTGCTTGATTATATGATGCATTGCTAAATGCTCTGCTATTACATTCGTTATAATGAACTCTTTAACATTTTCCTCAATGACAGATGTTAAGCTAAATGACCTATAGTTCCCTGTTTTTTGTCTCCTTCACTTTTTGAATAAATGTTGGCAATTTTCCAATCCTCTGGGACTATTGCAGAATTTAAGAATTTTTAGAACATTACTACCAATGACTTTCACTGTCCCCATTTCCTTCAATATCGTAGGATGCAACCCATCAGATCTAGGGAACTTAACAGCCTTCAGCCCCACTAGTTTCTCTCATACTTTTTCCTCAAATTATAGTTATTATATTTATTTCTTCCCCCACTTTTGCCCCTTGGTTATTTTGTATTTTTGGAATGTTATTCGGGCTTTCTACTGTGAATACTGACGCTAAGTATTTAACTGCTCTGACATTTCCTGGTTCCCCATTATTATTTCCCCAGTCTCATTCTCCAAGAGGTCTATGTTTACTTTGGCCGCTCTCTTCCTTTTTATATATTTAAAGAGGTTCTTGCTGTCCATTTTTATTTTTTTGTTTGTTTTTAAAACTTTCCCAATCCTCTGGCTTATCACTGACCTTTGCCACATTGTACGTTTGTTCTTTCAGTTTAATGCAGTTTAATAATAGTCAACCGTCTTTTCTGCCACACACCTTTCCCAGTCCGTCCCAGTCAACTCTGCCCTCATGCCTTTGCAATTACCTTTATTTAAATTTAGCATAGTTGTTTCTGACCCAAGCTTCTCACTCTCAAACTAAATGCTAAATTCTACCATGGTGTTTGCTGGGGGATCTTGTACTCTGAGACTGTTTATTGAACCTGTCTCATTACACACTACCAGATCCAAAATAGCCAGATTTCTGGTTGGATCTATACATATTGTTCAAGGAAACTGTCCCGAATACACTATGAATTCTTCCTCATGGCTGATCCACATGAAAGTTCAAATCCCCGATGATCAAAGTCCTGCCTTTTTTATATACCCTCATTATCTCCTGACTTATGCTCTATCCTATAGTATAGGGGGTCTAAAAACTACTCCCACCAATATCTTCTTCCCCTTGTTATTTATTTCCACCCATATGGATTGTAAATCATCCAATCCAAGATCATTTCTTGCTATTGAATCTTGTCTTAACTGGTTTTAAGTCAGGACTAATACTAATGAAAGCATGATAATAAAAATAAGCATTATTAAATAATTTAGAGGCAACTCATACCTATAGGTGTAAAAGCACTGGGAGTGTGGGATATTTTCAAAAGAAACCTCATTATGTAGCCCATATAAGTTCTAAAACAAATGTATGGCTCAAAATAAAGGTATTTGCATGAAGTGCTTTGCCACAACTACAAGAAGAAACTACAAAAGAACTCAAAAGCAGTCTATCAATGACCACTGGTTTCAGCTTGGCTGAAATGCTTACGAGATACACATTTGTTTTCTATTTTTGTTATCAGTGGAGCTCAAGAAAAATCCCAATAGTTGTCAACTATTTTACACAAAACTCTGTTCTACTATAATCAAACCCTATTTCACAGAGCAGAAGGGAAATGGGCATGTAATTTTTTTATTCCATTTTCATTCAATTTTCTTCACCATCATTAACCAATCGACCATAGGAGAACAAAGCCTTCTAATCTTCTCCCCACCTCATGAAAAGGTTTAAAAGATACCTGACAACCCCAAAGACAGTCCTGACCCACAACCTGCAAGTTATACGAACAGTTTGGTGTTAAAAAGATGAATTCAGTATCAAATATTTACTCGAAGTTAGCACACCAACCATATTTTTGCGTGGCTACTAAAACAAACACAATTCTGAAACTATAATGCTTTCCCTTCTCCAACTCTGGCAGGTGGCTCCCAAAAAAATTGGACACTGCAATATGTAGATTATGAAAGACCAAATTCTGCCACATTAGGTTACTATAGTCAAAATCACACCAGAAAAATAAAAGTCTAAGAGATCCAAAAATAAGGAGAAGACTTAAGAGTCAAACACCTAATGGCTTCTAAGAACTTCAATTTTTTTTTCTCCACAAGTGGTCAGGCAGATTGATTCCCACTTTGTGAACCCTCAACATGCTCTGAAAATCACATCTGCCCTTTGCTCCTCTAAAAAAGGAATTGCATGTCACATGTGCCAACTGCTAAAATCAATATAATTGTACAGTCATATTACAAATCAGCAAATTTCAGAAAGCATAAATGTGGGCATTGCCATTTAGCTGAGTGCTACCACTAAACAGATGAAATATTTGTTTAGTTGCCCTTTTAGGTATTTTTCTCATGCTGGTTCTGGTCACAATTCAGCAATCCGTACATACTGAGAACCTGAGTTTGAAAGAAGCTGCAGTTTAAAAATGTCCCTCAGCAACTGTGAAACTGCTCCCTAACGATGCTCTCCTTATAAAGATAAGCCCTTCATTCATTAGCAAAAATAATCCTGATCAATTTTCAGGAAGCCTACCATACCAATACTCAATTCTGATGACATGCAATGCTGACTATACAACTTAATAAATCTGACAACATATAACAATTGAGTCTTGGGTAATTCCACAAGTGTGTATATCATGCAATATTAGCCATTTTAAGCTTACAGAGCAGAAGGGAACCTCGGTATCAGATGCAGCTCAATGGTCACATACTCACCTAAGTCTGAGGATGTAGGTTCAACTCCCACTCCAGAGACCTGAGCACAAAGTCAGGGCCCCATCTATCCTCTCCGGTATACCCAAAAAGGCTCCAGTGCACAGTTCAGAGTGGGGACATTCACATTGGTTTGATGACAACTATTTATACCTCAACTAAAATAGCTAATAAAAGGGATCATCTGGTATGACAACATTGTTGTTCGTGGATATCTTACTGTCCAGAAATTCAAAAGACCAATTACCACCTCATCAGTGTTGTCTCAGTGATCAAAATGATAGAGTGGGTAATTAAGAGTGCTGTTAAGCAGCTCACATTGACATGTAAAATGTTTTTTTATAAATAACCTGCTCAGTGTTAAGTACATGTAAGATCTTGCTTAAAGAACTCCACTTGAATCATTACAAAAATTTGCTCAGTTTGGTTCTCCACTTGACTCCAAACCTTATTACAGCCATGGTTCAAACATGGACAAAAGAGCTCAATTCCAGAAGTGAGATGAGAGCTCTGACAAAGAGTCATCCTGACAAGAACAGTTGGTTCTATTCTCTCTCCACAGATGCTGTCAGACCTGCTGAGATTTTTTCAGCATTTTCTGTTTTTGTTTCAGATTCCAACATCCACAGTATTTTGCTTTTATTTTTGAGGGGAGAGTGACTGCCCTTGACATCAAGGTAGCTTTTGACTGCATGTTACATTTACAAGACCTAGGAAAAATGAAGTGAAAGGAAATTGCAGGGAGTGGGAAGATCTTCATTGTCTGGAATCATATCTAGCCATATCTGGGGATGGCTGGGGGCCAATCATCTCGGGCCTAAGACAATGTCCTGAGGAATTCTTGCAGCAATGTCCAAAACCCAACCACCTTCAGTTGCTTCATCAATGATCTGACCTCCACCCGCTTCATCAATGACCTTACCTCCACCCAACAGTGTTCTGCTCCATTTAGAACTCCTCAGATAATGAAGCAGCCTATGCTTGCATGTAGCAAGACCTGAGCAATAGTCAGATTTGGACTGATAAATGGCAGGTAGCATCCAGATTACAGAAGTGGCGGGCAATGGCCATCTCCAGCAAGAGCGAGTCTAACCACCTTTTCTTGACATTCAACAACATTACCACTGTCAATATCTTGGGCCATTGACCAGAAACCTTACTGGGTCAGCTATAAAAAATGATGTAGTGCAGGTCAGAGGCTGGCTGTTCTATGGGAAGTGACTCACCACCTTACACCTCAAAGCTTTTCCATCACCTACGAGGCACAAGTCAGGAGTGTAATGGGACATTCTTCATTTTCCTGAATGAATGCAGTTCCAATAACACTCGAGGAGTTTGACATCTTAAGAACCAAGTCACCTGCTTTATTGGTGCCCCATCCATCACCAGCGCATCATGGCCAGTGTGTCTGTACCATCTGCAAGATGCACTGCAGCAACTCACCAAGGCTTCTTCAACAGAGCTTTTCTACTGCCAAAGATAAGAACTGCAAGCGAAAACACCGCCAGCTGCAAATTCCCCTCAAAGTCTCATGCTATCCAGACTTGGAAATATATTGCTGTTCTTTCAGAGTCACTGGTAAAAATCTTGAAACTTCCTAGCTAGTAACACTGTAGAAATACTTTCACCGTACACACTGCAAAGTTTTAAGAAGGCAGTACACCATCTTTCCAAGGGTAACTCAAGATGAACAATAAATGCTTGCCATGCCAAGTACACCCACACACTGTGAATTGATTTTTTAAAACTTGACTGCTGTGTTCCCTATATTACAACAGTGACTGCACAACATAAGAACTTAGTTGACCGTAAAGCACTTTGGGACATCCTGAGGTCAAGAAAAGCACTATATACATCTAAGTTCCTTCTTTTATTGGAAAACCATTGAAATTTTACAACCAATACCACAAGGCCACGGGGAAGCAAAGTGAGCATCAAGATGTATTGTTAGAGCTGTTGGATAAAAAAGCAACTAGAAATATACTCAGTAGTTATATCTATGCTGGTCCCTTCATGTGGCAGGAAACAATGAATCAGGAGAAGACCCAGAGGAGGACACCCATAATTATAACTTATCAGGCATTTAGGCGTCATGGGGCTTTTTCACTAGTGGGTCTCACGTATAAGGTATTTAAAATGATGATGGAAATAGATTAGATTTATGTGGACAAGTCACTTACAGTGGGTATAAATGGGAGAACTAGAGAACACTGAAAATGTTAGACTGGAAATCAGAAAGTATTTCTTTTTGCCGACTCATCAACCTAATCATCAAATAGATTACCAAAATATTCATTCACCAGAGACTCATTGCAGTCCTTCAGAAAGGAAGCTGCATGATTTTGTTTGCCAGATACGTGAAATATTATGAAATGTGGAAGTGTCATTGTAGAACAATTTTCAAGAGGCTCCCTCCCTCCAAAAAATTGCCTTATTTTACCTGTTCCAGGATTGGTATGGAGGTTGCACCATGTCTGGATACGACAGGCTCAATGCACCAGTTGTTCTTTTTGTACTTTTTTATCTATGTATTTGTCCAAATCAATCAATGTTAGCTTTGAATTCTGCATAGCTGCTGCTTTATTCAACTCTACCTATTCTTATTCACACAAAAATTACTTCTAGATCCAATCCCATTTTAACTTTTCATCAAATTAACACCAACATATACAAAAATAAAACCAGGGATTCGTCAGTGGAGTAATTCAGGTGTAAAATGTTGTTTCAAGGCTCTCAGAATTAGAACATTTAATAGTTCCTTTACAATCCAAAAGCATAACTTTTGCCACCATACAAATCCATTTCACTGAAAATTGAAATCATGTTTCATTTAGGTATTTGCCTAATCTCTTAACACTTCACGGATATGGGTTAGAGATAGATGGCAGGGAAGAAAAGAAAGCGCCCTGCAAAGGTAATGCAACTGACCAACTTTGTTGCCAAAGGCCATGATTTCAAATAGAGTCTAACGAAAGTGCACTCACACCAACATTCTAGTACTTTGTTCCACTAAAATAATTTTATCTCCCAACTTAAATCATATCAGTGATCAGTTGCAGAATTGATAAACAACAATTCTCCAAAGTAGCACGACAAATCCCCCCAGAATCAATAGGTCCATAAAAATAAGTTCTACAGTTTTGTTCACCCTGATCTCCTGCAGACATACAGCTACTTGAGCATTAACATGAACATATGCAATTTTGCTCCTAATTACAACTTGGTGTAGTGACCCACAGAGAAAATAGTGACCTTTCCCCCCAGCTATATAGCGAAAATAGGTAGCATCACTACAGAAGATGAGCCAGTTCGAAAAAAAAGTGCACTCGGAGGGTGAAGCAAGAGAAATCATTCAAAACCAAATCCTCATTTCTGGCCCATTGCCAATGGACTGACATTGAAAACATTCCCCCACATCGCTTTCGTTTGTTCAGGAGAATCACACATCAATCCACTGACTGAAGGAATCCTCGAAGCTACAAGAGTTGCATCCAAATACAAGTACCACTTATCAGAGTTAGCTGCTAAAGTTCCTCATGAGCTCCTGTAAAATGTATACTCTAATCCATTAAAGCAATCAATGACAAAACATTGTGTCTGAATAACATCAGAGGTTATTTACGAAACACACACTCAAATTCTATTTGTAAAAAAAAAGGTTTGATTAGGCCATGCAATCCGACTGCATTGGACACCGCACTTTAGAACTTTTGGCAATTGTAATGCACAGAGATCACAATGCAAACCAAATGGTAAGTTCACATACATAACACACTATACTCTGAAATAGTAATACATCCCTGCATTACAGACTACAAACTTAATCTCCCATTTTTGGCTCTCTCTCAAATCCCTGATGCTATTTCTTTGCAAATGTCTCAATAATGCATTGCCCTGTGCAAATACCAATAAAAATTATTATACAGATTCTGCATTACAATTACATAGGCAGAAACAAAAAAGTTCAAATTGTCAAACCACAATAGATTCATGTGACACCTTATACATAAACAGAGATATCACAAAGTGCTTCATATACAATTACTTCATACACTACAACAAAACGCACTGATTGTAATGTGCAAAATAACTATCTTTATCGACATAACAAGTTTCCACCAACAGCAATAGGTTAAATTACCAGTTAATTTACTTTTTGTTGTTACACCTGATGCATATCGCCAGTTTAGCATTTCATCCAAAGGAAGGCATCTTCGACAATGCAGCACTCACTCAGCACTGCACTGAAATGTCAACCTCAAATCTATGCTCTGATCCTACAGTAGAACTTGAACGCACAACAATTTGCCTTGTGAGCAAAAGCACATACCTACTGAGCAACACTGACGCACAAGAGCAGAATGCTCATATCTGAACATGATATTTCTACAACTTGCAGTCATATTGCATCTTTAACATAGTAAATATCCCGTATTCCTTTCACCGCATTCCCCATCTGGTCAATGAGTGTTAGAAGCCCTCAGTAGATGGCAGTCATCTATGGCTGAATTGCATGACTTGAAATGAAAACTATTGCACCATGTAATTTTAACTGTTGTGGTAGAAACTTAAAACATATTAAATGTCTCACATCATAAGTATATTATCTATGCTAAGTTATTAATTTATGTCAAACAAATTGCACCAGAGCATTTGCAATATTTACTATAGGCTGCCACATTGCTGTTTCCTTTCAATATTAATCACTCGGGAGTACCAAGTTTCAATGGATTTTCATCAAGATTCTTCTCTGGTCATTCCAATCACGAAGACAAAAAAGAAACAAAACTTGACTTGGTTCAAAACCAAAAAGGAACTTCTTGTTTACACTACCTGAAATATAAGTTGCATAAGATTTTAGATTGAGGGTCAGTGATAAAATGTGCATAAATCTGTATTTCCAGAGAGTAAGGCAGGCACAATATTGAACAAGTTTATGCAGTACTTTTTAATTCAAAGAATAACTATCTTGTTGCTCAGTCTCAACCAATCAAAGCTTTAACAAGTTTGTCTGCTTCATTTTTCACGCCTACGTCTTTCCAAACACTCGCAGATTTCCGAATTTATATTTATATGTGCTGTATGTTTAATTACAAATTAACTGCATGAAACTCAAACAAATGTAAACTTTTGTCACACAAAGTAGCAAATGTTTTCCAAAGGACTAACATGCCACATTTGTAGAATACTTTCCCCTCCAGTAGATCTGAGAAGTATGACAAAAAGCATGTGGTCTGGCTATTTTCAAACCATGATATAACTAATCAAAGTCATAACAGGAAAGTATTAATGAAAATCACTGCTGAATTTTCTGTTGCTTTCATTTACAAAACTATATCATCAGTAGTTCTAATATCTTGCATACAAAGCACATTTTTACACCCTAGCAAAGGAATCATTGTGGAAAAGGCAAAATTGATTAACCAAAATATCAATACACAAATATAACCACTGCCAGTGGAAAACTTAGTTATACAAACACACAAATTTGAATGCTGGATTGTAAATGGACAATTTGCATTGCATCTTCAGTAGACACTGAGCACAATCAGATTTCCTAACGTGCATAAGGGAAACCCACGTCTACCGACTTTCAACAGTGACATTCCAAGAACAGAGGTTTCAGTACATCCCGTAAAATTTCAAAACATTTTCCAAAAAAAGACAATCTGTAGTTAATTCTACATTGAGTGAAAATGCAGAATCTACATTAGACTATTTCAAATGGTAGCAGTGCACAAGATCATTGCATCTTGTAATTTTAAACTGATGCACAATGACATCACCACCATAAACTGCTTGATACAATATTCCTCTTGCATGTTACTGTATTCCTTCCTTTTCTAAAACTGCTAAACTAGCAACAAGGCCAGATGTATTGACAAATCAACAAAATGACAAATCACTAGGTGCATTCAAAACAAACAAAAATAACCTCAAGTGATTCCTGTGTCATTAGCAACAATATTAGCAGTACAATGTCATTGTGGGTTCTTTCTTAACTGCATCTATAAAGTCTACTGCCCATTTCACTAGATAGCAGTACACTAAACAAAAAATTAGACTGCTGAATTCCCTAATGATTTACAACAGCAGTAGAGGAAAATAATTTCCCCCATCCCTGCAAAGTAATTATATTTAATTTATACGCAAGGTCGTGCAAAATTAAAGAATACAAAACAATGCCTTTAAAATTTTTACGTGATATTAAACATTTTGGCCAAAGGCACATAATTAACTTCATCCATTTCAATCTAGGCCAAGACATAATATCACTCTGGATAGTACGTATCTTCAACCCCCCCCCCCCGAGGCTACGCATGGCAGCTAATTCTGCACAATAGGTATTTCAGTACCACAATGCAATGTATATCATGACATTACACATTTAACTTAGAACGTTAGAGCCCCGCATCTAATTGCTCATTTTTAAATATAAAAGGAACTCACCCAACATTTTTTTTCTACGCCGTCACTTACGAATTACCCAATTTAATTGCACTCGGGCACTGAAACTGATCAAAATCGTTAAAATTGTGTAATGTCCCCCAGATCCTGCAAGAGTGACGGTCAGATCTCCCCCTCCCTGATCTGAAAATGAAACGAGGCACTGCATGGATTTCTTTGCACTTCTCCATTCAAACCTTGATTCAGCAAGACGCGATTTTCCACCACCCCTCCTCCCCCACAAACACACCAAAGGAAAAAAAAATGGATACATGTCAAATCCAAGTCGAATCCGTCTTCCTGGTATCGCCTCTTGTTCCTGCTGACAAGTTCTTTGATTCTCGAAGCCATTGCCTGTGTGGGATCCTGCGTTGAAGGAAGAGGTGGTGGTGGTGGAGGAGCTGGATGTGGGGAAAAAAAGGGGGGATGGGGGGAGGGAGGGGGTTGGTTGCTTCTTGGCTCGCTGTCACAACAGGGGCCTAAAACACCCAGCTTCTCTCTCTCACACACACACTCTCTTGTCGGTGTATGTGTCTCCTTCTGTGGACACTCTTGTCTTGACACCCTCTTCCCCCCCGCCGGTTAATATTCTCCGCAGTGGGGGGGGGGGGGGGAAATCTCCGGCCCTCTTTTTGTTTAGATCACCATGGAAAAGAGAAATGTGGGGGGTGGTGGTGGCCGACGATAGGGAAGGAGGGAGAGGATAAGGGAGAGAGGGGGTAACAATAATCCGGGGTGAAAGAGGGGGTGAAGGAAGGAGGATGGGGGGGGGGGAAATGGGAGTAAAAAGTGGTTGCGGGAGATTTTGAGGAGGAGGGGAGGGAAAGGGGGGTGGCGGCCGCCACATTCACCGTCTCTCGCTGCGATTTTTCTTTGCCTCCGTTACCGCCGGTCTTGGGGGGGGGGGGGGGGGGGGTGAGAAGGGAAAACGATGGGAGGAGGAGGAGGAAATAAAATCCCTCAGCCTTGGTTCCACAAAAAAGAGGAATTAAAAGACACAGGCAGGACGATTCCGTTTTCTCTCTCTTCTGTCAATAAATTAGACGTTTCTTTTTTCAAATAAAAAAAATTACATCCGCCAGCCGCTCCTTGATCTCCGTCAGAAATAATAATCCATCCAAACACACGCTCCGGGGTCCGCTCCGTATTAAAAAAAATCATAAGCGTCTTTTATATTAAAAAGTCAGCAGGAAGCCGAGCTCTCTTCTCCAGACACACACTTGCTCCTCTCCTTCTCGGCCGATCGCTCCGGCTCCAGGCTCGGGGCCCCGGCCACGGCTCCAACTCCGGCCCACGGCACCGCGACTCCAGCTCTTTGCCTTTCTTTTTCGCCGACCCCCGCCACCACCCGCCCACCCTCCCCGTCCCTCCCCCCACCCCGCCACCACCACCACCACCACGACTACCCCCACCACCCACCCGCCCTCCCCCACGGGGGAGGAAAAGAAAGTTTTTTTTGGTTTTAAAAAAAAGCAGCTAAAAAGCTTGCGGGCCCGCCGGACTCTCAAACTTCCATCATGGCTTCCCAGGGAAAAAAAAAAGCGCAATGGCCCCGAGTGGGAATGAGCGAGAGAGGAGGAGAGGGGGGGGGGGGGAATGGTGGAAATAACCTTTCGCTATTACAATATAGTCCTTCCCTTCCACCTCCACTCCTCGAGGTTTTTCTCAACTTCTCCCGCTGCCAATTGTATTCCTTTGCTGGCCACAATCAGGTATGGTTTGGGGGTCCTAATGTTGGGGGGGGAATTGTTCAGTCTTGAGGAATGGGGGGAGGAGGAGGAGGGACGGATGGATATGAAGTGAATCAAATCAGTATTACAGCATTGATGGTTCGGTGTGAGGCGGCCGGGGGCCGGCACTTCTTGCGAAGGTCACGTGGCCTGCGCTGCGATGATCTCTCCTCTCTCTGGCTGTGGGAGGAGGGGGGGAGATGGAGCGCGAGCCCGAGCGACCGTTGAACGGCCGAGTCTCGAGCAGGAGCTCGAGCTGCGAGAGGCCCGGCAGAGACATGAGGCAGGATGAGGATTTAGAGACAACTCCACTGCCACCGAGCTTAGTTCCTTCCCCCTGACTGTCAAAACTTGCCCGGCCGTTTGCAGTCCTGTTCAGAGAGAGAGACACACACAATTAATTGCATGCAAGGCATCCCGTATGATTGATTTTAATAATTGAAGATTTCTTTTAGCGTTTTTCTGAGCGGTAGAGGAGAGATTTTTGGGGGTGTGGATGTTGAAGGCGGTCCGTCCTCAGCCGCCGCCATCTTGGTAAAGGAGCAACCTGTTGGGGCATATGTTAGGACACTCAGCGCGACTCCCAGCCGCTTGTGTTCGTCGGGATATTCATCAACTGACACCGTGGACATTGTTAATGTGTGAAATCCATTGCTGAATGCGTCTTTCTTCTCTGTGTTGCAGGTATTCTCTGCAATGGGCATGTCCAATTGCAGCTTTGTGGAAGGGTATGCGCTCTCTGCTGAGTTTCTCTCGTATTTTCTGGGTCCCTGGTGCTGAGAGGCAGCAGTGCTGCCTTTATTGTCCATCTTAAGTAGTCTAAGATGAATATGCCCAGCTATTGCTATTGAACAAGAGCTGGCAATAGCCTGTAAATGGTAGTCATGATGTGGAGATGCCGGCGTTGGACTGGGGTGAAGACAGTAAGAAGTCTCACAACACCAGGTTAAAGTCCAACAGGTTTATTTGGTAGCAAATACCATAAGCTTTCGGAGCGCTGCTCCTTCGTCAGATGGAGTGGAAATGTGCTCTCAAACAGTGCACAGAGACACAAAATCAAGTTACAGAATACTGATTAGAATGCGAATCCCTACAGCCAGCCAGGTCTTAAAGATACAGACATGGTGGGTGGAGGGAGCATTAAGCACAGGTTAAAGAGATGTCTCTTTAACACTCCATCTGACGAAGGAGCAGCGCTCCGAAAGCTTATGGTATTTGCTACCAAATAAACCTGTTGGACTTTAACCTGGTGTTGTGAGACTTCTTACAATAGCCTGTAAAACCATGGAAATGATTTTAATTGCTTAAGTTTGCTAGTTGTGCATCATAGTGTTCAGACAAACTACTTAAATTGCAATTTGATAAGCTTATTTGAGCTTTATGTAATCATCATGTGTTTCAGTAGAAGGAAGCAAAACAAATATATAATACTGATTCTGAAGGAGATTGATGGGGTGGACACTGGGAGATTGTTTCCACTGGTTGGGAATTTAAAACATGGGGGCACAGTGTCAGGATAAGGGGCCAAACATTTAGGACTGAGAAAAGAAAAAAATACTTCACTAAAAGGGTTGTAAATCTTTGGAATTCTCCATCACGAGGCTGGGATTGACAAGCTTTTGGTGTCTCAGGGTATCTAGGGATATGAATAGCTGGCAGGCAAATGGAGTTGAAACCCAAGATCAGCCATGATCCTTTTGAATTGTGGAGCAGTCTTCATAGGTTGTGGTCTGTCCCCCCTATTCTTGTGTTACGTTCTTGTAATGTTTGAAGTTGATTATTTATTGTGTGCAGATGCACAAGGAAAATTAAATCCACAAAATAGAAATTTGGGAAAGTTGTCAATTGGTAATGGGTTCTCTACCTGTCTGAATCTGAATGATAGTTGTCTAAGTACCTCCATCTTTCTAAATGACCACTGAACAATAAACTATCATTTCCTAGATTTTCACCAATCTCTTCTTGAGATCTCTTGGCACTGAAGGTTCTTAGGACACATGTCCATTAAAAAGTAGCAATGGAGGAAAAGTATACATTTGAGATTATCAGTATTTCTAAACTCTCCTCTTGATGCTGCATGTTGTAAATTAATGCTTCACAGTTGACAGCCAACCAGTGATCATTTTCGTTCTCCCACTGAAGTCTTAACCCCAGGAGTCTTGTCACTGCTCAATTAAGCTGCAGATATGTCAGCAATTACTTTCTCTTCACTACTCATTTACCACCTTTCTCTTGACTGGATCGTCAAGATTGGGAACCATCAATGTGGGATATCCCTCAAACACTTGAACTTTTACTCTTGTTACAGACAGTGTTGAAGAAGCGAGGTTACAACATCTTTAAGACACTTTGATGATCCGTTGTTGCTTCAGATTTGAAGTATGTTGTGTTAATATATTGTTAACACTAATCTGAATACCTGTGGCAAGAGTGGAGAAACAAACAAATAATGATATTTGTGTTTCATGCTCTTGCCTCTTAATATATTTTATATCTTTCTGCATAACATGGGATAGAATTTCCACACAGCTTGTCTCATCCTTAGAATAACAATGTAAATGGCACTTTATGCCATTTATCAAAGGTCTCTGCCAAAGTAATGACAGAAAATCAGTTGAATATTTGCAGAAATTCCAGGTGATAAGTTTTTCCAAAATCTTCCCCAGAAAATACAAGAGAAACTCAGCAGAGAGTGCATACCCTTCCTCAAAGCTGCAATTGGACATGCCCATTGCAGTTCAGCGGAGGGGAAAAAAGGGGATGGAAAATGAAAACAGATACTCCAATCGTTGCAAGTAAGTTTAGAGTTGTATAACAAGTATGTTACCTAACAGAAGATCGCCAACAACCGTCCTGGCCCCCCCCGTGCCGACACTATAGTTAAGAAAGCCCACCAATGCCTCTACTTTCTCAGAAGACTAAGGAAATTTGGCATGTCAGCTACAACTCTTACCAACTTTTACAGATGCACCATGGAAAGCATTCTTTCTGGTTGTGTCACAGCTTGGTATGGCTCCTGCTCTGCCCAAGACCACAAGGAACTACAAAAGATTGTGAATGTAGCCCAATCCATCACACAAACCAGCCTCCCATCCATTGATTCTGTTGACACTTACCGCTGCCTCGGCAAAGCAACCAGCGTTATTGAAGATCCCACGCACCCTGGACATTCTCTCTTCCACCTTCTTCCGTCGGGAAAAAGATACAAAAGTCTGAGGTCACGGACCACCCGTCTCAAGAACAACTTCTTCCCTGCTGCTGTCAGACTTTTGAATGGACTTGCCTTGCATTAAGTTGACCTTTCTCTATACCCTAGTGATGACTGTAACACTGCATTCTGCACTCTCTCGTTTCCTTCTCTGAGCGGTATGTTTTGTCTGTATAGCGTGCAAGAAACAATACTTTTCACTATGTTAATACATGTGACAATAATAAATCAAATCAAAGAAGCTGAAACCTCATAGGTGATGGATCAAGACAGTGATGAAAAGCAAAGATGGTGGGGGGGAGACAAAAACATGCAAATAGCTTTAATGGTGAAAAACAAGAATATGGAGGGGAAATTGGTCTGCAATGAAAGCAAGCAGTGGTGGAAACACAGGAGGTCCACCAGTTCTAATAAGAAAAAGCATAAGCTCGCATTTCGTATGGTGAAGTCTCCCCAAGATCTGTGGTTTGACAAAATTGTACGGCAAATTTTAAGTTCCTTTTAAAATATAACAAGCGTTTTGACTGTTTAAAGAATGTAGCTGACATAAGTATACATTTTATGATTTTCTAATTCAAAGCGTGTTTGTTGTTCCACAGTTTGGGGTCAAGACAACCAAAGGCACGACCACCAATGATTGTGCATTCCGATTTTAATTGCTCTATGTTTCAGAATTTGAGGAGTACAGATATCTCCGAGGGTTGAGGAGCTGGGAGATACGAAGGGAGTCAGGCCATGAAGGGATTTAAAAACAAAGGATAAGAATTTTAAAATCAGGATGTTGTTTGATCAAGAGCCATGTAGATCAGTAAGGGTGATAAAGAAGCAGGACTTAAGATACCAGACAGCAGAGCTGTGGATGACCTCAAGTTTACTGAGGATATATTGTGGGCGACCAGCAAAAATTGCATTGGAATAGTCAAGTCCAGTGATTACCAAAGCATGAATTAGGATTTCAGCAGCAGATGAACTGAGACAGGGCAAAGTTGAGCAATGTCATAAAAGTTGCAACAGGCAGTCTTCGTGATGGCACAAACATAAGTTTGGGAGCTCATCTCTGTCAAATGTGACACCAAAGTTATAAAGAGTTAAATCTCAGATTGTTGCCAGGAAGAGGAATGGAATCAGTAATTCGGGGATGTAGTTTGGAGTGGGGACCAGACAGTCATCACTTGAACCTTCCCAATATGTAATTGGAGGAAATTTCTACTTGTTCAATACTGGATGTCAGATGAGTCTGCTCATTTAGCAACAGTATAGGATTTGAGAACAGTAGTGGTGAGGTACATACATGTGAAAATGAACAATGCTTTCAAATGATGTTGGTGAGGGGCAGCATGTGGATCAGAAATAGGAGGGGGTCAATAATAGGTCGTTGGGGGATACCAGAAGTTGTGGTGAGTAGCAGGAAAATAAGCCATTGCAAGCAATTCTGTTGACTACAATTAAATAGTTAAGACTGAAACCACATGAGAGCACTCCCAACTGGATGGCAGTGGAGAGGCATCCAAGAAAATCAGTGTGGTCAACCGCGTCAAAGGCTGTAAACAGGTTGAAAAAGACTAGGAAAGTTTATCTTTGTCATACTTAACGTAGGATGCCATTGCTGATATTGATGAGAGCTGTTTCAGTGCTGTGATGGGATGGAAGCTTGATTGGAAGGATTCAAATGTAGAGTTCTGGAAAAGATGGGAATGGATTTGGGAAGCAACATCATGTTCAAGGAGTTGGAGAGGAAAGGGAAGTTGTAGATGGGCCTGGGCTCCAAACTCTGGAATACACTCCCTACATTTCTACCTCATCTTGCTTTCTTCCTTAAAAGCACTGTTTACAATCTACCCCTTTCACCAAGCTCACTTAGTATCTCCTTGTGTGATTTGGTGTCATAACCTGTTTTATAATGCTCATGTGAAGCACCTTGGGGAATTTTATGAATTAAATATAGTTTTTTTTAAAAATCAAAACTATATATGTAGTACAACCACCAGAAAATAGTTTGCTGTGTTAGTTCCATTTTTTTGCACAAACAATTTCAGTCGATCATTACAATTTTGGAGAAATTCATCAACTGAAGTGGTAAACTAAGAATGGCTAGGTGAGTATAATGGATCGGAGTTATATTTAAGAGAACTTGACCTTATTGTTTCTACTTTCGATGGTGTGCAAGGTTAATGATATGGTGGAGAAAGCTGAGTCAGCAACTAAGAAATTTGATACACAAAAGAAGCTACATTAAATGTGCATGTTAATGGTAAGCAGCACCTGCTTTAACTTGGAACTGAGCAGAAGATTGACATCCAAAGCAAATAACCATTATTACAGGCCAGGAACAAAGACCTCACTGAGATTAGTATTATGTTGTACATGCTAGGGTAAATTAGAACATGGTATCAAAAATATTACAGTAATCAGAAAGATGGTGATTTTTGATACCAGGATTTTTTTTCACTTGGTCAAAATAATTTAACTGCTAAAATGGAGAGAGAAATTTGAATCAAATATGATTTAGTTTGATTCCAGTGCTTAACTGGTGACACAAGTATTGCAATTGATTTTTAAATGGGTGGTCCATGGGCCCGAGGGAGAACCACAAGGGGATCGCAAAGGTCTCTGAGGTTCTCCGATTTCTGTGTCTGCCTGGCGTATTGTATGTTGTCAGCAGTGTCTCAATTTTAAACCTGGACAACTTTTAAATTAATTGACACATTTATTTCTCCTGCTCGGCACTCAAGCTTCAATTTTCTATTTATAGCTGAGTCATGGATTTGCCTGGTAACAGCAAGACCCAAAATTAACGAAGGGAATGATGGGATGTAATCTACCTAGTAAATAGTAGCCCCATTCAAGGGGGCAAATGAGACGTGTCCTTTTCCCAGTAAATTAGCAGACATCTAGATGAGATCAGGTGCAAGTGGCCCTGTCATCAGGAAGCTGTTTGCCGAGATGACAGATCAGGGGAGGCATAAAGATGGTAATTTTTGCGAGTCAAAAATGTAGGAGAGACAGCCCAATATATGGTAGGCAAAATCAAAGAGGTCTGGGGTATAATTGTCAACAATGGGCGGCACGGTAGCACAGTGGTTAGCACTGCTGCTTCACAGCTCCAGGGACCTGGGTTCGATTCCCGGCTTGGGTCACTGTCTGTGTGGAGTTTACACATTCTCCTCGTGTCTGCGTGGGTTTCCTCCGGGTGCTCCGGTTTCCTCCCACAGTCCAAAGATGTGCGGGTTAGGTTGATTGGCCATGCTAAAATTGCCCCTTAGTGTCCTGAGATGTGTAGGTTAGAGGGATTAGCGGGTAAAATGTGTAGGGATATGGGGGTAGGGCCTGGGTGGGATTGTAGTCGGTGCAGACTCGATGGACCGAATGGCCTCTTTCTGTACTGTAGGGTTTCTATGATTTCTATGAACTCCTGCAGAAGCAGACAGGCCAGTTTAACATCTCGCTGGAAGGCCAGTAGTTTTAACGTCTCAGGAAGGTCAGGATAACATCGAATAGCAAGCCAGCTAACAGCAGAAGTCCTTTTTTAAAGTCTTACAGCTAAGTTAATGCGGAAACCTTCGTAAAGACAGTTTACCTATCTTCACTGAACCTGACAAAGATGCTTCCCGACCGAATCATCCTCCTGGTATTGTGGTAACTATAAGCTGGATTTAACTTATAGATTTGTTTAAGATGGATGTTGTTAGGGGAACGGGGATGTCTTACTGAGTTCAAGTATCAGGGAATAGTTTGAAACAAGTAATTTCTAGATAAAACTGTATTACTGTACTGTTTGTCTTATAGAATTATAGTCCAGTTCACGTGTATTTGTTCTTTAATTTAATAAATAGCCCTTAGTAATGGGTATGCCATGACTGGACTGCTTATTCTCATGATTGGTTTCACATGACTTCTCACAGCACTTCAAAAACAATATATATCACCATGAATCGGTGTCTCACATTGAGGTGCCCTCGCAGATAACAGCAGTGTGGTTTGTGACACTGATTATAGGACATGGTGTGCCTAGGACTAGTCTATGTTAATATTTTTAATGTTCCCCACAAAGAAAAAGTTTCTAAAATCACTGGTGTGGCTCAAACTTGCAGATCTTTAATCACTTTATTTGTAGTATCCCTGGAATCTTATGATCAAGGTTACATTTTTCTTGTGACGAATTGGGATCTATGCAATACAATTAGTTCCAACTTCCAAGTATCCAAGTACTTTAAAAGTACTTTAAAGTAATTTATAATGGTCTTGCTCAGAAGAGGAATAAAAAATTCTGCGCAGTTTCACATTACACATCATTTTTATTGTAAAACAATGCATGAGACAGAGTTTATGGACTTGAATCATTAACTTTTTTTTCCTGATAGATGCTGTGTTTTTCCAGTGTCCTCTGTTCTTGTTTCAGATTCCAGCATCCGTAGTATTTTGCTTATTTTAGTCTTAAACTACCAAACCTTGCTTGAAGATATTGCTGGCCAACATTACATGAATTGAGCAAATATTAATTATTACATTTATGAACTTAGAACAATAACATCCATCCTGTAATTTTAAAGCTGTGGACTGTTAAACATGTAATAGATGAATATTCATTTCTGCCTCACATAGGCTTCTTGTAAAATACATAAAATAACAATGGTATCTCCTGTAGGCCACAATGCTGCTATTATTTCAAATTTTCTCAAAGATCATGACCAAACCTCCAAAAGTTACCTTGAACCACACTCATTTCAATCATGTGAAGCCCTCTGCGTCACTCACCTAATGTGTCAAAGTGCCTGAGAATCAGTTCAATCACAGAAACCACATCCTGCAAACGTGGAGAGTCCACTGAATAAGGTCACATTCAAGTTGCCCCAAACTTTATTGCAAATTTTCCATAATCCTCAAGCTCAGGAAAAGACACAAAACCATCAGGTAAACAGTAAGCAGCATAAAATAATAGGGATTGGTTCAGAACTTGCCATTCACTACTGTGATGGTCGCTCTCTCAGAGGCATATTTTCTCACAATTAAGGTATACTGATTTTTCTAATAACTGTCGTCATTCACACTCAGTTTAAGTAAATCATCAATGTTACGAATCACAGATTTTCTTGGTCACTTTTACATTGCGTAAGTAACTGTGGAATTAGAAAGCATAATCATTAGCACACCATAGAAATTGAGAGTTCTTGAAATAATTTACATTTGATACCCCAGTTTTGCCTGTTTTAAATGAGCCCTGCCTCCCCCCTCTTCCCCCCCCCCCCCCCCCCCCAACCCCCAACTGTTGTAGAATACCATGCATCATAATCAAGGTGAGGGAAATTATATTTTGTGGGGATGAGGACTTCCCTATCTCACTCTAGATTTTTCAACTTCTGTATTTTGGAACACTAGCATAAGTGAGTCCCTATTTTGTATGCCTTAAAGAATACATTCTATAGCCCAAATGTTTTGGTAACACGTCAATCTGTTGTTTTAATACTGGAATTACATTTCTATAGAGCTTAGCTTTGGAAAAGATTGTGACTATAGCTCGTTCTTTAAATAAATCAAAGGAGCCCTATTGAAGCTCAAACAAGATGAACTTTCATTTTTGTCACAAGCTACGATCTATTAAGTTGTGATGGTACATTTCTTTCACTAGGGAGACACTTGGCATAGCCTAGTGGAAGGTGAACTTAGTTGTGAAGAATTAGCACTTTGACTTGCAAAATTTGGTCATTTCAGTTACCAGTGTTAACATCCAGCACTCCCAAGGTAGATATGGTGCAACAGGCTAACAAGAGTATTCTTCTCTTTGCTTCTGCCTCAAATTCAGAAAAACATCTCGTATTGAACTTAATTGACATTTAAACTCATTACAAGATCTATCACTATCAATCACAAAGATTACCAATTTAGGGATAATTTTGTGACAACAGTGTAACCAGTGGTGTGTAATTTGCCCTCATTTCATGTAGAACCTTCACACATACACACACTGAATCTTGTTATCTAGTTGGGCTGAATTAAAGGTGAGTTCCAGAACGAATAGAAGGGTGGAAGAATGGCAGCCTATTCTGCCACCTAATTTCCATACAATGGCTTCTGTTCCTGCCCTGGCACCACTACTTCCAGATTTCCCCTCGCACCTATACTTGGCTCCTCTTCCTCAGCCATGTGTCGTCAAGTGGCAACATCACCCATAGACATTCAATATGTTTCCACATCTACCTTAGTCCTACCTCTCCACTACCTCGATGTTGCCAAGCTGCTTTAACTTTAAACTTTAATGCATCCAATGATCTGCTGTGTATTAAGTCCTCACAGATCTAGAATGACTCCCAGTCACAGATTGGTTATAGCACAGAAGGAGGCCATTCAGCCCTTTGTGTCTGAGCTGGCATCCAAAGGAGCAATTCGCCTGATGCCACTCCCATGTCTTCTCCAATCAAAACCAATAATTTTTTTAAACTATCATCCTTTTGTTTAAATCCTTTCATTGTTTTTGGAAATAAAGTAAATTCTATGATCAAATTTAGCTGTAGCTGCTATATTCATTAGTCAGTTTTTGATGTCTCCAGTGTTGTCCCGTGATCTTCTGGGTTGAGAAGTGCTATTTGCATAGTCCTCTTTATAACAATATTGGATGTGTAGAATTTAATGTGTAGTATGGATATATCTAATGTTACTCTTGCATTTCCATTGTTTCCTAACAGGACCTTTGGCAACCTCAGTTAGAACAACTTTGCATACAACGCTTTTAACATACTAAAAGTCCCAATGTGCTTTATGGAGAAATAATGAGGGGAATGGAATGGTGCTCCATGGAGAAGATTAAGAAGTGTGTGGAGGACCATTTCAAATAGACCAATTAGGGACTATCCAATGTCAGCAAACTAAAATACACACTAAATACAGGTGCCCAGAAGAGGGCATCATTAGTATGTATCGTTTATCTTAACTAAAATTGTACATGGATTAACTTAAGATTTGATCCTCATTGTTGATAATACAACCAATATACTCGGGTACCAATCTGTAGCTCGGTCAGTAGGTGGGTTTGAAATTTCTAATGCAGTTTCCAAGAAGGTTTAGGGGGTCATTTCCAGAGAATAAGACCAAGTGACTGAATGCTGTTCCACCAATGGTTGAGTGAAAGAGGGATGTATGGGGGTGCAAGGATTGCACAAAAGGCCAAAGTTGGAATGCAAAATGAAGTGGGAGGAAGGAAATTGAGGAGGTAAAGAGCAGCAAGAGGAGGGAATGAATAAGATTTTAATCTTATTCTAGTTATCGGCACGGTAGCACAGTGGTTAGCACTGCTGCTTCACAGCTCCGGGGACCTGGGTTCGATTTCCGGCTTGGGTCACTGTCTGTGTGGCGTTTGCACATTCTCCTCGTGTCTGCGTGGGTTTCCTCCGGGTGCTCCGGTTTCCTCCCACAGTCCAAAGATGTGCGGGTTAGGTTGATTGGCCATGCTAAAAAATTGCCCTTCGTGTCCTGGGATGCATAGGTTAGAGGGATTAGTGGGTAAATATGTAAGAATATGGGGATAGGTCCTGGGTGGGCTTGTGGTCGGTGCAGACTCGATGGACCGAATGGCCTCTGTGCTGTAGGGTTTCTAAGATTCTAATTTGGAAGCTCCGGAGGACAAGAAACCAGTTTGAGAAAGACACAAGTTAAATAATGGGAAAGACTTAGTGAGGCATAGCACACAGATTATCAAGACTTTAGTCAATTTGTTTATGGTGGATGGATAATGGAGAACAAAGAATAGAGCGAGTTGACTCCAAAATGACAACTTGGGAAATGGAAATGAAGCTCTTGGTGCTGCAATTGCTGTAAATGTGCTGTAAATGTCTAGAAGGACTACACAAAGGCAGTCCCACAGAGTTGGACAATAGAGGAGAGGTAGTAAAGGAGGATGGTATGTTTGGCTGTGTCAAACATTACAGAAAGATCATGAAAACACAATGCAATTTGGTCATAATCACTGGTGACTTTTATGGCTTTAGGGTGGCATGGTGGCACTGCTGCCTTACAGCGCCAGGGACTTGAGTTCAATTCCGACTTTGGTGGCTGTGTGGAGTTTGCATGTTCTCCCCGTGTCTGCATGGGTTTCCTCCGGGTGCTCCGGTTTCATCCCACAGTCCCACAATGTGCAGGTTAGGTGGGTCGGCCCTGCTAAATTGCCACTAGTTCTCAAGGTGTGTAGGTTAGGGGTATTAGTGGGTAAATATGTGGGATTATGAGGATAGGGCCTGTGTAAGAAGCTCTTGGAGAGTTGAAGAAGACTTGATGGGCCAAATGGCTTCCTTCTGCACTGTAGGGATTCTATAAACCAGAGCCATTTTAGTGTTATGAAATAGGAAAGTGGAAGGATTTCAACAGGGGGTTTCAGCTGATATGAGAGACAATAACATGCTCCAGGACTTTCAGAAAGAAGAATTAAAGATGCATGAATCGCTGAAGTGAATGGGTCAAGTGGATTTTTTAATTTGGAGGTGACAGCATCTTAAAAAGGGAGGGTGCAGGAGGAGGAAATGGAGCCATTAAAAATATCAGCTGACATTTTTTGGCTTCACTCCCCCTAGTTGTTTTGCTTAACTCTTTCTTTCCCTGTGTTTAAAAGTGTTCTTAAAATCCATCTCTTTAACAACGATTGTGTTCTCCTCACCTATTTGAATATTTGAATCATCGATAGTCACGGGTGAGGTGCCTGAAGATTGGAGATTGGCAAATGTTGTGCCTTTGTTTAAAAAGGGCTGCAGGGAAAAGCCTGGGAACTACAGGCCAGTTAGCCTCACATCTGTGGTGGTTAAATTGTTGGAAGGTATTTTGAGAGACAGGATCTACAGGCGTTTGGAGATGCAAGGACTGATTAGGGACAGTCAGCATGGTTTTGTGAGTGGAAAATCGTGTCTCACAAATTTGATTGAGTTTTTTGAAGGGAAAACCAAGAAGGTAGATGCGGGCAATGCAGTTGATGTTGTCTACATGGACTTTAGCACAGCCTTTGACAAGGTACCGCATGGTAGGTTGTTGCATAAAGTTAAATCTCTCGGGATCCAGGGTGAGGTATCTAAATGGATACAAAATTGGCTTCTTGACAGAAGCCAGAGGGGGGTTGTAGAGAGTTGTTTTTCAAACTGGAGGCCTGTGACCAGCGGTGTGCCTCAGGGATCAATGCTGGGCCCACTGTTATTTGTCATTTATATTAATGATTTGGATGAGAATGTAGGAGGCATGGTCTCTCATGTCAAGATTGGTGGCATAGTGGACAGTGAAGAAAGTTATCTCCAATTGCAACGGGATATTGATCAATTGGGCCAGTGGGCTGATGAATGGCAGATGGAGTTTAATTTAGACAAGTGCGAGGTGATGTATTTTGGTAGATTGAACCAGGGCAGGACTTACTCAGTTAATGGTAGGGCATTGGGGAGAGTTACAGAAGAGATCTAGGGGTACATGTTCATAGCTCCTTGAAAGTGGAGTCACAAATGGACAGAGTGGTGAAGAAGACATTTGGCATGCTTGGTTTCATTGGTCAGAACATTGAATACAGGAGTTGGAATGTCTTGTTGAAGTTGTACAAGACATTGGTAAGGCCACACTTGGAATACTGTGTGCAATTCTGGTCACCCTATTATAGAAAGGATATTATTAAACTAGAAAGAGAGCAGAAAAGATTTACTCGGATGCTACCGGGATTTGATGGATTGAGTTATAAGGAGAGGCTGAATAGACTGGGACTCTTCTCTGGAGCGTAGGAGGCTGAGGGGTGACCTTATCGAGGTCTATAAAATAATGAGGGGCATAGACAAGGTAGATAGTCAATATCTTTTCCCAAAGGTAGGGGAGTCTAAAACTAAAGAGCATAGGTTTAAGGTGAGAGGGGAGAGATACAAAAGTGTCCAGAGGGGCAATTTTTTGACACACATGGTGGTGAGTGTCTGGAACAAGCTGCCAGAGGTGGTCGTAGAGGCGGGTACAATTTTATCTTTTAAAAAGCATTTAGATAGTTACATGGGTACGATGGGTATAGAGGGATATGGGCCAAATGCGGGCAATTGGGGTTAGCTTAGGGTTTCAAAAAAAAAGGGTGGCATGGACAAGTTGGGCTGAAGGGCTTGTTTCCATGCTGTAAACTTCTATGACTCTATGACCTAACATCCCCAGTGTGGCTTGGTATCTGGTCCTTTTTATTTACCATACAATATTTTTTTTGCCTTAAAAGTGTTAAATAAGTGCACACTGATTTTAAAAATAACCACTTGAAACCAATGTACATGTAGGAAATATATATGCATTTGACCAATGTGGCATCAAGGAGCCCTGGAAAAACTGGAATCAATGGGTTCAGAGGGCTGATTCTGGGTGGTCAGTCATCCCAGCTCCAGGACATCTCTGCAGGAGTCCCTCAGGATAGTGTCCTAGGCCCAACCATCTTCAGCTGCTTCATCAATGACCTTCCCTCTGTCTTAAGGTCAGAAGTGGGGATGTTCACCAATGACTTCACAGCACAATGTTTAGCACTATTCGCGGCGACTCAGACTGAAGCAGTCCATGTTCAAATGCAACAAGATCTGGGCAATATCCAGGCTTAGGCTAACAAGTTGCAAATAACATTTACGCCACACAAGGGCCAGGCAATGATCATCACCAATAAGAGACACACGAACCACCACCCCATGACATTTAATGGTGTTACCATCACTGAATCCCCCGCTGTCAGCATCCTTGGGGTTATCATTGACCAGAAACTCAACTAGACTTGCCACATAAACACAGAACAGGTCAAAGGCTAGGAATACTGTGGCAAGTAACTTACCTCTTGACTCCCCAAAGCCTGTCCACCATGAACAAGGCACAGGTCAGGAGTGTGATGGAATAGGCCCAAAAGCCTGGATGGGTGCAGCTCCAACAACACTCAAGAAGTTTGACACCATCCAGGATAAAGCAGCCCACTTGATTGGCACCACATCCACTCCCTCCACCAACAATGCTCAGTAGTAGTAGCAGTGTGTACTATCTACAAGCTGCACTGCAGAAAGTCATCAAAGATCCTTACCTTCCAAACCCCCGATCATTTCCATCTAGAAGGACAACAGATACATGGGAACACCACCACCTGCAAGCTCCCCTCCAAGCCACTCACCATCCTGACTTGAAAATATATCTCCGTTCCTTCACTGTCGCTGGGTCAAAATCTTGGAATTCCCTCCCTAACGGCATTTGGGCTTATCCACAGCACATGGACTGCAGCGTTCAAGAAGGCAGCTCACCACCACCTTCTCAAGGGCAACTAGGGATGGGCAATAAATGCTTGCCAGCCAGTGACGCCCATGTCCCATGAATGAAAAAAAGCTTTATTGATGCAAAGCCAATCTTAAATTCTTAAAAAATATTCTTAAAATTATTAATCTTTGACAAAGATTGTGTTCTCCTCACCTAACATCCCCAGTGTGGTTTGGTATCTGATCCTTTTTATTTTCCCTCTGTGAAAGCCCACACAACATTTTCTCTGCCTTAAATGTGTTATGTATGTGCACACTGATAATAAAGTACCTCTTGAAACCAATAAACATGTAGGAATTTTTTTTTTTAAAGCTTTGTGGTTATTGATGCAACCAATTGATGCAAACTTTTTTTTTCATTAACAAAGAAATGGGAAGGGAATATGCAGAAACCAGCAAGATACAGATTTGCCATGTGATATGAAATTCAAACTTGAGATTATTGGTGGGGTAACATTTAACTGAAAATAAATTTTAAAAACCATTAGCGCTATAAAACGTTTAATAATTTATATTGTTCAGAATTTAAACAGTTTTCATAACCAATTCTTTGTGATTCCAATTGCCTGGAAGTATGATTTCCTAGTGTCTAAGCAAAAAAAATGCACTAAAATATTTTACTGAAATTGCAGAGCAATACTGACCATTATAAAGATAGCAGTTTTGTGGAGTCTACCTGAATAATTGGCACAGACTTCTCAAATTTTTATTCCTTATTCAAAGTTACAAAGTCAATGCAGAGTGGACGGGGCAAGTCCTTAATCCATCTCCTTGCTTGGTTCAAAAAACAATTCAAATTCCATGAATCCAATTCATGGTCCCCACAAGAGAGACATAGAAGATCCAAGCTGACAAGAACAAGCATTGCACCTCATCTTGGATTTGATCCAACGCTTGATCTTAGCGAAAAGACTGTGAAGCGATTACAGGCACAGACTTGTGTTGCGATATTCAAGATTCAGGCTATCGCTCAGAACCTGCAGACAGCACCACAATCAATTCCTGGTGCTTGTATCGATAAACCATGTTTTTGTTGCACTTTCAATTTTTCATAATGATTAATAAACTTTTCTGAAAGGGTCAAAAAAATTATATCATTAGAAATTACTGCTGGAGGTTGAGGCAGTTGAAGGCTTAATTTATTTGCATGAAATTTGTCTGTTATGGCTTTAATGTCTCAATTAAAATAACTAGATAGAGGAATACCTAGCTTCATGTATTTTACAATTTTAAGAACAGAATGCTTGAAATGCAAGCAGTCGAATATATAAAAGGAAAAAACAGCTGAATTCCTTCTTCAAAATTCAGTTTCAGGGTTTTGTTGCAATGATACCGATGCATCCCTATCTCTCTTTATACTAGCTAAAAGCATTTATTTTTTAAAAAGTTAAATCTACATGCCCTTAATTCAGGTAATTTCTTCATTTGCGTCTAATCTGGAATGGGATCCAAAATAGAGGGAAATGTGATAATGAGCTATTTTCTCTTGTGAATATAAGGTGCACTGTTGTATAAGGGTTACATTTGCAGATTAGCATTGATGAACTTGATGTTAAATCATAATGACAAAAACTGGATGCTGAAATTTGGATTGAAATCCCAATTAATTTTATTTTCATATTTGAAATATCTGTAACCCTTCTCAGAGAGATTATAATTGGTTTGAAAGACTCCAAAATGCCAATAAATTTATTAAATCCTTAAAATTAACATTTTTTATGAGGACAGTTTTCAGAACCCCATAGAAATAAATCCTCCACCGACTATTCATTGCCACCACAGCTGAAAATTGTACTTTTTACACTTTTCTTTCTCCCCCATAACAAAAAGATTGAATATTGGCTGAGTTAGAATAAACATTTCAATGTGCTCTCTAGCTATCTGTCAAGTGTCGTAGGGTCGGCACTTGGGGCAATTCTTGAGTTCCCAATTTTAATGGGTTTGTGTCACTTATTTTTGGAAGCTGCTGGGCAGATTTTGTTAGCTTTCTAGAAAGCTGTGTATATTTGTACATCTAACATTTGAGGCAACTTTACAGTACAGTAACCTCCTCCAAAGGGTCCCTAACATTTGTTATCTGCTATGTATATATACTGCCTGACTTCACCGTGAAATGAGGCTTCAGCTTGACCAGGGTGGCAAAGCTAAGGCAGAGTATAAAGATGAAAATGCCAACAAGGATGTAGCCACAGGACCAGCAATGCAACAAGCAGGACTGATGTTCTTAGAACTGGCTCCAGATGTCTTCCAGGAAGTGCCATAGCCTAAAAGGCAACCCATCTCTGCCAATTTATCTATCTACCTTGCCCTATACCAGTGGTGGGCAACCTGCGGCCCAAGGGTTACATGTGGCCCATTATGGTTCTGAGTGCGGCCCAGGAGGCGTTTTGTTGACCATTGTCACATTCCAATGAATTCCGTCTGTGCAATTTTTTTCTTACCAGTATGACTGAAGTGAAATGCATGTAAAACAAGGGCAAGTGAAGTGAGGAGGATGCTGATTGCATACAACATTTACTGTGAGAGCCATGTGCTCCCTCTGTGTCCAAAGTGTAAATGTTTCTTCTATTTTTATGATTTGAAGCTGATAGTTCTATTGATATATGTGATTAATACATTTCTATCATTTGTAATGAAATATTTGGAGTGTATTAAATGTATTTAATCTTATTCATGAGGTCATGGCGAGTGAATAAGCCTGATTTCAATATTATGTCCCACTGAGATGAAAGAGGGTCACTCATGCGGCCCATTCACTAGCCTAGGTTACCCATCACTGTCCTATACCTTCATTCTCAGTTCCTAAGTTCATAAGATATAGGAGCAGAAATAGGCCATTTGCCCCATCGAGTCCGTTCCGCCATTCGATCGTGACTGATATGCTCCTCATCCCCATTTTCCTGCCTTCTCCCCATAACCTTTCAACCCATTACCAATTAAAAATCTGTCTAACTCCTCCTTAAATTTACTCACTGTCCCAGCATCCACCGCACTTTGGGGTAGTGAATTCCACAGATTCACAGCCCTCTGGGAGAAGTAGTTTCTCCTCAACTCTGTTTTAAATTTGCTACCCCTTATCCTAAGACTATGACCCCTCGTCCGAGATTGCCCCACCAGTGGAAGCATCTGTTCCTCAAGGACATTGTCATGTGTTAGAATTTGTTTGACCAATTTTCCTCCAAAGAACTTTGAAAATTAGTTCCATTTCAGTGGTGTGTTTTAAATTAAAGTGGACTGACACATCTTTAAACTTCCCTTACAAGATAATGCTGCACCCACTGAGATAAAGAGGCACGAGGTAATAATTCATTAGATTGTCTCAGTATCCCATCAGCCATTTATACTGGATTGGAAGCATGAAGCCCAACAATGGGATGTCAATTGAGAATCTACTCAGGGTTGTGGGCGGCACTACCTGGGGACATAAAGAGAAAACAAAGGGGAACAAGTAGTTAGTTTTAGTTAGGATGATTGGTTGGAAGCCAAGAAATGTGTAGGCAGCTTATAGAAAGCCTTGGCCGGTTTCAATGTTAGACTGATTAAAAGCAAGCATTAATCAGTCCTCTAATTCAGGGCAGTGGGCAGCGTAATGTGGTTTATAATTTTCTTTATTCACAATGTGGATTTGAAGTGAAGGAAAGCAAGTTCATTCAGTTGTTGTGTGCCAACTAAAGCAGCCTGATGATGTATATTTGGCCTCATCTCACTCAAGTATTATCAGGGCACCCCTCCAACACAGGATCAGAGAAGGGCATTTGAGGTCATATCCAAAGGACACCATATCTAGCTTGGATCAAAAGAAAGACCTGTTGCTACTCCCCTCGGTTGCATGACTGTATAATTAGATATTGAGCAGGACGGGTAAACTCCTGAATATAAGAGACATGGAGTCTGTTTACGGAAGTGACCAGCCCTACTGAATCCCAGATAATACCAAAGGCAAATTCAAAACTTACAACAATGAGCAATTGCCATTACTGGTGGACTCTTGTTACACTGCAATCATATAAATACTCAGCACAATGTTCAAAAATATGTGTAGGGCGTTTATTTTCTCTATGATGTAGTGTGAATTTTGGCTGCTTGAGTTGGTGTTTGTGCTTTGTTTCTGCTGTACGACACCTTATCTATCGCTCCTTTAAAGTGATTCTCTTGTGTGAGGAGTAGGTTTGCTGGTTGGTTAACAACCTGTTGGTGTTCTGGTGGTCTTAGATCTCCTTGGGCTGTCCGTCAAGGTCAGTTGACTCTGCTTTCAGCCACTTTTTTCTCACTGTACTTTATTAGTGAGTTCTTGGGGAGGGTGAGCCATCAATGCCATACATTTTATGCCTCCTCATCCTGAATCCTTGCACAGCCTGGTTAGTGAAACTAGATTTTTTTCATTTTAGAACATACTATTCTACAACAACAATCATTTGTATTCATATAGTGCCTTTGGTGTAAAAACAATTTTACAGTTCTTTGGTTTTGCCTTTGTTTTACCTGCACCAGTCCCAATGTTCATCTTCCTATACTTGTACCTCACAGCTGAATAAGAGGATTGTCATTTATTTCTTTCAAATGGCTGACTCAGCCACATTTTAGCCTACAGATTGAAAACTGCAACATTGAGTAAAGTTGCATGTTTCGTGCCTTCCAATTACTAAGCTATAATTAACTCCCTAATAACAGATCAGAGGAGGTACACAAAGAGTGGCTTGGTCATACGGAACTTGAGAGTTGCTGAAAAAAATAGAGACATGCTGTTAAAGATTTTCATCTTGCACTCATCAAGATAGATTCTCAAGAATACCAAATCTCAAAGGGGACAGCAATTTATAGTACACGGAAAGTGGGTGCTGATTGGTTGGTAAATGGACTCTGAGTGGTAGAGGTGTTTCCATGAAGAATGCACCAGGGAACAGTTAACTGCCAAGCTTTTGTTTAAATTCAAACCAGGCACGTTGACTGATTGGACAAGCCATTACCATGGGTATAAACCAAGAAATGGCTGTCTCCCAAGCTTTTGTTTAGCTGAAAAAGGATCAATGCATCTAGATGTGCTTTTTGTTCTCAAAGGACATTGCCCAGTGTGTGAATAGCTTCTGGCTACTTTGGGTCCCTTAAGCTACAGCCTCTGGCAACAGGCCAGCAACCTTTTCCAGAAAAAATGAGCTATCTTATAGACCAACAGTCTCTAGTAGCTGGAAGAGAATCAAGCATGATAGACACTGAGAAATTGTTTCCATCGACTGGGGAATTTAAAACAAAGCAGCACAGTCTTAGGATAAGGGGCAGATCATTTAGGGCGACTAGGAGACATTTCTTCACTTAAAGGGTTGTGAATCTTTAGAATTCTCTACCCGAAAGGGTTGTGGATGATCCATTGTTGAATAGATTAAAGGCTGAGAGATAGGTAGGAAGGTAGATAGATGGAAAGATAGGATAGACAGATGTTCTCAGTGAATCAAGGAATATGGGGGATGGGCAGGAACATCAAGGGTCAGCCATGATTGTATTGGATGGCACAGCTGGCTCAAGGGACTGGATGGTCTACTCCAGACCCCAGTTCTTATGTTCTAGATTGATATGGTCTCGTTAGAAATTCAGAACCATCAAACCTTGCCTTTCCATTTCTTCCTCTCTGCACAGACTTCTGAACTCCCAGCAGCAGAGGTGCTATAATCTGAATAGTCACAGGTACATTTGAAATGGATTTAATTAGCCTGAAGATGTAAATGTATTTGAATTGTATATAATCTTACTTATATAATTCTTGAATTTGAAATTGATCTGAGTATATATCATGACTAAATTATTGGGATGAGTAATAGTGTTAGTATCTCCAGGTAATTTTGGTTGACGTTCACTTTCCAAGTGTGCATTGCATCTTGTGATCTTGCTGTAAATGTTTTTGATACTATGATGTACACTGTTAGCTGTTAGTACCCATTGTTATACTGGTTAATATTTAGTTCATTAATAGGTGTTGAGAAGGAAATCTGCAATATTTGTTAAATAATTAAATTTATGGAATTATTTCAAATAGTCAATAATTAAAGTGTAATCTGATGAGTACATGTTTCTGAAAGTTATTTTGAGTACCTTTATGCCAAATGTCTGCAGACTGTACATTATTTCTACTGTAGGAAATGAATCCACCTACACCCATACTCTGCAAACTCATGTTTTAATTTGATGTGACCTATTCGTTGTATTTTCCAACCTCCTGCTCTCAGATATCTATCACATTTTCTGTGCCACAATAAAAAGTTGTGAAACTCCACAGACACAAGCAAAAGCTCCGTGCAAATGCGAAGTCAACAAAGAACAGACATCATCCCTCTATCAAACTATCTAAGATTTGAGTTGGCTGATTTTGTATTCTGAAACTAAGCAATAATTTTGTGTGAAAAGTGTGAATTAGTTAAATTTAATGGGCTGGATTTAGTCCTGTCATTAACACACTCGCCCGCAGGCCCAGAAGTCACCAAGGATCTGGCACAGGTCCATGGCCATTGGCTGAATCCGATTATGTGACAGCAAGCTCATGAATGTGAGTGATGTGGGCTTGCTGCTGGATCATACGGCAGGGGGCAGCTCTAACGTTGGGAAGCTTGCATCACCTGATGGCAGTACAAGATCTGGCGTTATGTTTAAAGGGCAGCCAGCCCTGAATTAGAGTTGGAAATCATCTTGCAGGCTTTTTAAACAAAGGTTCTGCAGCTAAATCTCTGGCATCTGAAATGTTTGTTGCTCCAGCAGAAACAGACATTCCAAAGTCCAGGGAGAAGATTCCCCCACCATCAGACAAAATCATTCAGTGGCATCAATGGGTTCAACTGGAGCCTGAGATCTTTCAGTCCAGCCAGCGCATTCCCTCCAGTGCTTAAGAATCAATAAGGATATTGTGGATGCTTCCTATGCTACCCCAATCTCTCTCTTTCCTTGCAGGCACCCTCCTGTGTAGCCACCCTGAGGGACTCAGGTGTGTGATGCCACTTTAAGGGATGGCCCCTCTGCACCTCAATTCTGCACTGCCCCTTTAAATTTTGGGCCCAGTACTTTTGAGCTCTGAATTTCCTGCCTGAAACTCTGCCCTTCAGACTATCAGCTCAGCAATTTGTTCCACAGAGAAAACATCTCCAAGATCAACCCAGTCTCCTGGAAGTCTAAAGGATTCTCACATTGAATTGAAGAAGTGATAGCTAAATTGTTAGCTTTCACTGGGCAGGTTACCGAAGGCATGGGAGACACTTTGCTTGTTTCACTAAATTGGGACGACAGCATTAGATCATGTGGGATTGCATTTAAATTAAATGCAAGAATCCAATTAAGCATATCAGTGCGCTCCCCATGCTTACAGGGTGTGTGTTCCCTGAATTGTTACCTTCCAGCCGCTGACTTAATTGCTTACAGTTTTCCTGCTGCTGTAAGTCTGTCCCATGGCCTCCCATGCAACTCTCCATGCCTACCTACCATCTTGCTCACTCCAGCAAGCTCCACATAATCCAGCCCAATGTGTGGCTTGGTTGTTCAGTGGTCCGAATAGAAAGTCAGCTTTCCTAATGGCAACATCTCAAAAATAAAATATTGTACAGCCGTCAATCTGAACCCATGCTGTGGAAATTGTTTCAGTAAAAGGCCACTAACTACATAATTCAGTAGATTAAGTGATGTTTTTGAGAGATGCATTGAAGCAATTGCTGTCAGCTTGAAAAGGAAGATCAATGAAACAGCTATGCATTATATTCCTCATGTCATTTTTCAAAGTATTATGATGTCTCAATGAAGTTTGTGTCATCTCATTTAAAAAAATCATCAAAATGTTTAATTCTGAGGAAATAGTTCTTTGGATTGTGCCAAGTAGATCAAATATAATTAGTAGTTTTTAAATTCTGCTAATTTCTTAAATTCCACATGGTGACATTTAGTAATAATTTAGATTTGTTGAAGATATATAAGAAGAAATGTCTTTTGTTTTTTACAAAACTTCTCCCTACTCTTTCCAAAGGTATTGACTCTTACTGGCCCAGATATTCTGATGGTAACGATAGTGACGCTCAAAATTCTCTGCAATTATTTCACTGAAACTGACAGTAACTTTGAGAGTTTGAACTCGAACAGAATATTGCAGACACCCATAATTTGCTGTCAGTGAGTTCATGCTTCTCCATAGGTGTGCTGTAGAGACCAGTTCCCACGAGCTGCTCCCTCCCTTGCGATCAGGAATTGCTGAGAACTTCCAATCTTAACACTGTTGGCCTTACTGAAGAAACTTGCACCTTGTTGAATGAAGTGGGTTTTTTCACTAACTTCATGATCATTACTGAACACTCCTACTGGCCCTTAAAAGCTAATTTTATATTTGTGGCATGGTTCTTTCTCCAGAATGATCAACATGTTCATATCTTTTTAAAAAACATTTAAAAAACCTTTATTTCAGCCTCTATTTCAATACATTATTTCAGTTTCTGAAAATTTAAATTAAAAATGAAGATTATTAAGTGCTTTTAACTTCCTGGTTTGATGTGTATGATTACCTCAATGTGATTGGCTGCCTGCTTGCTTGACTGCATGCTGTTGCATGCCAAGACATCCCCTTGATTTGGTGCCAGATTTAAACTGCCTGCGGGAAAGAGGTAATTCTGACCACAAATATTACAAGATCTTTATGGGTAGTGTTTCTCCAAGGTCAGTGGTGAGCACCCTTGCTTTGCAGCTAACTGTAAAATCTGGGTCAAGATGGTTGGTCTAATGGGACCCCTTGTTGTCGTACCCGCCAAGCAGCCAATTCTTTTTTTTTGTCTTTTAGGGAAGCAGCCAATTCTTGGAAGTGGGCAAAGAGCAAAGGTTGAGCTTAACTTCAAATAATGCCTTCTGCCTTGGTTCTAACCAGCATTCTAGATGCTGAGATTAAATACATCAGTATATATCAGAGCTGGCGTCTGTGATCTTATGAAGCACCTCTAACCCTACGTTGTGGTTATGGTTAAGATCTGGAATGCACTGCCTGAAAGTGTGGTGGAGGCAGGTTTAATCAAGACATTCAAAAGGGAATTCGACTGTTATTTGAAAAAGGAAGAATATGTACACTGTTCATAAAATCCCCACGGTGCAGAAGGAGGCCATTCAGTCCATTGAGTCTGCACCAAATCTTATCCGGGCTTAGAACATAAGAAATAGGAGCAGGAGTAGGCCATCTAGCCCCTCGAGCCTGCCCCGCCATTCAGTAAGATCATGGCTGATCTGATAGTGGTTTAGTTCCACTTACCCGCCCGCTCCCCATAACCCTTAACTCCCTTATTGATCAGAAATCTATCTACTTGTGTCTTAAACATATTTAATGAGGTAGCCTCCACTGCTTCAATGGGCAGAGAATCACTACCCTCTGAGAGAAGAAGTTCCTCCTCAACTCTGTCCTAAACTGACTCCCCCTTATTTTGAGGCTGTGTCCTCTAGTTCTTGTTTCCTTTCTAAGTGGAAAGAATCTCTCTGCCTCTACCCTGTCAAGCCCCTTCATTATCTTATATGTCTCTATAAGATCGCCCCTCAGCCTTCTAAACTCCGAGTACAGGCCCAATCTACTCCATAACTTTATGTATTTACCCTTCTAACCTATATATCTTTGGACACTAAGGGGCAATTTAGCATGGCCAGTCAACCTAACCTGCACATCTTTGGGTTACAGGGACATTTCCACTCCATCTGACGAAGGAGCAGCGCTCTGAAAGCTAATGGTATTTGCTACCAAATAAACCTGTTGGACTTTAACCTGGTGTTGTTAAAACTCTTACAGGGAGTATGCAGAGGAATGGCATTGTCCATCATAACTGGTGCAGATACAATGGGCGGAATGGTCTCTCTTTCTGTGCTCTAACGATTCTGTGATTCATGTCCCACTCCAGAAGGTGCATTCATAATGTGGCCAAACTAGTATCAGCCTATAAACTCTTCCAATGTGCCTGACAGCAGGTGGGAAGAGTTTCGCTTGGTCAGCCATCCTGCAGTACTTATCCCCAAGCATAATCATGAACAAAGCCAACAGAAGTCCATGGTCGCCAACGTCCTCTTTCGCTGGAAGCTGGAGGAGGAAGGTTGCAGCTGAGGGTAAGTTAATCGTGCGGAACTGTGGTAAGGGCTCACTGTTTCCCGCTGACCTGTGTGGGGGGACGGACAGGAAGCGGAAGTGGCGGAGTCGGAGCTGACTGGGCGCTAGGGGCCGGGTGAGTTGCTGTGTGTTCGGGAAAGAGCGGGCGGCCCGAGTGTCCTTCCCTCATGGGCGCAGGCGGGTTAGCTGCGGGAGCCAGGGGGTGGTTGCGGGCGGCTGGGTGGGGACATTTCTGCGGCTTCTGCCCGCTGCCTTTCCCGGGCTCCGGGTGGAAAGGGCCGGGGCATCGCCACCCGGCTAGGCCTTGTCCGGCTTGGGCCTCTGAGGGTCATTGAAGGAATCTGACCCGCCTGGGAGTTTAACCTTGAGGAATATGTGACATGGCCGTGAAGCTGACTTTAATTAAAATTATTCCTTGATGTTACTCTGTTCATCCAGGGGTGGGGGAGGGGGTGAACGCCTGTACAGAAAGCGAGCCGGCCAAACCCGGGAGAGCGTTTAGAGGTAACGGGTTTTCAGCGGGAAACAATCCCGAGGCGTTTTAACTCTAGCTGTTCACAATTTAAATCCTTTGCGGGGTGAGGAGAGACACACACAAGATTCAAGCCTCCTCAAAACCAGCTATCTCAAAATTACATGTGATCAAGCGAAACTCCAGTGCATGGAGATAGGTTTCGTTTCATCAAGCGTCAGATTCATAATGAAGTGTACCAATGATAATTTCACCGTCACATAGCATATTCGGAATGCCTAAAAGTTAATTTGTTGAAATTTATCCAAAGTCTAACACAATCCGTTCCCAATAATATTGGGTATTGCACTTCAAAGTTTTTAAGATTGTAATGACCAATTTAGTACTTTGTAGGCTGTTCCTATTGCTGTTAGACATTGACTAACTTGGTGTTCAGAATAGAAGCAGAAATTGCATTTGTTTTAATGAATAGTTTTTGTACTGATGATTTGGATATCACACACGGTAATCATGCCTTAATATCTAGGAGATCCTCAGTAGAGTGTCTATGCGAAAACATCCTTTAGCTACACCTTTGTTTGCAAGAAGTGGCCTTTGTAATAGTAGCACCTGAACAAACAGAACAGGGAAACGGAGTAGAAATAATCATGCCATACATGCTTGTGGCATCTAATGGCTTGGGTGAACATCTTTTCAGAAGTTGGTCCCATTTAGTTGCAAAAGCAAAGTAGGATAGCATTGTTGATTCTTGTATAACTTATTAAAATTCAGCAGCAATGTTTCAAGCATGGTTGCAAGTTGTGATCCATTTAAGTTCGACTCAAATATTTTTAAAGCGAAAGGTTAAGTTTTAAAGGTGAGAAAGTGAAACTTTCTTTCGTGAAGCTCTGTATTGTCATAGTGATGTGGAACAGGAAAACAAAAGTTTCAACCAGGCCAATTTCAAGAGTGTCCTACCATGATACCGCCAATACATCTGTCCCATCAGAGGCTCAAACATTCTCGACCGTTGCTACACAAACAGCAAGCATGCCTACCGCTCTATCACCCATCCATACTTTGGCAAATCAGACCACAATGCTGTGTTCCTATTCCCGGATTATAAGCAAAAACTGAAGCAGTGGAATCCAATAAAGTAAGTTGTGCAATTTTGGTCTGAGGAATTGGATGATCTCCTACGGGACTGCTTCGAGTTAGTGGACTGGTCAATATTTAAGAACTCAGCAACCAACCTGAATGAGGACGCCTCTGCAGTAACAGACTCCATTCGTAAGTGCGTAGAAGACTGTGCGTGGAAGAAAACCCGTGTCTTTCCCAATCAGAAGCCATGGATGAACAGTGATATCCACTGCTTGCTGAAGTACAGGTCTGAGGTGTTCAGGTCGGGTGACCCTGACCTATACAAGAAATCTAGGTATGATCTACGGAGAACCATCAAAGATGCCAAGAGACAGTACCTGACCCAAACGCAGGCTAGCCACGCAGACTCCCACCAATTTATGGACAGGTCTGCAGGAATAACAGGCTACAAGATAAAGGCATGCAAAAACGATGGCAACAATGCACCCTGCCCTGATGAGCTCAACGCACTCTGTGCCTGTTTTGAGCAAGAAGTCAGTGAGAGGACAACTTCCACCCCGGGAGCCTCGGCCAAACTGGTATCCAAGGTTACCATAGAACATAGAAACATAGAAAAACTACAGCACAAACAGGCCCTTCGGCCCACAAGTGGTGCTGAACACATCCCTACCTTCTCGACCTACCTATAACCCTCCATCCTATTAAGCTCCATGTACTCATCCAGGAGTCTCTTAAAAGACCCGATTGAGTTCGCCTCCACCACCACTGACGGCAGCCAATTCCACTCGTCCACCACCCTCTGTGTGAAAAACTTACCCCTAACATCTCCCCTGTACCTACCCCCCAGCACCTTAAACCTGTGTCCTCTCGTAGCAGACATTTCCACCCTGGGAAAAAGCCTCTGAAAGTCCAAACGATCTATGCCTCTCAACATCTTATACGCCTCTATTAGGTCTCCTCTCATCCTTCGTCTCTCCAAGGAGAAAAGACCGAGCTCCCTCAGCCTATCCTCATAAGGCATGCCACTCAATCCAGGCAACATCCTTGTAAATCTCCTCTGCACTCTTTCAATCTTTTCCACATCCTTCCTATAGTGAGGCGACTAGAACTGAGCACAGTACTCCTAGTGAGGTCTGACGAGGGTCTTATATAGCTGCATCATTATCCCCGGACTCCTAAACTCAATCCCTCGATTGATAAAGGCCAGCACACCATACGCCTTCTTAACCACCTCCTCCACCTGCGGGGCCGATTTTAGAGTCCTATGGACTCGGACCCCAAGGTCCTTCTGATCCTCCACAGTACTAAGTGTCTTTCCCTTTATATTGTACTCCTTCATCCCATTTGACCTACCAAAATGGACCACGACGCATTTATCTGGGTTGAAGTCCATCTGCCACTTGTCCGCCCAGTCTTGCATCCTATCTATGTCCCTCTGTAACTTCTGGCATCCCTCCAGACTATCCACAACCCCACCAACCTTCGTGTCGTCGGCAAACTTACCAACCCATCCCTCCGCTTCCTCATCCAGGTCATTTATGAAAATGACAAACAGCAAGGGTCCCAGAACAGATCCCTGGGGCACACCACTGATGACCGACCTCCATTTAGAAAAAGACCCATCTATACCCACTCTCTGCCTCCTTTGGGCAAGCCAGTTCTGGATCCACTGGGCAGCAGCCCCTTGGATCCCATGCCCTCTCACTTTTTCTAGAAGCCTTGCATGGGGGACCTTATCGAACGCCTTACTAAAATCCATATAAACCACATCTACCGCCTTCCCTTCGTCAATGTGTTTAGTCACATTTTCGAAGAACTCCACCAGGCTCGTAAGGCACGATCTGCCCTTGACAAAGCCATGCTGAGTATTCTTGAGCATACTAAACCTCTCTAAATGCTCATATATCCTGTCCCTCAGGATCTTCTCCATCAGTTTACCAACCACTGAGGTTAGACTCACCGGTTGGTAATTACCTGGGCTATCCCTATTCCCTTTCTTGAAAATAGGAACCACATCTGCAATCCTCCGGCACCTCTCCCGTCTCCATCGACGACGCAAGGATCATCCCCAGAGGCTCTGCAATCTCTTCCCTTGCCTCCCACAGTAACCTGGGGTACATCACATCCGGACCCGGCGACTTATCTATCTTGATGCCATTCAAAGATTCCAGCACAACCTCTTTGTTAAAGTCCACATACTCAATCCTTTCCGCCCACCGCACGCCCGCAGTACATCCACCCAGGTCCTTCTACTCTGTGAAAACCGAGGCAAAATACACCACATAAACATCAAATCGGCCTTCTTGAAGGCCAACCCATGGAAGGCAACTGGCCCTGATGGAGTACCCAGGTGAGGACTCAGATCCTGTACGGATCAGTTGGTGGGGGTATTCACAGGCATCTTTATCCTCTTACGCCAATCTGAGATTCCTACCTGCTTCAAGAAGATGATCATCATCCCGGCACCAAAGGAAAGCCAGGCAGCGTGCCTTAATGACTATCGCCCGGTGGCTCTGACATCCATTATGAAGTGCTTCGAAAGATTAGCAATGGCATGGATCAACTCCGGCCTCCCAGATTGTCTGGATCCACTACTGTTCGCCCATCGTCACAACAGGTCCACAGCAGATGCCATCTCCCTGGCCCTACATTCAACCCTGGAACACCTGAAAAACAAAGACACTTATGTCAGACTCCTGCTTATTGAATACAGCTCAGCCTTCAACACCATTATTCCATGGCCTTGGGCTCGGCTCCTCCCTCTGTGACTCGGCTCCTCCCTCCTAGACTTCCTAACCTGCAGTAAGGATAGACAACGACACCTCCACAATTATCTTCCAACACCGATGCCCCACAAGGCTGTGCCCTCAGCCCCTTACTAAACTCCATATACACCGCTCCAGCTTGAAAGTTTGCCGACAACTCCACCTAGTGGGTCTGATCTCAAACAATGATGAGACGGAGTACAGGGACGAGAGAGAAAAACTGGTGTAATGACAATAATCTCTTCCTCAATGTCAATAAAACGAAGGAGATAGTCATCAACTTTAAGAAGAGTAATGGAGAACATGCCCCTGTCTACGTCAAGAGGGAAAAGTAGAAATGGTTGAAAGCTTTCAGGTTTCTAGCTGTCCAGATCACCAACAATATGTCCTGGCCCCTCCACGCCGATGCTATAGTTAAGAAAGCCCACCAACACCTCTACTTGCTCAGGAAACTCAGCATATCTGCTATGACTCTCTCATCTGTATCTGTAAAAGTTAATATCACGGCTTGGTATGGCTCCTCAACTGCAAGAAACTACAAAAGGTCGTGAATGTAGCTCAGTCCATCACATAAACCAGCCCTCCATCCATTGACTCCATCTACACTTCCTGCTGCCTCGGAAATGCAGCCAGCAATATCAAGGACTCCATGCATCCCAGATATACTCTCTTTCACCTTCTTCCATCAGTAAAAGATGCACAAGTCTTGATCATCTACCAACCGACTCAAGAACAGCTTCTCCACTGATGCCATCTTTTGAATGGACCTACCTTGTATTAAGTTGATTTTTCTCCACACCCTAACAATGACGCTAACACATTCTGCACCCTCTCCTTTCCTTCTCATCTATGTACTTTATGCACGGTATGCTTTGTCTACATAGTGCCCAAGGAACAATACTTTTCACTGTATACCAATATACATGACAAATCGGATCAATGACTGGATAGTTTTCTGTTACAATACATATAGGAACCAGTTTCATAGAGTATTGCACCCAATTGTAAATTTGGTGGGCAAGTAATGTACTATTTAATGCCCCAAATTAAGAATTTATATACAATAAGTTGTAAGGTCATTGGGAAAAAATGGCATACCATGTGCACATGAAACTTTTGATTTACCATCAAAAAGGAAAAAAGGCATGTGCAAGAGAGGTTCTGTTTCGAGTTGAGACAAAATGAGGTATGGGTGGTTTATACCAGCTGCAAAATTGAGCCAGTGAAGTTCGTTCGGATCGTATTAATACGATTTCATAAATCTTGGTTCTTAAATGAAATTGAGCTAATTCTGCATGAAGTGTATCATAACTTTGGATGCTGCAACCGGAAAATAACATGGGAGTTAACAAATTAAAACGTTTTGTTTTGCCTTTAGATCTAGTAGTAAAGATGGTTTTAAAAGAAGTCCCCACAGAATCGTTGACTCGGCCTCTGTCACGCAATGAAATAGTTGGTTTAATTTTTCGCCTGACGATATTTGGTGCAGTAACGTACTACACTATCAAATGGATGGTAGATGCCATCGATCCAACAAGAAAGCAAAAAATGGAAGCACAGAAGCAGGTTGGTATCCTGTTTTATAATTTATGACACACACAACAATGTGATAGTATTTTGCAATATTTTAGCCTTTCCTGAGCATACTTTATGCGTAGACACTGGTGTATATGTCATGGCCAGCTGAGAGAGCGATTTCACATGTCTTCATAAACGAGATGAAATGGATACTCATCAATTAAGACCTTGTACCAGCTGTAAATTAATGATATTTACAGCCAGTTGATAAATATGTTATATTAAAAATGGCAGCATAGTTCATATTATCCCTACAGTGCAGAAGGAGGCCATTTGGCCCATCAAGTCTGCACCAACCACTATCCCACCCAGGCCCAATCCCCTTAACCCCATCTATTTACCCTGATAGTCCCGATAACACTAAGGGACAATTTACCAAGGCCAATCAACCTAACCTGCACATCTTTGGAGCGTGGGAGGAAACTGGAGTGCCCGGAGGAAACCCATGCAGACATGGGTCCGCGGAATTGGGAGAAAGATTTCAGAAAATTATACCACTGCAGAATCTAATAAGCAGAAACTGTCTCAGCAAATCCCATGAGAATGTTGACTTCATTTAAAATGGGTTACATTGTCAAAAAATGTGTGTACCCTCTGCAAGATATTTAATAGTTACTGGTTTATTGTATTCATGGTCATGATTTTTTCCTACAGTACTTTTAATATATCAAATCATTTACATTTTTCTCTTTGGTAGGTACTATCGTGGGTAGTATGCTGTGAATAATCGCCATTAAGTTTATTTGCCATATCTCTTGAGCTGATTATTGTCATATTGAAGAGTTTCCTGAGTGTGGCTCCATTCTAAAAGCAGATTGGCCAGCAAGGGACAAACTTAGCAGCTGTTTATAGGTTCCTGGCTTTGTGGAAACTGTTGGTGATGACCACACCCCACTCATGGCATTCTTTGTCTTGAATGCAAGAATGGTTGCAAGACGCGATGCCATGTAGATAAGGATTTATTGGTTCGTTGAGCAGTTATGCAATCAGTTGACCTCACTGAATGACAGTGTAGAAAATAGGAAGCATAATTATAGATCTTTTACTTGAGCGTAAAACAGATTCCTCAGTATCGTCTCACCAAGTGTAGAAATACTTTTTATACATTCATGGGATGTGGACATTACTGATGAGACCTGCATTTATTTTCCATCCCCGATTGCCCTTCAGAAGGTGGTGGTGAGTTGCCTCCTTGAATAGCTGCAGTCTGTTAGGGAGAGAGTTCTCTAGCAACAGTGAGGAAACGGCAATCTAATTACAAACCAGCATTGTGTGTGGTTTGGAAGGGAAGTTGGAGGCAGTTGTGGTCACACGTTTGGTAGGCACTGTTGAAAAACCCTTGACAAGTTGCTGTATTGCAGCCTGCAGAAGGTGCACACTACTGCCACTGTGCACCAATGGTGGAGGGCATGAATGTTTTTAAGGCAGTGGATATGATATCATTTAAGCAGGCTGTTTCGTCTTGAATGATCAAATTTCTTGAGTGTTCGAGCTGCACTCATTCAGGCAAGAAGCAAGTAATCAATCATGCTCCTGTCATGTGCCTCATTGATTATTAAAAAGCTATAAGGAGTCAGGAAGTGAGTTACTTGCTGCAAAATACACTGCCTCTGAATGCTGTTATAGCCTTCGCAATTACATGGCTGCTCCAGTTCAATTTCTGTTGGATAGAATCCCCCAGGATGTTGGTAGTGCACAATTTGATGATGGTGATGACCTTGAATGTCAAGGAGATGTGGTTTGGTTTCCCCCTTGGAGCTGGTAATCTGCTGACACTTGTATCATACAAAGTTACTTGCCCCTTATCAGCCCAAACCTGAACGTTCAGGCCTGGTTGTGTGGAGGCATGGACTGCTCCAGTTTCTGAGGAGTTGTGAATGGTATTGACATTGTGCAGTCACCAGTGAACACCCCCGCTTCTGACCTTTATGATGGAGGGATGGTCTTTGAAACAGCTGAAGATGGTTGAGCCTAGGACACCACCCCGAGGAATTCCTGTAGTGCTGTCTTGAGACTGAGATGATTAGTCTCCAACAGCCACAAGCATCTTCCTTTGAGCTAGATATGATGGCCACCAATGGAGAGTTTTTCCCTGATTCCCATTTACTGCAATTTTGAAAGGGTTCCATCGAGTTGTTGGGTTAGAGGATATACGCTCACAATATGGACATCTGCAAATGTTTAGAATATGTATAGATAGTCGCCGGTTCTATCTGTCATCAACTGGCTTTCTGGAATGTAACACAAACTAACAAGGTGTTTGTATGTCAGAGGCAGTCAGATGATCACCAGTGATGGAATGCTACTCTGTCACAGATCATTCAGGTAAGATGTTAAGAACCTGATTCAGTGGATGCAAACAATACCATGACATTGTTTGAAGCAAAGTAGGAGTTCTTCTGGTGACTGGTTATCTGTCAGCCAAAATCCTTGAACCAGTTTAAAATGGTCCTTTTGTCTTGTGGAACCTTGCTGTTGCTACATTCATGTAAATGCCCAAGGTGACGAAACCTCAAAAAATTTGTCATTGTTCAGAAAGTGCTCTGGAATGTCCTAGAATATTATGAGCTCTGTGAATGCAAACTCTGTCAACACAACTGTTTTGCTTTTAACTCTTGCAAGCCGGGTTCAAAATACACTGGGATGGCAGGCAAATTCACCCTTAAAAATTTCCAAAAAGCCCATGAGAAATCAATGATGTGGATGGCAAATGAGAGAAAAGTCACCTCAGTTGGGAGAAACTGAATCTGAGCAGCTACTCATCCAATTGCAGGTTCCCTCTCACCTGTCCCCTGTTCCTCCAGGGACAGAGTCTATGATTGGTGGAACAGCAAGGATGGGAGAGAAGGAACCTGTGAATGGAGGAGCTGGAACTAGTTTTTTGGCTGGTTCCGCTAGTGCTATAATGCAAAGTCCAAACCCGGGTGAGAAAGAACAGGACAACAGCAAACATCAGCGAGGCCTTACTCAGTGACGCTCATCCAAAGTCAGCAGCCACAGTGCCTGAGTTGAAAACGGGGGCTGGAGTTTGGGATGCCAGTGGGCAGAGAAGGAGCAGCAACAGGCAAACACAGACTGAGGAGCTGGAGAAATGGTCAAGGCTCCACCTTAATGAACTTGCCTTGATTCGGCCTCTGACTGCAACAGGAGTTGACTTTAATGGATTATTGTTTTCAACAAGGTGTGGTGAATTGGATAAATGCTCAAAGGCAAAACTATTTGCAGGATCAAGGGGAAAGAAGGTGGGAGTGGGAACTAATCTCTGAGAGCCGGCGTGGGCACGATGGAGTGATTGGTGGCCTTGTGATCCATCATGTTCTTTGATTTTTGGACAGCCCACATACCTCCTGACTCTTTCTGTATTTGTGTTTAGACTTTCAATGTCCACTGTAAAATGTATGGCATTGGTGGAGGTTTGGGGTGCAGTACGGCTTGTGAGTTAACCACCTCTATAAAGTGGTCTGTGTCGGGTGCTTCTGTGCTAAGGAGTTCCAATCTGTCTCATTAAAGCATGGGTAATTGTGTAAGAACGTGCATTAGCTTGGGGAGGAAAAAATCATTGAAATAAACGTCAATTAAGCTGTTCGCTATCTGGTGGTTAGCTTGGGTGCTGCAGAATTAATTTGTCTTGTTGCACAGTGGGACCTTTGGAAGTCAATTTCATGTTTGTCAGCACTCGCTTTAAACAGAAGCCACAAATTGGAAAAGCAAAACCAAAGAATGGTGGACAGTGCTAGTTGCTAGCAGTTAAGTTTTAAAAGGAGCTGCCGTTGTGAGACTCATTACCAAGAAGTTGCCTTGTGCCTAATAGTTAGAACCATTTCAGTTTGGAGATGGGTATGGGAGACTTATCTCTATAGATCCCAAGTTAGAAGATTCAATTATATATGCATGCAGTCTTTGGTTTCATCTATCTAAAGAGGGATGCTTTTTTTTCTTTCTGTATTTGCATTGATTTTTAAAAATGTTACTATGTGACTGCATCACCCAATAAAGGAATTAGAGAATGAAAAAGTTGCCCCTGAAATTAAAAAAAAAAGTCCTTGAGAAATTCTCAAGAGCCCTTGAAACAGAACATTATTTTGACTCCTGCTTGTAAAAAAAAATTGATACTTTAACTGAAAAACCTATTTCTATAGCACCAAGTTCCTTCCCTCAGCCATATTCCTGTGTGTTAAATACAATTATTGTTTTTACTTTGAAACGCGGTGTTGGCAAAACTCTGCCAAACGCATAATTCCAAATACAGCAGTGAAACAAATGACAATTAATTGTTTTTATATGGTATTGGCCGAGGCATGTATGTTAGATGAGACTTTGGGAGAATTCTTGCCTCCTCTTCTGCCACGGTATTTTTCACAATCATATAAGTAATGAAACATTTAAGCATTAGTTTAACATCTTATCTGTAGAATGAGTTGAATGATGATCTTAAATATTGCATTGGAGTGTTGAAGGAAGAACTTGCATCGTATATAGTGCCCATCATGTCCAGAAGAAATTTCAGTGCTTTACAACTAATGAAGTACTTCAAAGTAAAGTTGCTGTAATGATATGGCAGCCAGTTTGTGCAGAGTAAGATCCCACAGCCAGCTAGATAAATGATCAGAAAATCTGGACTTGTGATAGTTTCTGAGAGAGAAATATTGGCCAGGACACTGGTACACTCCCTTGTTCTTCAGATCATGTCAAGGAAGATTTACGTTCACCTGAGAGGGGCAGATGGGGCCTTAGTTTCATGTCTCATCAGAAAGTCGATGTCTAACAACAATGCAGAAATCCCCCACGTTGTACTGTACTGAAGGATCACTGTAGTGTATGTGCCCCAGTCTTGGGAGTGGGATTTGAACCCACATTATTGGTACAGAACATGGAGTGCTACCAACTTCACTAAGCTAAAATTTCAGCTCCATGTAAATATAATCACCACTTCCTTATTAGTCAGCTAGTTTGCATCTGACTCACTGTGAACAAGTCAACTATCTGTAACCTTATCAATACTGTTTTATTTAAATTTCTCTCATTGCTTTATCCCAGAAGTTTTATTAATATTTTACAACTAGTTTAGATTTCTCTAGTCCTGTGAATCCCTTAGCATTCATTCTATTTAAAAATGCAGGACTGCAGAATAATGGTTTTAATCTTGTGGTTGCTGTATTTCCATAACAGATTGCTGTTCAATACTCTCCAAATGTTTTAATTGTGAAGAGGAGCTCTTGCACTCTTTTACTAAAATTCGACTGGAGCAGGAATAATAAGTCATTCTTTTATCCCCTTTTGTCATTTGGGACTCCATGTACCACACACCACATTTCTGTGCAAGGTTCAAGGAGTTTGCCACCGGGACTTGCCTTTTCAAGTGCTTAAGCTCCATTGTATCAATCATTCCTCCTCATAGCCTCCAGTAATGTGACTGTGGAGCTGGCTGACAGAAGCTGGTCATGGATGCCATGGAATATTGATTTATTTTGAAAATTGAACAAGTTGGAGTCTCAAAGATGGAAATTTAAACTAGTTTTGATGGGACCTCTAAATTATGAAGGCAGGCTCGTGGAACAAAAATATTGGATAAAAGATTGATTGGAGACATTATGTAAGTTTTTAAAATGCTGAGATGGATAATCTGGATGTAGTCTGATTATTTGGATAGAGTATAAACTGGAGGACAGGAATACAGTTTTTAAAATCAAAAACTGCCTGGCAAATGACCATATCAGGTAGATCCCCCAGCTAACCGAATATTTTCCTAGAAGTTTGCAAAATGGGTACAAAAGAAGATCATAACTCATCCAGGCTTACTCTTGCAGAATACAAAGTCTAATTATCTTTTCCTTCCTTCTGCCCAAATCTCAAAGGGAAACTTGAATCAGTTGCCACAATGATTTTGCAATGTATGTATTACGAGGAGTAAACTGAAATCAAGATAAACACATCTCAGACCAATTGTAACGATTTTATATACTAAAGTTAACTATTTAAATAAAAACAGTTAAGCATAAGAACATCTTCACAGTAAGAAGTCTCACAACACCAGGTTAAAGACCAACAGGTTTATTTGGAATCACGAGCTTTCGGAGCGCTACTCCTTCATCAGGTGAGTCATGAATATCCCCATGATTGGGACAAAGAACTGGATTTTCTTTTATATGTTGCCTGAAATTCACCAATTAATCTACTGGTTTTAGTCCTTTAGAATTAATTTATGAACTGAAATTATTCAAAGAAAAGTTTTTAGGAGAGCGGGACAAACTTCCTGTTAGACTGTGTCTGTGTTCCAGAAACGGCCTGTGGGAGTTTGCAAAGTGGCTTAAGGACATCTTAACCTTTCACAAACAAGGGTGAAGGAATGGGCAGATAAGCAAAGCCATGACCCTAACATTGCAACCATGGGATGAAGAGTTAGTGTTATTGCCTTTACAGGGGAAGCCTCTGAAAGCATGGTTCAATGGTCCATGCATGGTAATTATGAAGGTTGGCAAAGTAAATTACTTAATAGACACCTTGGATTGTACAAAAAAGAATCGGCTGCGTCATATCAATATGTTGAAACAATACAATCGTAGGGAGGAGGATAAGAAGAAGCAGGAATGTCAGGTAATATGCACCATCAAAGACAAAGGAGACAGTGAGTGTGAGGCAGAAGAAGATGTAAACAGTTCATAGTTTGAACCTACCACACAGTTAGCTGATACTGAAATATTAGAACAATTAGACACCATATTTCCTTAAGGACAGGACAACGAGAAGATCCAGAATTTAAAAGAATTTGAGAATAAACCAGGCTGTACAACTTTAATCGTACGTGATTATGGCCATCCATTTTGGTAAGAATAACAGCAAAATGGACCATTATTTAAATGGTAAAAAATTGCAGCATGCTGCTGTGCAGAGGGACCTGGGTGTCCATGTGCATGGATCCCAAGAAGTTGGTTTGCAGGTGCAGCAGGTAATTAAGAAGGCAAATGAAATTTTGTCCTTCATTGCTAGAGGGATGGAATCTAAAAACAGGGAGGTTATGTTGCAGCTGTATAAGGTGCTGGTGAAGCCACACCTGGAGTACTGTGTACAGTTTTAGTCTCCTTACTTACGAAAGGATATACTGGCACTGGAGGGGGTGCAGAGGAGATTCACTAAGTTAATTCCAGAGTTGGCTTGAGGAGAGACTGAGTAGACTCGGACTATACTCATTGGAATTTAGCAGAATGAGGGAGGATCTTATAGAAACATATAAGATTATGAAGGGAATAGATAAGATAGAAGCAGGGAGGTTGTTTCCACTGGCGGGTGAAAGGCAAAGATAGATCTTTGAACAGTGAAGTAATTAAGGGTTATGGTGAGCGGATGGGTTAGTGGAGCTGAGTCCACAAAAAGATCAGCCATGATCTTGTTGAATGTTGGAGCAGGCTCGAGGGGCCAAATGGCCTACTCCTGCTCCAAGTTCTTATTCTTATGATGTAGATGTAGGAGAATCCCCTCCTATAAAACAACCAAAGGATGTTGTAGGTTAGGTGCATTGGCCATGCTAAATTCTCCCTCCGTGTACCCGAACAGGCGCTGGAATGTGGCAACTAAGGGATTTTTAACAGTAACTTCATTGCGGTGTTAATGTAAGCATACTTGTGACAATAATGAATACACTTTAAAACATCCTTATCGCTTAGGACCAGAGAAACAGGCAAAAGCAGAGATCCAGTATATGTTGGAAAACCAAAGCAGCTGGAGTTCCCCTGTTGTGTTAATGCCTAAACCAGATGGTATGACCAGATTCTGTGTAGACTACAGAGAGGTCAATGCAGTTACAAAAGCAGATTCCTACTCAATTCCTTGCTTGGAAGACTGTATTGGCACGGCCATGTTTCTTATCAAACTAGCTCTGTTGGGGGGATATTGGCAGGTTCCTCCAACATCCTGAGCTAAAGAAATATCAGCCTTTGTCATGCCAGGCAATCTTTTTCAATATTGAGTAATACAATTTGTAGTAGTAGTTTATTTATTAGTCACAAGTAGGTTTACGTTAACACTGCAATGAAGTTATTGTGAAAATTTGGGCTAAAATAACGCCCCAGCAAATTTCAAAGGCTAATGAATCCAGTGGTGGCCGGTGTTCCTATCTGCGTAGTTTATCTTGATGATTACTGATATATAATGCCTCTTGAAAAATACTGCCTAAAATTGGTAGAAGCCCTGTTTTCGTAACAAATGCACGAAGCATTCGAAACAAAGTAAATGAGTTGATGGCACAAATCCATACAAATGAATATGATCTAGTGTCCATCACAGAAACGTGGTTGCAGGGTGACCGGGACTGGGAACTGAATATACAGGGTTATCAGGCATTTAGGAAGGATAGACAGGTAGAAAAAGGAGGTGGGATAGCTTTGTTAATAAAGGATAATATCAGGACGGTAGTGAGAGACGACATAGGCTCTAAGGAGCAAAACGTGGAATCGTTGTGGGTGGAGATAAGGAATAGTAGGGGGAGAAAAACAGTGGTAGGCGTGGTCTATAGGCCCCCAAATAATAACTTAGAGGTGGGGAGGGCTATAAACAAGCAAATAATGGATGCGTGCAAAAGTGGAATGGCAATTATCATGGGGGATTTTAACCTACATATTGATTGGTCGACTCAAATTGGACGTGGAGGGCTTGAGGAAGAGTTCTTGGAATGCTGTCGGGATTGTTTCATTGAACAGTATGTTACAGAACCTACGAGAGAGCGAGCTATCTTGGATCTGGTTCTGTGCAATGAGACAGGTAGGATTAAGGATCTTCTTGTGAAGGATCCTCTTGGGATGAGTGATCATAATATGGTGGAATTTCTGATACAGATGGAGGGTGAGAAAGTAGGGTCCCAAACCAGTGTCCTCTGCTTGAACAGGGGGGAGTACGATAGGATGAGGGTGGAATTGGCTAATGTAGACTGGGCGAGCAGACTGGTAGGTAGGACAGCTGAGGAACAGTGGAGGATTTTTAAGGAGATTTTTTAAAGTACTCAGCAAAAATATATTCCGGTGATAAAGAAGGACTGTAAGAAAAAGGATAACCGGACGTGGATAACGAAGGAAATAAAGGAGAGTATTAAAATAAAATCAGATGCGTATAGAGTGGCCAAAAATAGTGGAGAATTAGTGGATTGGGAAAGCTTTAAAGAAAAACAAAGAACGACTAAGAAAGCGATTAAGAAAGGAAAGATAGATTATGAAACTAAACTAGCTCAAAATATAAAAAATGATAGTAAAAGTTTTTACAAGTATATAAAAAGGAATAGAGTGGCTAGAGTGAATGTTGGACCCTTGGAAGATGAGAGGGGGGATTTAATAGTGGAAAACGAGGAAATGGCTGAGACTTTAAATAAGTTCTTTGTGTCGGTCTTCACGGTGGAAGACACAAATAGTTTGCCGAATATTAGAGATCGAGAGTTGGTGGGAGGGGAGGTCCTTAATACCATTACTGTTACTAAGGAGGTGGTGCTTGGTAGACTAATAGGACTGAAGGTAGACAAGTCCCCGGGCCCGGATGGAATGCATCCCAGGGTACTGAAAGAAATGGCTGAGGTAATAGCAGATGCGTTAGTAGTAATTTATCAAAATTCGCTAGACTCTGGGGTAGTGCCGGCTGGCTGGAAAACAGCTACTGTTACGCCGCTGTTTAAAAAAGGAAGTAGACAAAAGGCGGGTAACTACAGGCCGGTTAGCTTAACGTCCGTAGTTGGGAAGATGCTAGAGTCCATTATTAAAGAGGAAATAACAGAGCACCTGAATAAGAATGGTTCGATCAAGCAGACGCAGCATGGATTCATGAAGGGAAAGTCGTGTTTGACGAATCTACTGGACTTTTATGAAGATGTCACTAGTGCGGTTGACAGAGGGGAACCGGTGGATGTGGTGTTTTTAGATTACCAGAAGGCGTTCGATAAGGTGCCTCACAAAAGGTTGCTGCAGAAGATTGGGGTACACGGAGTTAGGGGTAAGGTGTTGGCGTGGATTGGGGATTGGCTATCTAACAGGAAGCAGAGAGTTGGGATAAATGGGTGCTTTTCTGGTTGGCAGTTGGTGACCAGTGGCGTGCCGCAGGGATCGGTGCTGGGGCCTCAATTGTTTACCATTTACATAGATGATCTGGAGGAGGGGACTGAATGTAGGGTATTCAAGTTTGCTGATGACACGAAGGTGAGTGGGAAAGCGAATTGCGTGGAGGACGCGGAAAGTCTGCAGAGAGATTTGGATAGGCTGAGCGAGTGGGCGAGGATCTGGCAGATGGAATATAACGTTAGCAAATTTGAGGTTATCCACTTTGGAAGAAATAATAGTAAATTGGAATATTATTTAAATGGAGAAAAATTACATCGTGCGACTGTGCAGAGGGACCTGGGGGTCCTTGTGCACGAATCGCAAAAACCCAGTCTGCAGGTGCGGCAGGTGATCAAGAAGGCGAATGGAATGTTGGCCTTTATCGCGAGGGGGATAGAATATAAAAGCAGGGAGGTCTTGCTGCAACTGTACAAGGCACTGGTGAGGCCGCAACTGGAGTACTGTATGCAGTTTTGGTCCCCTTATTTGCGAAAGGATATATTGGCCTTGGAGGGAGTGCAGAGAAGGTTCACCAGGTTGATACCGGAGATGAGGGGTGTGGCTTATGAGGAGAGATTAAACAGATTGGGTCTGTACTCGTTGGAGTTTAGAAGGATGAGGGGTGATCTTATAGAGACATATAAGATAATGAAGGGACTGGATAGGGTAGAGGTGGAGAGATTCTTTCCACTTAGAAGGGAAACCAGAACTAGAGGGCACAGCCTCAAAATAAGGGGGGGCCGGTTCAGAACAGAGTTGAGGGGGAACTTCTTCTCTCAGAGGGTAGTGAATCTCTGGAATTCTCTGCCCATTGAAGTGGTGGAGGCTTCTTCGTTGAATATGTTTAAATCACGGGTAGATAGTTTTCTGATCGATAAGGGAATTAGGGGTTATGGGGAGCAGGCGGGTAAGTGGAACTGATTCGCTTCAGATCAGCCATGATCTTGTTGAATGGCGGGGCAGGCTCGAAGGGCCAGATGGCCTACTCCTCCTATTTCTTATGTTCTTATGTAACAAAAGTGGTGGACGGTTTGCAGAAGGGGTCACATGGTATTTCATGGCTCCAAAAACACTACACCTGAAAGATGGTGTTTAAATGTTGGTTTTCCTCCTGAGAAGATGGAGCATCAGCTGCTTGTGAAAAGAAGACATCAGCCTTTTTGCAGCCCAGACCCAGTCCACAGCTGGAAGTGAATGTACGCTGCTGCTAAATTGCTTTACGTGCTGGAACTGAGTCCTTGCAAGTGTTCCTCAAGTTCACTTTAAAAACAGTGCAAGAGTCATCGATTGTTTTGCAGATCAGTGCTGAGATCAACTATATAACCTGGGTGCCATTTCAAGGATTCCACCCTCTTTCATTCTTCCTTGAATCATTGACTTTGAACCTTTGGCAGAATTCCTCTTTTTTTTTGCAGTTTGTGAGAGAAAGACTTTGGGTATTTCAGAAGTTATTCGTATGCTTTCAAATTTCATAATGTTTATTAATGAACTTTGCCTTTATATTTGACCAGACTGGTTTTATAGACAAAGATCGACCCTCCAACCCCTGTGCCGATCATGATGCCCTAACTAAACTAAAACAAACCCAGCTGCCCTTACTCAGTCCATATCCCTCTCTTCCCTCCCTTTTCATGGACCCATCCAGATGCCTTGGTGCCTAATTGGGCAAGGGCCAATCACATCTAAATTAGACAGGAACTGGGGAATGTGGATTAGGAGTGGCTTTTTGAGGGCAAATCCACTTCTGGCATGTGAGAGGCTTTTAAAGGCCAGTTGATTGAAGTGCAGGACAGGTATGTCCCTGCAAAAATGAAGGATATAGATGACAGGATTCGGGAACCATGGATGACGAGGGAAATTGTAAGCTTAGTCAAAAGGAAAAAAGTGTACGATAGGTCTAGGCATCTAAAAACTGACGAAGCCCTTGAGTACAGTGAAAGTAGGAAAGAACTTAAACATGGAATTAGGAGGGTTGCAAGGGGCCATGAAATGTCTTTAGGAGAATTCCAAGGCTTTTTATGAAATATATGGAGGGAAGTTATGCATGGGGCCACAGGAAGTGAGTGAGATCCTTAAGAAGTACTTTGTATCGGTATTCACCAAGGAGAAGGACATGACGGATGTTGAGGTCAGGGATAGGTGTGTGAATACTCAGGAGAACGTTAATATATCGAAGGAGGCAGTGTCGGGTATCCTAAATTGTATTAAGGTAGACAAGTCCCCGGGGCCAGATGGGATCTATCCCAGGTTACTGTGGGAGGCAAGGGGAGAAATAGCTGGGTCTTTAACAGATGTCTTCACATCCTCTTTGATCACAGGCGAGGTTCCAGAGGTTTGGACAATAGCCAATGTTGTTCCCTTGTTTAAGAAAGGAAGCAGGGATAATCCAGGAAATTGTAAGGTGGTGAGCCTGACGTCATGACGTACGTATTTGGAAGGAAATGGATTAGTTAGTGCCGGCAGCATGGTTTTGTACGGGGAAGGTCATGTCTCACCAACTTATAAGTTTGTTGTTTATTGAAAGAAGGCTGGTTATAGTGTCTCATTCTGGGTAATAGTAATGAGTGAATCAAACTTTTAAACTGTGGTGTGGTTAATCAAACTGCGCACTACTTCCATCCTGGTCGTAACAAGACTAAGAATTTAGAGCGAGTTTGACAAAGTTGCACCTGGATAGATCAGTGACCACTAAAGTTTAAAAACAGAAAATTCATTCTGAACATGAGGGCATCCTTCCTCCATTAAGACTAATACAAAAACAGATTGCACAAGATAATGGGCCATAATCTCCCAGGATGACAATCAGCGGTAGATTGCCATTCCGTACCAACTGAAGTGCCTATCTTGTCTGACTGTCCTGACTCTGGCCAGGTGACATTTAAGCAGTGCAACGGGTCTCCAGAATTGAAGTGTAGAAGAAGCAGAGAGTAAGAGAACATGCCACCTTTTATATGGTATTAGCCATATTGAGTAAAAGTGTGGGTTGGTTTCGCTACCAATACCTTAGCTATCATTGTTCTTAAAGGGATGGTCTCAGGAAATCACCTTGTCATATCTATAATAGTAAGGCTATGCTGGTTCCTGCTTTTATTTTTGGTAATGGTCCCACATAATCTACGGCACCCTATTAAAAGGTTCCTCAAAAACTAGTATGAGAATTAACAGTTCCCGTTTGATAGATTGTGGTCTTCCCACCATCTGGCATGTCATACAAAATGTGGCCAGTAAAACTGTCGGTTCCGTATCCCTACATATCCTGCCATAGCTGTAAGAATTTCATGTGCTATCCATAATATATATCTCATATTTGGGCACTACCACTACCTGACGAACAACCATCCATTCTTCATCTGCAGGTCTGTGAGAGGGTCACCACTTCCTCAGTAGAATTCTAGTTTAATAATAACATTCTGGAACTTTTTTCCCATTCATTCACAGGACACAAGCATTTCACATTCCCTTGTATGCTGAAATCCACATTTGGCAGGATCCGGTTGATAATACAATCCTGTAGTCTATGGTGCTGAATCTATTCTCCAGTGTGTTTGTGTTTGCTGTGTAAATCGCTCTCTATAACATAAATACCTCGTGGAGTTAAAGAAAATGTAAATATTTAGAGAGAAACATAGAGACTTAAGTGTGTCATTTTATTAGTAGCAGATTAAAAGTGTTAACAGATTTGTGCTTCCTAGATCATTTTTGTTTTTGTCATTCCGATAAATGAGGTGTGATGGAAGTTGTCACTTTGTACTTTGTCCTCTAAACACTTTGAGACAGTTTACATTAAAAATGTTGTGTGAATAAAAGTTTTTGAACTGTCTAAAAGATAATCCACAAGACTGGTTCAGGTAAGTGACTTTCTGTTCAATTATTTTTCACCTTAATTTTTCATTAAATTACTTGGCTGTATTTCCATAGGTTGCGTTTAGTGGAAAAGTAAATTCTAATTCGTGTTTCTATCGAACTGAACATTGAGCTACTGAATGCAATTGGAAAGTAAATTATGATTGAAGTGCAGCTGTGGGACTGTCCTTGCTTTTGTTTATATTTTAAATTAATTATTAATTAACTTGCAGGCAGAAAGACTAATGAAGCAGATTGGTGTGAAAAATGTCAAGCTTTCAGAATATGAGATGAACATTGCAGCCCATCTCGTGGACCCCCTGAGTATGCAAGTAAGACATGTTTTAAATGTATTCAATGTTCTTGCTGTCTTGGAAGTAAAATGTGGATAGAATAGAATTATGAATCCTTATATTAGCTATGCACCATTGCAGTTGGTATGTACTGGAAATCTTATTAGAGGCAACTTGCCCTATGTGCAATTCCATTTTCCTTTTAGCTAGCAATTTAAATTTATTTATCCCAACCAAGGATTAAGCCGTCACTTGATTCTTGTCTTGCTCCACCAAGCCCGAGTTGACCAGTGTTAGAAGGCTGCTATACTAGATGTCATGGGCATGACACCTCTCCTCTGCTCAATAGAAAGTAAATGCGCACTTTCTCTAAATGGGAGTACAATTTGAAACAATTGACAATATCGTTTGGCATCCTACTAAATTTGATCCATTTCATTCAACCATCAGGTGACCTGTCCACAGACTTCTGTTAATGGTGTTCTGGAGTGGCTAGTAAAAGGTGCCGAAGAACAGCCTCTGGAAACTCATCCCCTTTTAAATCTCTTCTGCCCATGTGGAAAGAGTAATCTTCACCTCCCTTAACAGTACATCTAGGATTAGGAGTTTGCTCTTCAGAGTTGACGATGATGACCTTGTATCTGAGTGGTCTAAGGCCCTGTGCCTACACTTGGGGCAAAATATATAATGTGTCTTCAACTGTTTTATTAGTTGTCAATTTGTCTTAACAATTTGGACTTGACTGGAGTATTGTGTCCAATTTTGGACAACACATTTAGAAAGGATGTGATGGCAATGTGCCAGAAAGATTCCGGAGAATGGTTCCAGGGTTGAGGGACTTCAGTGAGGTGGACACTTGGGCTATTCCCCTTAGAGATGAGACGGTTTATGGAGATTCGATAGCGGTGTTTGCAATGTCGAAGGATCTCGATAGAGAGTAACTGTTGCCATAAGTGGAAAAGGTCGAGAACCAGAATACACAGATGTGAAGTGATTGGCCAAGGAATGATATAACTTTTTTTACACAGCGTGGTTAGCACCTGGAATGCACTGCCTAAGAATGTGATGGAGGGAAATTAAATTGTGGCTTTCAAAGGATGAGCACCTGAAGGGAAATTTGCCGCACTAGGGAGCTAAATTGCTCTAGCAGAGAGCTGGTAAAATAGCATTCCTTCTGTACTGTAACCAATCTGTTTCTATTCTTTAACAGATAGTTGAGGACAAAATGTCCACTTTTAACTTCATTCTAACTCTAATTGAATACAAGGTCAATAATAATCCTTTAGAGGCCAGACTTGTCCTGCATTTTTGATACATTCTATCAGAAACAAATAGAGATCTTAAGCAAGTACGCGTGCATTTAAATTTGCATGGATAGTTCTGCACAAACTGACCTATAATGAAAATAGAAACTGCAAATTAAAAACCTGAAGCAGACATTTAAAACTAAGAAACTGCATTACAGTGTATGACTCAAGCTAATGTCTTATTTTTCAATAAAATGAAATATTAAGCTTTAATTAAAGTTTGTTAATATGTAGGTTTTTTTTAAGTGAATTTATTCTGCGCACAAGTTTAAAATGTGCTGGGTGAAAAACTGACCAACTTTTGAACTAAGACTTCATCAATTCCTTGTTGGAAGAAAAGTCAAGTAAAGAAATTTCCAAAACATTATCTGGAAAATTAAGAAGCAAATCTACCCACTTTAAGATCTAGCTTTTAGTGCAAAAAAGACACAAAATCCATGAAAAGATAAACTGTGTAAATAAATAAAATTTGGGGCTTTGACAAAATTGTACTTAGGTTTAGAATGAGTACGTGACTTTGAAATGAAGAATTAAGAAACTGTTTACTTAGTTGCAGTTGCTAAAGTAATCTCATTTGGAAAGCATAAATTTGGTTCTCATTTAAACATGGGCCCATTTCTGGTGAAAGGTCATTGACCTGAAACGCTCACTGTTTCTCTCTCTGCGGATGCTACCTGAGTATTTCCAGCATATTCTGTTTCTTTCACATTTCCAGCATCGGCAGTATTTTTGATTTTGGTCTTTTTAAAACTGCTGTCTTTTTAATACAGAAATAAAACAAAAATCTTTGCAGTAAATTGGAGTGCTTTTTCTCATCTCAGTTCTTGCTTGTAGATACCATGATGAGGAATCCTTGGGAATCAACCTTGGCTATCATCAAAGAAATTCTGAAGTTGAGGCCTGATCCGTGATGGTTTTATTTGACCAACAGTTAACATAAAATTGTTTACCCTCCGTTGGACAAATTATGTGAATGACTATTTCTTTAGTTACTTGTGGTCCACTAAATGCAGTTCAGAATTTCTAAAGTTCTATTTTGTAGATCGACCATACGAATTATTCTCTGATTCAGAGGCAGGATCTGGTTTCCTTGGAGCTGCCACAAGTTTGTGCACATGCAGTATGTTGACAGTGCGTCAGTGTTACACTTCCCTCATTTGCTTGTGTCAGGTCTTTAACATTTTACTGGGAACCAATTCTGGCGCTATGAGACATAATTTAAACTGAATTTAGAGTGAAGGTCAGCCCTTTGCCCCATATGCTTGTTAAACTGCCTTCAATAAACAACGTATCTTAAAAATAAAAATTATGCCAAATGTGGGCTTAGTGCCAGGTAATATTCAATCTTTTAGAATATCAAATAAGTTACTGCTGAAGTGGCTTGCACAAATTGTGACAGGCAATGTCATAACTATTGTAATATTCCAATACAGTTGGACAGCAGAAATTACATTAAAGTATTTTACTCATTTACTTACCAAGACTGCTTTATGAGAGTTACATTTTGACTGTAGTACATTGGTATTGGCAATAAAATCAGTCTCCACCATATTCATTTCCTGCATTTTTAAAAAGCATGTCCCTTTAGATAATATCCCTGAGTTGATAAAGCTATCAAGCCCTCAGGAAATATAAAATCAAAGGGTAATTCTGTCAGAGGAACAATTGCTGCTGTTTCTACTTTTAGAAGTCATGTATGAGAAACACTACAGGAGATTCATCTTGCAGATTGCTAACTTAAATATTACCGATTTTCTCAGATTATTTAAAGCTTTTAAGGATAATTTTGAAGTGAAGCTGATTATCATTACTGAAAACAGAACAGCGTTGAAAAATGGCTAAGCCGGAAGATGAAGCTGCCACTGAACTTAGTCCATGCCTGTGTTTTTTTACTGCACTGAACATAACTTCATTGTAACTGCCTTAATCTGTAGCATTTTCAATGGTTGTTCAGTTATGCTTTCATCTGCTTTCCTTAGGTTACCTGGAATGATGTTGCTGGCTTGGATGAAGTCATTTCAGAGCTCAAAGATACAGTGTTATTGCCCATTCAAAAAAGGCACCTGTTTGAAGGTTCAAGGCTGCTGCAACCTCCAAAAGGTATATGGAGTCTCGGAATAAATGTTAACTGGGGCGGGCGCTTAAGCTCACCTTTGCACTGGGGCAAGCATGGACGCCCACCTGTTCATAGCTGTATCGCCTTTCGAGTACTAAGGACCTTGGGTTGTATTTTAAGCAAATGACCAGTCGATAGGTTTGCTCAGGCAGATTACCTAGTCTGCAACGCTGGTTATTCAATCTGGACAATTGAGGTTCGTGTTGTTTGATAGTGATGGAGTAGCCAGCCCTATGTGGAGTTTGCACAAATAACCTCACTTGAGAAGATTAACTCTCAAAGCGAGACTAGCTAATTGCAGTGTGTTGGCTGTTCTTTGTGCTCTGGTTGGGGAGTGGGGTGGGGGGAAACCACTCACAATTTGCTATGCACTCAATGGAATGTAAGAATTCTTGTTGACAGGTGATGCAAAAAAGCAGAGCAAAGGATCCTTCAGCTAGCATGCGAGCTGTCTTGGTACTCATTTCAGTATTACTGCACTGAGAGGTATGTTTGGCAAAAGATCATACTGTCTTATCCCTTCTGTTGATGTAGCATCCAGAGTTGCTGTGAACATGCACATCGGCATCAATGTCTGACAGCTGTGAGACAACCACTGAAACAGAAGTGAAGATGAGCTGAAGACATTTTTTTAAAAATGCTTATGCAAAGTCATCAGTAGTCAAAACAAATCATGATGGGAGACTTCAGTGCGTGGGCTGACTAGAATGATGCACTGATTTTAATGACGTTGAGAAAGCTGATAACAGGGGGCCCCGCATTTTGACAATGTATTGAGAACGAGCTGGTCATCATCAGCCTAGTATTGCAGCAACCAGACAAACGATACTGATCCTGGATGTATCTGAGAGCCAGAAGCCAGCATTTGATAAATTATATCTGGCTAGTAGTCTGATCCAAAAGAGATAAACATTGGATGTGGATCAGAACATTGGAGTATTGTTTATATGAAATACTTTGCTATTGTTGGCAATCCAACCACATTGGTGCAAAATTGTCTTGAAGCCTATTAGATGCTTGAAGTTGAAGAGGCTGAAAGATCCAAGCAGGAGTTATCAAAACCTACAGTACAGAGATTTCCTCTGGTGTAACACTTACAGATATTAGCAGGAGCAATTGATTTCCACTACAGGATACTCTGCACTGTAATTATGGATGAAGCTGTGGCGGTCACACCCTAATAACTTGTGGAGATTTCATCCACGTTAACGAGGCCATCAAAGAAATTAAGATCATTAAAGCTCCAAGACACACAGGGTTTCCTGAAAAGATTTACATGGGTAGATCTACTTGACTCTTCAAAACCATCTGGGCAGCTGGTACCATCCCACCAGTCCTACTACCAGAAGCAGAGAGGAGCAACTGAGGCAGATATTGTGGAATCTTCTTTTGAAATTGATTTTGACAATAGTTGCTTGCTTGAAAATGCCAAATGATCTTAATCTTTGAGGCCCAATGTTGCCCTCAATAAATTTCAGAACCTCAGCCAGTTTCTTAACCAGATCAATCACTTGCTATCAATTAGATGAGCTTCAACTTCAGGTAACACAAGTGGAACTTTTGTCAAATGCTTTCTGGAATTCCATATGGTTGACATTCATAGACGTTTCCCTTAGGAAAAAGGTATTGATCGTGGAGGGGACTGCAGGTTTGATTTACTTGAATAATACCCAGTTTTCAAGGGTTAAGCTCTTTGAAATTAATCAAACCATGGTTATATTCCCTGGAATTTTGAACTTTAAGAGGTGATTTGGTCAAAGTTAAGCCTGCGAACATGTACCAACTGACTCAAGAACAGCTTCTTCCCTGCTATCATCAGACTTTTGAATGGGTCTACCGTATATTCAGCTGATCTTTCTCTGCCTATTGGTAATTGCAACACGATATTCTGCACCCTCCTTTCCTTCTCCCCTATATACTGGATGAACGGTATGTTTTGTCTGCGTAGCATACAAGAAACAATACTTTTCACTGTATCCCAATACAAGTGACAATAAATCAAAGATATTAAGGGAAATCTAGTAGATTGAGAGGAGTTATTTCCAGTGGTTAGGGAGACCAAGACTAGGGATCGTACTCTTTAAAATTTTGAAGGAGGCCTTTCAAAATGGAATTAGGAAAGGGTGCAAAGGACGGCAGAAGTTTGGATCTCCTGTGCAAAAGACAATTGAGTTAAGTCAGTTGATAGATTTTTGTTAGCCAAAGTTGTGAATGGGATAAAGGCAGATATATGGAGTGAGGTCACAGATGAGCCATGATCTCACTGGTGCAATAGGTTTGAAGGGCTCAATGGCCCACTCCTGTCCTTGGGCTTCTGTAGACCTGTTATATGGAATGGCCTGGTTCTGCACTGTACATTCTGTATATAAATCAACATGGTTAAAGAAAATATGTTGATTTTTGGTATTGTCTATACCCTTGAGAAACAGTTTATTTTGCATTTGAGGCCATACCTACTCTCGGACACAAGTGCATGGAGTAATCTGCTTTCACCTAGCATCAACTGTAGGTACTACAAGACAGAAAAACTCTTCAGTGACATCTATTCATGGCTCTGACTGGCTCCTTAATCTATTTCATGTTTATGCACCTCATGCATTTCAAGGTGATTCCTGCAGCAATGTGGTTGGGTTGCTAACAATATCTTAGAAGTGTATCATACAATGATCAGTGCAGCATTCTGCCCCACAAAACTGCATGTTTCTAATGAAGCATTGATTATTTCTCTATATATGAACACTTCGAACTTGCCTCCAAAATCTACTTTGGAAATAGCAAATGGAAATAGACTTGACTTTTGTTGGGTTTTAAGTAGTATGATGTTGAAATCCTTGTTTAAGCAACTTTGAAAAATTGTTTGTGTTTCAGGTGTACTCCTGTTTGGGCCTCCAGGCTGTGGAAAAACTCTTATTGCCAAAGCTACTGCTAAAGAAGCAGGTTGTCGGTTTATCAATCTCCAGCCTTCCACATTGACAGATAAATGGTATGGAGAATCCCAAAAACTGGCTGCAGCTGTTTTCTCATTGGCTGTAAAGCTACAACCTGCCATTGTCTTTATTGATGAAATTGGTAAGCATCTGTAAGTTAGATTATTAGTATTTTGTTCAAGGTCTCTAATACAAGATTATAATTGCTAATATAAATTTGTAACATGCACAGCTATCTCTCTCAATCCAGGCTACTAAATTTTCACTGAGTCTGTTATTTTTGACCTATATTATCCTATCAGCTACTGTTCCTGAATTGCACACTCCAGTTGGCTGCCTGATCCCACACTCCCCAATTAGGTATAGGTGATCAGAATATCATGACTTGTGTTATAGTCCAACCTCTGATTTGCTAATTCTTTGAGTTGGCCAAGATTGGTAAATGTAAGGAAGAGCAAAACATTGAACAAACTAATAATGATATTTGACAAAAATAATAATGGTGCACATTCAGTTGCATAGAAACATAGCACTTGGGAGAGTAGGCCATTCGGCTTATCAAGCCTTCTCCACCATTCAATAAGATCATAGTTGATTTGATTGTGGTCTCGACTCCACTTCCCTGTCTGACCCTACAACCTGTCATTCTTGTCTATCAAAAATCTATTTAACTCAGCCTTGGGTAAATTTGATGACCCAACTTCCACTACTTTCTGGGGAAGAGAATTTCATAAACTTAACGATCCTCTGAGGGGGCAAAAAATGTTTCTTCATCTCCATCTTAAAATGGAGACTCTTATGAACTGTGTCCCCTAGTTCTAGTCTTCCCCACAAGAGGAAACACCTTCCTAGTATCCACCCCTAGGTTGGAATTTTCAAAATTTTATTTTTTGTTTCCTTTGCTGACTCTGAGCCAGAGATTTGCAGCCTTAATGATGTCCGTCATTCATTCCTATGCTACTTGACCTTGACTTTAATATTGAGCCATGAAATCCCAGTTTCCCACTTGATTTTTCTCAGGCGTTTTTCTTATTACCAGCAAATTATGTTTAAGCTGGCCTGTTATCCTCCAGTATGGGGAGGTTTGATAAATACATTGAGGAGAAAGAAAATTATGGGGGAAGTCATGGTGACATAAATGTCAGCATAGACCTGTTGGGCTGAATGGCCTGTTTCTGTGCTTTAAATGCTTTGCACTTTATTGTAATGTTCGCAGCATCTTGGCTATCTGTATGTCCAGGATTTCAACAGTTCATTTAAAAAAAACGAATCGAACATTGGTTATTCAGTCCTGTACATGCTGGTCTCAGTTTATGTAAAACGTCTTGCAATTAATCAACATTTCAAAGTCTTCCAATTTTGTGTAGATCACTGCATTCAGGATCTAGGTTTGACGTGTTGAGTAATCATGGCATTTGATCATCTTGATAAAGGGATGGAGATAGGTTAAGCAGGTGGGTAAGATTTTGGCAGTTGAAAAATGACATGGGGGAAAATGTGATGTTATCTGCTTTGGTGGGACGAATTGAGAAGCCAAATATTATTTAAATGGAGCGAGACTGCAGAATGCTCTACAGAGGGACCAGGTGTCCTTGTGTATGAATCACAAAGTTGGCATGCAGGTACAGCAAGTCATGAGGAACACAAATAGACATTGTTGTTGGTATCTTACACAAGGAATTATGATTCTGGAGTGAAGAATGCACACTTTTTCTCACTCCACATTTGATCTTTACCTTGTTTCTCGTAAACATTCTGGATAATTTAACTATTCCATCAAGCCAAATAGAATTTGGGCTGTAATTATTTAATAACATTGTACTTCATCTTGTGATCAGTGAAGCATAGATAAGGCTATGCTGAGCTCCAAATGCTTGTACTCGCATTGCTTGCAAACAGACGATGTCTGGGTATTTATCTTTTCGTAGAAAGGATTTTGTTCTTCAATGATTTCCGTATCGATGAAGATTCTCATTCAAGCAAATGTCAATTACCTGACTCACAACTCCCATTATTTGATGATTGCTGCACTCCCCGGTATTGCAACAAAAGCACACTACAAAAGATCATGGGGGGGGTGGCGGGGTGGTTAATGTGTGCGCCCTGTATCATACGTAAGACTGTAGCTATATATAGCTTCTCAATCTTGCATCGTCAGTGTGGGTTGCAACATGTCAGCACAGATGTTATTATTTCAGTTTGAGATTCTTCCCGATGCTTTTGCCTTGTTCACAGTTGCAATCTGAAAGCAGAATGAGTCTCTAGTCAAGTGAAATCTGCATTCTTACATGTTATGTATGGATCAGGGTGAGTGGGTTTAACAAATTATTTTTAATTAAGTTACCCAGTGGAGAATACCTCTGCTGCCTGTTGCTTTCTCCCATAATAAAATGCCATAAGACAATTTTTGTACAGGCTAAAACGAGTTGTTCAGTTTTATTTACAGGATCAAAATGCAGTAATCAAAAGACACAGCAAGGAACTCAACAACACTGCTAGAAATTAGAATAAATCCATTAGGTCTTAATATAACCATTTTGGTATTTTACTCCTAGCAGCTGGCCTTTTGAATGAAATAGTTTTGTTTTTTGGTGGTTATTTACAAGGAGATCTGTACGGATGAAGCAAGTTACCGCTTGAACAAAGGATTTTGCAGTTTTCCCATAAATGTCATTTATTATCTTCCATTTTGAATCTTGAATGAAGACAGCTATTTTAACTCTCAGTACTTTAAATGTTTATTGAATAAGAGACAAAGTCAACTATTTGACTTTACCCATTATCCCCTTATCTTTTTATTCATGTCCTGTATTGTAAACCAGCCCTCAATTATTTTTCTATATCACATGGTCTTGGCTGCCTCAAATATCAATTCACACCATCTGCTGTCTTCAGCTTCACCTATGGTGTCATTTTTGTCATTTGGCTATGTGTAGTTAATTTTTGAACTGTTGATCTCTTTTTCATAGCTTGCTGGTGTGTTTTACTGCTTTCTTCAAAGAAATATTCCTCCATTTCTCTTTTTTTCCCCCCCCACTTTCTGTTCACCTCCTTTAATCTTATTCGGCTCTTCGCTGGCTATGTATCCAAAGACATATTGGATGAAAAAAGTCTTTGGTTAGAGATTGATTTTGACAAGAACATGGGACTTGATATTCCTGCAATGGTGTCACCGTGTTTGAGAAATCGTGAGGCTCCTGGATACGTGTCATTCACTGTTCTGACAAAGCCTGGAAGACCATGTTGGTCTTTGTTTAGACTGAACTAATGTCTGTGTCAGTCTAATCAGTATGCAAACGTACAGTATTGGTATCTTGCTTTACAGAGCAGTCCTTCATAACAAACTAATAATATGACTGCTGCCAGGAGTCCAGGGTGCATCTGTTGACGTCTCCAGGAAACTCTGCTCTGGGTTAGATTTGATAGTGATCCCAGTCAGCCTAAATTAGTAGACAGGACTAGAAAATTACTATGAAAAATAATTTTCGTTGCTGAGTGGCAGTAATCATAATATCATATGGTTTAGGTTAGCTGTGGAAAGGAACGAAGAGCAATCCAGAGTAAAAGTAAGTTTTTAAGCCAATCTCTCCAGGGTGAGAACAGATTGGTATCAAGGATTGGCAGGCAAAACTGCAGTGGAACAATTGACTGTCTTTAAAGAGAAAGTAGTTTAGTCACAGTCGAGGTTCAACAAAAAACAGAGCAAGATGAAGCAGGAAAAGGATGAATATGACACATATCAGGTTGATAATACAAGTGAGAACCAGGCTGAATATAGAAAGTTAAGAGGGAAAGTGAAGAAAGAAATATAAAAAGCAAAGAGAAAATGAGATGAGACTGACACCCGAAAGTCTTCTATAGGCCTACTTTAGTTGAGGCATAGTAAAGGGGTGGGGGGCGAAGGGGGTTGATTAGGGACCAAAAAGGCTATTTGTGCTTGGAGGCTAAGGCAATGGTGCCTGAGGTACCAAATGAGTACTTTGCATCTGAGCAAGGGAGGATTCTGCACAGTCATAGTGAAAGGGAAGGTGATTGAGACGCTAGATGGGCTAAAAATTGACGCGTGGTGCCAGTTTTGTTATTAGAAGGGCTGGCCATACTTAGAGTTGATTGAGTCATAGAACATGACAGAGGAGACAGGCAGCAGCGCTTACATTGAGAAAAATCATGGTGAGATGTAGCAGCCAAATGGGTAGTTGATTAAGTATTTTTCTCATTTATCTTTTAAAAACTCAGGTAATTTTAGTAATTGTGTTTTAGTAATAGTGTAAGAATTACTGATGGCAGTAAAGCTATGAGATTGGTTGGTGAGTATTTCTGATTTTATCTAACCAGGGAATTTCAATTGGAGTAAGTCGAACATTTATTTCAGTCATATGAATATAAGTACAGGCAGGGCGAGAGACATTAATTAAAATTTAATCAGTAAATTAAGTCAGTACATGGATTATTATAAGACGGGGAAGTTACCTGGACACTTTGTTCCAGAAAGTGCTTACACCTCTCCAGGATAGGGTCATCTGATTCAGTCCATGTTCAAGAACTGGAGGGCGACACTGCAAGTGCAGCAGGTTTGGGGATCCAGAAGGTAAAAGTTGAGGAGCCCCAGCCCTTGCAATTGCACAACCTGCATGGATGAAAGCAGGGCTACACGGGTAGATGAGCGAACTGGCCATGACACCATGGTACAGGAAGCCATTCAAGCAGGGGGAGTTAATGGATGGTACAGTCAGGAGAATAGACAGACACAGCCCTTTGCATCTGAGAGCAAATGGCATGTTGACCTTTTACTGCAAGAAGATTTGAGTATCGGAGTAAAGAAGTCTTGCTGCAATTGTATAGAGCTCTGGTGAGACTGTACTTAGAGTATTGTGTACAAGTTTGGTCCCCTTACCCAAGGAAGGTTATGCTTGCCGTAGAGGGAATGCAGCAAAGGTTCAGCAGACTCGTCTCTGGGATTGCGACATTGTTCTATGAGGACGGATTAAACAGACTGGGATATATTCTCTAGAGTTTCAAAGAATGAGGGGTGATCTCATTGAATCATACAATATCCGACAGAGCTCGACAGGGAATATGCAGGATGGATGCTCCCCTGGTGGGGGGAGGAAGGGTGCCTAGAACTAGGGGTCACAGTCTCAGAATAAAAGATAAGCCATTTAGGACTGAGATGAGAAGGAATTTCTTCACTCGTACGGTGATGAATCTTTGGAATATTTTGAGCCTCCACAGCCCTCTGGTGTAGTCATTTAATAATGTAAGAAGTTTAACAACACCAGGTTAAAGTCCAACAGGTTTATTTGGTAGCAAAAGCCACACAAGCTTTCGAGGCTCTGAGCCCCTTCTTCAGGTGAGTGGGAATTCTGTTCACAAACAGAACTTATAAGACACAGACTCAATTTACATGAATAATGGTTGGAATGCGAATACTTACAACTAATCCAGTCTTTAAGAAACAAAACAATGGGAGTGGGGAGAGCATCAAGACAGGCTAAAAAGATGTGTATTGTCTCCAGACAAGACAGCCAGTGAAACTCTGCAGGTCCACGCAACTGTGGGAGTTACAAATAGTGTGACATAAATTCTGATTCTAGGATCGCATGATAAAGACTCAGGAGGAAAAAAGCAGAAATATTTATGTGAAATAGTGTGACATAAACCCAATATCCCGGTTGAGGCCGTCCTTGTGTGTGCGGAACCTGGCTATCAGTTTCTGCTCCGCGACTCTGCGCTGTCGTGTGTCGCGAAGGCCGCCTTGGAGAACGCTTACCCGAATATCAGAGGCCGAATGCCCGTGACCGCTGAAGTGCTCCCCAACAGGAAGAGTTTCACTGGCTGTCTTGTCTGGAGACAATACACATCTTTTTAGCCTGTCTTGATGCTCTCCCCACTCCCATTGTTTTGTTTCTTAAAGACTGGATTAGTTGTAAGTATTCGCATTCCAACCATTATTCATGTAAATTGAGTCTGTGTCTTATAAGTTCTGTTTGTGAACAGAATTCCCACTCACCTGAAGAAGGGGCTCAGAGCCTCGAAAGCTTGTGTGGCTTTTGCTACCAAATAAACCTGTTGGACTTTAACCTGGTGTTGTTAAACTTCTTACTGTGTTTACCCCAGTCCAACGCCGGCATCTCCACATCATGTAGTCATTTAATACATTGAAGACAGAGATCGACAGATTATTGAAAATATTAAAAATATCAAGTGATGGGAAAATAGCACTGAGGTAGAGGATCGGCCGTCATTTAGCTGAATGAACAGGCTTGATGGGCCAAATAGCCTGAACCACCGCTTTCATTTGTTCCTAATTGCAGCACCAAAGGATGCCATTTAGCCCATCGACTCCATGCTAGCTCACCATTGATTGGTCCAGTCTGTCGACTCCCCTTTTCCATTCCCATAGCCTTGCAAGTTTATTTTCTTCAAGTGCCCGTCCAATTTTCCATTGACAGCAACGTTCTTCCTCACAGTACTACTGCATCTCTCGCTCAATATCTTAAATCCGAGTTTCTATTCCTTATGATAACAGCTAATGGAAGCAGCTTTTATTTGTCTAGGCTTGTACACCTCCCTCAAATCTCTCTTCAATCTCCTTTCCTGAGAATGTTTGCCGCAAGGAAAAAAACCCAGCTTCTCCAACCTAACTTGTCCGGTGAGCAGCCATGCAGCTGACGTTCCCACCACTGTGCTGTGAGGCTGGATGACATTGAGCCCTCCTTCCTATGTCTTCACCTGTCATGTCGTCAGCTCGTGACTTTCAGGGCTGGGAAAATTTACCTTCCTTAAATCTGCCGTCGCCTCCGAAATCCATGTCCATTTTCACCCAGATTATGTTTGAATCCCTCCAATTAATTTTCTGGCCCTGCCATTGTATTGAAACAGCTCTTATTAAAGTCTCAAATGGTTTCCAATGGGACTGTGACTAAGATAAACTGTTCTTCTTTGTCATTGACATTTGAAAGTCTTCCAGGGTGCCTATAAGTCACCAGGACCAGTTGGGTGCATCTGAGGGTACTGAGGGAAGGAAGGGTGGAAATTATGGAGGTACTGATAATCCTCCTTGGATAAAGGAATGGTGCCAGAGGAGTGGAGAAGAGGAAATGTTACATCTTTGATATGAGGACGTGAGGGTAACCAAGCAACTAGTGATGGTCTGTTTAACCTGAGATGATTGAGCTTTTTGATGCAGTAACAGAGGGTTGATGAGGGTAAACGCGGTTGATGTGATGTAAGCCGATGTCAAAGACATTTAATAACGTACACGTAACAAGCTTGTCAGAAAAATCTGTAGAATAAAAGGGACGGTGGCACCATGATTCAAAGTTGGCTGAGTGGGTAATGGAGTTGTGGTGAACGGTTGTCTTTCTGGAGGAAGATATGTAGTGGGAGTCCCCAGGGGCCCATTAAAGGACCACTGCTTTTTTAATTTGTTCGTGGAGATGTGGATGTCGCTGGTTGGGCCAACATTTATTGCCCAGCTCTGAGGGCAATTAAGAGTCAACCACATTGCTGTGGGTTGGGAGTCACATGTAGGCCAGACCAGGAAGGAACAATAGATTTCCTTCCACAAAGGACATTCGTAAACAGATGGTTTTTGTCTATTGACATTGGTTTCATGGTCATCATTAGACTTTTAATACCAGATTTTTATTGAATTCAAATTTCACCATCTGCCATGGTGGGATTCGAACCTGGGTCCTCAAAGCATTGCCCTCGGTCTCTGGATTACTAGCCTTGATGGACATTAATGAGCTAGACTTTGTTGTGCAAGGCCCAACTTCAAAATTTGCGGATAATACAAAACTTGAAAGTATAGTGAACTGGGAGGAGGATAGTGATAAGCCGCAATATAAGAAAATAATACAATTCTGAAGTGGTGAAGGATCAATGGGATATGTGCTCAATTTATTACAGGGGCCAGGATAGGTTAAAAAGGCTGTTCACAAAAGAATTAGATATCTCTGCTTTATAAATAGAGGCATAGAGTATAATAGCACAGTAGTTATACTGAATGTTTGTTTGAGTAACACTTGTTTGGCCTCAGTTGGAGCATTGTATCCAATTTTGGGCACTGTCCTCTAGAAAGAATGAAGCAATTGGAGAGGGTGCAGAAACTATTTACAAGAATGGTTCAAGGGATGAGGGACTTGAGTCACATAGCCAGATTGGAAAAGCTGGGGCTGTTCTCCCTCTGAGGAGAAGGGGTTGAGAGGAGGTTTGTTAGAGGTGTTCAGAATCATGAGGAGTCTGGACAGAATAGTTAGGAAGAAAATGTTCCCACTGACAGCGTAAAGAGCCAGAGGACACTGACTTAAAAGGTGATTGGAAGAAGTAAAAGTAACATGAGAAAACAGCTTTTTACGCAGCAGGTGGTTAGGATGTGGAATACATTGCTTGAGAATTGTGGTGAAGGCAGGTTCAACCATGGCTTTCAAAAGGGAATTGGACAATTATCTGCAGAGAAAAATTTGCAGAGCTGTCGGGAAAGAACAGGGGAGAGGGACTAGCTGAGTAGCTCTTGCAGAGAACCACCACAGATGCAATGGGTTGAATGGCCTCCTGTGCTCCAACTGTTTGACATGATCCTGTAATTCTGATAATTTGTTCATCTTGAGAGAGAATTTGGCACTTCCATAAGGAGAAATTGGTTCAGCTTTGCCAGTGCAGTCTTGAAAGTTAGAGGTGACAAAGATATGACAGTAAATATTTCTTGATTGTTTTATACTTATTCCTCAGATTCTTTTCTGCGCAGTCGGTCCAGCTCGGATCACGAAGCTACAGCGATGATGAAAGCTCAGTTCATGAGCCTCTGGGATGGCCTTGATACTGACTTCAACTGTCAGGTGACTGCAGTATTTGATTTTAATGTTGATAACCTGCATCTTTTTGTTACCTGCAGGCTTGACTTACGCAGTTCGTTCCTTGCCTGTCTCCTGTGCTCCATCCTAACTGCACACACGCTTTTAACTTCACAACTGTTATTTGCATCCTATCTTGCACTAAATCTTATTTCCATTTCCTGCCTCCCTGCATTGACTGTTTCCCAATGCATTGAACTTAAGATCTTCATCCTTGTTTACAAATACTCCTATTGCCTTGTCACATCAGTTGCATTCCTACTACCAGGCTCCTTGTTGGTTAGTGTTTTGCCAATCATGACTCAACACTCTAGAAATCTCTCCTCATGATTCTGAACACCTCTCAAATCTCCTTTAGTATCTCTCTCCATTTCAAAAACCGACACTAAGCATACATCTAACTCTGCTTTTACCCGTCTTCCTTAGCTCTTCTCCTGTGTAATATTCATTTTCCATTTCCTGAAGCACTTTTACACTTTTATTATGTTAATGAGATTATAAGTGTAGTGTTTTATGATAAAATATCACTGCGTATCTTTGAACTTAATGATAGATGTAACCTGTTAAAGCTATCACATTGTTGAAATCTATTTCCACTAACATTTACTGTTTGGCATTATTCAGCAGTAAAACAAGTTATTGTCCCCTGTTGTAGACTGCATGTGACGAGTGAAAATGTTTCCCTTATTGTTTTAACACACTAGTATAATAACCCAAGTGCTTCTGTTATTTTCTGAACAATAATTTATCATAGAATCCCTACAGTGCAGAAGGAAGCCATCCGGCCCATCAAGTCTTCACCGACCACGACCCCACCCAGACCCTATCCCCCTAACCCCACGTATTTACCGTACTATTCCCCCTGACACTTTGGGGCCATTTAGCATGATCGATTAACGTAACCTGCACATTTTTAGACTGTGGGAGGAAACCGGAGCACCCAGAGGAAACCCACACAGACACGAGGCAAACGCATAAACTCCACACGGTCACCCTAGGCCGGAATTGAACCCGGGTCCCTGGCGCTGTGAGGTAGCAGTGCTAACCATTGTGCCGCAGTGCTAACCATTGTGCCACAGTGCTGCCCAAATCATTGCTTTTGTGTTTTTTTTTTGCAATTGTGCTCCAATGTCAGCCACCATTTTAAAAATGCATTTTATTGTAGCAGTAACATACAAGTTGTCCAATTTTGCTCCACACTATTTAGTGTGTGTTTGAAAAAATAATCCTTTATTTTCAACATAGTGATAATTGGAATCGCTGCTCTCTCCCTCCTGAAGTTGTTGATTCCACCAAGGGCCCCACTGGCTCACTTATATGATCATTATCCATATATGAGCCTTAAGGGTAAGTGTGGGGATTCAACCATTGGGCTATCACAGCCAGGCTCTAGCCTGACTTCACCCGACATCCACAGTTGCATGCTTGCAGCAGGAGTTGTTGAATAACGAAGGTCAAAAACCAGGCTAATTTAAACCCCACTCATTAAATCTGGGAATTCTGGTTCATTCATAAGAACATAAAATCATGGCTGATCTTTTCGTGGACTCAGCTCCACTTACCCGCCTGCTCACCATAACGCTTAATTCCTTTACTTTTCAAAAATCTATCGAACTTTGCCTTAAAAACATCCAAGGAAGTAGCCTCAACTACTTCACTGGGCAGAGAATTCCACAGATTCACAACCCTTTTGAGTGAAGAAGGTCCTCCTCAACTCAGTCCTAAATCTGCTCGCCCTTATTTTGAGGCCATGCCCCCTAGTTCTAGTTTCACCTACCAGTGGAAAGTAGAGCCACTCAGCGGGTAAACATGCTGAGTTATCTGGGAGCCCCACGCAGGAATCCTTTTCATTTGAGTGGTATAAGTAACATGATTAGAGAGCTCTTGACAATCTATCTACTGTTACTTCAATTTGTTATTAATGCAGCATACTTGTGTACTTGATTTCTAAATAAAAACTGTAAATTTACATTTATTTCAAGGAGTAAGAATGTGTAACTAAATGAATTTTCCATTTTGCTTGCTGTGTCTGAGCTACAAAAATGAAATTTGTTTCAGATTACAAAATAAGCTGAATTTAAATATACTGTTTATGATTTGTATTAATGACATTCCAACAAGCTGAATAATTTACCCGCTGGAGTTGTATTTCCATTAAAGACTTGATTTTGGAGGATGGATAGCAATAGAGGACTCTGTATCGGAACCATCAGCTCCATGCTGTTATTAAAAATCCATGTTGTATTTGATGCCTAATATCTATTTTATTAGGTAATTGTGATGGGTGCCACGAACAGACCACAAGATCTTGACTCTGCCATTTTGCGAAGGATGCCAACCAGATTTCACATAAAGCAGCCTGTAAGTGCAGATATTGCTACAATGTTTAGGATTTCTGTCATTATGACCACAGACGTTTTTCATGGATATTAGAGGTGTGGTGATAAAGAACAGAACGTTTGGAGTGATTTGTGAGTTAATTTTGAAAGATCTCTGAAAGGCAATATCGTTGGGAAAAATATGTTTTTGATTTAATTTATTATTGTCACATGTATTAGCATACAGTGAAAAGTATTGTTTCTTGCGCGCTATACTGACAAAGCATACCGTACATAGAGAAGGAAACGAGAGAGTGCAGAATGTAGTGTTACAGTCATAGCTAGCGTGTAGTGAAAGATCAGCTTAATGCAAGATAGGCCCATTCAGAAGTCTGGTGGCAGCATGGAAGAAGCTGTTCTTGAGTCGGTTGGTATGTGATCTCAGACTTTTGTATCTTTTTCTCGACGGAAGAAGGTAGAAGAGAGAATGTCTGGGGTGCGTGGGGGTCCTTAATTATGCTGGCTGCTTTGCCGAGGCAGCAGGAAGTGTGGACAGAGTCAATGGATAGGAGGCTGGTTTGCATGATGGATTGGGCTACATTCATGACCTTTTGTATATCCTCGCGGTCTTGGGCAGAGCAGGAGCCATACCAAGCTGTGATACAACCAGAAAGAATGCTTTCTACGGTGCATATGTAAAAGTTAGTGAGAATCGTAGCTGACATGCCAAATTTCCTTAGTCTTCTGACAAAGGCGTTGGTGGCCTTTCTTAACTATAGCATTGGCGTGAAGGGGCCAGGACTGGTTGTTGGTGATCTGGGCAGCTAGAAACCTGAAGCTCTCAACCATTTTCACTTCGTCCCTGTTGATGTAGACAGGGGCATGTCCTTCACTAAGCTTCCTGAAGTCAATGACTATTTCCTTTGTTTTGCTGACATTGAGGGAGAGATGATTATCGTCGCACCAGTTCACCAGATTCTCTGTTTCTTTCCTGTACTCTGTCTTGTCATTGTTTGAGACTCGACCCACTGTGGTGGTGTCATCAGAAAACTTGAAAATCGAGTTGGAGGGGAATTTGGCCACACAGTCATAGGTGTATAAGGAATATAACTGTTGCATTTATCTAATAGCTTTTATTCCATAGCAAATTAACTTTTGGAGCGTATTGGCTGATGTGCAGGTAAACCAGGGAAACCATATTTAGAACTTGATAAATTGATTTCAGTTTTATATTCTTCCTGTTAAAGCAGTGAACAAATCCTGTGAATCTTTGCTAAGAATGTTTCTGTAAACAAAGGTTACTTGCATCAAGGGAGGCAAGTGGCATCGTGGCTTTGCTTTTTCATTGGTCGCTGCTGGTTTATAATTAGAAATTTGAATTGAATTGGCAATGATGTGAGAACTAAGTTTGAAGCAAATCTAGTTTACAAATTTGGTCTGCAAAGCTGCACTTTGCTAAATATTAGGGCATATCCAACTAGTTGGTGGTGGATGAAAGCCCACATTGCAAAACTGGCTGGGGATTTAATGTGACAATTTAGCTTGGGACATGGTGAATGTTGACACTTTGGCGGCAAAAAAAAATGAATTGCCAACGATCAAAATATAAACATTAAATGATTTGACGGGTGATTAATTGAGGGTCTGGAATGTAGGGCAGAAGGCAGATATGTAGATAAAAACAATTTTGGAAAGGAGATCTCCCACAATGCAAACAGAAGACTAGTATTGGAACATTGAGAAAGGGATGTGAAGTTGAATTCTTAAGTCGTGTATTCTTACAATTTATTTTTAATGTATGGGAAAGCCATAGGGGAGGGGGTAGGGATTTGCAACATTCTGGTGAACACACAAGGTGAATGGAGATGTGGAGCAGAAATTTTCTTGCATTTTTGGGGAAGCTTGAAACAGCAAAAAACGAAGGCAACAGAGATAGTAGCAGCAAAAACAGAAAATGCTGGAAAATCTCAGCAGGTCTGACAGCATCTGTGGAGAAAGAATAGAGCCAACATTTTGAGTTTGGATGACCCTTAGAGCTGAGAGAAGGGTCATCCAGCTGAGATTTTCCAGCATTTTCTGTTTTTGTTTCAGATTCCATCATCTGCAGTGTTTTGCTTTAATCTAGAGATAGTAACAGAATGGTTCATGGTTAGAGGTGAGGCCTGAGCTGTAACCAGATCAGAGGTTAGCAATACCAGACATAGAATCCCTATAGTGCAGAAGAGGCCATTTGGCCCATCGAGTCTGCACCGACTCTCTGACAGAGCATCTTACCCAGGTCCTCTACCCTGCCCTATTTCTCATGGCTAATCCACCTAACCGACACATCTTGGGATACTAAGGGGCAACTTAACATGGCTTAACCTGCACGACTTTGGGCATATCTGATATACAAACACATTGGGCTTTTTTTAAAGAAACACTGAATTCTGATAGCTGCAATAAACCATGATCCCTTCCCCAAGGAAATGCTAACATCTGAATGTTTCTGTGATGTTTGGATTGTTTAAGAACTTTTGCAATAAATAGGCTCTGTGACCCAAAAAAAAATGTAAACTCTGCATTTCCAGTGCAAGTTGTTTAGATGTTGATGAGATGTTATAAATGAGCATAAACTGCACTCCTTTTAGCTGTTGTCATGAGCAAGTCATTAAAAGGTGCAATCAAAATGAAATGTTGAAACTATAACTGTGACTAAGATTTGAGATTGATTTTGGTTACTGTCGAGGATAAATGTGTTGCAACAGCAGGAACAAATTTCAAAAAACGATTGCTTCAAAGTTTCAGGTTTTTCATCAAGCAAAACCATACATGCCTCCATATAAAATGTTCAACAATGCCTCTGCATCCCTCCACTATTAAGGAATTTCAAAATCCTAGGGGTTATCATTGACCAGAAACTGAACTGGACCAACCATATAAATACTGTGGCCACAAGAGCAAGTCAGAGGCTGGAAATTCTGCGGCAAGTAATTCACTTCCTGACTCTCTAACACCTGTCCACCATCCACAAGGCACAAGTCTGGAGTGTGATGGAATGCTCTCCACTTGCTTGGATGAGTGCAGCTGCAAAATCACTTGCGAAGCTTGACACCATCCAGGACAAAGCAGCCACTTAATTGGCACCCCATCCACCACTGATGCACAGTGGCAGCAGTGTGCACCATCTATAATTTGCACAGCAGCAACTCACCAAGGCCCCTTTGACAGCACCTTCCAAACCTGCAATCTCTATTACCTAGAAAAACAATGGTAGCAGATGCATGGAGAACACTACCACCCTCTAAGTCGCACACCATCCTGACTTGGAATTATATCACCATTCCTTCACTGTTGCTAGGTACAAATCTGGATCTCCCTCCATAACACCAATGTTGGTATGTCTACAACACATGGATTGCAGCAATTCTGGAAGGTGGCTCACGACCACCTTCTCGAGCAATTATTGATGGGCAAAAAAAAAATGCTGGCCTAGCTAGCCACACCCTGTGAAAGAGTTTAAAAAAAGCATTTACATCATTAATAATTAGCACATGTTTTATAATTTGCATGTACTTCAAAAGTACACTTAATTAGCTGTTCACACCAAATATAATAAAGTGAGGCTTTTGATTGATTGTCAAGAGGCTGTAGAAGAACTAGCAAGAAGCAGAGATACTTTGTATTTGTTGGTCTCAGAAATAAGGTAAAGCTTTTAGGTAAGTTAACTTTGTGTTTCTGTATTTGAAAGGGTTGCTGCCTTCAGTTTAGTTTAGATGCATGCATAGTAATGAGGGTTTACGATGTGAAAGCAAACAGCATTTAAAGGAAGACTCAGCTGTTGCTCAGCAACCAGGGGCTCCCCTAGGATAGAAGGAACTTTTGAGTTAGTTGTAAGCTGGACAGGACCAGAGAGATGCAGAGAGCAAACTTCCCAAAAGAACAAAAGCAAGTCCCAGAAACGAGGGAGTTGGGACAGAAGCATGTCTCAGGAAGATAGTCAAGTTAAAGGAACAAAGAAGAAGTTGAACAAGGTCCTGGTCAGGAGAATTCATTCTGTCTGATTTGCCTTGAATTTTTCCAAGTACCCTGCTATAACACCTTTTGTTGTAGGTAAATAATACCTCTGAGACTAGTCCTGAGTCAAAGTACAGTGGTTTATTTTCACAATTGTGGGGGAAGTCTGATCCCTAACACGGTCTCCAGACTTCTCACCGAATACAGGTCCAGAGCAAACATTTATACATTTTTGCCCCATGTCACATCCGCATCTTCCCACGATTATTGCTGCCTTGGCAGTTCCGTCTTTCCCATGTAACCGTGGCCATGTCAAGGCTGCGAATATCTTTTTTGTCGCCACCATGTGGACTCTTGTGGGTTGTTTAGATTATAAGTTTGCACAAACGTACAGAGGCCTATATAACACTTTATATCGGTGAGGATGAATAATATATAATGAATATATATGAATCTATGATTATACGATCATAGAAGGCATACATGTCAGCTCCACCGTGTTAAACAAAGGTACATAATATAAAAGAACATAAAATGGAGTCCAGCTTAGCTTATACGAGCTGGGTTAGCCACATTCCTGAACACTATTAGCTGGGAACAGCAGGGACAGCTGTTTCTCTTATCTGGTTTGGATGCACGAAAACACGTTCTACAGACACTAAAACAATGAGCTCTACAGTGCTTCACACAAATCTCTAAGTATTACAGAGTTCGGGTCTCAATGCTTAAGTGTTACAAGGTTCATTAACCCATTCCCGTCTTCACCTTTAATGATGGCTTCTGACATTAATACAGCCTGTAAAGCAGTAGTGTTCTGTGGCATGGCTGGGTGCCTGAGAAATTGTGTGGAAACATGAATGCACATGACAATCCAGGGCAGAGGATTATTGAAATGAGAGATTAAAATCCTGGAAGTGGATCCTTAAGAGTGGCATTTGGAAACGCTCATGTGAATGTCAGAGTTCCAGTGAGACCAGTTGGCTAACAGTGTGACGAGCATCTAGGGGGATTTGATGAGAAATCCACGAAGTTATATTGGGTGGCGTCTGTCAGGTGGCGTCAGAGTGTGGGATTCTGGACACAGTTAGATTATTGGTTTATATGGACTGAGAGCATTAGAGTGTAATATATATTTTGTAACTTGTGTTCTTACAAATCTGTGTACATCTGTGAAAATATAGTTGGGATAAAGGCGAAGGTTAATCTTTTCTTGTTTAACAAAAGTTTTATTTTTTTTTAAAGTTAATCGGCGGTCCTGCAACTCTGATCATCCATGTCTATAAATAGAAAGAAGAGCTACGGTTCTGCTCTGGCACCTGACCGTCTAGTAGAACATCAACTGGGATCGTAACTGGAGTAAGTAGTCTCACAACACCAGGTTAAAGTCCAACAGGTTTATTTGGTAGCACAAGCTTTCGGAGTGTCGCTCCTTCTTCAGGTGTGTGAGGAGTTGTGTTCACAAACAGGGCTGTCTCCACACTCTCCACTCACATTGTCTGTACTTTTAAGACTTGATTACCTGTAAAGACTTGCATTCCAACCATTATCTTGTAAATTGAGTTTGTGTCTATATATGCCCTGTTTGTGAACACAGCTCCTCACTCACCTGAAGGAGTGACACTCCGAAAGCTTGTGCTACCAAATAAACCTGTTGGACTTTAACCTGGTGTTCTGAGACTTCTTACTGTGCTTACCCCAGTCCAACGCCGGCATCTCCACATAATCGTAACTGATACAGACTAGACTAGAAGGATGGGTTGATGGTTGACCAATGCAGGAAACTAAAGGAATACATTTTGATTAGTGAGGAAAGAGCTTATGCCTTAAATGGTAAGAATATAAATAGTGTAGAGGAGCAAGGGAGTTTGCCGTGCAAATAGAATATGAAAGCCAGGTTCTGAAAGCTGACAATGCAAGTGGACAAAAAAGGCAAATTTTATTTGTATATGGCAACATAAAAAATCAAAGTGAAGTAATATTGAACTTGTACTAGGTATAGGGGATATAGCCAACTAAGCTGAACAAAATAGAGCTTTGCTGTTCCTGAATGACATTAAACAATAACTATTTTTTGAATTGTTTTCCCGTGTCGAGGAAGTACTAAATTTTGTCTTTATTTCACAGAATATTGAGCAACGGCATTCCATTTTGAACTTAATTCTGCGAAACGAAGAGGTATGTGACTTGCAGTGAAAGGAATTAAAATTGACTCAATGCTTTTAGTTGGATTGCCAGAGGTTTTCCCGATTGGGTTGGGTTTAGCTTCTTTGATCATATACCACATTTATCAGCTATGAATGGGTATTCAAAGACCCCTTCTGACATTGGTTCGGAAATTTATTATTTCTTTATTATTGTCCCAGGTCATTGTTTAGGAAGAAAGCCATGGTAGCATAATGGCAATGTTATGGGACTAGGCCTGGACTAATGATCTGGATACATGAGTTCAAATCCCAAACTACCAGACTGTTTTAAAAGCCCATCTAATTCATTAATCGGGAAGGGAATCTGCTGCATTTATCCAGTTCAGCTTGTATATGACTCCAGATTCATAGCAATTTGACTGACTCTTAACTGCCCTCTGAAATGGCCGAGCAAGCCACTCTGAACATCAGATCACCTGACATCAAATTGGGCACAAGATTTGACACATCAAGACCAATCAGCTCTGCAAAGTCCTCCTGTCTAACATCTGGGAACATATTTCCAAGCTGTATTGCTCTATGACTCTATGCTGGGAGGGCACCATAGCCGGCATGGGCTGGTTGGGCCGAAGGGCCTGTTTCCATGCTGCATTGCTCTATATGTCAAAGTTGGGGAGAGCCGTCCTACAGACTAGTCAAGCAACAACCACACTCAGTAGCAACAGCTAATATTTATGTAGTGGCTTTAATGTAATGAAAACTCTCAAAGTGCTTAATAGAGGCTAGTAGAAAAGAACATAGATCACCAAACCATATAAGGAGGTATTGGGGCAGATGACCATAAGCTTGAGGTAAGTTTTAGGAAGGAAAGCAAGGTGGAGAGGTTTAGGGAGTGAAGTTCAGAGCCTAGTACCGAGGAGCTGAAGGCACAGCCACCAATTATGGAGTGATTAAAATCAGAAATGCTCAGGAGGCTGGAATTAGAGAGGTACAGATATCCAAGCATGTTGTAGGGCTGGGGCAGATTTATCTGGATAAGTGCAGCAGCAACATTCGTGAAGAAGCCTTCTGGAATAAATTTAATTGATACTACAGCCTCTCCCCCCAACACTGACATGGCCTGGTTGCAGTGTATACATCGACATGAGGCACTGACGCAACTCTTCAACAGCATATCTATTGCCTAGAACTACAAGGGCAGCAGGCACATGGGAACAGCACCACCTGCATGTTCCTCTCCAAGTCACACCCTATCCTAACTTGGAAAAAACGTCACTGTTCCTTCATTGTCACTGCATCAAAATCCTGGAACTTCCTACCTAACAACATTGCTGGGAGTTCCTGCATTGTTGGGAGTACCTGCACTGCAGTGTTTTAAGAACGTGGCTCACCATCACCTCGAGTGATTGTGGATGGACAATAAATGCCCACATGCTGTGAATGTGAAGGTGGCATGGTAGCACAGTGGTTAGCACTGCTGCTTCACAGCTCCAGGGTCCCGGGTTCGATTCCCGGCTCGGGTCACTGTCTGTGTGGAGTTTGCACATTCTCCTTGTGTCTGCGTGGGTTTCCTCCGGGTGCTCCGGTTTCCTCCCACAGTCCAAAGATGTGCGGGTTAGGTTGATTGGCCAGGTTAAAAATTGCCCCTTAGAGTCCTGGGATGTGTAGGTTAGAGGGATTAGCGGGTAAATATGTGGGGGTAGGGCCTGGGTGGGATTGTGGTCGGTGCAGACTCGATGGGCCGAATGGCCTCCTTCTGAACTGTAGGGTTTCTATGATTCTATGAATGGACAGAAAATTGCGAGTCCCAGAAATTAAAACTTTACGGCCAATATCTCTCCAAAATGCAAACCACTGGCTAGTTATTGCTATCTTTGGTAACATGGATACACATTGCTGGTGCACTGTAACCTCTCCACTCTGGAATGCTTGGAAACAAGTAATTTCTGGAGTATAGAAATTAAGCTAGAATGCTTAACCACAAGTGTGTGAACCGGAAAACACAAATATTTACATGAGACATAAAACATCAAGCAGCAATAAAAATTGTTTTACTTTTCCAAATACTGTATTTTCCATGTTTCTGTTACCAAAGTACTGTTCTAAATGATGCTGAGAGTTGCTTGGGTCTGCGCAAAGGAATTTCTGGCAATTGTGCTTTTGAATAATTGATTTCCAGGCTGGAGATGTTACTGTATTGGCAAATGACCAAGGAAAAGCTTGTGGAATCATTGAACTCTGAGCCTGTGTTCGATGGTGCTCATTGTCTCTAATTTGTGCCCAGGTCTACTTGTTCTTGTCTAGACTGTAGGAGTGTCAAACTTGGATACAATGCAGAGTAATTCCTATTTATTTGTCTCAGTCGAAGTTCGAACTCAAGTGTTTAGAACCTTTGGGTAAAAATCGGCGCTGGTGTGTATTTTTGTAACATTGTACTGTCAACCGATTATGCCTTTGGAGAATTGGCACACTACACAATTTTGCAATTATACTTTTATTTCTCCAAAATCCTTCTTGCTGGTTTCCCATTTTCTGTTCCATTAGCTTCAACTTGTCAAAAAATCAGTCACCATATTCCCATCTGACCCCACAACCAGCTTGCAATTCGTCCTCTTTGATCTATATTGATCCTCTGCCCCCTCAGTGCATTCATGTTTAAATCCTCGTACTTCAAATCCAACTCCTCCGATCCTTTGGCCGCTTCCAACCTTGCATTGTCTCTTGGTCCGTGCAGCCACAGACTGACATTCCTCAGGCTTGATTCTATTTACCGCAAACAGATTTTTACCCTTCTTGCTCCATAGCAGGGTGTTTCAGCTTGTCTTCAAGGTTTAGGTTATCTGCACACACTGCCAGTTTTGTAGGTTAATTCCTTTCTTTCCCCTTTGCAAAAGCATGTAATGAATTCTAGTCCCCTTAAAGTCCCCAGCTTTGATTGAAAACTCTCTTTGAGGCAATGGTGCATTCTGCCACTGCATATGGGTGCAATATGCTAATGTGTCCGCAACCAGACTACCCCTTCTCCCCCTATCCCCAGTTTGAAAATGTTTCAATTGTTTCCAAAGCTAGTCATTTCAGAAATTCAATTTAAACAGTCTAAACTGTACGCTGTTTGTTTTTTTTAACAGGTAGACCAATGCTTGAACTTGACTGAAGTTGCCAAGGAAACTGATGGCTTTTCAGGGAGTGACCTGAAAGAGCTCTGTAGGGACGCTGCCATGTTTTGTGTCCGGGATTATGTACATGGCTCTGATGAGGAGGAAAGGTTTGTATAAAATCAGATCTTTTTTAAGATGCAGTTTTTGGTGTAGCATTTAAATGAATTTAATTCCAGTCTGACAGCCAAACAACTTCATTCACCAGCTGCACGATGAATGATCTGTACAAGGTGATGGGAACTTGGGCTACCCGCATTTTTGTTTTGAGCTAATGTATACATCCTGTCAGACATGCCTTTAGCACTGTTAACATCAGGGCCCTGAATATAACCACAGTATGAATTGTTGGATTGTGCAAGCAAATAAAACAGGTCTTTTACACTGTGAATCAGTACTTGTTATTTTTAATTGACATAGTCTTTTAAACCTTCAGGTGGTGAATGTTCTTTGAAGTTCTTGTACTAAGCAATTTCACAAACTGGAGAATACAAGTTGAATGATTTCCAGCATAATTCTAAAACTAATATCGAAGCCAGGATTCCTGAAACAACAATTTGGTTGTAGCTCCTTTTGTTTAATAAATTGATATTAATTAATGCAATTGACATTGAGAGGTTAACTAGTGTTCATTTAATTATTCTTGAAGCTGGGTTTGAACAGCTTCTGTGTTTGTTGATTACTTGGAGACATTGAGGTTTTGCAACCCTTTATCTTTTTCTCTCTGTTTTCTCTCCGTTCTTACTATTTTGTGTTCTTTATTTTCTTGTTGATATTTCCTTTCTCTCATCTTTCTCGTTCTCTTTCACTGCTCCTCAGACTGCCACCTGAGACCGTGGTTTCTACCCATTTGTTTAGATCACAGAATGGGCAAAGTTTCAGCAGGAACATTGGATACTTGACATTAACATTCCTGTGTTGCTAAATTCCGTGATACCTCGCGCTCTGCAACCATTTGCAAAGAAAGATCATAAATTTAACATCTCTTGGTTGCGCTGACCTTCCAGCTCAGTAATAGGGCCTGATGGGCAAGGTTTTGAAGTGAGTGGTGTCTGAAAAACTATGTTGAATTCTCAGTAAGAGTTTTTTGTTTCTCTGTATAGTCTACCTTCATTTAGCATTGCCATAAGCTGCCACCAATGGTGTGCAAGATGTAAATCTGTAATTTGAAAATTAGTTTTTGAAACTTTTTGAAAGTAGAGAAATGCCATCGCTTCCCCCTCTAGAGCTGCCCTTTATGTAATGAAGCTTAATGAAGGGTAGATAGTTTTCTGATCGATAAGGGAATTAGGGGATATGGGGAGCAGGCGGGTAAGTGGAACTGATTCGCTTCAGATCAGCCATGATCTTGTTGAATGGCGGGGCAGGCTCGAAGGGCCAGATGGCCTACTCCTGCTCCTATTTCTTATGTTCTTATGTTCTTAAACCATAATCTGTTAAATACCACCCATAAAATAACCCAACCATATTTCACCTTTCCTTCTGCTAATTGAAACTCAGACACAAGATATGAACCAGGGTGGGTGCCCAATCCTCCTGTGATTGAAGTAGTTGTTTTGGATACAATTTGAGAACAATCACAATCCACTATTGAAAATTACGTTTTTTTTATTCGTTCAAGGGATGTGGGCTTCATTAGCTAAGCCAGCATTTATGGCTCATCCCAAATTTCCTATAAGAAGGTGGTGGTGAGCTGCCTCCTTGAACTGCTGCAGTCCGTGTGTTGTAGCTACACCCACAGTGCTGTTGGGGATGGTATTCCAGTGACAGTGAAAGAATGGTGATATATTTCCAAGTCAGGATGTTGAGTGGCTTGGTGGGAATCTTCCAGTGGTGATGTATCAAGTATCTGCTGCCCTTGCTCTTCTCGATGGTAATGGTCATGTTGTGCAGGAAATCTTGTTTTTTGAAATAAAGTGCCAAATAGGAACTTTGTTCCAGTGAACAGAATTTGATCTCATCCAGTTTCTTATCAAAACTTTATCCTTCATTGAATACATCTGTACTAACTGTTAATGCCATTCTTGTTTCTCTTTCAATAGTAATAAGGACAAGCTTCGACCCATCAAACAACAGGACCTCCAAAGGGCAATAGTGAAGATGCGAAAATCTAAGGGAGCTGCTACTTTGAATGGACACTTGAGTGTAGACTGAGGGTAAACCTACCTGTCTGGTTACCAAACAGGACAAGTTGAGCTGTATTTTTACTTGGCTGGATGATTGCTATTCCTCTACTAATTAGTGGAGTTACATGTGGGGAGAGATGAGGTGGGGCTGGGGTGGAGGTGGAGGGGGAGGGGGGGGGGGGACGCGGTGGTTGGTGGAGTTTTTCAAATTGTATTTCTGTGAATTTAACATCGCCCATCAACTGTGGCTCTTCGGGTCCATGTTCACAGAAAACTTTATACCAAACTATTTGTGTAATTCCTCTTGACTGGGGCTTGTGCAGATACATATACTAGGATTTTCTGTATATTCGTTCTGATAGTGAATGCATTGGTATCATTGTTTAAGATTTAATATTGTAAAAAAAAACTACTTGAATGATATAAATACTGTGTGGGGGAGGGGGGGGAGAAACTCAAGTGGCTTTTTAAGACACAATGAAAGTACTGACTGGTTGCACTGTAATCTGCATCATTTAATAATGAATCAGAGCACTTAGCTCTAAAACTGAATAAATAAAATGAAGAAACTTTTCAAAACAGTTTCTGACATTTGGTTGAGCCATAGCCATGTTTGTATTTTAATTTAATTGTATCTGGGATGGTTACGCTTTTTAAATGTATTTTTTATTTTATGGTTCAATGTAAATAAATGTTTAAAGTCTGTCACATATTGTATGTTTTATCTGTCTGTTATCGTCGTCATCAAGGTGTTCAAGTATACAGACTCGCTGTTATTTTTCACCATTTTTCAACGATATCTTTAAAAGCTTTGTGCATAGCATTTTGAGCCCTTACACATGAGTACTGTTTCAGAACTGAAAACCTTTTAAAAGAACACAAGTGAACACAACATTGTTTTATATATTTATGAAGGGAGGAATCTTTCTTCATTGCTTTTGAAGTAAGTTAGGGGTAACTAATAAAGCTTTTCGGAACAAAATGAAGGATTGAGTTCACCAGTTGTCTGATTTTGATAAGAGGGAGCACAACATCGCATTTAACAGAATAAAGGGGAATTTTGTAAAGAACCTTTTTAATGAGGTTTATTTAGAGCATAGATCGTTTTGCCACAGATGACTATTGGGGTAGATAATGTAACAACATTACTATGTAAATGAAAAGAATCTTGTGCGCATGTAGGGGAAGAGCTGCAAATGCTTTCGTAGTAGATAGCTGTAGTTATAGAGCTTGCACTAGAACAAGTATTGTAGTTTCAAATTAAAGGTCAATTTAAATCGACTGGATGATTTTCTTTGCCACAGATTTTTTTTTAAAAATTACCTAGTATTTGAGATTTGCCCCCAGTAACATTTGCTAGTTTCTTGAGCCAAACAAACCCACAAACATCAAATTATCCCGTTTCCTAAATTCCAAAGATTTCAACATTTTCAAATTTTAATCCTGATGGGAAGAGATCAAATTACGTTTGTGGTTTAAAATTAGCCTTGTTTCTATTATGATTTATTGCATTGTTAATTATTTCAATCTGGCCTATTTTAAGTCTACTAAACCTCGAGAAGGAATATAATCTTGTGTATTTGCTGGTTAATATATAGAATAGCTGTAGCTGAGATTTAATCCCAATGCAGTCATGAAATTAGTGTTCAGATGGACTTCATGTAGAGTGTGAAACACAAAATTGAAATGTCTTGTGGTTTTAATAGGATAAGTCCATATTAAATGAGGCAGAAGCCAATGGTTTCTCTGGTACATTTGTGTGAAGTGTCTTTTGTTCTGTGGTGGTTAGTCTGTGGATGGCCAATGCAGATGACTGACTGCAGGGATTTGGCTCACGCTAACTATTCAATGTTAATGCCTGTGCTAAATATATCTTTGGTGATTCATGTCTCTGTATAGCTGCTCAAAATACAGCCCATTATCATTTTTCCCCCTCTCACGGAACCCTCTGCAGGATTGTTATGTAAATTCATTTCGGTGTTGCTTTCCTAAAAAATGTACCTTGTCTTTTTTTTTAAAACGCCTGGCTTAGATGATGTGACCATGACCAAAAAGTGACATGGTTCCTTGGCCATTCTTCCTTTGGTTTCTAAGGTGTTTTCAACTGTTCACCTTTTGTTTGCCTAATTATGGCAAAGAAAAGGCTTTGCACTTCAGAGGAAAATGTATTATAATCCAGAGGTGTTCTCCCAATTTCCATTTTTGTTTTCTGCATCTCCAAAGGGGTCTCTGTTTAAAATATGTATCTACCATCATAATTAGGTTTAGAATAACTTGCCATCTGAAGCTGTTAAAACCCTGGACAATGTCTTTAGATGGTTGATTCAGTCGACAAAAATTGGATAATGTATGGCATCTTACTGGTATTTTTCTTTCTAATATTGTGCTAATCTATAAATACATTTGACCAGTAGTCTTACAGTGGTCTAGCAGTGCAGCACTTTGAGTTGTTAGGTGGCAGGAGAACATGGTTGATATCAGCAGTTTATTATAATTCTGGGTTAATTGTTAGATCTGAGCGGAACTGATCCACACAGCAGAAAATAACGACTATTAGCAACTCGATCTGCTCGTTGAAACTGTTAATGAGTGGAAAAGGGGAAAGTAACCTAGAAAGTATTATAAATTGCATTTTACAAACTAATCCCGCAATCTAAAAAAGATCCTTGGCATTGCTATACAGAAAACATAATCATTCTTGTGAATGTCCACAGGTAGAAAATTATTAAACAGAAACTTCTGTTTGAAACATCATAAGAGCTGAACACTTGGGGGAAGAATTGGTTAGATTGCCAAAAATTTTACAATCCAAAATAGTCCTGCACATTCCTTTGGGATTCCCCAATATTTTTCTCATGCATTTTGATTTTGTGACCACATTGTGTACTTGTAGCTACAATAGAAATGTGCTTCCAAAGGTGTTCTACCTGCTATCAGATAATCTGTGGCCTGCTCACAGTAGAAGAGTACACAAGTATGTTATGTAACCTTATTTATTCTATAGTAGAGCTAATCTGCCATTGTTCTTGGAGAATTAAACAACATTTGCCTTTTGCAGTTGTCTTGTTCTTTCCTACTTTAACTCTGTCTTTGCCTTTCACTTTTCTCATTGTCTATTTGTCTATTATTCTTTCTTTGTAACTAAAGAACAGCATAGGAACAGGCCCTTCGGCCCACCAAACTTGCGCCAACACATGGCACCTTTCTAAACTAAAGACCTTTTGTCTCAGTGTGGTCCATATCCCTCTATTCTCTGCCTATTCCATATTTGTCAAGATGCCTCTTAAACATTGCTATTGTATCTGCCTCTTCCGCCTTCACTGGCAGTGCATTCCAGGCACTTATCACCCTCTGTGTTTTTTTAAAAAAAACTTGCCCCTCACATCTCCATTTAAATTTTCCCCCTTTTACCTTAAACCTATGTTCCCTAGTAATTGACATTTCTACCTTGGGGGGAAAAAGACAACTATCCATTCTATTCATTCCTCAATTTTGTAAGCTTCCATCAGGTCGCCCCTCAGCCTCTGATGTTCAAGTGAAAACCAACCAAGTATGTCCAATCTCTCATAGCTAGTACTCTCCAAACCAGGCAACATCCTGGTAAATCTTTTCTGTACCCTCTCCAAAGCCTCCACACCTGTCTGGTAGTGTGGTGAGCAGAACAGTATGCAATATTCCATATGTGGCCTAACTAATGTTCTATACAGCTGTAAACTGACTTGCCAATTTTTATACTCTATGCCCTGACTGATGAAGGCAAGCATGCCATATTGCCTTCTTGACCACCTTATCCACTTGTGTTGCCACTTTCAGGGAGCAATGGATGTATATGCCTAGATCCCTCTGTATGTTAATGCTTCTAAGGGTTCTGCCACTTACTGTATATTTGCCTCCTGCTTTCTAAAATGCATCGCCTCGCATTTGTCCAGATTAAATTCCATCTGCCATTTCTCCACCCAAATCTCCAGCCTATCTATATCCTGCTGTATCCTCTGATAATCCTCACCTATCCGCACCTCTCCCAATCTTCGTGTCATCTGCAAGCGTGCTAATCAGGCCATCTACATTCTGAATCATTTTTTAATACAAACAACAGGGGTCCCAGCACCGATCCCTGCGGAGCACCACTGGTCACAGATCTCCAGTCAGAAAAACACCCACCACTACAGTCTGGCTTTTCTGACCAAACCAGTTCTGTATCCATCTTACCAACTCCCCGCAGATCCCATGTGCCTTCACCTGTATTAGCCTGCCATGAGGGACCTTGTCAAAGGTTTTGCTGAAGTCCATGTAGACAACATCCATTGCCCTGCCCTCATCAATCACCTTTGTCACTTCCTCAAAAAACTCAGTCAAGTTTGTGAGAGACAACCTCCCACGCACAAAGCTATGCTGCCTATTGCTAATAGGCAGAGTAAATCCTGACCCTAAGAATCTTCTCCAATAATTTCCCTACCACTGATGTAAGGCTGTGATTTCCCAGATTATCCCCTTGCCCTTCTTAAACAAAGGATCAACATTGGCTATTCTCCAGTCCTGAGACTGCTCCATTGACTAAAGAGTATATGGAGATTTCGTACAAAACTCCAGCAGTCTCCTCCCTCATCTCCCTCTCTTAGCTCAGGATGTAGGTACCATGAGGGTCTGGGTACTTACCTACTTTGACGCTTTTTAAAACACCCAACAACTTTTTTATATTGACATGCCCTAGAATATCAACATACCCCTCTCATTCAGCAAATAGTCACTCCATTGAGATGTAGGCTGACAATATCTCCCAGTATTGTGCTGACTGCTGTTTGATTACCTGAAGTTTTGGGTGTTGTTTATTTGCTTTGGACAGTTCAGAGGACTTCTGAGAATGTATTTCCGAAAAATCCTCCATCTAAGGATTTTGTTTACAGATAGGTCATCAGTATAAACCAACTGACATTCATAGAAACATCATAGAAACCCTACAGTGCAGAAGGAGGCCATTCGGCCCATCGAGTCTGCACCGACCACAATCCCACCGAGGTCCTACCCCCACATATTTTACCCGCTAATCCCTCTAACCTACGCATCTCAGGACTCTAAGGGGCAATTTTTAACCTGGCCAATCAACCTAACCCGCACATCTTTGGACTGTGGGAGGAAACCGGAGCACCCGGAGGAAACCCATGCAGACACGAGGAGAATGTGCAAACTCCACACAGACAGTGACCCAAGCCGGGAATCGAACCCGGGACCCTGGAGCTGTGAAGCAGCAGTGCTAACCACTGTGCCACCGTGCCGCCCTTTATTGTCTCCTGTGGTATGATAAGTCTCTGACTTGCTCATTGTAACTTCTGGAACATGTCACAATTGTGCGTATTCCAACTATAGGCAGAGAATTTAGTCTGCCCTCTACCACTTGTATTGCTTGGAGTGTTTCATTCCTGTCTTAGTAATGCTGCTAATATTGCTTAGTGCCAATCACTCCCAAATGTCGTCTTCCGTCAAAAATCAAGCTTGTGGTAGTGTTCCAGCAATGGAGAATCATGTTTTCCACCTATGGGTCAAGTGTCTCTGTGGAAGGTTTGTAAATGCACTTGATGTGTTGAACCAATCTAATGGAACCAAGAACTGTGACCGCACTCCTTATGTTCTGGAGTTGTTTGACAGGTCTTAATATCATTTTTGACTTTAGGGATATTGAGGTGGTGTGTCATGCATTTGTGTCCCCATGTCTTGGCTAACACTGCAAATTCTGAGCATACAAATTGTGGACTGTTATCTGTCACAAGGAAATCTTGTAAACATTTCCTTGCGTTTCCCAGAACATTGTGTGGGAAGTGAGGTGGGTTACTTTGATAAAAATGATTGAGAATGACACGCAATGAGCAAGGTACAGCCATGTAACTCACAAAGGTCAGCCTTGACCCAGGCCTAGCTATAATCGCATACTGAAATAGTGCTTCCTTTTGAGAACTGAGTAGCTGACCCGCTATCACACTTTGCAATGTATTTTTTCAGTGTCATTGACATTCTAAGCTAATAGAGGCTGTTGGTGGATTCAACAGCTACAACCTTTTATGCCAGTGTATGTTGAATGCGCTACTCATATCAATTTTTGATAATGTGAGTTGCTGCTCCTTGCGTATCAATTTTCTTAGAGTTAGTTCATCTTGAAAGTCAAATTCAGGATGGAGGCATGCAAGTGCCTTTGACTTGATCCTAGGTCAGCCTTGTTAAACACCCACTTCATTGCTACCCCTTCCACAAGCATTCACTCCCTTCACCACTGATGATCAGTGGCAGCAGTGTGTACCATCTACAAGACGCACTGCAACAACTCACCAAGGCTCGTTAGGCAGCAATTTCCAAAGCCACAATCACTACCATCTAGAAGGACAAGGGCAGGAGGTACCTCGGAACACCACCTGCGATGTTCCCCTCCAAGCCACTCATCATTCTGACTTGGAAATATATCGATGTTCCTTTGCTATTGCTGGAACTCCCTCCCTGACATATGTGTGTACCTACACCACATGGACTGCAGCAGGTCAAGAAGGCAGCTCACCACCTTCTCGAGGGCAACTAGGCATGGGCAATAAATGCTGGCCAGCCAGCGACACCCAGATCCTGTAAATGAATGCAAAAAAATGATAACCCACACTTCCTTCTGAATTGGCCAATAATTAAATTGTTGCCAGCATTTGTCTTCAACCAGAGGCAAATCATGGTAACCAATTTCTTGTAGCTCATAGGTGTCAACTTCTGTTGGTTATGCTTTGCTCAAGGACCATCTGCTCCCCTTAGAAGATACTTTCAGACAATTTAATGGCAGTAAAAGCAAAATACTGTCAATGCTGGAAATCTGAAACAAAAACAGATAATGCTGGAAAAACTCTGCAGGTCTGGCTGCATCTGTAGAGAGAGATACAGAGTTAATGTTTCAAGTTCGTAATGCCTTTTATAAATATGACTGGCGTATTTCTTTGAAGACTCTGAAATGGTTTTGCACCTTCCCAAAGGCATGGCATAGCTTTTTTAATAGATCTCATGTTTTTTACCCACTTGCAGTGCTCCTAGGTCTTTGCAGATTCTTTGGCATTGTCCCGCACTTGCCTCTCTTGTATCTTCGATTCCCTGGCTTCAGGTACCACACTCACTTTGACTCCCCAATTCCTGGATGAACCATACGTTCAGTCACATGACCAATCTCATTCAGCTTGAACAACAGGTTGAAGTTATCTTTCGCGCTCCCTTGAATCCGTAATTCCAAACATAAATTGATCTTTGGCCATTTCTTCTGGAGTATCTATTATGAAGTTATATAACACTACCACTGTTGCCATCACATTTCAATACCTCTTCAAATAGTAGGCATAGTTATGAATTGTGCAAATACCAATGATTTATATGAAGTAAGTGAACTTACAGTAGCATCAGGAGATGCAGAAGTCTTCTGCTTTACTGCACCTTCTGCAGAGAAGTGAGAGAGAATCACATGATGAATCATACCACAGTGAGTCAGACACCACACATGTATAAGAAATATGCGCTCCCTCTCACAGTTGGTATTGTGACTAAATGTTAATTTCACCGATTCTGTCATCTGTCGTCCTAAATGCTCCTCGAGAAGAAAAATACAGAAAGAGTTTGTTGCATGGATCCCATTGTTCCCAAACAGCCAGCTGATTCAGAGTCATTCTAGATCTCTGATGTCCAACCAATATGGTCTTGTGTGAAAGATTCAGGTGGATCACAGACAAGAGCAACTGTTTGTGAGGTAAAGGGTCCAGTCAAGCTTCTGTGATTTGAACAACACCAAACATTTCCTGTTTGAAGGGGAAATTAGCATCTCCATAGACTAACCTCAGCTTCAATTCAGTGGAAGGTATCTAGCAGTTCGCAACACTCTTCATTCATTTTTTTTGGTGGAACATAATTTGTGCTTGTCCCCAGTTGAACTCTAATCACTGAAGCATATGTGAAGATTTATGGATATGTTGGTCCATATTTTTCTATTAAAACTATGCTGTTATTTATATGCAAATGGCACAGCAACTTTAGGCACGGGACAAATACATGTCTGATCTCACAAACTCAGATTTTCCTGTGCAAGTTGTGCCAATTCTTAAACATGGCCTTTTGCTGTCAGCTCACCATTGAAATGTGTTGAGTGGTGTGAAGTTGCTATCTCTGCACTATAAATATCAACTAAACTTGCCCCTGAATGTTAAGTCTTTGCATTTCAGTCTAAGTACACTTTTAACAATATGATCATAGAATCCTACAGTGCAGAAGGAGGCCATTCAGCCCGTCAAGTTTGCACCGACCGCAATCCCACCCAGGGGAGGCAATGGCCAAGTGGCATTATTGCTAGACTATTAATCCAGAAACTCAGCTCATGTTCTGGGGACCCAGGTTCAAATCCCGCCACGGCAGATGGTGGAATTTGAATTCAATAAAAAAAAATCTGGAATTAAGAATCTACTGATGACTGTGAAACCATTGTCGATTGTCAGAAAAACCCATCTGGTCCACTAGTAACATTGAGGGAAGGAAATCTGTCATTATCTGATCTGGCCTACAGGGGCGGCACGGTAGCACAGTGGTTAGCACTGCTGCTTCACAGCTCCAGGGACCTGGGTTCGATTCCCCGCTTGGGTCACTGTCTGTGTGGAGTCTGCACATTCTCCTCGTGTCTGCGTGGATTTCCTCCGGGTGCTCCGGTTTCCTCCCACAGTCCAAAGATGTGCGGGTTAGGTTGATTGGCCATGCTAAAATTGCCCCTTAGTGTCCTGGGATGCGTCAGTTAGAGGAATTAGCGGGTAAAATATGTAGGGATATGGGGGTAGGGCCTGGGTGGGATTTGTGGTCGGTGCAGACTCGATGGGCCGAATGGCCTCTTTCTGTACTGTAGGGTTTCTATGATTCTATGATTCTACATGTGACTCCAGACCCACAGCAATGTGGTGGACTCTCAACTGCCCTCCAAGGGCAACGAGGGGTGGGCAATAAATGCTGGCCAGCCAGCAACACCCATATCCCACGAATGAATAAGAAAGAATAAAAGATACCCTGTTGCAGCAGATTGTGGCCCATTTCAAACTAGTGTGAGTTCCAAATGATCAGAGGACAGGGGCTAACTAATTGGATAGCTATTTCAAAGCGTTGACACTGGCACAATGAGCCAAATGACCTCCTTCCGTGCTACATGATTCTAAAAAGAGGCATTAATGTCTTACTTTTAGATAACGCAGCAATGAGGGAAATTCATGATAATGTTTGTTTTCAGTTTGCCAGGTTTTTTTATTCTTCCACGGGAGCTGGGCGTCGCTGGCAAGGCCAGCATTGTTTCCATCCCTAATTGCCCTCTGGAAACTATGTGAGCGGGAAAATGCAGCTGAGAGGGTTTATTTTAACTTTGTTAAATTGGCATTGGGGCTACATATTTTTCAGGTTGTAACAAATTCAATATTTATTAATATTTACTGCACGATGTAGACAACATGTCATGTTCCTTATACAAACCAGTTGACTAAATATAGACCCATAAACACACAAAGAAAATGGAAAACATAACACATCAACATGAAAGGTAAATTGCAAAGCTACAACTTTAAACAGTGTGTGTAGCAGAACTGGGTAAACTTCGAATTGGAATGAAGCAGGAGTGTTGCAGACCGGCAGTGTTCCTGCTGAACCATATCGATGTTGCAATGTTGGATTCATGCCATGGTTCAATCAGAATTGAGGGTAAAAATTGTTCCTGACTACCATCTAAGGCATCATTTTTGGCACCTTAGAGTACACAACCGCGGGTGGCAAAACACAGAATTTAAATGTTGATGCAACAACAAATGGTAATGTAGGAACAGGATTAGGACTGTTCTACCATTGAATGAGATCATGACTGATCTGGATCTTAACTTCATCCACTCGACTTGGCTCCACATCCCTTTATACCATGACTACCAAAAATCTATCAATCTCAGCTTTGAATTTATTAATTGAGCCAGCACTTACTGCTTTTTGTGGGGGAAAGTTCCACGCTTTTACCAGTCTTTGCATGAAAGAGGTGTTTGCTAGTGTTTTTACTGATGACATAAAGCTTGGTGGGAAGGTGAGTTGTGAGGGAGGATGCAAAGATGCTTCAAGGAGATTAAGGCAGACTAAGTGAGTGGGAAAGAACACAGGCAGATGGAATTTAACGTGGAAAATGGGAAGTTATCCCCTTTGGTAGGGAAAACAGAAATACGGAGTATTGGATGTCCAAAGGGACCTGGGTGTACTTGTTTATAAGTCACTGAAAGCAACATGCCGGTGCAACAAGCAGAGAGAAAGGCAAATGGTATGTTGGTCTTTATTACAAGAGAATTTGAGTACAAGAGTAAAGGAGATTTGCTGCAATCGTATAGAACCTTGGTGAGACCACACCAGGTGTATTGTGTGCAGATTTGGCCTCCTTATCTAAGGAAGGATATACTTGCCATAGAGGGAGTGCAACAAAAGTTCACCAAACTGATCCTTGGGATAGCAAGATTGCCCTAAGAGGAAAGCTTAAGGAGATTGGGCCTATATTCTTCAGAGTTTAGAAGAAAGAGAGGTGACCTCATTGAAGCATACAAAATCCTTACAAGATAACATCTGCCCCAGAGGGGCTCAGTCATGGACATGACAGCAATTGATAGATTTCTAGGTATTAAAGATATCAAGGGACATGGAGGAGGTGCAGGAAACTGGGAAAGAAGATCAGTCATGATGTAGTTGAATGGCAGAGCAGGCTTGAGAGGTCGCTTACTTCTGCTCCTATTAGTTGTGTTCCTAACTTCTCTCTTAAATAACCTGATTCTGATCTGTGTGTCCCCTACCTTAGCCACAACCGGTACGGGAATTGAACCTATGCTGTTGGCATCACTCTGCATCACGAAGCAGCCGCTCAGCCAACTGCGCTAACCATCCACCCTGCCCCCCTCAAGCCCCCCCCCCCCCCCCCCCCCCCCCCACCCCCCCACCCTCCGCACCCCCAACCTGAAGAAACATTCTGGTGAATCTGCAATGCACTCCTTCCTTTCTGGGTTGTGGTGCCCAGACTTTTACACAGTATTTCCTGTAATCTAACCAGAGCTTTGTATAATAGCATCAAACTTCCTCTCATTTATATCCTCGTCCTTTGGTTATAAAGGTTAATATTTCATTCGCCTTTTGATTGCTTTTTTGTACCAGATTACTACAGTTTAGTGATCTGTGTGGCAGGACCCCCTGATGCTGCTAAATGCTTTGGTATCAGTAAAGGTAAATGAATTAGAGGCCATTCTTAAACATTGGCCATTTTGTTCTGAAATATGTAGGGAGGAGTCTATACCTGTGGTTGCTGGCATGAAGAGGTGCTTTTACAAAGGGAAGCATCGTGGAGATTGACATTGGAGGGCAGTGAGCATATGTGAATATTAGCAAAGCAATGAGCGGAGATGACTTGGTGAATTTTTGGAAAGGCACCAAGAAAGGTGTTGGAGCTGGACAGAAGTAAGTAGTATGTGGAAATGAGGTGTTTCCCCACCAGGAAGCTTACACAATGTATGAGTCGCCCAGAGCCATCGCCTCAACACTCCCTCCTGGTTTAATGAAAGAACAAGTTAAGTTGAGAGAGTGTATGTTTTTTTTTTGCAAAGTATTTTCTGCTTATACAGAAAGGGGAAAATGGCCAGAACAGAATTTTCTTTGACGGTTTTCTAAAGAAGTCAATTTTACTGTCAATGTGAAAACGCTCGAGTTGTTTTTCCCTCCTCCCCCCCCCACTGGATCACTCTGATGAGATCAGTGACAGATGACACCCCCTCAAATGTCCCAGGAGATTATACAGGAGTTAATTGAAGCTGTGTCTATGGGTTACCTCGAGGCTGGGCTCAGAAACTGCTATACTCTGTACCCCCAGCTTATGGCACTCCTGAGGGATAGCAACAGAATGTTCCAACACCACTTATTTACTATGGAATTTCACCAGGAAACACAGGAAAGCCGGTTGCTAACTGAAACACGCAGATAACAAATGAGATGGAAAAATGAAAGCAATTAAAACTCTGAGGATTGATAGTGATCAGTTACAGAGCAATGGGTTGGGAGGCAGGGTTGAGAATTAATGATTTTTAGATCATGAGCTGGCTCCAACGTGTCCACCTTTTGGTTTAATGGAAGTTCATTCAGATGTCAGTAAGAAACCCATCCACCAATATCAAAAATGTGATAATTGGATGAGGGCGGATGCACTAATGTCCTTAGAAGTTAATGAGCTTTATTTAAATTGTTTATAACTTGGCTCCAACTTTAACTCGAGCTGCACAGGTTTCTCAGGGCAAAGGAAACTAACCAGGGAAATGCAAGTGGAATTCTATAGCAGTTCAGACAGATATTTAAACTTTTTTGTTCCATCTGACTAAAACGTCATTACTGCAACTCCTCTGGGCAAATGTTTGGCAGGGAGTTCTTGTTTGGATACAGCTTTCTCTAAACTTTGACAAGAGTAGGTTGGAAGGTGTGTTGGGTGACACATCAGTGAAGGACTGTTACCATCTACTGTAGCAACGGCGACTGCAAGGTGATCAGCGCCTGTACAGAGGGAAATGCACCAGAGGAAACTGCATAGCAAAGAGCTATGTAAGTGGGGGAGATATGTGGTGGGGCGGTACACAGGAAAGACTGACACAGGAGGAAACGGCATAGGTGAGAAGTACACAGTTGGGAGTTATACACCGTGGAAGGTATGATGTGGAGATGCCGGCGTTGGATTGGGGTGGGCACAGTAAGAAGTCTCACAACACCAGGTTAAAGTGTGAGTCTTGTGTTCCAACCATTCTCATGCAATTGTATCTCTGTCTTTATATACTGTACTTGTGAAACCTACCGCTCCACTCACCTGATGAAGGAGCAGCGCTCCGAAAGCTCGTGATTCCAAATAAACCTGTTGGACTTTAACCTGGTATTGCGAGACTTCTTACTGTGGAAGGTAGCAAGATAACAGATACGATGGCGTTGGAGAAAGTTACCTTTCCTGACTTAGTTCAGTCATTAATCTGCTTCCTACATTGCATTGGGTGACTCAAATCCAATGTTCCTGCTTCTCATCTCCACAAGGGGGAAGTTTTTCACACAGAGGATGGTGAGCGAATGGAATCGGCTGCCGTCAGTGGCGGTGGAGGCAAACTCAATAGGGTCTTTTAAGAGACTCCTGGATGAGTACATGGGACTTAATAGGATGGAGGGTTATAGGTAGGCCTAAAAGGTAGGGATATGTTCGGCACAACTTGTGGGGCCAAAGGGCCTGTTTTGTGCTGTAGTTTTCTATGTTTCTATGTTTCTAACAACCTCCCACCAATCTTCTTGATCTGAGCAATAGATTCCTTCCTACCATTACTGCACCCAGCAGTAATTTCAAAGCTTCATTGAATCTGTGCACTACCCCTGTTCAAAGTTCTGAGCACCTCCAATTTCCATATAACTGTCCCTTTAAATACAACTGAGACTGTATCTTTCACTTGTGCATCATGCTGCATAATCTGGAGTTGCAAAATCTGTAAATTGGCTCAATTGAGCTGAGATCACAGAGTCAGTCATTTAAAGTTTATTTATTAGTGTCACAAGTAGGCTTACATTCACACTGCAATGAAGTTACTGTGAAAATCCCCTAGTCACCACACTCCGGCGCCGATTCGGGTACACTGAGGGAGAATTTAGCATGGCCAATGCACCTAACCAGCACGTCTTTCAGATAGTGGGAGGAAACCGGAGGAGGAGGAAACCCACGCATACATGGGGAGAAGGTGCAAACTCCACACAGACAGTGACTCAGGTCAGGAATTGAATGCAGGTCCCTGGAGCTGTGAGGCAGCAGTGCTAACCACTATCACCATTCCGCCTACGGCACAGAAAGGGCTATTCAGCCCATTGAGACCATGCCAGCTCCCCGCAAGCGATCCAATCAGCACCACTCCCTCGCTCATTTCCCACAGTTCTACAAGTTTATTTCCTCTATGTGTAGATCCAATTTCCTTTTGAAATCATTGATTGTTTCCACATCCACCACCCTCTAGGCAGCAAGTTCCAGGCCATTACCACTCGTTGGGTAAAAACTTCCTCCTCACATTGCCCCTGAATCTTTTACCCTTAAATCTATGATTCTAGGCTTTATACAGTCAGCTACCATAAATCATGGCTTAATAGTCAACCTGGAATAAGATAACCCCATTCTTCCAACCTCAAAAATCACGTTTGTGCACATACTCAGCGTTTAAGTCAACCCTGCTTTTCAGCTATGACATGCTGTATGCACATCTCAATTTTTCACCCCAGAAATGCATGCTTTACTTATCGGTACCTTCTATCTGGGATCAAGCAGGGAATAGGGGCTGTGCTGCAAAGATGTGCTGGAATTTAAGGCATGTTCACTCTGTGAGATGTCAATTTTCTTTGCTCCAAGGGAAACCCCAGCCTTTCCAACCTTGCCCTGTATCTAAACCCCCTCCCCAATACCTGCAACCATTCTGATAAAGCTCCTCTTGACCTTCACACCTTTCGTAAAGTGTGATGACCACGACTGGATGCAGTACTCTTGTTGGGGCCTAACCAGAGTTTTATAATGGTTCAGCCAGGCTTCCCTGCTTTTGTACTCAATGCCTCTATTAACGGAGCTCGAGATTCTATATGCTTTCCTAAGCACTCTCTCAATAAGTCGTGCCACTTTCAAAGATGGATGTACATGCACCCCCATGTCCCTGTTACTGCAAAGTCTTCAGAACTGTGCTATTAGGTCTATATTACACCTCCCTAATCCCTTCTGCCAATATGCATCATCTCACCCTTCTGTATTCATAGAATCATAGAACCCTACAGTGCAGAAGGAGGCCATTCGGCCCATTGAGTCTGCACCGACCACAATCCCACCCAGGCCCTATCCCCATAACCCCATGCATTTACCCTAGCTAGTCCCCCTGACACTAAGGGGCAATTTAGCCATGGCCAATCCACCTAACCCGCACATCTTTGGACCCCATTTGCCATTTGTCTGCCCATTCTATTCGTCTATGTCCTGGTGCAGCCAATTTGATTGTAAACTCTTGACTTTGGGGTTTCTCCCAGGCAATTCCACATGTCCAGGCTTGGAAGCCATGTTCATATCAATATCAGGGCCAGAGACATTGTATTCAACAGTCTTTGTAGTGCATCAGTCCTGATGAATGATCATCCACCTGAAACATTAATTCTGATTTTCCCGCCACATGAATCGCCAGAAGTGCTGTGTATTTCCAACGTTTTGTCTGTTTACTTCATATGTTCAGCACCTAACATCTGCAGAATGGATCAATACAGTATTCCTGGAACTCCATGCCTTACTTTCATTACCTGTGGCAGTCTGGCATAGCAATAACATTCTTGCCTTTAAATAAGAAATTTGTGGGTTCAAGTTTCACCAGAGTATGTGACCTGGGCTGGCACATTAATATACTGTAGTACCCAGAGATATGTCAATCCTCATTTAAAAGGTGGAAAGTTGGACGAAATGTATAGTAATGTTCCTTTAATTGCGTACCACGGCTTTGTGACGACCACCACTGTTTCTAAGGCTCCCAGCTCGCACTGTCCTATCCAGCTGGATTTGGCTTGTTTATGACAAATGCTAAGAAATGTTGTGGTACGAAAATAGGATACAAACACAGATGGTAGAATAATCTATAACCATTAAAGCAGACCAGTGAAAAAGGGTCAGGGTGAGGACATGATCGGGGAGGTTGTGGAGCCTTGAGTAAATCTCATTAATGTAATGGTGATCATGAAACTACCAAATTGTCATAAATACCCATCAACGTTCTTCAGGGAAGGAGACTTGGTTGACCTGACCTGATCTGAGCTTTGTGATGCAGCAAGGGGTCAGGTGATGATATAGGCCAGGAGACCAAGTCAAATCAATAAACAATTTATTGATTAACACACATGAAGACATGTCATAGAAACATAGAATCCCTACAGTGCAGAAAGAGGCCATCTGGCCCATCGAGTCTGCACCGACCACAATCCCACCCAGGCCCTACCCCCATATCCCCCCGCTAATCCCTCTAACCTACGCATCTCAGGACACTAAGGAGCAATTTTAGCATGGCCAATCAACCTAACCCGCACATCTTTGGACTGTGGGAGGAAACCGGAGCTCCCGGAGGAAACCCACGCAGACATGAGGAGAATGTGCAAATTCCACACAGTCACCCAAGCCGGGAATCAAATCCAGGTCGCTGGAGCTGTGAAGCAGCAGTGCTAACCACTGTGCTACCGTGCCACCCAGTGTGGTCAGGTTCATGATCCTATCAACAAAAAAAGGGTTCAAGTTACCAAAGCAGGGACTCATACAATCCATACTCAGGTTCCAAAGCGAGTTCATTGTCAGTCCTGGTTATAATCCACAAAACACACTGCAAATCACAAGCAGCAAGCAATCCACATACGAATCCAACACTTTCTCGTTTTCACCCTAAGTCTTTCCCCCTTTGCTATTGCTCAGTGACCTAGTTACAGGGTGGGATTTTACACCTTGCTCGTCCCGAAACCGTAAAATCCCGCCCAAGGTCAACGGACCTTCCCCTGATCCGCCCCTTGCCCGCTCCAATTCCCGTGGTGGGCGGCACGGTAAAATTTCGGCCATATCGTCTACCGAAGGGTTTACAGCTAACCTCGTCTCCAAGATTGACTTGGAAGCACTTCCAGGTTGAAGGTTGCCAGTTCCTTATGGGACTTCTGGTGGCCATCTTGTGCGAGACCTGACTGCTTGTGACATCTTATAAATGAATCCAGATCTATAGCAATGTGGTTGACTCTGAACTGGCATCAGGAATGATCTCGCCACTCCATTGTATTCAAGAAAGAAGCTCATCCCAGCCTCTCAGGGACCATTCGGGATGGATGAAAAATGTTGGTCTTGTCAATGACACCCACATCCTGTGAAGGAAAAAAAATACATCAGAGTGACATCAGAACTGGAGGACAAACATCTCCTTACTTGGAATTAAATGTCATCATTCCCAAGATGCACCCCCTCCCCATGTATTTTTCCAAACCTGACAGGTCCATTCAACAATGCCTTCAGGTTCTCGAGAATGAATCGATACTTAACTTTTTTTATGGCCCTCCTTCCAATGTCCAATGTTTTGTAAGAGGGAGGTCGTGCCTTACAAATTTGGTGGAGTTTTTTGAAGCAGTGACAAAAATGGTTGACGAAGGAAGGGCCGTGGATGTCGTCTATATGGATTTCAGTAAGGCATTTGACAAAGTCCCTCATGGCAGATTGGTTAAGAAGGTTAAGGCTCATGGGATACAAGGAGAGGTGGCTAGATGGGTAGAGAACTGGCTTGGCCACAGGAGACAGAGGGTAACAGTCGAAGGGTCTTTTTCCGGCTGGAGGTCTGTGACCAGTGGTGTTCCGCAGGACTCTGTACTGGGACCTCTGCTATTTGTGATATATATAAATGATTTGGAAGAAGATTTAACTGGTGTTATCAGCAAGTTTGCGGATGACACGAAGATGGCTGGACTTGCGGATAGCGATGAACATTGTCGGACAATACAGCAGGATATAGATAGGCTGGAAAATTGGGCGGAGAAATGGCAGATGGAACTTAATCCAGATAAATGCGAAGTGATGCATTTTGGAAGAACTAATGTAGGGGGGAGTTATACAATAAATGGCAGAGCCATCAAGAGTATAGAAACACAGAGGGACCTAGGTGTGCAAGTCCACAAATCCTTGAAGGTGGCAGCACAGGTGGAGAAGGTGGTGAAGAAGGCATATGGTATGCTTGCCTTTATAGGACGGGATATAGAGTATAAAAGCTGGAGTCTGATGTTGCAGCTGTATAGAACACTGGTTAGGCCACATTTGGAGTACTGCGTCCAGTTCTGGTCGCCGCACTACCAGAAGGACGTGGAGGCTTTAGAGAGAGTGCAGAGAAGGTTTACCAGGATGTTGCCTGGTATGGAGGGTCTTAGCTATGAGGAGAGATTGGGTAAACTGGGCTTGTTCTCCCTGGAAAGACGGAGAATGAGGGGGACCTAATAGAGGTGTACAAAATTATGAAGGGTATAGATAGGGTGAACAGTGGGAAGCTTTTTCCCAGGTCGGAGGTGACGATCACGAGGGGTCACGGGCTCAAGGTGAGAGGGGCGAGGTATAGCTCAGATATCAGAGGGACATTTTTTACACAGAGAGTGGTGGGGGCCTGGAATGCGCTGCCAAGTAGGGTGGTGGAGGCAGACACGCTGGCATCGTTTAAGACTTACCTGGGTAGTCGCATGAGCAGCCTGGGAATGGAGGGATACAAACGAATGGTCTAGTTGGACCAATGAGTGGCACAGGCTTGGAGGGCCGAAGGGCCTGTTTCCTGCGCTGTACTGTTCTTTGTCCATTCGGCATCCTTTTGGCAGCTGGAGGATGTTTGCATTCCAAACCCAATCCCTAAAACCAACTTTGTGGAAATATGCACTCCCAATGTTTATTTTGACTCTCTTGTAACATGGAATGAAGCTGATTGTTAATTTGGAACTTGGCTTCAGGATTTCTAATAAGTGATCACCATTCACACTCAGGGCGGCGCGGTAGCACAGTGGTTAGCACTGCTGCTTCACAGCTCCAGGGACCTGGGTCGGCTTGGGTCACTGTCTGTGTGGAGTTTGCACATTCTCCTCGTGTCTGCATGGGTTTCCTACGGGTGCTCCGGGTTCCTCCCACAGTCCAAAGATGTGCGGGTTAGGTTGATTGGCCATGCTAAAATTGCCCTTATTGTCCTGAGATGTGTAGGTTAGAGGGATTAGTGGATAAATATGTAGGGATATGGGGGTAGGGCCTGGGTGGGATTGTGGTCGGTGCAGACGCGATGGGCCGAATGGCCTCTTTCTGTACTGTAGGGTTTCTATGATTCTATGAGATGTCCTTTGGTATTGGTTTCTGTAGATGACCCATTACTGTTAAAGTTACTGTAGAGGCAGCAGGCTGCTGCTTTAATCATCCACCGATAGCCAAATTGACAGACCAATGGCAGGAAGAATCCCAGAAACAAATTGCTACTGTTTTCTCACTGGAATATTTGATTGCCCTCTTCCTCACGCTCATCCACAAAATGGGTAAGTAAGCACCTGCAACCAAAATGGAATTGGCAGGAACTTCCACCGAATGCTAATTACAGAGCGCAGGTTTAACTATTCTGGTTCACAAAGACAGTTCTTGTACAGTGCATACACTGCGCTGAGATTCAGCAAAAAGTCTCACAAGGAATCACGACCTGGGGGTCCTTGTGCACGAATCGCAAAAACTCAGTCTGCAGGTGCAGCAGGTGATCAAGAAGGCGAATGGAATGTTGGCCTTTATCGCGAGGGGGATAGAATATAAAAGCAGGGAGGTCTTGCTGCAACTGTACAAGGCACTGGTGAGGCCGCAACTGGAGTACTGTGTGCAGTTTTGGTCCCCTTATTTGCGAAAGGATATATTGGCCTTGGAGGGAGTGCAGAGAAGGTTCACCAGGTTGATACCGGAGATGAGGGGTGTGGCTTATGAGGAGAGATTAAACAGATTGGGTCTGTACTCGTTGGAGTTTAGAAGGCTGAGGGGTGATCTTATAGAGACATATAAGATAATGAAGGGGCTGGATAGGGTAGAGGTGGAGAGATTCTTTCCACTTAGAAGGGAAACCAGAACTAGAGGGCACGGCCTCAAAATAAGGGGGGGCCGGTTCAGAACAGAGTTGAGGGGGAACTTCTTCTCTCAGAGGGCAGTGAATCTCTGGAATTCTCTGCCCATTGAAGTGGTGGAGGTTTCCTCGTTGAATATGTTTAAATCACGGGTAGATAGTTTTCTGATCGATAAGGGAATTAGGGGATATGGGGAGCAGGCGGGTAAGTGGAACTGATTCGCTTCAGATCAGCCATGATCTTGTTGAATGGCGGGGCAGGCTCGAAGGACCAGATGGCCTACTCCTGCTCCTATTTCTTATGTTCTTTCGGAGTGCTGAGCAGTGCCCCAAAAAGCTCGTGATTCCAAATAAACCTGTTGGACTTTAACCAGGTGTTGTGAGGCTTCTTCCTGTTGCCCACCCCAGTCCAACGCCGGCATCTCCACATCCCGGCTGTTATTCAGCAGCACTGCCAATGACTAAACTTCAATGATGATTGAGTGAGGTGACAGCACGATTCAGCAAGGAACAGTCACAAGGGGAAATATCTCAGAAATTGGTCTTCGAAAGTTTCTGGAAGTACAAAAATGTTCGGAAGGAGTGTACCAGACCTAGAGACCAAGTCGAGTGTCTTTTTTTTAACAACCCTGGTCCAGCAATCGAGTTATTTTGCCTGCCTATCCCTGATTTCCGTCATCCTCCATCATGCCCTCAGCTGTCTATGTTCTTAACTCTGGAATTCCCTTCCTAAATCTCTCTGACCTTCTCGCCCTCCTTCCTCTCTGAGGACTCACCTTAATACCCACCTCCAAGACCAACATTTTGGTTAGTTGGCATATTTGGTTCCTTACATGGCTCTGTGTCAAAGTCTGTTGGATAACATTTCTGTGAAGTATTTTGGGATATTTTACTTTCCAGGGTGCTATATAAATGCAGGCTGTTATTATTGGAGACAAAGTTCCAGGCGAAAGGGTGTGTGTGTGTGTGTAGTTGCTGCTTCGTAATCTCACTGGAGACAGACAGCGTGACTGCTTGTTTTCATTACAAGTCAAGGATTTTTCCATGCAGCGTGCATTAGTCTGAACGGCATTAAGCGCAGCATTTCTTTATTTGACCAGGTTTATGAAATAATGTGCATAAATATAGTAGCAAGACCTCTTACTAAGAAGCAATGCAATGCTTGAAAAGGAAGCATAGTAAATAAAATCCACTTATATGGAGTTAGAAACATAGAAACATAGAAAAACTACAGCACAAACAGGCCCTTCGGTCCACAAGTTGTGCCGAACACATCCCTACCTTCTAGACCTACCTATAACCCTCCATCCTATTAAGCTCCATGTACTCATCCAGGAGTCTCTTAAAAGACCCTATTGAGTTCACCTCCACCATCACTGACGGCAGCCGATTCCACTCACCCACCACCCTCTGTGTGAAAAATTTACCCTTAACATCTCCCCTGTACCTACACCCCAGCACCTTAAACCTGTGTCCTCTCGTAGCAGACAATTCCACCCTGGGAAAAAGCCTCTGAGAGTCCACCCGATCTATGCCTCTCAACATCTTATACACCTCTATTAGGTCTCCTCTCATCCTTCGTCTCTCCAAGGAGAAAAGACTGAGCTCCCTCAGCCTATCCTCATAAGGCATGCCACTCAATCCAGGCAACATCCTTGTAAATCTCCTCTGCACCCTTTCAATCTTTTCCGCATCCTTCCTATAGTGAGGCGACCAGAACTGAGCACAGTACTCCAAGTGGAGTCTGACGAGGGTCTTATATAGCTGCATCATTATCCCCGGACTCCTAAACTCAATCCCTCGATTGATAAAGGCCAGCACACCATACGCCTTCTTAACCACCTCCTCCACCTGCGGGGCCGATTTTAGAGTCCTATGGACCCGGACCCCAAGGTTCTTCTGATCCTCTACAGTACTAAGAGTCTTTCCCTTTATATTGTACTCCTTCATCCCATTTGACCTACCAAAATGGACCACGACGCATTTATAATATACCATTCTTCAGAGTGTTTCGTGCAGATTCTGACAGACATTTGCCTCTGGGTCAGCCTTTATCTGTGACATTTGAACATGAACGTTGCATTTTAAGTTTGTGAATGTGAATTCCGTTAATTAAATGAATCTGAAATGAAATGCTCGTGTAAGTGATCACGATGCTATTGGACTGATCATAGAATCTTACAGTGCAGAAGGAGGCCATTCAACCCATCAGTCTGCACCATCCACAATCCCACCCAATGGCAGCACTGAATGATTTGTGATATTGCTTCGTTAGTGATTTAATGAGATTCTTCAATTTCTCAGCGATTTGCCGATTCTCAGTAATTGATGCTTTTGGCATCCATGATTTTCTGTGACACTTCCATTCCTCAGTGGCTACGCAATTCGCCTAAACGTGGCAACGCAAGTGAATAAAGTCATAAAAAAACCAAACAAAGTACTGGGATCTGTTACTGGAGGGATAGAATTGCAATTTCGAGAGGTTAGAATGATAGAATCCCTACAGAGCAGAAGGAGGCCATTTGGCCCATCGAGTCTGCACTGACAACAATCCCACCCAGGCCCTAGCCCCATAAGCCTACATATTTACCCAGTTAGTCTCCCCGACACTAAGGAGCAATTTAGCATGGCCAATCCACCTAACCCACACATCTTTGGAGTGTGGGAGGAAACCAGAGCACCCGGAAGAAACCCACGCAGAGAACGTGCAAACTCCACACAGAGAGTGACCCGAAGCCGGAATTGAACCCGAGTCCCTGGTGCTGTGAGGCAACAGTGCTAATAACTGTGCCACCGTGCCGTTGTGCCAAATGTGTATGGAATCTTGCTGAGATCACACTTGGAGCACTGTGAAACATGCCTGGTTTCCAAAGGCACAGGAGAAGGTGCAAAAAAAATGTTACTGGTGTGGACATAAAAATGTCCATATCACTATAGATGGTCATATTAGTGACCATCTAATAGTCATGGCTCCTGGTCTCACCCCACGTGAGACCAAGAGAGATAAATCATAGAATCCCTACAGTGCAGAAGGTGGCCATTCAGCCCATCGAGTCTGCACCGACCACAATCCCACCCAGACCCTATCCCTGTAACCCCACATATTTATCTTGCTAATCCCCCTGACACTAAGGGGCAATTTAGCATGGCCAATCAACCTAACCTGCATATTTTTGGACGTGGGAGGAAACCGGAGCACCCGGAGGAAACCCACGCAGACATGGGGAGAATTTGCAAACTCCACACAGACAGTGACCCAAGCCGGGAATCGAACCCGGGTCCTTGGCGCTGTGCCACCATGCCGCACAATAAATATAAGATGGTCACTAATAAATCGAATAGGAAACCAGGAGAAGATTCTTTATCAAGAGAGTGGTTAGGATGTGGGATTTGTGACTGAGACAAGTAGCATTAAAAGGGAAACAGGATAAGCGCATGTGGGAAACAGGACAAGGATAAGTTAATGTGATTGATGTAAATGAGTGAAAGCTGCATAAGCTGCTGCCTGGGCCCGAGTGCTGTGTTTCTGTGTGGTAAACACTGTATAATACTTTGTAATTTAATACTTTTATTTCTCAAAGTGATTTAGGACATAGGGAGGTAGGAGGTAACTATTTAGCTTGCGGAGCCTGTTCTGTCTTTCAGCGTGATCATGGCTGTTCTAGCTTGACTGAACTTCATATTAACCCTTTAACACCTTTGGCTAATGCAAATCTATCAAGCTCAGTTTTAAAATTAACATTTCATCCGGCATCAGTTGCTATTTGTAGAATAGAGTCTCAAACCTCCACCTTTGTGTGTAAAGGACTTTCCTGATGGGTGACACGGTGGCACAATGGTTAGCACTGCTGCCTCACAGTGCCAGGGACCCGGGTTCGATTCCGGCCTCGGGTCACTCTCTGTGTGGAGTTTGCATGTTCTCCCTGTGTCTGTGTGGATTTCCCCCGGGTGCTCCAACAAAGAACAATACAGCACAGGAACAGGCCCTTCGGCCCTCCAAGCCTGCACCGATCATGTGTTCCTAACTAGACCATCCGTTTGTATCCCTCTATTCCCAGTCTGTTCATGTGGCTATCTAGATAAGTCTTAAACGATCCCAGCGTGTCCGCCTCAACCACCTTTCTTGGTAGTGCATTCCAGGCCCCCACCACCCTCTGTGTAAAATACATCCCCCGCATATCTGTATTGAACCTTGCCACCCTTACCTTGAACTTGTGACCCCTTGTGTTTGTCATTTCTGACCTGGGAAAAAGCTTCCAACTGTTCACTCTATCTATGCCCTTCATAATTTTATACACCTCTATTAGGTCGCCCCTCAACCTTCGTCTTTCCAGGGAGAACAACCTCAGTTTACCCAATCTCACCTCATAGCTAATACCCTCCATACCAGGCAACATCCTGGTAAACCTTTTCTGTACTCTCTCCAAAGCCTCCACGTCCTTCTGGTAGTGTGGCGACCAGAACTGGACGCAGTATTCCAAATGTGGCCTAACCAACGTTCTATACAACTGCAACATCATATGCCAACTTTTATACTCTATGCCCCATCCAATAAAGGCAAGCATGCCATATGCCGCCTTCACCACCTTTTCCACCTGTGCTGCCACCTTTAAGGATCTGTGGACTTGCACACCCAGATCCCTCTGTGTGTCTATACTCCTGATGGTTCTGCCATTCATTGTATAGCTCCCCCCTGCATTAGTTCTACCAAAATGCATCACTTTGCATTTATCTGGATTAAATTCCATCTGCCATTTCTCTGCCCAATTTTCCAGTCTATCTATATCCTGCTGTATTCTCTGACAATGTTCATCACTATGTTCATCCGGTTTCCTCCCACAGTCCAAACATGTACAAATTAGGTGAAATGGCCATGCCAAATTGCCCCTGAGTTTGTTTGTGTGTGTGTGTGTCCTGTGATAGACTGGCATACCGTCCTGGGTGTATCTTGCCCAGCGCGCAGTGTCTGTCAGTATAGGCTCTGACTCCCCACGACCCTGAATTGGAGTAAGTGGTAAAGTGAAGACGTCTTTCCTAATTTCACCCTTGAAAGACTCTCATTTTTAGATGTACCTGCCCCCACGACCCCACCCCCCTGGTCCTAGCATCCCCAACCAGTGGAAATTGTCTCTCTGTTCTAACTTATCTGTTCACCTTCAAAACTTTGATAAAATCACCCCCAAACCTCCTATGTTCAAAGAACTGCAACCCTAGCTTGTGAAAATTCTCCTCGTAGCTTAGCCGGGAGACAGTGCTCGGACTGCAGTGGGCCCTGCTGGGATCAGGAGCAGTGTCTGGAGGCCCTGAATAAAGATAAGTGTGGTGAGCTCACCATGGTTAAGTCAGGAGGATCTTGGTGGGGTGGGGATCAAGGTAGCAGGTTGATCCCCTGTGGGGTACGGTGAGCCCAAACTCAAAAACAGAGGGACCCCACACCCTCGAACCCACAGCCAGAATGCCAGGATGTACCAGGCAACCTCGCCACGTGGCACAGTGCTTAGCACGGCTGCCTCACAGTGCCAGGGACCCAGGTTCGATTCCTGGATTGGGTCACTGTCTGCGTGGAGTTTGCACGTTCTCCCCGTGTCTGCATGGGTTGCCTCCGGGTGTTCCGGTTTCCTCCCCCATCTCGCCTGCTCACCGCTGGTAAAACACAGACTTTGGTGGGAAGAGGACATTAATTACCCCAAGGTGGATGGGGGTGGACTGCACACCTCCTACCCCTCCATTGTTCAACAGAAGCTGGGCCAGGATGCAGGCATGTTAACTCCCCCCCTACCGACACCTCCGCAACTATCCCACCCCATCTTACAATGCCCAGTCCCAAGAGGCGGGCAAGAGTATAAAATTCAGGCCAATAATTTGCCTTCAATTCCATGAACAGTCATGGGGATGTTTACATTTCTTGGCTGGCACCTGATGCTTTTACGCACAACAACTAGTTGCAACATAATTGATTCAAATATTTCCCAGCAGTGACTGAACATAATTCACACACTGATTATTTTCATAGAATCATAGAATCCCAACAGTGCAGAAGGAGGCCATTCAGCCCATCGAGTCTGCACTGACCACAATCCCACCCAGCCCCTATCCCCATGACCTCACGTATTTACCTGCTAATCCCCCGACACCAATTTAGCATGGCCAATCCACCATCTTTGGACTGTGGGAGGAAACCGGAGCACCTGGAGGAAACCCAATGCAGACATGGGGAGAATGTGCAGACTCCGCACAGACAGTGACCCAAGTCCGGGAATCGAACTCGGGTCCCTGGCGCTGTGAGGCAGCACTGCTAACCACTGTGCCACCGTGCTGCCCTTTTCAACTGCATCAGTTCTGATACTACTCCGGATATTCGGTGATACTTATCCAGTTTAAAGTTTCTTTATTATTGTCACAAGTAGGCTTACATTAACACTGCAATGAAGTTACTGTGAAAATCCGCTAGTCGCCACACTCCGGCTGTTCGGGTAAACTGAGGGAGAATTTAGCATGGCCAATGCACCTAACCAGCATGTCTTTTGGAGTGTGGGAGGAAACCGGAGCACCTGGAGGAAACCCACGCAGACATGAGGAGAACGTGCAGATTCCACACAGACAGTGACCCAAGCCAGGAATCGAACCCGGGTCCCTGGCACTGTGAGGCGGCAGTGCTAACCACTGGGCCACTGTGTCCCCCCCCTAAAAGTAACTGTAAACCTTTACTTAAAAATCTAACCTTATTCAGTCTAAAATCTCTCAAATCAACGTCTTAAGGACCTTTTAAAATTTCCCCTTGTATTTCCTCTCTAACCTCGCTACTATGGAAAAATTGAGACTATTGTCACATTAACTCGGGATGCTTTGCTCAGCAGAACAACAGCACCCTCTGGTGGTCACTTTGATGTTAGCAGATGTGCAAACGCAAATGCAGCCAAAAGATTCAGGAGGTTAAAATTGGATGGGCATCGAGAAAGGCTGAGGGCATTGCTTTTATGCAGTTACCTCGTGCCTGTTTAACATAACGTAGGCATCATGCCATCTTCATGTTGCCTGCTCATTAGCACGATTGCTGTTGGCATCCAGCACTGACCACTCTGTTAATTGACTGCATTCAGTAACAGGGGACCCAGTATGGTTGATTGCTGGCATTACATAAATTAAGCTCACACTGTTTAAAGCTAGCCTTAAAGGGAAAGGTTCATTGTGGCTGTTGGTGCTGAGATCGTTCAGAACAGTGTTGTGCAAAAAAGAACAATGGCTGGAGGAGCGTGCATCAAGGTTTTCCACTGGCGCATTGGAAGTCTTGGTGCAGGCGGTGAAGAGGAGGAATACCGTGCTATATCTGCAGGGCGGGTTGAAGGATGCCCTTCAGACACATGGTGGGAATGCAAAGGCAACAGGGGGCCAAGAGATTAATATCAGGAGCGCCTCTACTGCTTGTAGTGTCACAAGAAATTCAATGATCTCACGTGAGTGGTTAAGGTGATAGTTCACCGCATCACCCATTACTCAGCTACCAATAATCTCCGACAGCAACCTCATATCTAACACTCATTTTCTTCCCCTCACTCTCACACACTTCATACTTTGCAAGTTTCACACCCCTTACTCACAGCTGTTATTCAACCATGACAACCATATTGCACAACACTCACTGACACACTTCCCTGTCAGGGGGGGACAGTCGCAGCCATAGTTACTAATCGGAGGGGAACGGGCATATCTGCACGTACTAACCTCTCTGAAGGGGACAGCAGTGGCTTGTAGGAAAGGCCATTGCTGAGGTCATGGCCACAGGGCCATTGAAGATGTTGGAGTCCTCTTTCTCACATTCAACTTCCCACTCAACACACTTCCAATTTACACGCTGCGGATGGTGTAACTATCCACTTCTCACTTTCCCCTCTTCCTTACCCCAGCTGTACCCTTGTCCCTTTAACCTTTCACATAACCCAGGAACTGGCAGCTGGTCAGACAGAGGAGGGAAACGCGGAAAGCAGTCACGATGCAGTCACACTATCACTGGATCTCACACTTGCAGCCATCAATTCAGACACTGACGCTGTGTTTATTGTCGAGATGTGAACCGGGATGTTGGGTTTATGTCACATTATCAGTAACCCCCACAGCTCGCCCCTGGTCTTGCATAATCTCACTAGCTGTTCTGTCTGGAGACAATACACATCTCTTTAACCTGTGTTTAATGTTCCCTCCAACCACAAAAATCTGTACCTTTTAAGACCTGGCTGGCTGTAGAGATTTGCATTCTAATTAGTATTCTGTAACTTGATTTCTGTGTCTGTGCACTGTTGGAGAACAGATTTCCACTCCATCTGACGAAGGAGCAGCGCTCCGAAAGCTTATGGTATTTGCTACCAAATAAACCTGTTGGACTTTAACCTGGTGTTGTGAGACTTCTTACTTTATTGTCGAGAACAGATTAGAGATGGGATTCATTTGTGGGACATGGGCGTCGCTGGCTGGACAGCATTTATTGTCCGTCCCTAGTTGCCCTTGAACTGAGTGGCTTGCTAAGGCCATTTCAGAGGGCAGTTGAGAGTCAACCACATTGCTGTGGCTCTGGAGTCACATGTAGGCCTGACCAGGTAATGACGGCAGATTTCCTTCCCTAAAGGATATTAGTGAATCAGATGGGTTTTTCCGACAATTGACGATGGTTTCATGGTCATCACTAGATTCTTTGTTCCAGATATTTTTTACTGAATTCAAATTCGACCATCTGCCGTGGTGGGATTCGAACCCGGCTTCCCAGAACATTAGCTGAGTTTCTGGATTAATAGTCAAGCGATAATACCACTAGGCCATCACCTCCCCAAAATGCTGTGGGACAATGGACACAAGTGTGCCTGGGCATGGGACAAAGCTACGGCAGGTGCCCGCTCAGGGGAGGGTGAGTTCACACATAGGGTCTGACACACAGGAATCAGATGCGGGCTTTGATGGATCCAGAGAGAGGGTAGTGGGTGGGCACACTTGGTGCATTGAGAAGCCTGCTAGAACTCCAGGTCAATGTCAAGGAGCACAGAGGGGTCTAGCAGGAGTGCACAGGGCTTTGCGCAGAGCTTGGTGCCCGTCCTTCCCAGCCTGGAACTCGGGGGCCACCCCGAGGCAACATCTGATAGCCCACGTCTTGGCTTCCACTGAAGAGTGAGCAGCTTCCACCTAACATCAGAACAGCGCCTTGCATGCTCAGGCTGCTGTCTCCAAGCCTGCCCATTCCAGTATTCAAAGGGGCTTGCAACAATCCACCAGCTATCTGCCAATCAACGACTAGGATTGTCGAGGTTCCTATATGGGCTGGCAGTGGCTCCAGGATGCATGAGTCTGTTGTCCTCTCTCAGCAGGACAGCATTCATCCCTCCCCCGCAACCGCTCAAACCCCTCCCTACCCCTCTCCCTGCCCCCCTCCGCACCCACACACACACATGCACACACACACAAGCACACACACACCCACACACACACCCACACACACACCCACACACACATACTCACACTCACACACACACTCTCCATCCAGTGCCCCCGTTAGAGGTCATAGAGGTCTACAGCACGGAAACAGGTCTTTCGGCCCAACTTGTCAATGCCGCCCAGTTTTTACCACTAAGCTAGTCCCAATTGCCCGCGTTTGGCCCATATCCCTCGATACCAATCTTACCCATGTAACTGTCTAAATGCTTTAAAAAGACAAAATTGTACCCGCCTCTACTACTGGCAGTTCATTCCAGCCTCTAAATGAACAAATTGCCTCTCTGGACCCTTTTGTATCTCTCTCCTCTCATCTTAAACCTATGCCCTCTAGCTTTAGACCTTTGGGAAAAGATGTTGACCTTATCTATTGTTGCCTAAAAAGCAGACAGCTCACACTGCTGCTACTCACAGGGCCCGATTTTACCATTTTCATTCTAATTGCTGAATCTGGGCACAATTCAGATCCGACTTGGAAACCTGTTCTCAGGCACCCCCATACACACTTAGCCTGAAAATAAATTTGCGTGTCTGAATTGCGCTGTCGGCGGGGCTTAGCACGCTCAAAATGATCGGAGCTCTGAACTGCGCATGCGCAATGAAAAAACATTTTGAAAATCGCGCCGCTGTCACATTGTTCCTGGGCCGCAAAAAGCAGAGAAAGCAGCCCTGGAGCGAAAAACGGGAGCGATGGCCCCCACAGACATCACCCCACCCCCACAACATAACTGTCTCCCTTATCCTCCCACCCCCCCCACTATCCAGACTGATCACAACCCTCTGCCCCCTTCCCCTCCACCAATTGCCCGCAGGGTGGCAGCGGACCCCCCTGCCCTCCCCCCCCCCTGCCCTCCCCCCCCCCCCTTACCAGAGATCCATCTGGCCTCCCTCCTCCAGAGAATGATCGGGCCACCCCCCCCCCCCCCCACCCCCACCACCAATCTGAGTCAGAGAGCCTTTGGAAGCTCTGATCATACCTCTTCAGAAGCTGCAGCGCCCGAAACAGACCTTTGGTGAGCGTGTCTGTTTTGCACTGAATTTGGACGCGTGAACACGATGATAAAGGGGGAAATGCTGGTAAAGTTGGTGGGCAGCCCATTAATTCAATTTAAATGCACGTAAATGAATTTAAATCACCGTTGCGCCCGTTTCGGATGCGATTTGGATCGCGGCCATTTTCAGGCCTTGGTAAAGTGGCATCTGCGTGGACGTGGGCGCGGGTCATGTTAATGGCCTCACGCCCGACTTTACCAAGTTTTTGCGCCTGAAAACGGGCGGGACGCAATGGTAAAATCGGGCCCACTGAGTCTGTACTGGCTCCTAATTGCACCCATACCTTTCCAAATGAAAGTTTGTTTTGTCCCTGATTTTGGTTTCCAATAACGTCCCCACCCAGTTTCCTCTCTTTGTTGAATGGTGATATATCAGCTCCAGTCCACTGGCACTATTCTGATGATTGAAAGGTTGAGTCCGTGCCTCTGCTATTTCTAGCTTTGCTTCTTTCGGCAGCGGGGGTAAAATTCATCTGGAGCAGGTAACTTGATAATATCTTTATGCATCTTCTGTATTACGATCCTAGATAGGATTACATTGCGGCGCAGAAATAGGCCATTCGGTCCAACTACTCCATGCTGGTGTTTATGCTCCACTCAAGAGCCCTCCCATCTTATCTAAATCTATGACTGTAACCATGTATTCCTCATCCATTACTTGCCTCTTCTCTCTTAATGTCATCTTCACATCAATTGCTTCCTTTGTGAAGGCAAATGCAAAACATTCATTTCCTGCTTTAGCTATGTCCCCTGCCTCTGCAAGAAGATTTGTCAATAGATCCTGAATAGTTCAATCCTTCTCCCTAGCTAATCTCTTACACTTTATCTATTTATTAATGTTTTTTGGATTCAATTTAATCTTGCCTGCTAACCCTTTCTTGTAACCTTTTGTTGTTTTCTACATTAACTTCCCTGATTAGTAACTAAACTTTGTTCCTGCCTTTTGTCATAAGCCTCCTTTTGCTGTTCTGTTTTAATTTTAATTTTGCTTTGTCATCCAGAATGGATATATAACATAATCAAACAGAGTCCGCGTGGCTTCATGAAGGGAAAATCACGCCTGAAAAATTGATTAGATTTCTTTAAGGTGGTAATGAGGATGGATAAGGGGAACCTGTAGATGTAATATACCTGGATTTCCCAAAAGCATTTGGTAAGGTACTGCACAAAAGAGTAAGAGCCCGTGGCAACCTGTAACTAGTGGAGTGTCGCAGGGATCCATTTATTTACAATATGTATTGATGACTTGGACGAGGGAAGTGAATGTGCAATTGCCAAGTTTCAACTGACACAACTAGGTGGGAAGCAAGTGGTGTGAATGACATAACGAGTCTACAGAGGGATACAGACAGGTTAAGTGAGTAGGCAAAAACTTGGCAGATGGAACATAATATAGAATAATGTGAAGTTAAGCACTTTTGTCGGAAGAATGAAGGAGCTGAATGTTATTTAAATAGAGAAAGACTGCAGAAAGCTGCAGCTTTTCTTCATGGGCTTAATTAGCCGAGTTTGTTACTTTTAATAATTTGTGTTTTTTGTACTCCTCGACCTCTTTGTTCTTCCTCTAACCCAATTTTGATTTTTATTATCCAAGTAACATGTGACATCCTCACTTCTGCCAAAATGTTCTGTACTGATTTGTGCTAATTATATACCCTTTCTGCAAGTTCATTCACATCTTTGTGATTAGTATTCCGTGTTTTTTTAAAAAACTCATTTTAACCCAGTTTGTTAAATGGGTGGCACGGTAGCACAGTGGTTAGCACTACTGCTTCACAGCTCCAGGGACCTGGGTTCGATTCCTGGCTTGGGTCACTGTCTGTGTGGAGTTTGCACATTCTCCTCGTGTCTGCTTTTGAATGTCGGTGATGCAGATAGGGAATGTTGTGATGTGGTGCCAATCAAGCGGGGGCTGCTTTGTCCTGGATAGTGTCAAGCTTCTTGAGTGTTGTTGGAGCTGCACCCAACCATATTGCAGGGGAGTTGCCAGCGTTGTAGCTGTACTAAAACAGCTTGGCTAGGGATGTGGCAAGTTCTTGAGCACAAGACTAATGCTGGAATATTGTTAGAGCCCGGAGCCTTTGTAGTATCCAGTGCCTTCATCAATTTCTTGATATCATGTGGAGTGAATTGAATTGGCTGAAGAGTGACATTTATGATGCTGGGGATGAGGCAAAAATGGATTGTCCACTTGGCACTTCTGGCTGAAGATTGTTGCGAATGCTTCAGCCTTGCCCTTTGCACTGATGTGCTGGGCCCCTCCCTCGTTGAGGATGGGATATTTGCAGCGCCCCCTCCTTCAGTGAGCTTTGCTCACCACCATTCATAGCTGGATGTGGCAGGACTGCAGAGCTTAGGTCTGATGCATTGGTAATGGAATCACTTCGCTCTGTCAATCACATTCTGTTTACGCTGTTTGGCACGCAAGTAATTCCGAGTTTTAACTCCACCAAGTTGACACCTCATTTTAGGTTTGGCTGGTGTTGCTCCTGGCATGCCCTCCTGCACTCTTCATTGAGACAGGGTTACCCCTTGGGTAATGGTGGAGGGGGGGATATTCCGGGCCATGAGATTACAGATTGTAGTTGAATACAGTTCAGCTGCTGCCAATGGCCCACAGCACCTCATGGATGCCCAGTTTTGAGTTATCTGATCTGTTTGAGATCTATCTGATTTAGCATGGTGATAGTGCTAACATGATGGAGGATACCCTTAATGTGAATATAGGACTCCATCTCCACATGACTGTGTGGTGGTCACTCCTACCGATACCGTGATGGACAGATGCATCTGCGGCAGGCAGCTTGCTGAGGATGAAGTCAAGTATGTTCTTCCCTCTTGTTAGTTCCCACACACCTTCCGCAGACCCAGTCTAGCAGCTATGTCCTTTAGGAAGCAGCCAACCCGGTCAGTAGTGGTTCTATCGAGCTACTCTTGATGATGGACATTGAAGACACCACAGAGAGCACATTCTGTGCCCTTGCCACCCTCAGTGCTTCCTCCAAATAGTGTTTAACATAGAAGAATACATCAGCTGAGGTGCTGGGGGGTGGGGATGGAGGGTGGGGGCTTGCTGCTGGGCCTATCCTGCCAGTGGGACAGGACATACCCAGGGATGGTGATGGTGGCGTCTGGGACATTATTGGTAAGGTATGATTCTGTGAGTATGACTGGGTCAGGGGTTGCTGGACTAGTCTGTGGAACAGCTCTCCCAATTTGGCACAATCCACCTCCTTCTTACTGTTCGGAGCTCTATAAACAAACTTCCAACAATGTAGTAGCTCCCCCCTCTTATCATTTAAGCTTTGGGTTTTATGACTGTTGTATGAGGAGAGATTGACTACGTTAGGATCATTTTCGCTGGAGTTCAGACGAATGAGGGGAGATCTCATAGAGATTTATAAAATTCACAGGGTAGATGCAGGGAGGATGTTCCCAATGTCGGGGGAGTCCGGAACCAGGGGTCACAGTCTGAGGATTCAGGGTAGACCATTTAGGACCCAAAGAGTGGTGAGCCTGTGGAATTCATTACCACAGGAAGTAGTTGATGCCTAAATATTGAATGTATTCAAGAGGCGGCTGGATATAGCACTTGGGGGCGAATGGGATCAAATGTTATGGGGAGAAAGCAGGATTAGGCTATTGAGTTGGATAATCAGCCATGATCGTGATGAATGGTGGAGCAGGCTCGAAGGGCCGAATGGCCTCCTCCTGCTCTTATCTTCTATGTTTCTATGAGGGCTGAATGAATCAGTTGCCTGGAAGCCATTAGGAAATCGATGAAAGCAATGTAAATAGGGTTTCCTCTAAATTTAGAATGTATGGTAAATGTAGAAACAGCTTCCTCATGAGAGAAGAATCCAGCTGGTTGCATTCTGATGCCTCTGGAATTCAAATTATTCAGCATATTTATCACAACAATGTGAGACAGCAAGCCAAAGAAACACTGTAAGATAAGATTATTTGGTATGTTTTGGTTCACTCGCCTTCTTCTTGCTATAAATAAAATTCATGTTGTGCTTAGAAAAATAGAAACATAGAAACAAGAAGCAAGAATAGGCCATCCGGCCCTTCGAGCATGCTCCACCATTCATTTTGATCATGGCTAACCGTCAAATTCAATATCCTGATCCTACCTTCCCTCAAACATCCCTTGATCCCTTTAGCCCCAAGAGTTATATCTAATTTCTTCTTGAAATCAGACAATGTTTTGGTCTCAACTACATTCTGTGGTAGCAAATTCTGCACATTCACCACTCTCTGGGTGAAGAAATTTCTCCTCACCTCAGTCCTAAAAGGTTTACCCCTTATCCTCAAACTATGACCCCTAGTTCTGGACTCCCCCATCATTGGGAACATTCTTTCTGCATCTACCCTGTCTAACCCTGTTAGAATTTTATAAGTTTCTATGTGGTCCCCTCTCACTCTTCTAAACTCCTGTGAATATAATCCTAACCGACTTAGTCTCTCCTCATATAACAGACCTGCCATCCCAGGAATCAGCCTGGAAAACCTTTGCTGTACTCCCTCTAGAGCAAGGACAGTCTTCCTCAGATAAGGACACCAAAATTGCACACAATACTCCAGGTGTGGCATCACCAATGCCCTATACAATTGCAGCAAAACATCCCTATCCCTATACTCAAATCCTCTCGCTGTGAAGGCCAACATACCATTTGCTTTTTTTACTGCCTGCTGTACCTGCGCGCTTACTTGCAGTGACTGATGCATGGTACTCCAAGGTCTCGTTGAGTACCAACCTCTCTCAATTTACACCCATTCAAGTAATAACCTGTCTTGCTATTATTGCTACCAAAGTGGATAACCTCACATTTATCCACATTATACTGCATCTGCCATGCAGATACCCACACACTCAGCCTGTCCAAATCACACTGAAGCATCTCTGCATCCTCCTCACAGCTCACCCTCCCACCCAACTTTGAATCACCTGCAAATTTGGAGATAATGGGCCCGATGTTACCATTGCGCGCGCCCGAAAACGGGCGCGAAAACATGGTAAAGTCGGGTATGAGGCCATTAATGCGATCTGCACCCGTGTCCGCGCAGATGGCCACTTTACCGAGACCCGGGAATGGCCATGATCCAATTCGCGCCCGAAACAGGCGCAACGGCGATTTAAATGCATTTGTATGCATTTAAATTCATTCTCTGTGGGGGAGAGGGGTGGAGTGAGGCCAGATCATTCCCTGGGAGGGGGGTGGGGGGGGGGGGGGGGGGGGAGTAAGGCCAGATCATTGTCTGGGGGGGTGGGGGGAGGAGGGAGGCAGGTAAGATGTATCTCTGGTGGGAGGGGGGGAGGTCCAATCGCTCACTGGTGGAGGGTGGGAGGCCAGATGGATCTCTGGTGGGGGGGCAGGGGGATCCGCTGCCACTTTGCGGGCAATCGGTGGGGGGGAAGGGGGCAGGGGGTTGCAATCGGTCTGGGTAGCAGGGGGATGGGTGGATAAGGGGGACAATGATGTCTGTGGGGGCCATCGCTCCCGCTTTTCGCTCCCGGGCCGCTTTATCCGCTTTCTGCGGCCCGGGAGCGATCTGACATGGGCGCGCTTTTTCAAATTTATCTCTAACTGTGCACGGGCAGTTCAGAGCTCCGATCATTTTGGGCGCGCTAAGCCCCACCCACAGCGCAAATGGTACCCACGATTTTTTCGTTCCGGCTGAGTGCGTATGGGGCGCCTGAAAGCAGATTTCCAAGTCGGATCTGAATTGCGCCCAGATTTAGCACTTAGAATGAAAATGGCAAAATCAAGCCCAATATATTCAGTTCCATCTTCCAAATCATTAATATATAATGTGAACTGTTGGGGTCCTAGCACAGATCCCTGCGGAACCCCACTAGTCACTGGCTGCCAATCAGAAAAAGACCCATTCATGCCAACTCTTTGCTTCCTATCTGTTAACCAGAGAACTACAGACCGATGAGCCTAACGTTGGTACTGGGGAAGTTGCTAGAGTCCATTATCAAGGATTTTATAACTCAGCATTTGGAAAGCAGTGGTATAATCAGACAAAGTCAGCACGGATTTACAAATGGAAATCATGCTTGATGAATCTATTGATACTTTTTGAGGATGTAATTCGCAGAGTTGACCGAGGAGGACCAGTGGACGTGGTTTATTTAGAATTTCAGAAGGCTTTCGACAAGGTCTCACATAACAGACTACTATGTAAATGTAAAGCCCATGGGGCTTACCTTGGAGGTTTCAGCCTCATTGTTCCACAGGAGCAGGCTGAGGGTAAGGGAGCTTGTTTGTGCACTAATTTATTTAATTATTTTTCCGTTAAATTAGTGAAAAAAATCGGAGGTTTTTTTTTCTAAACAGGAAATAGGCCCAGCAGCAGCCTGGGAAGATTTTGGAGGGTTTAAAAGTAGGCCGCACCTTTGAGCGGGCAGCGTCGTTAGCGGACAGCGGAGTGAGCAGGGGACAGAGTGAGAGCTATAAGGGCTTTGGCTCACAGGGCTTCGGCGAGGAAGGTTGTTTGTTTGTTTTTCTTCGGTTACACCCCCTTTTTGTTTTATCCCCAAAACTAAAAAGGACATGGCTGGTATGAGTGGGAGGCCAGTATACTGCATTCGGTGTGGGATGTGGGAGTTCCTGGAGACAACTTGCCTCCCGGAAGTCCATATCTGTGCCAGATGTGTGGAACTGCATCTCCTGAAGGATCGTGTAAGGGAGCTGGAGCTGAGGCTCGATGAACTCAGTTTAGTTGGGGAAAATGAGAGAGTAATAGATAAAAGTTATAGTCAGGTAGTGACACCAGGGTCTCGGAAGGAAGACACGTGGGTCACGGTTAGGAGGGGTAATAGTCAGAAGGGTGATGTGCCAGAAAGCACCCCAGTGGCAGTCTCCCATAAGAGAAAGGGATGGGCAACAGATGGGAGAAGGGAAGGGAGTGAGCAGTCTGTGGAGGGATCCCCTGTGGTTGTCCCCCTCCAAAATAGGTATATTGTTTTGGATTCTGTGGAGGGGGATGACCCTCCAGGGGTAAGCCACGAGGACCAGATCGCCTCCACGGAGACAGGCTCAGGGGTCCGGAAGGGAAAGAAGGGGTTTAGGAGAGCGATAGTTGTGGGGGACGCAATAGTTAGAGGCACGGACAGGCGCTTCTGTGGGACTGAACGAGAATCCAGGATGGTAGTCTGCCTCCCTGGTGCCGGGGTACTGGATGTCTCCGAGAGGGTAGGAAGCATATTTAAAAAGGAAGGTAGTCAAACGGATGTGATTGTACACATTGGGGGAAATGATGTAGGTAGGAAGAGCAGGGGGGTCATACGAGAGAAATTCAGGGAGTTGGGTGCTAGGCTAAAAAGTAAGATCTCCAGGGTAGCAATCTCTGGACTGCTCCCGGTGCCTAGTGCAAGTGAGGCTCGGAACAGGGAGATTCTACAGTTGAACGCGTGGCTAAAGGACTGGTGCAAGAGGGAGGGTTTTAAATTCATAGATAACTGGGAAATCTTCAAGTCAGGATGGCAACTGTACAGAAAGGATGGGTTACACCTTAACTGGAAGGGAGCAAATATCCTGGCTGGGAGTTTTGCTAGAGTGTTTCGGCAGGATTTAAACTAGTGTGGCAGGGGGGTGGGGAACAAAACAGGAGGTCAGTAAATACTGAGGCTGGGGTCGAGCTGGGGGCCAGGGCAAGGCTAGCTAAGAAGAGGAGCACTCTGGAGGAGGAGGGCTTGACTGGGCCTGGAGGTCTGGAGTGCATCTGCTTCAATGCGAGGAGTGTAACGGGTAAAACAGACGAACTTAGGGCCTTAATGCTTGTGCGGAATTTGGATGTGGTTGCGGTGACGGAGACTTGGTTAAAAGAAGGACAGGACTGGCAGCTGAATATTCCGGGGTATAAGTGTTTTAGGCGAGACAGAGGAGGGGCTAAAAAAGGTGGGGGAGTAGCGATATTAGTTAAGGAGCATATTACCGCGGTGCAGAGGGTAGACAACTTAGAGGGGTCATGTACTGAGTCGCTGTGGGTGGAACTCAGAAACAGGAAGGGTGCAGTCACTATGCTGGGGGTGTACTACAGACCACCCAACAGCCCACGGGAAGTGGAGGAAAGGATATGTCAGGAGATTCTGGATAGGTGCAGAAAACATAGGGTTGTTGTAGTGGGGGACTTTAATTTCCCTGGCACAGACTGGAAAGTGCTTAGAGCTGGGGGACCGGACGGGGAGGAATTTGTAAAATGCGTACTGGAAGGTTCTTTGGAACAGTATGTAGATAGCCCGACTAGAGAGGGGGCTATACTGGACCTAGTTCTGGGAAATGAGCCCGGCCAGGTCGTCAAAGTTTCGGTAGGGGAACATGTGGCAAATAGTGACCACAACTCTGTTAACTTTAGGATAGTAATGGACAAGGATGAGTGCTGTCCTACGGGCAGGGTGCTAAATTGGGGGAAGGCTGACTATAGCCGGATTAGGCAGGAATTGGTGGATGTTGATTGGGAGAGGATGTTCGAGGGTAAGTCCGCGTCTGGCATGTGGGAGTCTTTTAAGGAACTATTGATAAGGCTGCAGGATAGGCATGTGCCTGTAAAAAGGAAAGATAGGAAAGGTAGGATTCGAGAGCCGTGGATAACCAGGGAAATTGAGGATCTGATTAAAATGAAAAGGGAGGCGTACGTTAAGTCCAGGCAACTAAAAACAGATGGAGCTCTGGAGGAATACAGAGAGAGTAGGAAAGATCTCAAACGGGGAGTTAGAAGGGCAAAAAGAGGTCACGAGATGTTCTTGGCAGGCAGGATTAAGGAGAATCCTAAGGCATTCTATTCATACGTTAGGAACAAAAGAGTTGTCAGGGAGAAAATCGGACCTCTCAGGGACAAAGGAGGGGAATTATGCTTAGAACCCAAGGGAATAGGGGAGATCCTAAATGAATACTTTGCATCGGTATTCACGAAGGAGAGGGGCGTGTTAACCGGGAGTGTCTCGGAGGGAGGTGTTGACCCGTTAGAGAAAATCTCCATTACAAGAGAGGAAGTGTTAGGTTTTTTAGGGAACATTAAAACTGACAAAGCCCCAGGGCCTGATGGCATCTATCCTCGACTGCTCAGGGAGACGAGAGGTGAAATTGCTGGGCCTCTGACGGAAATCTTTGTCGCTTCTTTGGACACGGGTGAGGTCCCTGAGGATTGGAGGATAGCGAATGTGGTCCCGTTGTTTAAGAAGGGTAGCAGGGATAACCCAGGAAATTATAGGCCGGTGAGCTTGACATCCGTGGTAGGGAAGTTGTTGGAGAGGATTCTTAGAGACAGGATGTATGTGCATTTAGAACGGAACAATCTCATTAGTGACAGACAGCATGGTTTTGTAAGAGGGAGGTCGTGCCTTACAAATTTGGTGGAGTTTTTTGAGGAACTGACAAAAACGGTTGATGAAGGAAGGGCCGTGGATGTCGTCTATATGGATTTCAGTAAGGCATTTGACAAAGTCCCACATGGCAGGTTGGTTAAGAAGGTTAAGGCTCATGGAATACAAGGAGAAGTGGCTCGATGGGTGGAGAACTGGCTTGGCCATAGGAGACAGAGGGTAGTGGTCGAAGGGTCTTTTTCCGGCTGGAGGTCTGTGACCAGTGGTGTTCCGCAGGGCTCTGTACTGGGACCTCTGCTATTTGTGATATATATAAATGATTTGGAAGAAGGTGTAACTGGTGTAATCAGCAAGTTTGCGGATGACACGAAGATGGCTGGAATTGCGGATAGCCAAGAGCATTGTCGGGCAATACAGCAGGATATAAATAGGCTGGAAAATTGGGCGGAGAGGTGGCAGATGGAATTTAATCCGGATAAATGCGAAGTGATGCATTTTGGAAGAAATAATGTAGGGAGGAGTTATACAATAAATGGCAGAGTCATCAGGAGTATAGAAACACAGAGGGACCTAGGTGTGCAAGTCCACAAATCCTTGAAGGTGGCAACACAGGTGGAGAAGGTGGTGAAGAAGGCATATGGTATGCTTGCCTTTATAGGACGGGGTATAGAGTATAAAAGCTGGAGTCTGATGATGCAGCTGTATAGAACGCTGGTTAGGCCACATTTGGAGTACTGCGTCCAGTTCTGGTCGCCGCACTACCAGAAGGACGTGGAGGCATTGGAGAGAGTGCAGAGAAGGTTTACCAGGATGTTGCCTGGTATGGAGGGTCTTAGTTATGAGGAGAGATTGGGTAGACTGGGGTTGTTCTCCTTGGAAAGACGGAGAATGAGGGGAGATCTAATAGAGGTATACAAGATTATGAAGGGTATAGATAGGGTGAACAGTGGGAAGCTTTTTCCCAGGTCGGAGGTGACGATCACGAGGGGTCACGGGCTCAAGCTGAGAGGGGCGAAGTATAACTCAGACATCAGAGGGACATTTTTTACACAGAGGGTGGTGGGGGCCTGGAATGCGCTGCCAAGTAGGGTGGTGGAGGCAGGCACGCTGACATCGTTTAAGACTTACCTGGATAGTCACATGAGCAGCCTGGGAATGGAGGGATACAAACGATTGGTCTAGTTGGACCAAGGAGCGGCACAGGCTTGGAGGGCCGAAGGGCCTGTTTCCTGTGCTGTACTGTTCTTTGTTCCTTGTTCTTTGTTGCAGGTAATGTCTTGAGATGGATAGAAAACTGGTTAGCAGGTAGGGAGCAAAGAGTTGGCATAAATGGGTCTTTTTCTGATTGGCGATCAGTGACTAGTGGGGTTCCACAGGGATCTGTGCTCGGACCCCAACTGTTCACATTATATATGTTGTGCTTCAGAACATTAAAGGTAACTTTACCTCAATGTAATGCTCTACACGAACATTACAAATTATAGCACCAAAGAAATTCTATGGTTCTTACCATTATATCCTAAGACTATTCGTGTTCCAAGTTTTACCTAAAACACAAGTAAATTTGGCATTTATGTTTCACCAGACAGATTGGATATCTTGTGTCATTCTCTCAAGAATATTAGGTTAAAGCACTCTGTTGGCTTGACATATTAGCAGTTGGCATGTATGTACCTGTGTACAATCATTATTGGCATGCAGTTAGGCGAATCAAGTCATGCAGTAAAGCTGGTTTGTGTCAAAGTCTGGTCGATGAATGTGTAGCTTAACAGGGCTTCAGTTTCATGCTGCAGTAGATATAACACACTGATTAAACCTTGCGATGTATCTCAGCGTTTACTTTGAAAGACCTTGTGACAAATGTAGAGGTCAAAAGTAGATCCTCACTGTCACGAGCAGTACTTTGTGGTTGGTTTGTTGTCCCTGCTGGTTTTTATAGACCTGGTGGTGTACCTCAGTCAAAGGTTTGTTACTAACTCTGATCAGCCAGCTGTGCACTGCTCTTTTACCATAATAATCCCCAACTCCTTACCCCACCATTTCTCTTTATTTTCACATTGTCTTTAGGGCTGTATGGTGGCACAGTGGCTAGCACTGCTGCCTCACTGCTCCTGGGCCCAGGTTCAATTCCCGGCTTGGGTCGTTGTCTGTGTGGAGTTTGCACGTTCTCTCCCATGTCTGCGTGGGTTTCCTCCGGGTGCTCCGGTTTCCTCCCAAAGTCCAAAGAAGTGCAGGTTAGGTGGATTAAACATGGCAAATGTGGGGATATGGTGGGGGAAAGGGCCTGGGTAAGATGCTCTGTCAGAGAGTCAGTGCAGACTCGATGGGCTGAATAGCCTCTTCTGAACTGCACAGATTCTATGATTCTTTACTTAATTTTTAATAAATGCAGCATATTCTAGTTCTTCGCCATTTTCCTTTTGAATACTTTACTGACTTGTTTTGTGTTTGTCTTCTCCATTCTAATGTTCATTTTGGAAGATGGAACCCATTCTGAAAACCAGGGCTGGATTGTACCGTGTTCGTACGGAGGTTCCGATGACAGGGCCACATCCAGGTCACCCAGCAGAATGGGCAGCTGAATCCTTGCCAATCTTGCCTTGTAGTGCCAATCAACAGCCAGCAGGTAGAGGAGCCAGCCAATCCCAAGTGGCAGGGAGGAGCCAGTGTCAGCTGATGACCGGAGAGGCACCATCTTTAAAGGTCAGTTTGCTCAGCAGGTGACGGACGCAGGTGAGGTGAGCAAGGAAGGCCGAGAGGCTGCCGTGTGACGAAGACTCACTCCAAGATTCAGGGACACATCCCGGGAGATCCTGCAGGCGACAACGGAGCAGAGAGAAATACTGTTCCCAGATCAAACCTTCCAAAGAAAGCAGGACTGGCGACGTACCAGCAAGTCAGCAGTCGTGGGTTGGTGCAGTCTGGAGACGGAATGGCATTCATAATTACAAAGTAGCAACCCAGAATGAATGAAAGTGTGCCATTGAAACAGAGGGCAGATTTACAATGTAACGCACCATGCCCAGGCACAGGGCCCCAACCAATGGGCGGGGAGGGGGAGGGGCCCACACTGGCTGGAGTTTGTGGGTGCCAATCAGAGCCTGATAGCCCTGCATTTGTTGACAGGCTTTTGAGCCTATCAGCAGGCAATGAAAAGCGACATTAGATTCTGATTGGTTGAGTCTCCTTAAAGCAGGTAAACACTGGGGCACGGTGGCACAGTTGTTAGTACTGCACACAGCACTAGGGACTTGGGTTCAATTCCCAACTTGGGGTCACTGTCTGTGTGGAATTTGCATATTCTCCCCGTGTCTGCGTGGGTTTCCTCCGGGTACTCCGGTTTCCACCCACAGTCGGAAAGACGTGCTGGTTAGGTGCATTGGCCATGCTAAATTCTCCCTCAGTTACCTGAACAGGCGCCGGAGTGTGGCGACTAGGGGATTTTTACAGTAACTTCATTGCAGTGTTAATGTAAGCCTACTTGTGACACTAATAAATAAACTTAAACTTAAACACTGGTCTGAAGATTGTTTGAGGTGACGCGGAGGGAGAGAGGCAGCAGAGGAAAAGATTCTGTGTTTTACTTAGTTTTGCGAAAAACGGAATCAACTATTTTCTCGATCTTGAGCCAGGGACTGAGGGGATCAGACCAGCCAGGCAGCCAGCAACGGTGAAGTGAGGCGTGAGGCACGAAACATCACGAGGTGGTGAGCCAGCAGCTCAGGAAACATAGAATCATAGAACCATAGAATCTCTACAGTGCAGAAGGCCATTCGGCCCATCGAGGCTGCACCGACAACAATCCCATCCTATCCCCGCAACCCCACGTATTTACCCTGTTAGTCCCCCTGACACTAAGGGGCAAGTTAGCATGGCTAATCTATCTAACCCTGCACATCTTTGGAGTGTGGGGGAAAACCGGAGCACCCGGAGGAAACCCACGCAGACGCGGGGAGAATGTGCAAACTCCACAGAGGCAGTGACCCCGAGTGCTAACTACTGTGCCACTGCGTTGCCCATTGCAACCATGCGGGCAGCCTTTGGACAGCGAGTGAAACAACGGCAACTCCACCCCCTGGGCTGAAGAGGACAAAGGGTCTGTTATTTCAGAACATTCATTAAAATCAAGGGGTGGCTGCTGCCAATACTGCACCCTCCCCACTGCTTCTGAACCAGGAGTGACCCAGGCAGAGGATCATGCCTGATTGTAATGTTCACCTGTAAGTGGAAGAAATCCTAATAGATTATTAAAGATTTTTAAGCCGTTTGACATTAAGACACTGATGGAATGACCAGCATTTAGTTAAATGACTTTAAAACAGACTTATAAGCTAACAAGAAAACAGTTTATACACATCTGGAATGCAGTAAGAGATTTAAACTAGTGATTATGATTTAAAAACATATATGCTGATATTTTGAATGTATTAATGTATCTTTAAGAATCATTGTTCACTTTAACCAAAGGCAGATTTCTGCAAAGCATCATGGTAAAGGGCATTAGGACAAAGCCATATTCTAAGGGAATAATGTAACCTTGGAAATATGTAAGTTTTATCAGCAGAGTTTCTAGTGGTGGAACACTCAGGGCAACTTTATGAATAGGCTTATTCGCTGTCCAGATAAGATGGATGCATGCCCGGATGCAGGATCGTGTGTTAGAGTGATTTGACAGTGACCTGGCGGGAAATTTGTGGGAATGTTAACTTTGAACTTAGTGGCCAGGCGTCCGGTTACTAAGGGATACAGAATGTCGAGTTAGCCAAAACAGGAAGATACGTCTGGATTTTATAGACAAATGAAATACCATTATGCCAGAAGATAAGGTGCAACTGGCTGGAGTATATGACAGGTATTATTATTGATTTATGTATATTGAAGATGATTGATTCAAAACTAATGAAAGGCGGATGTATCTGATAAGAAAGTGTACAATTGATCTATCTTGAACTGTATACATCAGAACTTATTGGAGATGCCCAGCTATTCCAAGCCTGGAGAGGCCTAGGACTCTTCGATAACTTTTCCCTACGATTGTTGGTCAAATAAAGATAGATCTTTAAACTGAGACACTGGCTTTGTGAATATTGTACTGTCTGAAATTTCAGAAGGTACCCGGCCACCTCGAATACCCCACCAACAACACCCATCGGAACTCTTAGAAATGGTCTACTCATGCATAAATCAAACATTAGATATTCAAGCAAATACAAAGATTTAATTTCGAGCTGTGTAGTTTGTATTTTAAAAATCTGAAAACATATTAAAGTGAATAAGGTCTATGTAGAATGCATCTTGTTTTGTTTCTTCTGCTATTGAAATGAAGCATTTTAACTCCCATTCCATTGGACTCCATTACAGCAACCAAAAGATCCAGACTAAAGGGAGAAAATAAACTAATTCCATGAAGACATGAATTACTTTGAATTTAAAAAAGGTTGAAACTTTCCAATACCGGCTGATTAATATTCAGTGACAAAATAAACCAATGGTTCTTAACAAGGATGAGGAAGAATCTCACTGAAACTTACAGATTACTAAAGGTCCTGGATAGAGTGAACATGGAAGAGATGCTTCCATTAGTAGGAGAGACTAGGATCTGAAGGCACAGCCTCAGAGTAAAGGGACAACCCATTAGAACAAAGATGAGGAGGAATCCCTTCAAACAGAGAGTGGTGAATCTGTGGAATCCATTGCCACAGAAGGTTGTGGAGGCCAGGTCATTGAGTGCATTTAAGACAGAGATAGATAGTTTCTTGATTGGTAAGGGGAGCAAAGTTTACAGGGTAAAGACAGGAGAATGGGGTTGAGAAACTCATCATCCATGATTGAATGGTGGAGCAGACTCGATGGGCCGAATGACCTAATTCTGCTCCTATATCTTATGGTCTAACATTTGCAGATGGGATTAACACAATAATTCGGTTGCCACTTTTGACAAAGTATGGCCATTTTGGAGCAAGATTTCTGGCTTATTGCTGTGTGTCTGCTACTTATCCAACAACTCCTCTATTTTGTCTGGGCAAGCATAGACAGAAATGAACGTCTTTTCTCAGATTTTCCTATCACCCTAGAGTTCAGACAGCTGCTAGGGCCTTTAAATTAAGTTAGAACCTGGGAGTAATCTCAATGTGTGAGAAACACTTTAGAATTACAGTTAGCAGCAGCTAAATATTCAGAACTTCAATAATTGGTATCAAAATAATTGATAGAGTAAATAATAAAGGATTCAGTGGCCACTTGGTTATATCATTGGAAGTGCACCATTAACTAGAACAAAACAGTTTGTATGTAATAAAACATCTCAATGTGTTTCATGTGGACATTTGAAAACAAAATGCACGGTGGCACAGTGGTTAGCACTGCTGCTTCACAGTGCCAGGGATCTGGGTTCGACTCCTGGCTTGGGTCACTGTCTGTGCGGAGTCTGCACGTTCTCCCCGTGTCTGCGTGGGTTTTCTCCTGGTGCTCCAGTTTCCTCCCGCAGTCCAAAGACGTGCTGGTTAGGCGCATTGGCCATGATAAAATTCTCCCTCAGTGTACCCGAACAGGTGCCAGAGTGTGGCGACTAGAGGATTTTCACAGTAACTTCATTACACTGTTACTTGTGACATTGATAAATTTTAAAAAATGGCACGAGTAACGGAAGGAGGGGTGAGGGCAGATGATCAAAAGTTTAGTTAAACTTCAAGATTTTAAGGAGCATCTTAAAGGAGTAAAGTGAGATGGCGAGATAAATGCCGTATTTGTTGATAATAAACTTATAATTAAGATCAATATCTGAGATTGATATAAATTGCTCAGATTAATTTAAAATTAGAATTTTTAGTTACCGAGTTAGACACCAGTCTATTGAATGGATTAAAGTCTGTAGACTTGTAATTAACAGCACATACCTGACCTTGCCTTTACGGAATAGATGAAGAGGCTGTCTTAATTTCCTCTGGAAACATGGTGATGAACCTCCAGCTATAGAGTTGCTATCCATTCAGGACACCCTGATCCTGTGTAAATTCACCTTCTGCATTGTGAATTACGATCTCAATTTTTAAATTATAAATTTAAATGACATACTCACAACAGATGGTATCTGCCTAGTGAGGTTTGGTTACTCAGACAACGAGCATGTGGTTCAGAATAACTCCAACAGCACACCTTCAATTCCTGTCCTTGCTGAAGTAGGCCTCGGGCCTGTCCCTGAGAGAGGCAGGCAATGACAAAGCACCACTGGCAAGAAAATAGCTCCGGATGAAGGAACAGCAGACCATGAACCAAAGGCCTGCCTTTGGGCAGAGCACAGATGACAGCTGACTAGTATAGCTGTACAATCATAACTTATGCAACATGAGTGTCTCAGTGGAGACCCACTTTCTGATTTTGAAGACACAGGTCTACATGTCATAGAAACGTGGAAAATGGGAACAGGGTAAGGCCATTCAGCCCTTCGAGACTGCTTCACTGTTCATTATGATCATGGCTGATCATCAAATTCAGTACCCTGATCCCGCCTTTCCCCCATATCCCTTGATTCCTTTAGCCCCAAGAGCTCTATCTAATTTTTCCTTGAAATCACACAATGTTTTGGTCTCAACCAAATCCTAGACAAAGAACTCCTGTAACTTCTGCTGTGAAAACTACAGAAGAACTAGAGCTGAATTAAGGACTGAGGGCTGAAGGCTAGGGGCGGAGTTTTATGAGATTGATTCTAAGTGTCCAGCTAGCGTGAAAATGGGAGAGTTCCTTATCCACCCAATCTTACGCACTTCGTCATTGAAAAAATGGTGGATGTTTCTAGCTGCTGCAGGCAGTGGGCTGGGCTTAATTCACCGGCCAGCCTGTAGAGGGAGCTACTGCGCATGTGCCAACCTCTGATTCTGCCCACGCTCAATTACAACTGCAGGGGTCTGACAGATAGAGAGAAAGCTTTTAGGCCCCTGTTACTGTAGGCAGCCCCAACCAGCTCCACCCCCACACCCCCTGCTCACTGCAGGCGATAGCGAGCCCCACAATGCATGGACATCTAGCCCCCACAATCCCCCCGTCATCCAGAACAATCAGGTCCTCCTCCCCCGATCCAATCGCAACTACAGAATGCCAGCGGACCCCCTTCCCCTGCCCATCCAATCCCATTACAGAGTGCACAGTGGACCCCCTTCCAATTGGGCAGCCCTTCATGCCCCGTCCCCATAGACCCTGCCCAAATGGGCCACGGCCTTGGCACTGCCACGCAGTGCCAAGATGCCTGCTGGGCATTTCCCAGGTGCCTGGTGGGCAGTGCTGAGGTGCCTACTGGGCATTGACCAGGTGCCAAGGTGGGCAGTGCCAAGGTGCCAGGGTGGCACTGCCAGGCCTGCACTGCCCAACGGGCATCCCCTTGCCCTCGCCCTCCCCGGGGAGACTCAGTGGCCTCCAGTTCCACTGGCGAGGCCAACACAACTGTTCGCCGTTCATGGGGAGCAGGTGTTTGCCTCGCTGGAGAGAACCTCTCCCGGCGAGGCCATAAAGGTAATCGAGCCCGGACGATTGAGCGCTAGGCTCATTACACACATGCAAATCATCATTATCATATAATTAAATAAATTATTCAGCCTCCCGCCCATTTCTGGCAAGAGGCTGACTTTGCCGGAAAAATCACGAGAGTGGAGAAACCGGGTGTGATCCTGATTCTCGGCTCTTGCGTGTGAGTTTGTCGGCTCCTCTGCCCATCGATGGGTGGGGCGAGCCTGTAAAATTCCGCCCTAGGACATTAATGCAAAAAACATGACATTATATATCCTGAATTCCCAATGAAATCTCTTCAATTCTATTGACTAATCTGAGTGATACGTATGTTAGAAATGTTCACTGGTTTGGTATCACACATCTCATCCAGTTCAATTGCTATCCCAGTGACCGCCAAATCGATGAGGCACCAACATGCTAACTCATCTCTTTATTCCCTAACTTTTCAAATCTTTTCTCAGAAGGTAATGGTTCATGAAGCAGGATTTCCCGATTAATGATCTGCATCTGAGCTTGTGGTCTTGCTGACTTACTTTCAACCCTGGTAAGGAATGTTTTCTTTGTGGAACACAGTAAGAAGTTTAACAACACCAGGTTAAAGTCCAACAGGTTTATTTGGTAGCAAAAGCCACACAAGCTTTCGGAGCTCCAAGCCCCTTCTTCAGGTGACTGGGAATTCTGTTCACAAACAGGGCATATAAAGACACAAACTCAATTTACATGAATTATCCACAACCTTGTGAGCTAATGTGATCAGCGACAAGACTTTCACTGATATTAACGCTATAACGGCAGAGTGTGAATTTCTGCTCGAACACAACTTCTTATCATCACCAACTCCCTAAAATAACCTCCTTCAAAAACTCCATTCTCATCCAGCAACTGTGGTAACGGGGGTAGCTTAATGCTGCAGCATAGTCTTCCTGCTGGAACATGAAACTTCACTGTCATTGAAACTGACGAGCAAAATCTTTCAGGTAAGTCGTTATCTTTTACTGCGTTGCCTGGGTGGCATGAGGAAAGGAAAACCTAGAAGGATTATGTGCCCCTGAAGAAATTGTCTAATCCAGATTATGCCAAATGCCCAGGCAGCAAAGGCAAAATTCTACACCAAGATTACAACACTGATGGCATCATGGTGGAGGGGCAAATCATAGAATCCCCACAGTACAGGACAAGGCCATTTGGCCCATCGAGTCAGCACTGACTCTCTGACAGAGCATCTTACCCAACCCACCACCTCACCCCATCCCCGTAACCCCACACATTTACCATGGCTAATCCATCTAACCGACACATCTTTGGATTGTGGGAGGAAACCGGAGCACCCGGAGGAAACCCATGCAGACACGGGGAGAATGTACAAACTCCACACAATCACCTGAGGCCGGAATTGAACCCGGGTCCCTGGCACTGTGAGGCAGCAGTGCTGACGACTATGCCACCATGCTGCCCTAATGCCTCTGTGCCGCCCTATCACCTTACAAAGGGTCACCCAGATAATGATAGATGCCTTCTGAAAATGTTATGCAATAGTAGGCTTCAGGATGTAAGTGGACTATTTCTGACACCCCACAACACCAAAAGTGTCTTGCGTTCTGAATGAATTATAAAAAAAATCTTGCGCGCTGTAGTATGAGGGAGTGTGGGACTGAAAGGGTTAATGTGGAGCAGGGGAAACAATACTGCCCACAAGATGATGTAGGAAGTCACATGACCGGTTGTAGTCCGATAGTATTCTGAATGGAGACAGCCATGGCTTGGACTGAAGAAGCCTGCTGTCTTACACATCTGTACATAGTTATGTTCTACAGTAAATAGTTATTGTTCAGACTATGCTTCTGAACCTCTTCCTTAGATAACCGCAACAACATACAAGAGGCACAACACCCCCATTAATATCAGTTCAAAACTAATGAGAATGAGGATGAACAACTGATGTTCATATATTAAACAAAGCCGATTCCTGATGATCAAAGAAAATCTGCAATGGGTTATATTCAACAATAGAGATAGATGACTGCATATATTCCACTAGATGTCATCTTTGTGCAATGGATAAATACCAATTGTTCATTGTTACTTTCCTCAGGCCAAGTAGATTTGAATTTAAACCAGAAATATTGGCCCAGGAATAGCCCCCAAGCCTGTTCTGTCCTTCCACTGATTCCACTAGATTTGTTGGTCCATATCTTAATTCCTTCTTCGACTTGGCTCTATAAGTGGGCGGCACTGTGGCACAGTGATTAGCACTGCTGCCTCACAGTGCCAGGGAGCCGGGTTCGGTTCCCGGCTTGGGTCACTATCTGTGTGGAGTCTGCACATTCTCCTCGTGTCTGTGTGGGTTTCCTCTGGGTGCTCCAGTTTCCTCCCACAGTCCAAAGATGTGCAGGTTAGGTGGATTGGCAATACTAAATTGCCCCTTAGTATCGGGGGGACTAGTTAGGGTAAATGCATAGGGTTATGGGGATAGGGCCTGGGTGGGATTGTGGTTAGTGCAGACTGGATGGGCTGAATGGCCACCTTCTGCACTGTAGGATTCTATGATCTATGAACATGTTCTCCTAAGAAACATCTCGCAATCTCAGTTTCGAAATTTTTATTTGACCTCGGCCAGGACTTTTAGACCCAACAGGATTGGGCCAATTTCCTTGAGCTGGGATGAGGGAGGGTGGCAAGCGGTTAGAAACTAATTAACGGGAATTAAAGGCCAATTAGAGCCAATTGAGAGAGGCCAACTGAAATTTTCCAGTTGACCTTCTGACTCCCTGGGGTGTTGGGGACTAGACCAGCTCCCTGGCAGTGCCAGCCTCTTTATTCCTCAACAGCAGGTTTATTTATGTTACTTGAAAATATCTCAGAACTCACAGGATTTTGTATACACACACAGGCCAGAATTCTCCAACCTCATCTGCGGCTGGGATATTGTGGGGGAAAGGAGTAGGACCTCCTCCTGTGCCTGGGCCTGGGCATGGCCAAGCTGACCATTAACAGGTTCAGTCAGTGGGCATTTGAGATGCTCATTGACCTCAAAATCTGCCCCTCTCCGGATGTCCCTGGCAGGGAAGCATGTGGTCTCTACCAACATGTTGGAGGCCTTCTGTGATTGGTGGGCACTGTGAGGGCTGGGGTGTGTTATTGGCTCCTTTAATTACATTTTAATTTTAATTTTTGCAAGTTTTCTTTTGGATTTTGTCTTTTTGTTGCAGTATCCCATAAGGGTATGTAAAAAGCCCAAAGATGCCTGGGTCGATTGGCCATGCAAAATTGCCCCTTAGTGTCAGGCGGATTAGCAGGGTAAATATGTGGGGTTACGGGGATCAGGCCTGGGTGGGATTGTTGTCGGTGAAGGCTTGATGGGCCGAATGGCCTCCTCCTGCACTGTAGCTGAATCTGAGGGGCTGCCCCTTTAACTTGTTCCTGGTTTGTTAATTCAGGGTAGCCTGGAGCACGGTGGGGGGCGGGGGGGCCGGGGGGGGGAGGTGGACAGGGACAAAGAACTAGGGATTGGCGGTGAAATTAGTTGGGGTTAGAAAGTAGAGACACACCTGCAATCCATGCCACAAGGCTGTGCTTGGCACAGATATCCTGCTCTAAGTCCAGGGAAGGAGAGTGCCCTTGCGGCCTGTGTGAGTCATGCACAGCCGGGTGTTCAGGGCATGGTCAATCCTTCACACATTTCATCCTGCGGCTTGGTGGCTCGGTACTGGGCCGCAGATGGTACAGTCTCAGGCAGGGCGGGCAATAGTAGTCTGTAGATAGGTAACACAATGGGAGACACTCGATGCTCTCATGGGGGGAGGGGGGGTTCTCGGTACATCACCGTGCAATGGGCCTGATGGTGGACAGGGATCAGGTTGACATGGGGCATCAAGACATCAACATCAAATAGGTCAAGGGTGGGGAGGGGGGAGGAAGGACAGGGATATTGACAACAGTAACGCTGGGAATCAGGATTAGGGGGAGGGGAAGGGGGGGAGGGCGTGGAGAGAGTGATCGGAGGGAGGGAAAACTGCACATGATACACTTCCAGAACGATTGGAGGGACTTTGTCGGTCGCAAGCTGGGGTGGGCTGGAAGCTGGGCACCACCATTTTGCTAGCCAATCAAATGATGCAGTAGGGAAATGACCTGTGAACCACAAGGGGAAGAGTCTGAGGGCTTAGGGGAGGAGTTGACGACTGAACCTTTGGTCTGATTGAAGGGGCACCCTACTAATTTCCCTTATGGCAATGAAGGATACCACTCAGCTGGGACATGTTAGGAACACTCAAATGACAGCTGAAGCATCCGGGCACCTGAACTCATTGCGCACATTCTCGCGGGATTCCGTTCCAACTCGGGGTCATTTTTGAATGGGCAGACATTGGCAGGTCAGTGATGTGTTGCAGATACCTGGACCAACCTGGGATCTCTCTCTGTTGTTATGGGTGATACTGTCCTGCATAAAGACAGCTGGACAGACTGTGAGCTGGACCGGTGCCAAAACAAATGATAAGTGTGCCTGCTTTCTGTGCGTAGAGTGGATCTGTGCAAGGGCTGAGGATTCGACTTGTGCAGAATGAGACAAGAGGTGAAGAGGTAAAAGTGTGTCTAAATCAGAGGTGATGCCCCTCGTGTGTGAGATCCCTGTGGACTGTAACCCTGGAGTGCCTGATGGCCTTACGAGAGTGAGAGCTGAGAGTGAGGGGAAGATTGGTCCACTCTGGCGGAGTGGATGAGATCATTCATGCTCTTTCTGTACCGGATAGCAGTCCTCTTCTGTACCACGTTGGCACTGACTGCACTGGCGACCTCTTCCCAAGCCTTGGTGGTGAGGTTAGTGGACCACTGGTTCCCATCAGTGAGGTTGAGGGCGGGAGGGGGGGGGGGGGGAGGCGGGGGGGGGAATGGTTGGTGGATGGGAGGGAACATCTTAAAGGGGAAAATTCCCTCCAATAAAACATAAAGGGTACAACTCTAAATGGGGTGCAGGAGCAGGAGGACCTCGGTGTATATATGTCTAGGTCATTGGAGGTGGCAGGAAAACTTGAGGGAGCAGTTATTAAAGCTTGGATAAAATGACAAGGACATTATGTTGAGTTTGTGTAAGATGCTAATTCAGTCTCTATTGGAATATTGCATCTGAGCACAGCACATGGGAAGGATGTGAAGGGATTGGAGAGAGTGCAGAAGATGTTTATGAGAATGGTTCCAAGGCTGAGGAACTTCAATTATGAAGACAGATTGGAGAAGTTGGGACTGTTGTCCTTGGAAAGGAGAAGATGGAGAGGAGATCTCAAAATCATGAGGGGGGCTGGACAAATTAGACATAGAGAAACTGTTCCCACTCATGAAAGGATTGAGAATTTGAGGGCACAGATTTAAAATGTAGGGTGGTGATGCACTATCAATTACGACACGAAGACTCCAGTGAGTGAGGGAAACTAATAGGCTTTTATTCACAGAGGACAGGAGCACACCCTTGTAGCTGACCTGGTCTAGACTGAGGCGAGGAGGAGGGACCATCACCTTTATACCCCACTCTGGGTGGAAAGGGAGGAGTCTCAGGCCAGGTGTAGCGTGGGTGTGTCCAGGCACATATATGTAGTAACAGTGGTTCACCACAGGTGGCACACTGGTTAGCACTGCTGCCTCACAGCGCCAAGGACCCAGGTTCAATTCCCAGCTTGGATCACTGTCTGTGTATCTGCACTGTCTGTGAATCTGCACGTTCTCCCCATGTCTGCGTGGGTTTCCTCTGGGTGCTTCGGTTTCCTCCCACAGTCCGAAAGACGTGCTGGCTAGGTGCATTGGCCGTGCTAAATTCTCCCACAGTGTACCCGAACAGGCGCCGGAGTGTGGAGGCTAGGGGATTTTCACAGTAACTTCATTGCAGTGTCAATGTAAGCCTAGTTGTGACACTAATAAATAAACTTAAACTTAAAAGCAGGACACCTTGGGCACTCTTAGATGGGCCATAGCGGATAGAATCTGTCAGGTATGTTACGGACAGGAGGGGGGTCTGTTCAAGCAGCACTAATTTCTTCTGTCATCATCTGTCTGTGATCAGAAAGGTGTTTGGATCTGTTTCTTTTTTAATAAGCGGTGATAAAGTTCCCAACTCCTTGGTTTATGCGTGATCCAATTCCTACTAATAATTCCCCAGCAAACTTGGGGAAAGATGAAAGATTACTTTCTTGCATGCATTGATAAACCACAACGTCCCTCTCTGCACGCATACCGTAACGAGAGGGATGGAGAAAAGCAGGTTTTACAATGCAGAGACCACAGAGAAAATAAATAATGATTCACATTGTCTCCGGAGTCCAGAATTGAAGTCCAATGAGGTATTCCTTCACGGAGGTCGGCAGGCTGAAACCCAATGGTGAAAAAGTCACTTTTCCAGTAACTTCACAAGAGTGAACAGTTTTTGTGGGTGATGATACAGAACTTCCAGCAGAGGTACCATAGACAGAATCAGTTGTCCAGCCAGCCTGGCCTGCTAGTCAGACATACTGGAGATTGCAACCCAGGGAAGAAACAGCCAGAGTCTCAGGTGATGTGGCCTTTCCTCGCCCCAATATCTTCAACAAAGGATGTTTCTCCAGTGTCTGTGTTCCAGATGGATAATAGCCTGGATTTTCTATCCCCCCCCGACCCCCCACGTTAGGTTTTCCGGTGGCAGAGGCGGCTCATCATTTAATGCCAGTGGGATTTTCCAGTCCCGCCGAAGTCAATGGCCATTTGTATTGCTCACTGATTGCACCGCTAGGGAACCCACCAGCCAATGGCAACGCGCCGCCTCCACTGCCAGAGGGTCTGAAAATCCTGGCCAATGTCTCAGCCATTATGGTTTGAAGGACCTGGTGTATGGGAGATCATTGTCTCCATAGACTCTCCGACACCACTGGCAGGCCCAGTTTATCATATACAAATGGCTTCTGTGTGGCTCCATTAGAAATTGGGCTATGTGGTCCCCAGTGGTCTGTTAGTAACTCCTCAGATATCTGAGGTGTGACATTTCCAAAACTGCAAGGGAGTTTCTTTTGTTCTGGTGATTCAGGCAATAGCTCTCAGACCGAAAGTCAGCCATCTTAATTGTCTATGTTCAGCCAACAGTTTAAAATTAAGAAATAGCAATGATAACATATTTTTTTATAAAAATACACAGGGATAAATTTTGTTCTATCGCAACAGACTGAACTGGTACCATGACAAAGCTGGCAGTCCAGGCATGATGCAATGATTCATCAATTGTTTTGTTCCATTATTATTGAGAGTTTAACACTGGTATAACAGAAAGCTGCTGGAGAAGGTATACGTTAACCCAAGCCTGCCGCTACACAAATACCTTCCCAATCTACCTGCTGCCCATCTCCTATCATGCCAGCCTGCATGGCTAACATCACCGTACCAAGGGGTAACAGCAGAGGCCATGTGGCAACAAGAATGGAACCAACACACCACCATTAAAAACCACTTCCTCATCACCGATCCCACAGCCCAACCACCCGACTTCAACCTGCCACACCAACACTGGCCACTTCTCACCCATGTCCGCACTGGCCAAGGCCTTTGTGCAGCAAATCAGCACAAGTGGGGCCTTGCAGGGAGCCCGGACTGCAGCTGTGGTGCCCCCCAATCAATGACACATAGCAAATAATCATAGAATCCTACTGTGCAGAAGGAGGCCATTCAGCCCATCGAGTCTGCACCGACCACAATCCCACCCAGGCCCTATCCCCATAACCCCACATTGAAGATTACCCCTGACAAAGTTCAGCAGGGGATTCAGAGTTCCATTTAGCCACTGCAGAAGCTATTGCAATGGCCTGGCAACTTACTGCACATCTAAAAAATACACAAATAGGAAGCAGATTCACTGTAATGAATATTCAATCTCAGTTATAGGAACAGGGTGAGGCACTAAATGAAGCCAAAGTGATTTTGATTTGATTTATTATTGTCACTTGTATTAACATACAGTGAAAAGTATTTTTTCTTGCCCGCTATGCAAAGCATACCATTCATAGAGAAAGAAACAAGAGAGTGCAGAGTGTAGTGTTACAGTCATAGCTAGGATGTAGAGAAAGATTGACTTAATGCAAGGTAAATCCATTCAAAAGTCTGACAGCAGCAGAGAAGAAGCTATTCTTGAGTCAATTGGTAGTGACCTCAGAAGGTGGAAGAGAGAATGTCCGGGGTGCGTGGGGTCCTGAATTACGCTGGTTACTTTGCCAAGACAGCGGGAAGTGTAGACAGAGTCAATGTATGGGAGGCTGGTTTGCATGATGGATTGGGCTACATTCACGGCCTTTTGTAGTTCCTTGCGGTCTTGGGCAGAGCAGGAGTCATACCAAGCTGTGATACAACCAGAAAGAATGCTTTCAATGGTGCATCTGTAAACATTGGTGAGAGTGGTAGCTGCCAAATTTCCTTAGTCTTCTGAGAAAGTAGAGGCGTTGGTGGGCTTTCTTAACTATAGTGTTGGCATGGGGGAACCAGGGCAAGTTGTTGGTGATCTGGACACCTAAAAACTTGGAGCTCTTGACCCTTTCTACTTCATCCCCGTTGATGTAGACAGAGGCATGTTCTCCTTTACGCTTCCTGAAGCCGATGACAATCTCTTTCATTTTGTTAACATTGAGGGAGAGATTATTGTCGTTGTACCAGTTCACCAGATTCTCTATCACATTCCTGTACTCTGTCTCGTCATTGTTTGAGATCCGATCCACTACGGTGGTGTCATCAGCAAACTTGAAAATTGAGTTGGAGGGGAATTTTGCCGCACAGTCATAGGTGTATAAGTATAGTAGGGAGCCGAGAACACAGCCTTGTGGGGCACAGGTGTTGAGGATGATCGTGGAGGAGGTGTTGTTGCCTATCCTTACAGATTGTGGTCTGTGAGTTAGGAAGTTCAGGATCCAGTCGCAGAGGGAGGTGCTGAGGCCCAGGCCACGGAGTTTGGAGATGAGTTTCGTGGGAATAATGGTGTTGAAGGCTGAGCTGTAGTCAATAAATACAAGTCTGACACAGGTGTCCTTGTTATCTAGGCCTCGTTAGAGGAAGGTTGGGAAACAGTTAGCAAGCGATCGCTGTAAGTAATCAGGGTTTAATTTAGTGTGATCTGCGATTTAACATTCTTGCTATGTGAAGCGCTATCAATTAGGCAAGACTACTTGTGTGCCAATACAACTGTAGGCTTTTATTCATAACAGAACCAGGAGCACATCCCAACAGATAACCGACCCGAACTGAACAAGGGGGAGGAAACAGCCACCTTTATACTAGGTGACAAGGGGAGGAGCTGGCAGGGGATGTGTCCAGGCATGACAAATACAACAACGGTGGTCCAGACAGTTCAAAGGCGCAACTGTAGTCCACCACATTATGGTCTGTTCAAGAGCACCACATTTTGAATTCATTACCTGACTGTTCTTTACCACAATTCTTTTTGGGCAGCTGTGCACCTGACAGGGTTTTAATTCATCACTATTCTCCAACACTTGATTGGCCGGGTGGTTAACAATGAGGCGGAGTGTCTTGAGCTACAAGAAGATATAGACAGAATGGTCAAATGGGCAGATAAGTGGCAGATGGAATTTAACCCTGAAAAGTATGTGGTGATAAACTTTGGGAGAAGTAATTTGACAAGAAAGTACTCAATGAATGGTAGGACACTGGGAAGTTCTGTGGAACAAAGGGATCTTGGTGTGTTTGTCCACAGATCTCTGAAGGCAGATGGGCATGTTAGTAGGGTGATGAAAAAGGCATATGGGATGCTGGCCTTTATCAACCGAGGCATAGATTACAATAGCAGGGAAGTCATGTTGGAGTTGTATAAAACTTTGGTGAGAACACAGCTGGAGTAGTGTGTGCAGTTCTGGTTGCCACATTATAGGAACAATGTGATTGCACTGGAGGGGGTGCAGGGGAGATTCACCAGGATGCTGCCTGGGATGGAACATGTAAGTTATGGAAAGAGGTTGAGTAAGCTTGGGTTGTTTTCTTTGGAGCAGAGAAGACTGAGGGGCGACCTGATCGAGGTGTACAAGATTATGAGAGACTTAGACAAAGTGGACAAAGAGCAGCTGTTCCCCTTAGTTGAAGGGTTAGTCAGGAGGGGACACAGGTTCAAGGTGAGGGACAGGAGGATTAGGGGGGAATGTGAGGAGAAACCTTTTTACCCAGCAGGTGGTGACGATCTGGAATGCGCTGACTGGGAGAGTGGTAGAGACGGGTTGCCTCACATCCTTTAAAAAGTATCTGGATGAGCACTTGGCACATCATAACATTCAGGACCATGTGAAAGCTGCTGGCAGATGTGATTAGGTGGGAGGTCAGGTGATTTTAATGTGTCAGTGTTGACTCGATGGGTCGAAGGGCCTCTTCTGCACTGTATGATTCTATGAAAATGAATCCCAATCAGAATGACTAGGAAATTGACATGGGTAGTTTCTAATTACTTTATTCAGTATTCTCCTTCTTGTGCACTCTCTCTCCCCCACTCTTCTTTGAAGTCAGAGTAGAAACCTAGGGACCCTCTAATGTTTACCCGCCCCCCCCGCCGCTTCCAAGCCAGCATGCTGTATTGGCACTGTGCTTTATCAGGATAAGTTACCTGTTGCATGTTCTCACAGCTTATCCAACTAGGACTCCCTTACCTGGCTTGTAGGATAGGCTGGAGCAAAATATGAGGATTCTCAGTTCCCCAGAAAAATATCTCTCCCTTCCATATTCCAGTGATGAGCTACACTAGCTACTCACAGGAATAAGAGTGGGTCATTCAGTCTCTCCAGCCAGCTTTGCCATTCAGTTAGATCATGGTCAATCTGCCACTCGATTCCATTTACCCAGATTAATGCCATGGAGTTCATTATCAACAGCACCCTACAGACCTGCCTCTCTCTAATAATGGCCATCAAGGCTGCTTGAGATACTTAAACATCAACGTGGCCAAACGTGATTTCAGAATTTGTACTCAATTGAGCCCAGTTATGAAGAGCTGGTATTATAGCAGCAGCTTTGAAAATTCTGCTTGTAAGACATCAGCCAGGATTCTCCGATGTCGGAGGCCCTGCCAGCAAGAATGGAGAATTTGGCGCTCAGAGAAAACTCCATTCACAGCAGCAGGACTGGAGAAACATGGCTGCGGGCGAGGTCGGAGAATCCCAGTCATTATTTATAAATCACACTTGTCAGTACAGATAAAAAAGAACACTGAATACTTAGAACCTGGATTTTTAAAAACTCAGAATTGATGGAAATACTCGGTAGTTCCTGCAGTGACCGTGAAGACAAAAATAACTGAAGAATTCCATTAAAGGCCATCCACCTGATTCACCTGTTTACTCACAGTCATTGCATAGCAGGAGTGGGAGCTGATGGCCTAGTAGTATTATCGCTAAACTATTAACCCAGAAACTCAGCTAATGTTCTGGGGACCGGGGTTCGAATCCCGGCACGGCAGATGGTGGAATTTGAATTTGATTTGTAAAAAAATGGAAATATGGAATCTAACTGATGACCGTAAGATTAATTGTCGGAAGAAACCATCTGCTTCACTAATGTGCTACATGTGACTCCAGAGCCACAGCAATTATGGTTGACTCTCAACTGCCTGTGGGTAACTAGGGATGGGCTAATAAATGGTGGCCGGCCAGTGATGCCCATGTCCTACGAATGGATAAAAAAAAAGAGTAATTCTTTGGAGGGGAGGCACATTAGGAAACCATGAGCATCTGATAATGCTATCTAAATGCAATTATATTTCCTCTCATCTTGCCATTCACATTTCAGAGATTCACAGGCTCACTACGTATTTTACACCGTTTTCTGTCCTTATTTCACACTTTTGGTGGAATAATTTTGAGCAATCTGTATGGAGTAAAAAAAGTAGAAGTGGGAATCATTTGCAATCCTTTCCAGGGAAAGCGGGGGGCAATAAGCTGGATAGAAGTCACACCGAGGTTCTAAATTAGTACCAGTAGCAACGAGCAGTGATTAATAAGTGACCACACAGTGCACAGACAATGCTGATTAATTTTTATTCATATAAACAGTACAAGATTATATTAATGTGAAGATTTAGCTATACCATATATATGAAAGGCATACAAGGCTTGTATTGGTTAAGGCACAATGTAAAAGCCATTCCATATCTAAAAATAAATATATATTTCTGGTCATTTGATGGAAAGGCACCATGAATACAGTTGATTAAAGCATAAGCAGTATTCTCTAGAAACTAAATATACCTCCTGCTGCATTAACTGCTTGGTATTTTGCTGTAGCCATTAATCATATTGAACAGATTTCAAACCCCTCAAGCAACTTTGGAAGCATACCATATTGTTCATTAAAAGGCAACCCATGTGAAACTTAAAATGGAAAGTTCCTTTATTTAGTTGGCTTTTCTATGAGTCTGAGTGATGTTGTTGGCGCTGGAAACTTAGTGTGAATAGTGAATAACTTAGTGAATAATTCCGGCTACCCTCCCATTCTCATACTCTCTCTTGATCTTTCACCCCACCCAGGTTTGCTTCCTCACCTGGCCAAAAAGGACATTATAATTTGTGGACCTGCCCAAATCCTGTGTCCATGGCTTTTTCTAAAATCCACCAACAAGAGGCGCAAAGGAGAATGAATTAAAATGTCCAGGTTTTACTTTCCAAAATGTAGAAGGTCACTGTTGTCTGACATGTGGCTGTTAAGCAATCAAACTCACCCAGCTGAGGAAAGTGAGCATTAACGTGGAACCTAATGTCGCTTGGAAGTACAGAACTTGAGAATGACTGAAAAAAGGGACATGATGTCAAAGCTTTTTGTCTTGCACTCATCAGAACAGATTCACAAGAATACCAATTCTCAAAGGGAGCAATGGTTTATGCTGCATGAGAAAAGAGTGTTGATTGGCTGGCATGTGGACTTGGCATGCCAGCCAACCAACCATGGGGATGTTGCTATGGAGAATGCACCGGGGAACAGTTAACTACCAAGCTAAGGAAGTAGCATTCTCCATGGCAATGCCGCTACCAATCAGGGTCCACATGCCAACCAATCAACACTCTTCTCTCATGCAGTATAAATTATTTCTCCCTTTGAAATTTGGTGTTCTTGTATCTGTCCTGATGAGTGCAAGGTGAAAAGCTTCAACAGTATTTCCAGCAATACTCAAGTTGTCAAATCTTTTAGTTAGGCATAATGGATGGAATTTCCCAGCTGGTGCTAATGAAAATTTAAATACAAATACTCTGATGTGTAGAAGGTTTGATTTGAATTCTGTCTGACACTTGCCAGTGTGAACACAACGCAATGCTTTGAGGCCATGTTGGGGAGAAAAAACAACATCCCTCCCTCCAACGGGACAGACAGGATTTTAAACATTGTTAGTTAAAAAGCAACACCATTATTAAGTATGGCAGCATTCGAAGGAAGTACCGACAGTGGAGATACACTGAAGTAAGTGCCCCAACCTCCTATTGAGAATTAACATTAAAATTGTTGCAGGGGGCAAATTCTTTAAGGATTCCGTGCTGATTGGAACAATTACCATTTAAAGGCATTTTGTACCTGTGTTGATCTGTGGTTCATCTGCTCTGCTATTGTCTCTGTTCCTTTATCTGCTCAGTAAGTTACAAAGTCAACATTGAACAAATGAGAGTATGGAGCAAGGGTTTTTAAAAGTAAGGCAATTTTCAATTGGCAGAGGGGTAGCTTGTGAATGTAATTATCAAAAACCCATTACTCAGACTAAGCTCATGACAGCTATGCTTTCATCATATCCAGAATTCTCAGGTGTAATTATAGAATCCCTACAGTGCAGAAGGAGGCCATTCTGCACCTGACAACAATCCCACCCAAGCCCTATGTTTACCCTTCTCGACCCCCCCCCCCCCCTGACAATAAGGGGTAATTTAGCATGGCCAATCAACTTAACCCGCACATCTTTTGAGTGTGGGAGGATACCAGAGCACCCCGAGAAAACCTACACAGACACGGGGAGAATGTGCAAACTCCACACAGACAGTCACCCAAGGCCAGAATTGAACCCGGGTCCCCGGTGCTGTGATGCAGCAGTCCTAACCACTGTGCCACCCCTTTAAATCCAAAGCTCTTGGCAAAACCCAACATAAAAAATATAAAATTACTTCAAAGCATCTCAGTGCCTAGAGATGGCAAGAATAACATTCTGCTAAACAAGTGCGCCATCTGTACAGCGTGTCAGGGAAAATACTGACCTGTGCTTGCTACAGATTTTAACTATTCACACATTCTATACAAGGTAACAAGGGACCTGGGAACAGTATGACCCTTTAAAAATAGATTGCACTAAAAATGTCCCGTTTACGCAGCAGTTTGTTAACATTTGAGGTAATTTAGCTTGGCGTAAACCGGAAACACTTAGAACAGCGTTGCAGCCACCTTGAGAAGGAACTCCATATAGTGTTAAAATATCTCAAATTGTTTCCATTTGTCCTTGGCTATTCGTTTAAATATAAATATGAAGTTAATGGCTACAGCAATGGACCAAAAAGAATTTTACATTTATTCAAACATGATAAGGAAATAAATAGCATTTTAAAAATAGCAACGAACAATAACCTATTTTCCCAGCTAGGTTTTCATTCTGTCATTTGGAAACCAATTGTTAATAACTGTAAATCAAATCCAATTAAGATTTAATAATTGCATGAATTAAGAGTATATAAAGAGGATAAATTGCAAGAAACAGCGAGCGGACGTTTCACACTCCAAAAACTGGCCTTTGTATCGTAAAACTTTAATTGTTCTTTTCCAATGAGGAATAATAATCCGTCAGTACCCTCCAAGCCTTGGGAGCCATGAAGCCGTCAGGTGGATTTTTATTTTCACGAGCAAGCTGTCTCATACGGGTTCCAGAGATGAAATCAAAACTTTGATGTCTAAAATAAATAGCCATGAGATATGTATTAGCAAACGTCACATTTAAAATGGTTATCGGTGAATGGCAGTATACGAAAATCATGTTAAACTGGTGGGTAAAGTTTGTTTCAGATAAACTGGTGATCGTAAACTGGGGCATGGTGAACTGGGTGACAGTGAACTAGATGATGGTGACCTGGGCGACGGCGACCTGGGCGACGGGGACCTGGGCGACGGGGACCTGGGCGACGGGGACCTGGGCGACGGGGACCTGGGCAATGCTGAACTGGGTGCTCATGATATATTTGTGGTGAACCATAGATGGTTACCACTATGGGTACTTGTACATATGTTACTCTTGTTACTGTTGGGGTTAGGGTTGGGGTGTTCCACCTGTTAGCATTGTTCTGTGGTACACTCCGTTTGGCTCCGCCTTCCTATAGGAGTATAAAGGTCACTGCACTTCCTAGTGACCCTTAGTCTGGGATTGTATTGTTAAGCAGTATGCTCTATTCTTGTTGCGAATAAAAGCCTTTATTCCCGGGTACGATCTAGCCTCCCGAGTGGATTAATCGCGCATCAATATTTCACTGCAATTGGCTTTGTCCACATTTCAACCAAACCTTTACCAAACTGTGCAGTTTGCCACTCAATACAAGACTTTTCAAAGTTCACAAAATTAAATGATCAGGGTTTTAGCAACAACTTGATCCTAGGTGATGTTGCTCTTGTTTGGAGTTACCATACGTTGGCCACGTGGTAATCTAAATTTGCTTGGGAGGAATCTATTGAATGCAAATTCTAGCTCTAGACCAGTGCTAGAACACATGCCTCAGGAGGCAGAAGTTTGTGGCTTTAAACCCCACTCCAGAGACTTGAGCACGCAGCCCAGACTGACACCCGACTGCCACATTGCCTGAGGTGCTATCATTTCACTGAGATATTAAGCAGAAGCCCTACTTGTGTGGAGGGATGTGAAACAATCCTAGCACACTGTTCAAGGAAGAGTAGGCAAGCTGTGACCTGGTCAACATTTGCCTCCCAACTTACACCATTAACAGAGATTATGAATTGGCGAGGCTTGCTCTGTCTATATTGTGATAGCAACTGGGTGGAGTGCTGTGAGACATCTTGAGGATGTGAAAAGAGGGTGCCAATTATTAAGTTCCGAGAAATGTTTTACGGAATACCTTTCTGAAATTGCATGTATTGTCTGGTTCCTGATGCACATTGTCCATCATTGTCTTGATATTGTCATTTTAACATTGTCAATTGTATCATACCAGGCTAGAGGTACACACCTTCAGTAAAGGTTCATTTTTGCAACAAGGATTTGGGCAGAATCATTCACCCTTCTAAAATCATGTGTTACAAATCCAAATCCTGCATTGTCACACTGGGAGTACACATGCTATAATGGCTGGGATTTGTGAGTGTCTCTTGCCCTGCTCCTAGTTACTTACTCAGCATAATGCACCCTACATCCTGAAGAGCAAGGCATTCTGCTATTTATCATATCTGCTTTATCATTGGGTAACAAATGGCATGATAATGGCTGCTTTACCTTCTTTCACAGCTAAGCGAGGGCTAGCTGAACTGTCTCCTAGCCGTGGCAGAGACCCTTTCCTAGTTGTGGCAGAGACTCTTTCCTGGCTGTGGCAGAGACTCTTTCCTGGCTGTGGCAGAGACTCTTTCCTGGCTGTGGCAGAGACTCTTTCCTGGCTGTGGCAGAGACTCTTTCCTGGCTGTGGCAGAGACTCTTTCCTGGCTGTGGCAGAGACTCTTTCCTGGCTGTGGCAGAGTCTTTTGAGAAACAGATTGACCATGGCTGGTTGCAAGGCCAGAGATTCAACCACAATATGTACAGTGTTAACAACTGCACTATCACAGTTCTTTTCATTTGATTCGTTGGGCATGAAAGCATGTTCCTGCAACTTACCTTTCTGGGTCATAGAAATCCATGCACTTCTTATCCTTGTTGTATGCAGCAACTCTGAATGGTATGATCTCCACAGATGTTAGACCTGGTGCCATGCTCAGAACCTTGGCTCCATGGGTGGGCTCATACAGATCTTTCTTAGTCATAGGATGAGGCATGCCTGCGGGATCCCGGCCCACAATGTAGAAATTGGCTCCAGCAATCATGCGGGACCGGCAATGCCACTGAACCTGAAAACAAATAGCATTGTTATCAAAGCAAGGACAGCCGCTCTCAATACATCCCAGTGGCAATTAGCCAACTGAACAAGTGACCAGCAATAGTGCCATCTGTTCAAAGCACAGACAAAGGGCCTGAATTTCCAGGGTTCCTGTTCTGCCATTACCAATCTGTTGCGCCTCTCGCCTCAATGTAAATCGCAAGGCGTAGAGTTAATGGTGGGTGCCTGTGTCACTGGGGCTGAAACAATGGCATGTCGCCACTTTTCCTATGCTCACAAAGCAGCGTATATGTGTGCCCCTTCCGCTAAAGGTCTGGCACAGAGTACACCTACATCGGGCAAACTGTCTGCTGGCAGCAATGGTGGCCTGACAGGCATCATAGTGCTTTTTCATGTGTGTGTCTGGATAGTGAGTGTTGAGGAATGGCTAAACCCCAATACTGAACCTCGACCTATTCTCACCTATGATATGGAGATGCCGGTGTTGGACTGGGATGACACAGTAAGAAAGTCTCACAACACGAGGTTAAAGTCCAACAGGTTTATTTGGAATCACGAGCTTTCGGAGCGCTGCTCCTTCCTCAGGTGAGTCACCCGATGAAGGAGCAGCGCTCCGAAAGCTCGTAATTCCAAATAAACCTGTTGGACTTTAAGCTGGTGTTGCGAGATTTGTTACTATTCTCACCTAGACCAGGAATTTCCTCAGGGTTTTCTCTCATGTTGTGCCATAGCTTCACTGGAAATGTAACAGAAATCCTGTTCACCAATGCCAATTAGGGAGGTGAGGTGAGACAAATGACAGTGGGGAAAATTTGACTTTAGTGCGGTTGCAAATGGATGGCATCAGAATGGCCGCCTAATCTACACCCTGCCTAATGCCAAGAGGAGAAATATCAGGTAGGCTGCACAACCGGAATGCGGATCACTGAATCCAATCAGGAGCAGGGAGACTGATTGATTTTCCTTTCACACAGCTCATGAACATTGTTAGTGCTCCTTCCCTCCCTCCCTCTCCATCATCATGTACAGTGCCCAGTAAACCATTGATTAAAAAGTTGCTATACATTGAGTCCACTGTTCATGTCGGGCAGCAGGGTACTGGAGTTGTAGATGTCGGTATTTTTCATGTATCACGATACTTAATTTCATTCTGTCTTGGTACACATGGGGTTAAGAATCAGGATGGCACAGGAAGTGGTCCAGCTAGTTACAGGATGGTTGTGTGAGGTCCCTCTACCAGTAGAGGGTCTTACCCTCCCACAATGTTAACCCCCGTGAGGCTACCCATCAATGGTGTGGAGTTGCTCTTTTATTAGGGAGGGTTCTAATATTTAATTCAAATATTACAATCTTGTTGGTCTTATTTGTGGATATGTCTGATTGGCACCTGTTTTGTTGGCTTCTTGTTAGAGGGGAACTTTTAACTGTAAGCACCTGTTGTATATGAGGAGGTACTGCCCTGCTTACACTGGCATTTGGACTGTTAACATCTTTATAACAGTCTTTAAATGCACAGCCAGAGTGTCTACCTGTCTGAGGCAGGAGGCCATTTTGAAATGCAAACTGGCATCTTATAATGAACATCATACAATCTACAGTGCAGAAGGAAGCCAATCGGCCCATCGAGTCTGCATCGACCACAACCCACCCAGGACCTATCCCCAGAATCCCATGCATTTCACCCTAGCTAGTCCACCTGACACTAAGGGGCAATTTAGCGTGACCAATCCACCTAACCCGCACATCTTTGTGAGGAAACCGGAGCACCCGGAGGAACCCCACGCAGACATGGAGAGAACGTGCAAACTCCACACAGACAGTGACCCAAGGCTGGAATTGAACCAGGGTCCCTGGCATTGTGAGGCAGCAATGCTAACCACTGTGCTATAGTGCTGCCCCTGTGCCACTGGATATAGGACATTGATTATTAAGATACAATTGGTCGAAGTGTGCCTATTTGTAGCAATGCTCAGTGTCCTTAAAGGGCCAGTGAACGTTTCTCAAAAGCAACCCAAATCTTTTCAGGACTTTAAATATTACTAGACCAAGAGGGGCAAAAGGCTTCTCCTGTAGCCCCAGAAAAATATTCCAGTTTGTTGTTGACCAGGGTGTGCCCTCCTCCAATCTCTTCCCCCTCAACACCCAGTCCTGGAGTGTCAGCTGGATTCACAGTAACTGCCTGGCTGAGCACCAACGGGCCTCTGGTGTGGTGCGTGCGGGTCACTGGATTAGTTTGACTACATCGATGAGCAGTAAGGGTGTTTCTCACTCCAATCACTATCGTCACACCTAATTGTTAGGTTAGTTGGCCATGCTAAATTGCCCCTTCGTGTCAGGGGGTTAGCAGGGTAAATAAGTGGGGTTATGGGGATAGGGACTGGGAAGGATTGTGGCCAGTGCAGACTCGATGGGCCGAATGGCCTCTTTCTGCACTGTAGGATTCTATGATTCTAATGATAAAATTCAACCTCCCATATTTGCAGTGTCTCTATTCCAGTCACCTTATTGAAAGACATTTCTGAGCCTCTCTTGTTTAAATTCAACTATGAGAAAGAGATAATTATACCAACAAGAGAGATGACCATATTACAGTTAACATTCAATGACCCTGGACATGGGTCAGTCCACACTGAAGTTTAATGTAGCAGGGCCGTTTGATTGTTACTTTTTATCTTCAAGGGAGAGATAATTAGGCCTGTAAGTACTGTAAATCTTCAGTGTCTCACTGCTTCTGTTCACTTATCCATTTACTGTTTTGAAAAGTTGATTGGCAGTTTACAGTCTAAGGCATTACCAATGGATTGTTCCTTCTATTGCCTTCCAAACTCAGAGAGGATCATCTGAACATAAAGAAAGAAGAAAGATCTTACATTTTTATTGTGTCTTTCATGAGCCCAGGATGTCTCGAAGCAGTTCACAGCTAACAAAAGGGGAGGTGCTATCCCCAGCATGCAATAGCAGGAGCTCAATTCTTATGCGCACCACATCATACCTAGAAATGGGCAAGTAAACACGTGGTCTGGTTCAGAGGGAATGGAGAATGGAGGAAACACTGGACCCCAGAAAATGGTCTGGAGTGAAGACCCAAAAAAGGGTAACTGATTTGCCACTTTAAAATCAATGAGATAAGCCTGGCATCTCACGAATATGGATGCCATCTCATAGAATCCCTACAGTGCACAAGAAGCCATTTGGCACATCAAGACTGCACCGACTCTCTGACTGAGCATCTTACCCAGGCCCTACTCCCGCCTCATCCTGTAACCCAACACAGCATTGGACTGGGGTGGGCACAGTGAGAAGTCTCACAACATCAGGTTAAAGTCCAACAGGTATATTTGGAATCACGAGTTTCAGAGCGCTGCACTTTCATCAGGTGCTCCAAAAGCTCACGATTCCAAATAAACCTGTTGGACTTTAACCTGGCGTTGTGAGACTTCGTACCCTACACATTCACCATGGCTAATTCATCTAGCCTAGACACCTTGGGACACCAAGGGGCAATTTAGCATGGCCAATCTACCTAACCTGCACATGCTTTGAATTGTGGGAGGAAACCGGAGCACCCAAAGGAAACCTACGCAGACACGGGGAGAACGCACAAACGCCACACAGAGTGACCCAAGGCTGGAATAGAACCCAGGCCCCTGGAGCTTTGAGGCAGCAGTGCTAACCAGTGTGCCACATCTGCAGCACCTTCGAGGTGTGTGGACATAAAACTGGTGCCTAAAGCTCTACTGTGGCAGATAAGCATCCAGAACAGAATAAAATCTAACATGGTTACTGCTGCCCTTTCTGACAGTTTAGCAAGATTAATTGTTTTGAGTTGAGCTCTGAATGTCCCAGCATGTGACAGGGTCGCCTACCGAGCCCTGTGGGCACTGTGGGGTTTGGAGTGGTTAATCACATTTTGTTTTGATGCTTTAAGTTGCCTTTGATGCAGTGTCCCTTTAAGGATTAACATGTCCCTTAATTTGTTAATTTAGTTAACATTTTTGCCCGAAATAGTATATGAGAGGGAAATGACGTCCTAACCAAATCATCTCATTATTCTGACCTTTATAGAGTGTTTTGTTTCCCCAGTTCTACCTGTGACTTTCTGAGTGCCTAAAGCACATGTTAGTCTCTCTCTGTGTCCAGATCAAAAGGTGAAACATGGTTCATTACCCATTGAGAGGCACATATAAATTCTGTAAAAGCCACTTTCTCCAGCACCCATTAGTCGCACAGTTGCAGTCACTATAATTGCAGATTAGGCATTTTCAGTGAATACTGTACCACAATTCTTCATAGTCACCGGAGTATTTAAAAGGATGCAAGGTCTGTACGCTTTAGGAAACTCATACGAAAGCATGAAAGTGATGGTTTGAAACTATAGAATGTACGTGATTTAAATGAGGACTGTAAGCCTGTTTCCCAATTATATTCTCTCAATGTAAATCCCTGATTTTCTGTCCAGTAATTTAGGGGGATGGAGAAACAGGAACTTGATTTCCGATTAGTATTCCCTGCAAGTTACCTCCAGACTGAACTGTTCTACTCTACATGGTCAGCATCTCAGTTTCTACCTTCCACAAATCTGAATTGATGTGAAACTCCGTTGTCTATATCCAAAGCTGCACCTGGTTCAGCTCCCCATCATTGCCTTCCATTGGTTCTCAAAGGCCCAATTTAAAAATTCTCATCCTTGTATTCAAGTTGCTTCAGGGCCTCACTGACAAGTCAGGTTACAGCTATACAGAACTTTAGTTAGGCTACATTTGGAATACTGTGTACAGTTCTGCTCACCACACGACCAGAAGGATGTGGAGGCTTTGGACAGGGGGCAAAAAAGGCTTACCAGGATGTTGCCTGGTTTGGAGGGTATCAGCTATGAGGAGAGATTGGACAAACTTGGTTTGTTATCACTTGAATGTAGGGGACTGAGGGGGTAACCTGAGAGAAGTTTATGAGAGGCATGGATAGAATGGACAGTCAGAGTCTTTTTCTCAGGGTATAAATATCAATTACTAGGGGACATAGGTTTAAGGTAAAAGGGGGAAAGTTTAAAGGAGATGTGAGAGGCAAGTTTTTTTATACAGAGGGTAGTGAGTGCCTGGAACGCGCTGCCAGAGGAGGTGGTAGAAGCAGATACAATGGCAACGTTTAAGAGGCATCTTGACAGATACATGAATAAGCAGGGAAGTCTTTAGATTGGAAAGATGTTGTGTGTCGGTACAGGCTTGGTGGGCCAAAGGGTCTGTTCCTGTGATGTACTGTTTTTTGATCTTCTTTGTTCTTTGATATCTCCACTTGCCCCATCTCTATAATCTCTTCAGCCCTGCAATCCTCTGAGAACTCTACATTCTTCCCACCCATGCCCCTTACTCCCATCACCCTTCAGCAACCCAGGTCCTAAGTTCAGGAATGACCTCCCTAAAAAGTCTATACTTTCATTTCCCTTTCCCTCTGGCATGGCGGCACAGTGGTTAGCACTGCTGCTTCACAGCTCCAGGGACCTGGGTTCGATTCCCGGCTCGGGTCACTGTCTGTGTGGAGTTTGCACATTCTCACCCGTGTCTGTGTGGGTTTCCTCCGGGTGCTCCGGTTTCCTCCCACAGTCCAAAGATGTGCGGGTTAGGTTGATTGGCCATGCTAAAAATTGCGCCTTAGAGTCCTGAGATGCGTAGGTTAGAGGGATTAGTGGGTAAATGTGTAGGGATATGGGGGTAGGGCCTGGGTGGGATTGTGGTTGGTGCAGACTCGATGGGCCAAATGGCCTCTTTCTGTACTGTAGGGTTTCTATGATTCTATGATTCTTGAACAAAGAAAATTACAGCACAGGAACAGGCCCTTCAGCCCTCCAAGCCTGCACCAACCATGCTGCCCAACTTAACCAAAACCCCCTACCCTTCCGGGGACCATATCCCTCTATTCCCATCCTATTCATGCACTTGTCAAGATGCCCCTTAAAAGTCACTACCGTATCCGCTTCCACTACCTCCCCCCGGCAACGAGTTCCAGGCACCCACTACTCTCTGTGTAAAAAATCTGCCTCGTACATCTCCTTTAAACCTTGCCCCTCGCACCTTAAACCCCCTAGTAATTGACTCTTCCACCCTGGGAAAAAGCTTCTGACTATCCACTCTGTCCATGCCTCTCATAATCTTGTAGACTTCTATCAGGTGTCCCCTCAACCTCCGTTGCTCCAGTGAGAACAAACCAAGTTTCTCCAGCCTCTCCTCATAGCTAATGCCCTCCATACCAGGCAACATCCTGGTAAATCTTTTCTGTACCCTCTCCAAAGCCTCCACATCCTTCTGGTAGCATGGCGACCAGAATTGAACATTATATTCCAAGTGCGGCCTAACTAAGGTTCTATAAAGCTGCAACAAGTTTCCAACTGATCTATATCCTGCTGTATCCTCTGATGGTCCTCATCACTATCCGCAAATCCACCAACCTTTGTGTCGTCCGCAAACTTACTAACCAATCCAGTTACATTTTCCTCCAAATCATTTATATATATTACAAACAGCAAAGGTCCCAGCACTGATCCCTGAGGAACACCACTTGTCACAGCCCTCCATTCAGAAACACACCCTTCCACTGCTACCCTCTGTCTTCTTTGACCGAGCCAGTTTTGTATCCACCTTGCTCACTCACCTCTGATCCCATGCGACTTCACCTTCTGCACCAGTCTGCCATGAGAGACCTTGTCAAAGGCCTTACAGAAGTCCATGTAGACAACATCCACTGCCTTACCCTCATCAATCATTTTCGTCACTTCCTCGAAAAACTCGATCAAGTTCGTGAGACACGACCTCCCCTTCACAAAACCATGTTGCCACTCACTAATACGTCCACTTATTTCCAAGTGGGAATAAATCCTGTCTCGAAGAATCCTCTCCAATAATTTCCCTACCACTGATGTAAGGCTCACCGGCTTGTAATTACCTGGGTTATTCTTGCTACCCTTCTTAAACAAAGGAACAACATTGGCTATTCTCCAATCCTCTGGAACCTCCCCTGTAGTCATGGTGTGGAGACGCCAGCGTTGGACTGGGGTAAACACAGTAAGAAGTCTTATTTTGCTACCAAATAAACCTGTTGGACTTTAACCTGGTGTTGTGAGACTTCTTACTGTGTGTACCTCCCCTGTAGCCAGTGAGGATGCAAAGATTTCTCTCAAGGCCCCAGCAATTTCCTCCCTTGCCTCTCTCAGTATTCTGGGGTATATCCCATCAGGCCCTGGGGACTTGAGTTCTTTCTTAAAACTTACCCCTAAGATCAACCACTCACATGTCCTAATATTTCCTTTCTTTGGTGCCAATTTTGTTTGATTAGGCTTCTGTGAAGCACCTTGTGATAGCTATGCTGAAGATGCTACATAAATGCAAGTGCCACATTGTGCAGGGAGTGTTCCGTCCTGTGCTGACCCTATGGATGAATTCCCCGACTCTCCTGGAAAAGTGCGTCAGACCCCTAATGCATCTGCCCATACAGCACCTTCACTGGTAGCACCGAGGTCTCCAGTGTCTGTCTGAAATAACCCTCTGCCAGAAAATATAGCTACTCTGGCCACCTTGACAGCCACAGGAGGAGTGGTGTGGGCTGATGGCTGCAGGCCGTTGTGGCAGAGTTCTACACTACTTCTTCTTTGGTGAAAAATAACAGCAATTTGCATTTATATAGCACCTTTAACATAATAAAACATCCCACAGCATCTTCACAGGCGTGCTATCGAAGTTGTAGGTTATGGAGACGAGGCGCAGGGAGACATTTACACATGGACAGTGAGCTTGCAGACACCAGCAGCAGAGCTGTCCGTGCGTTCTCTGCTCAAACACAAAAGTTAAATTAAAATTGGATCGCAGGACACACATCCATCTAGTGATGTCATGCTGCAATCCCTTAAAGGCATATTACAACAGAGGAGATCTACCCAACTTCCTCCTTGGTGAACAGCAACAGCAGCTTGCATTTATATAGCACCCATTAACGCACATAAACATTTCAGGGTCACACTATTGTATCGGGGAGTTTGGGTATGGCAAGTTAATGTGCGACATCTGGAGCAGATGTGATGGTGAATGGGACTTGCCCTGAGTTGGGACATTGGCGGCAGAGTTTCAGATGTGCGGGGGATGGGAGACTGGCCACGAATAGATGCTCTTTGCATACATTTCCTCTCATTAACAGACATGTGACCACTATAAATTACTCAGAGTGGGCAAACTGGTGGGTGTCTTATTAAGGGGTACTTATTAGAAATGCCATTCCTGCCCCAATGCCACCCTCACTAAGATGAAATGAGGTGGGGGGGGTGGGGGAGTTGATTAAGATCCTCTCTAACTACCCTGCCACCACCCCCTCAACTCCCCCCCCCCCACCCCACCCACTGTACTCACTCTAACCACTCATCCCACCACCAACCATCCCCCCATCCCCAACAATGTTCCAACTCTCCAACTACCCTCCCAACCACATGACTATCCCCTCATCCCTAACTAACCCCACCCCCCCACTAATTCTGACTATATTCCATCCCCCAGCTACTCTTCTGGCCCCCAACTACCCCCTCCATCTAACCCTGACTGCCTCCTAAACCCTCAATGAACCTTCCAATCCCCTCACTAACCCCTGACTATCCCAACACCCCCGATTACCATTCCAACCCCTGCCTGACTACCTTCCCTAACTACCACCCCAATGCCCCAACTACTGCCCCCCCCCCCCCCCACCTCCACCCACACCCCTGACCATCTCCACCAACTGGTTCCCTCAACTTCCTGACTACCCTCTGAACACCCAGACTACCCTCATAGTGGCTTCATATTTTCAGTAATAAGTTCAAGGCTACAAATGTTCATAACCAAAAGAGACAGTGAGCCAGAACTCCTGAGGATCTCCACTGGTCTTTTTTTCCCAACCTTAGTCAGGGAAAGCAGGTTCCCCACCCAAACCTCCAGCTTGGGCTGGGTGTGAGCAGTAAGGCAGAGCAACATCCTAAGGCGTTCAGTCGAGTGCAGCAGATTCAGGGAAAGCGAAGCCACATCCCCTTTTTACAGCATTGGCTCCCCTTAAGCAGGTAATTTCCCAAGATCCCAGTCAGCCTGAGAAGCCAGGGACAGGCGATTGCTAAGCTAAGTGTGTAAGATGGGCTTGGGGAGAGGGGTGTAGAATGGATGGGGAAGGAGAGGCTGGGTCTGGGGGTGGGAGCAGTGAATCGGTTAGGTGATCAGTCTGGGGTTGGGGCAGGATGAGGTGCAGGGGGTTGGTGGGGGTGGTGGTCAGGAGGGTAGACATGGTGATCAAGTGGATAGTCAGAGATGGGGATGGTAGCCGGGTTCAGGACGGCAATTGGGGTTTGGGAGGTAGTCGGGGTTAGTTGAAGGGAATGGGGGCATGGTTGGGAGGTAGGGCAGTGCTCAGGGACAGGGACGGGGGTGAAAAGGGTTTTATTAACCATAATTATCCAGGAGTTAGATGTGGTTTTAATTTTTCTAACTTTCCCTGGGTAACTAGAGTCAGAACCGTCCGATGTCTCTGATTTAATTGGGAGCATCTGATGGTTTCTGGTGCAAGGTAATTTGCCCATTGGAAGTTTGAACTCCCAGGCAATGTCCATGCAATGCTTCAGGGGATTGCTCTGTGCATTTTCTGGGATATCTCCTGGGTGAGATCCCCCCATCCATTCTCACTCTCGCAGGGAATGGAAGTTTGGGGATCTGTCCAGCCATAGTAAGGACGTCTAAGACTCCCCACATTCAGACAATTCTCATTTTCACCTAACTCTGAGAGGAGCTGTGCCCTATTTAGAACATCTTAACTCACTCGAGTGTACTGTCAGCCCTAATTACTATATATAATTCGAGTTGGTCTCGTCCATTGGAAAGGTCAATATTAGCAAATGTTGTGGGGAGTTAGGGAGTAGCAACAGAACAATTTTGAACCAAAGAATGGCTGGAAGTTAAAGGACTGAAGCCAGGATTTTCCAGCCCCCAGATGGGACAAGCCATTCAAATCTCTGTTGACATCGAAAGGACTGGAAGATTTGCACAGCAGGAGGGGCTGGAAAATGCTGCCTGTAGATTTTTCACAGCGGTGGTGCGGAAAATGGCAAGGCAAAATCTGGCAATGATTACACTCACACACACGTCAAAAACTCAAAGTGTGCTTACGGCCAATGCTCTCCGACGCTGAGTGATCTTAAATTTTCCACCTGCTTCCTACCTTTCATCCATCTCTTACTAACCTCCGTTGGCCCGGCATACATCATGGGTGAAGGGAAGATGGCCACAATGGTTGACTGTGGGTCCAGCACGCCATCTTCGAGAACCGCTGCGTGCTGTTTCATGCGCCATTCCAACGGGACGTCGTCATCCTTGGTCCAGCCCCCGAGTGGGTGCAGCAGCAGCACGGGCCGTTTGTAACCTCGGTCCAGAAGGCGACGTCTCGTGTCCTGCATCAGTAGAGCGTGGCCATTGTGAACAGGGTTACGCAGCTGGAAGGCAAAAATGGCGTCTGCAACAAAGACAAGGAAGGAACACTCTTGCATTATGCAGGAAAGTATCATTGGCCACTCTACTTGAGATAACTGCATCCTGACTAATAGATTACAGCTGTTTTTATCTATCATTCACCAATTGAAAAGTGATTTTCTTTCCAATCTAAAATCAACTACAACTTTGCATTGACCTGTTGCTTTTGAAGTACTATTACCCTCATGCAAATTGATTCAAATGGATCCCCAGTTGAGCTGAAACATTGAGGTTGGTTCCAATCTCACAAACCTGTTTAGATAACAGATAGTTCACTGCCAGCATTCTGAGTGTACACATTAGCTGCGATCCTCTGCTTACTCAGAAACAGAGAACAGTTACACCATCTCATTCTCAAAGTGGTCACACCACATTTGTATACCCTCCAACTGAAATACAGGCAAAGTCATTAAATAGTTCAAAGAATCATAGGATCCTACAGTGCAGAAGGAGGCCATTCAGCCCATCGAGCCCACAATGACAACAATCCCACCCAGGTTCTATCTCCATGACCCCATGTATTTACCCTGCTAATCCCGCTGACACTAAGGGGCAATTTAGCATAGCCAATCCACCTAACCTGCACATTTTTGGTTGTGGAAAGTTTAGCTGTTAGGTTTATCCAAAAATGTGATCTAACTAGTTTTATGCTGGTTCCTAAACGTTCATTCAAACATCTTACACAACAGGTTATTATTGCTCCCAGCTATAACCTGTAACAACTTACAGTACCTTCTAACATAATAAGACATCCCAGGGTGCTTCACAGGAACATTAGAAAGTCAAGTACGACACTGAGCTACACAGGGAGATATTACATCAGATGATCAAAGGCTTGGACAGAAAGGTTTTAAGGGATATTTTCAAAGAGGAAAGCAGGTAGAGAGGTAGAGAGAGGGAATTCCAGCGCTTACAACCAAGATAATGGAAGGTGCAAGTACCAATGGTGGAATGATTAAAATGGAGGATGCACAAGAGGCCAGAATTAGACAAGCGAGGTATCTTGGAGGGTTGTTGGACTGGGGGAGGTTACAGAGATAACGTTGTTGGGCTGGGGGAGGTTACAGAGATAAGTGGGAGCACGGGCGGTGAAACCACTGAGGGATTTAAAAACAGGACAAGGATTTTAAAATCACATCTTGACTGGGTCAGCGAGCACAGGAGATTTGCGGGATGGACTGAATGGCCTCTTTCTGCAAGTGAAGATACGGGCAGCAGAGGTTTGGGTGGCCTTGTGCGTAGGGAGGGAGCGCACTGGAATATCAAACCTCGCGGTAATGACACGGATGAAGGTTTCCACAGATGAGCTGAGACAAGGGCCAAGTTGACATTATGTAGTTAGAAATAGGTTGCCTTAGTGATGGAGTGAAGGGGAAATCGGAATCTCATGCTAGGATCAAATATGACAGCAAAGTTGTGATCAGGCTGGCTTAATCAGAAACTGTTGCCCAGAAGAGGAATGGAGCTGGTACACGGGAATGGAGCTGGTAGCTCGGGACTGAAGCTGGTAGCTCGGGAATGGAGCTGGTACACGGGAATGGAGCTGGTAGCTCGGGACTGAAGCTGGTAGCTCGGGAATGGAGCTGGTAGCTCGGGACTGAAGCTAGTAGCTCGGGAATGGAACTGGTAGCTCAGGACTGAAGCTGGTAGCTCGGGACTGAAGCTGGTAGCTCGGGACTGAAGCTGGTAGCTCGGGAATGGAGCTGGTAGCTCGGGAAGGGAGCTGGTAGCTCGGGAATGGAGCTGGTAGCTCGGGAATGGAGCTGGTAGCTCGGGAATGGAGCTGGTAGCTCGGGAATGGAGCTGGTAGCTCGGGAATGGAGATGGTAGCTCGGGACTGAAGCTGGTAGTTCGGGAATGGAACTGGTAGTTCGGGAATGGAACTGGTAGCTCGGGACTGAAGCTGGTAGCTCGGGACTGAAGCTAGTAGCTCGGGACTGAAGCTGGTAGCTCGGGAATGGAGCTGGTAGCTCGGGACTGAAGCTGGTAGCTCAGGACAGAAGCTGGGAGCTCGGGACTGAAGCTGGTAGCTCGGGAATGGAGCTGGTAGCTCGGGACTGAAGCTGGTAGCTCGGGACTGAAGCTGGTAGCTCGGGACTGGAGCTGGTAGCTCGGGAATGGAGCTGGTAGCTCGGGACTGAAGCTGGTAGCTCGGGACTGAAGCTGGTAGCTCGGGACTGAAGCTGGTAGCTCGGGAATGGAGCTGGTAGCTCGGGAATGGAGCTGGTAGCTCGGGACTGAAGCTGGTAGCTCGGGAATGGAGCTGGTAGCTCGGGACTGAAGCTGGTAGCTCGGGACTGAAGCTGGTAGCTCGGGAATGGAGCTGGTAGCCCGGGAATGGAGCTGGTAGCTCAGGAATGGAGCTGGTAGCTCGGGAATGGAGCTGGTAGCTCGGGAATGGAGCTGGTAGCTCGGGAATGGAGCTGGTAGCTCGGGACTGAAGCTGGTAGCTCGGGACTGAAGCTGGTAGTTCGGGACTGAAGCTAGTAGCTTGGGACTGGAGCTGGTAGCTCGGGACTGAAGCTGGTAGCTCGGGACTGAAGCTGGTAGCTCGGGACTGAAGCTGGTAGCTCGGGACTGAAGCTGCTAGCTCGGGACTGAAGCTGGTAGCTCGGGACTGAAGCTAGTAGCTTGGGACTGGAGCTGGTAGCTCGGGACTGAAGCTGGTAGCTCGGGACTGAAGCTGGTAGCTCGGGACTGAAGCTGGTAGCTCGGGACTGAAGCTGGTAGCTCGGGACTGAAGCTGGTAGCTCGGGACTGAAGCTGGTAGCTCGGGAATGGAGCTGCTAGCTCGGGACTGAAGCTGGTAGCTCGGGACTGAAGCTGGTAGCTCGGGAATGGAGCTGGTAGCTCGGGACTGAAGCTGGTAGCTCGGGAATGGAGCTGGTAGCTCGGGACTGAAGCTGGTAGCTCGGGAATGGAGCTGGTAGCCCGGGAATGGAGCTGGTAGCTCGGGAATGGAGCTGGTAGCTCGGGAATGGAGCTGGTAGCCCGGGAATGGAGCTGGTAGCTCGGGAATGGAGCTGGTAGCTCAGGAATGGAGCTTGGACTGGGGAGTGAAAACAATGGCTTCAGTATTCTGCATATTTAACTGGAGGAAATTTCTGCTCATCCAGTGCTGGATGACCCAGCAAAGCCCCTAATCCTAGCAGCACAGTGGCTCACATTACAAGAAGCCATTTGGCCCATTAAACAGAGCCTTTCCTTTTTTTGCGCAGAGTGCTTGCTGAGGCGAGAAACCGAGCGTGTAGCTCACTGACTGCACAGCTTGCTGTTCTCACCACGTTGTGTAAAAAAACCTGCCCTCTCGCAGATCTTGTATCTTCCAATGTTTTTAATACTTAGCCACATTTCCCTTAAAAGGTGCAATGAATAACTAACTGCCTGTGCTGAAACATTCTGTGCTCCAGCAACTCTCCGATAAAGACATTTCTCTCAGTCTTTACAACAATCTTACATTGGTGAACCCTCGTCACTGACTATCAAAATAATTTTAAAACCTCTCTCCCAAATTGCACAATAACGACACGGTGGTTAGCACTGCTGCCTCACAGCGCCAGGCGCCTGGGTTCGATTCTCGGCTTGGGTCACTGTCTGTGTGGAGTCTGCACATTTTCCCTGTGTGGGTTTCCTCCGGGTGCCCTGGTTTCCTCCCACACGATCCAAAGATGTGCGGGTTAGGTTGATTGGCCATGCTAAATTGCCCCTTAGTGTCAGAGGATTAGCAGGGTCAATATATGGGCTTACAGGGATAGGGCCTGGGTGGAATCGTTGTCGATACAGGCTCAATGGGCTGAATGGCCTCCTTCTGCACTGTAGGGATTCTGTGGATTCTATGACACATTTGCAAATATAATCTTCTTTACCATTTCAGTACTGAAATCCATGAGAAGCTTTGTAAGTGTTGGATGATTAGAGAAATTAAGAGTAAAACTCACAAAGGATGGTGTGGCCTAAACACAAATTTTGTACAAAAGATCCAAGAAAGACTGCAAACAAGAATCCAACGTCGACATAAAAGCAAAATATTGTGGATGCTGGAATCTGAAACAAAAACAGAAAATGCTGGAAAATCTCAGCAGGTCTGACAGCATCTGTGGGGAGCGAATAGAGCCAACGTTTCAAGTCTAGATGACACTTCATCAGAACTTTGACTAAGGGCCATCTAGACTCGGAATGTTGGCTGTATTCGCTCCCCACAGATGCTGTCAGGCCTGTCACTTATCTTGAATCTATGTCCCCTGATTCTAGAATCCTCCGCCAAGGGAAACAATTTTCTCCTGTCCACTCTATCTCGTCCTCTCCTAATTTTATACACAAATTATGGGAAGTATGGGATAGATAGTGTTACGGGTGACTTATCACAGAATATGACTGAAGGGTGGCTCAGAACTGACAATAATGGGGTGAATTCATTCAGCCCCATCATCAATATTGAGCTGAGGGATAGAAATCCAGTAGCAGTGGAGAAACTATACCAGCGTTCATGTCCTTAAACTTCTGCTTGAGTTCCTGAGGAGTTAGACGATACTGGTCCAGACCATCATTCCATTGAATCCTCTCCAGTACCTGAAGGTCACCTCCAACCAGCCAGTCTCCACTTTCCATCACCATCTGGAACAGTTATTATTAAAGCAGGGTTTAGAAGTTGGCTCTATTTTAACTAGCCCACCGCCACCTCCAGAAACTAATCACGTCTGCACTTATCTATAAAACGCAACACCTTGGATCGGATTGTCTTGCTGGTGAATTTTGACCATCAGACCATCAGCTGGACTCGGTGAGTGTCGACATACACCAGTACCTAAGCTTCAAACCACTGAGACCCTCAGCCAGTGAGGACTGATAGGGTGGCACAGCTCATTCAAAAGTGCTGATATGTGGGCTGAAATTTTACCAACCCGCCCGGAGGCGGAGATCAGAGCGGGCGAGGGGCGGAGCATGGAAAGGTCCGTTGACCTCAGGCAGGAGTTTATGGTTTCAGGACAAGTGAGGCCATAAAATCCTGCCTATGGTGTTAGGGAGTTGGTGAGTCCTCCCAATCTGTGGTATGTCCCTGTGGGGAGTGTCGCAGAGAGGGCCAGAACCTTCCCAGGATTTAAATCATGCCGTACCTTCTGGCAGCTAAATTGCCCCTTAGTGTCAGGGGGTAAATATGTGCAGTTATGGGGAACGGGCCTGGTTGGGACTGTTGTCGGTGCAGGCTCGATGGGCCAAATGGCCTCTCTCTGCACTGTAGGGATTCTATGATTCTACTTTTCTTCTTGCTACTTACAGCAGTGTCCACACAGGTGACTGACTTTTCATTCTTGGATTCTCCTGGACAAGTTCAGGTGGGTTGGTGGCCCCAAGGTGGAGCCTGGAGTTCACTCACTTGCCCTCCTCCAACACAGTTGAATTCCATTTATCAAAGGAGATGGCACCTCGGAAATCGCCCCAAATACTTTTTTAATCCTGATATTAAAATAGCCAGCTAGAATTTTTGCGTTATAAGTGAGTAGCCTGAAAAAGACTGTGCAAGTCTTGAAACTTACTAAAAAAGTCTTGTAACATTCTCTCACTCAGTGGTGTGAGCACCACTTCACACCTAGCAGGCTTGCCCTCAAGCTGGTTGTTCAAATTCTTCACTTCATTGTCATCTTATATATTTTAATTATACACAACCAATGTCAATGGTAACTTGAAGAGGCATACCAAGGAAAATATGATGTTCCTACATTTTGGAATTCAAATTGGTTCGGAGCTCTGAGTGAGGTTCCTGGCTCAGTGTGGTTCCAGGATGTCATGACTGTGCCAGCAGCTTAAAAGCCACCAGCATTTAAAAAGGAATTTCACAGGATGTCACTCCCAATAATGGGATTAGCAGTTGTAGACAGTCTAGAAGATTACAGTGTTCTGCTAATAGGAAACACTTTGGATGGATGATTACAGCAGAGAAGGCATACACACGTTAATCTTTTAGAACTACAGAAACTGAGGACACAGAGAGCAAATACACAGAGAGACTCAAAGGGAAATAATGGAATAATTGGCAACCTTTTCATGGAAGTGGGGAGGCAGTATCCATTTAGCAACCTGAGGGCAGATTCCACCTAGCAGCCCGTCAGCCGGTTCTAGCTAGCAGACATGAAGCAAGGGTGCAGACACTCCGGGGAGGCAGTTGAAACACATATCTTTGCTGAACCAAGAAGAGACGTTCCCCAGAATAACTACTCAATTGTATATATACAGTGTGGTAACTATAAGCTGGCCTTTATTTATAGATCTATTGAATTGGATGTTGTTTGGGTAGAGGGAAGTCCTGAAAGAGCTCACATCTTGTAAGTGTACTTTGGATTAAAAAGGGCAATTTCTACATAAACCGTGTGGGTGTATTTAGTAGCTCTTATACGTATCATTATAGTCTTCTTTTGAGTATATGTGTCATTTCTTTATTGTAATAAATAGTCTTTAATAAGTGTCAAACTACGACTGGGCTGGTTACTATTCTCACTGAGTATCACAAATGGCTCCTCACACCATCCTTGGAAACAATATTATACACCACCATGAACCAGTGTTCGAGGTTGGGACACGCTCACAGTGAATATCAGCTGGGTTTGTGTCAGGACAGTAAGAAGTCTCACAACACCAGGTTAAAGTCCAACAGGTTTATTTGGTAGCAAATACCATAAGCTTTCGGAGCGCTGCCCCTTCGTCAGATGGAGTGGTTATCTGTTCTCAAACAGTGCAAACAGACACAGAAATCAAATTACAGAATACTGATTAGAATGCAAATCTCTACAGCCAGCCAGGTCTTAAATGTACAGACAATGTGGGTGTGTCAGGAGGCAGTGTGAAGATAGAAGCCAGGATGTGGTTAAAGGTCAGAGTGAGGTTAGAGGTCAGTGTGGTTAGAGATCATTGAAGCTAGGTGTCAGTGTGAAGTTAAAGGTCAGTTTCAGAGTGTGAAGTTACCGATATGTGTGTGTGAGGTTAGTGGTATGTGTGAGGTTAGGCATCAGTATGAATTTAAGGGTCAGTTTGAGGTCAGTGTGAGGTTAGTGGATTCTATCCCTCACCTTACTTACTGTCTGCGTCTGAACCAGACAGTTCACAATCTTGGGGTCATACTTGACCCTGAGATGAGTTCGCGATCACAATCTGCACCATCACTAAGGCTGTATAGCTTTGCCCATATTTCTCTCTCCTGCCTTGACTTATCTTCTGCTGAAACTCTCATCCATGTCCCTCTAGACTTAACTATTCCAATGCCTCATGACCAGCCTTCCATCTTCCAGAAGATCCCGCCAGCGGGAAGGGCAGGAAAATCGGGCTTGGAATAACCAATGAGTGAGTACTGGTGTTTGTTGAGTGATGCATTCAGCCACCATTGTCCTGTACCTTGATGTAGGGATGCTTTTCACAGGTTGTTCCCCACTGGCGTGCACAGCGTTCTTCTTTCCTGTGCGGGTAAAATTCTGGGTTTTGGAGTATGGCCACTCTACGACCCGAGTACACGAGGGCGAAGGCCGAGCAACAACCCAAACGTTCTTTATCTTCTGTGCTGACCGGCAGGACGATTGGAATGGTCAGGTTGATGACTCCACCTGTGAACAACAAGCTCAGTTACCCGACAGGACGGACTCCTTCACTGCAACACACATGTCAAACGAGCAGTGGTTACTTTTACCACATTATTCATACAGGAATATAAAGAGGCCATTCAGCCTCTTGAGCCTGCTCAGCCATTCACTTATATTATGGCTGACCTGTATCTCAACTCTCTTTACCCATTTTGCTTACTGTCCCTTAATACCCTAACCGAACAAGGATCGAATCATTTCAGTGTTAAAAACTCCCAATTGATCCCCAGAATTGACAGCCTCTTGGGGGTTATAATTCCTGATATTATCCAACTCTGAGTGAAAAAGCGCTTTCCGATTTCCCCCAAAATGGCCTTGGTCTAATTTTAAGGTTATGTCCTCTTGTTTTTGATATCCTTCTAAGAGGCAATAGTTTTTCTCCATCTCCCCTATCAGATTTTTTAAAACATTTTTAAATACTTGGATTATACTTGGTTACTTTTCATTCTTCTGTACTTCAGGGAATACATGCCAACTTGTGTAACCTGTTCTTAGAAATTCACCCCCTCAGCCCAAGATGAAGGTATATGAATTTAACTCCACAGAGCAAATGACTTATTGACCTAAATATTCCAGTCTCTGTATTGTCAGGGATAAGACATATGGGTACGGCCCCAGACTCCTTCCTTGAACCCTCGACACTCTTGATTCATCCCCCGATTTGATTTGACTATCCCTCTTGACCCGACCCGAATTGCTCCACCACCTAAACACTTCCCTCCCAACCAGACCTGACTATTCCCTATCCTCCGACCTCTCCTGACAGCCCCTGTCCTGACAACCCCTCCTGAAACAAGCCTACTAACCCCAACTCACTTACGCAACTACCCAACTCACCCACTGGGTCTGAGGTGATTAACCTCTAACAATCACAATCATCTTCCTTTGTGCTGGGTATGATTCCAGTCAGAGATTGTGCTCTGATTCCCACTGACTCCAGTTTTGCTAGGGCCCCTTGATGCCACACTCAGTCAAATGTGGCCTTGATGTCAAGGGCAGTCACTTTCACCTCACCTCTGGAATTCAGCTGTTTTGTCCCTGTTTGAAGCAAGACTGAAGTAATATCCATCAGAAGCACCCCCTCAACTAGGGGCAGAAGTCCCACCTAATGCTAATCCTAATCAATGCTCATTGGAGCGTGAAATGGCACCAGGTCTGCTGGATGGTGAGACCAAGACCCTGCCATCCTAAAAGTTCAGGCCATGCATATGAAATGGGCTGTGTGAGAGGATGTGGAGATGCCGGCGTTGGACTGGGGTAGACACAGTAAGAAGTCTCACAACACCAGGTTAAAGTCCAACAGGTTTATTTGGTAGCACGAGCCACAGGCTTTCGGTCTGCCAAATAAGCCTGTTGGACTCTAACCTGGTGTTGAGACTTCTTACTGTGTGAGAGGACACAGAGAGTAGTGGCTAATGGATGTTTTTGGGGCTGGAGGGAAATTTGTAATGTAGTTACCCAGAGGTCCATGTAATTGGCAAAGGAAGCAAAAGCATCGCGAGGAAAAATCTTTTTCACCCAGTGAGTGGTAAAGATCTGGAATGCACTGCCTGAGAGTGTGGCGGAGGCAGTTTCAGCCGACAATTTAAAAGGACCATTATCCGAAAATGAAGAATGTGCAGGATTATTGGACGATGGCAGGAGAATGGCAACAAGGGAATTGTTCATTCAGACAGCAAAGATGGGCTGAATGGTCACTTTCTATGCTGCACTGATTCTGTGAAGTTAGAATGGAGGGCTCTGCAAGGTTGACAGGGCTGTTAACCTTTAACCAGGGCCATTACATTTTATTCTTATTTAGCTTTTCTGTAGCGGTTTGATAAAACTGAATCCCCCGCCAGGTCATTCCAGTGTCAAACACACGTAGGCCAGACTGGGTAACGATAGCAGATTTCCTTCCCTAAAGGATGTTAGTGAACCAAATGACTTTTTTAAAAACGACATGGCACGGTGGCACAGTGGTTAGTACTGCTGCCTCACAGCTCCAGAGACCTGGGTTCAATTCCCGGCTTGGGTCACTGTGTGGAATTTGCACACTCTCCCCGTGTCTGCGTGGGTTTCCTCTGGGTGTGCTGGTTTCTCCCACACTCAAATGTGCAGGTTAGGTGCATTGGCCATGTTAAATTGCCCCTTAGTGTCCCAGGATGCATCAATTAGAGGGATTAGCAGGGTAAATATGTGGGGTTATGGGGATAGGGCCAAGGTGGGATTGTGGTTGGTGCAGGCTCGATGGGCCAAATGGCCTCCTTCTGCACTGTAGAGATTCTATGATTTTATAACAATTTGATAATATCATGCTCATCATTACTGAGACCAGCTTTTTAATTCCAGATTTGTCAATGAAATTCAGTTAAATTTTCCCAGCTATTGTGGTGTGATTCAACCTCATGTCTGTGGGGCAATGGTCCAGGCCTCTGGATCACGTGTCCAGTAATGTTACCATCCTTGCTGATGTCCCTGGGTCACTTGTGCAAGGGAGAATGTTCTGAGGGATGTGAAAACAATTGTGCTTTCCTTTTAATCATTTTCATTGCCCGTTTGACTGGGTGGAACAGTTGGAGGCAATAGCTGTGTGCTGATGAAATCTTCAGTAATACTGAATAATATTACAGTTGGAAAATTGACTTCACTGCCTGAGCTCATGAAATCTGTTGCTGTGAATCAGGCCTCTGCATCACCACTGTGCTACTTTTGGCAAAGTCTGCAAGAGCCTCCACCCTGCTGTGTGAGAGTCCCTCCCTGGACCCTTTCAAACCTCCACGTTGAAAAAAGAAATTCTCAAAATCCATTTTTCAACTGGGCTTTGGGCTCTCCTCTCCTAACTCTCCCTTCCTGGCTTGGTATCCATTTCATTTACATGCCTCTACTTGTAAAGTGCCCTGGGCATCAGTTTAGATGATTGATGCTAAATGGGTAGCTTGGTGGTTTTGTGACTGAACTCGTAATCGAGAGGTTACCGAATCCAAATTCCAAAATGACAAATTGAATTCAAAAAACTGCTCATTTGTGGGTTGGCACTGAAGACGTTACTGAATTGTCATTAGAAACTGAGCAGCTTCTCTGATATCCTACCCAGTCAAGCTTACTGTCTTGCCAATGCAATATTATGCAGGTAACCCGTAAAGCCCCACAAAGTGCCAAATCAGGCTCTTGCCTGTAAGTTAATACAGAAAGCCCACCAGCAACTTTTCAATGAATGTGACCTTTTTGATGTTGCCCACAGTGGTTAGCATCGCTGCCACACAGCGCTAGGGACCCAGGTTCAATTCCAGCCTCGGGTGACTGCCTTTGTGGAGTCTGCACTTTCTCCCAGTGTCTGTGCGGCTTTCTTCCGGGTTCACCCGGTCTCCTCCCACAGTCCAAAGATGTGTGGGTTAGGTAGATTGGCCATGCTAAATTGCCCCTCAATGTCAGGGGTATTATTAGCAGGGTAAATACATGGGGTTGTGGGTTAGGGCCTGGGTGGGATTGTTGTTGGTACAGGCTCGATGGGCCAAATGGCCTTCTTTTGCACTGTAGGGATTCTATTCTGTTCTAATGATTCTAAGTTTTAAACTTGTGTGTATGTTCTTATTTCTGATTATTGTTCTCATAAATCTGCAAGAGATGTTTCTTCTTAAATAGGTGATTTTCACAGTAACTTCATTGTGGTGTTAATGTGAGCCTACTTGTGACACTAATAAATAAACTTTAAAATTATAAAGATGTTGCCTGGATTTCCCTGGCCGTTCACGCCTGCCGCCGCTGCCAGCGAGGACGGAGAATCTGACGCTCAGCCAAATCCCCGTTCAGTGCAGCTGGACCAGAGGATACCGTCCATTTTCACTGTTCCTTGAAGGAAAATGCAAGCCTTTGGTTGGGTGGACATGGTTGGATACTGCCTTAACAGTTGGCATCAACAAGTCGGCAACCCTGTGACGTTTATAAGGGAACTGGTTCCAAAAAAAAAGAAGGAAGAAACTGAATTCTGAAAACGTCTTTCATAGAATACCCTAAAGTACATCACAACCAATGAATTACACTTCAAGCCCAGTCACTTTGTTTCGTTGGCAGATCAAAATCGGACAAACAGTAACGATCAGTCTGCCCAGCCTGGCACTGTTCAAATTCCTGGTCGACCAACATTGAAAATCCAGGTATGTCAATCACAGTGACAGTTCCCGTTTGTGGATGTTACTGATCTTTATCTCCTCTGCCCCCACAACATGAGTACCAACAAACTAATCCCCAGCATTGCGCTGTTCCCAATATTTAATTTGGGATTATTTTTAGTGGGTTTTGTATATCACTAGCTTTCCAATAGCTTGTTTTGTCTATTTATGAACAGCTGCTTCCAGTACAAGTCATGTCCCAGTTCATTTTCCACATACACACGGCACAGTTTGTACTTTCCCTGGGCTCCACATAATTGCTTGGACTTGCATCGCGTCTTACAGAATTTGACTGCCTTTAATTCCCAGCTGAGCATAATCTTTTGTTTTGCTATAAACTAGCTTGTACACATATTTGTAAAGTCAGAAATAATTACTGGGAAAAGCCTCCAGGATTAAAAAAAATGTTCTGGTTAAGCTCTGATGGTAAGACAAAGAATGACTTCACCTCAGGAAAATAGACGCAAACTATTCTCAGGGTGTATGTAGCGAGTACTTATTTTTGAAAAAAAAAGTAACGATTATCTTGCATTAGAACTGTCAAAATTCAGCCCCAGGTGAACAACACTTCAGTCTGAGGTTTAAGCTTCTAACAATCAAGTTTCAGACACCATTTATTTCTTTATCTTCCACGTGTGGCTAGTCACCTTTCAGCACTGATTAAGTCACAGAGAAATGGACTGAAGATTTCCACAGAGATTGGGGAGAAAGATGTGGGGTGGACTAGATTCCTTTAACAGGGGATCAGAGGAAACCCTGGTGATTTCCATGTGGATTCCCCTGCTCTCCTGCTGAATTTCCACGTTCCCCACACTACTTGCTTCACTCCAAGGTCATGAGAGGCTTTGATAGGATCACTGGAGGGAGTGATTTTTTCATTACTATATTCATTTATGGGATGTGGGCATCGCTGGCGACACCAACAATTGTTGCCCAACCCTAATTACCCTTGGAAAGGTAATGGTAAAGCTGCCTTCTTGAACTGCAGCAGCCCCTGAGGTATAGGTAACCCCACAGTGCTGTTAGGGAGGTATTTCCAGGATATTGACCCAGTGACAGTGAAGGAACAGTAATATCTTTCCAAGACAGGATGGTGAGTGACTTGGGGGGCAGCTTCCAGGTGGTGCGTTTCCAGGTACCTGCTGCTCTTGTTCTTCTAGATGGTTGTGGTTATGGGTTTGGAAGGTGCTGCCCAAGGAACCTTGGTGAGTTCCTGCAGTGCATCTTGTAGATAGTGCACACTGTTGCTACTCTGCGCTGTGGTGGAGGGAGTGGATGTTTTTGGAAGGGGAAGCAATCAACTGGACTGCTTTGTCCTGGATGGTGGCAAGTTTCTTGAGTGTTGTTGGAGCTGCACTCATCGAGGCAAGGGGAGAGTATTCCATTACACTCCTGACTTGTGCCTTGTAGATGGTGGGCAGGCTTTGGGGAGTCAAGAGGTGAGTTATTCACATCTGAACTGTTCTTATAGCCACTGTATTTATATGGCTAGTCCAATTCATTTTCTGGCCAATGGTAACCCCTAGGATGTTGGTTTTCACTTATGGGAGACAGCAAATGCAGTGACCGTAAATATAAGATAGCCACTTGCCTTCCAAATCCGGTAGCAAGAAAGGCGTTCTAACAGTAGTGTTCTCTCCTGAGCCAACTAGCCCAAGATCGAGGTGTTAATTATTCAAAACCAGCTCTGCTGGACAGGACATGTTGTCCATATGCCTGACATCAGACTCCCGGAGCAACTCCGCTGGTTGCGGTGGGAGAGTCCCAGGATAAAACACTGTAGGGATGTCCTCAAAGCATCCCTGAAGAGGCCAAATATTCCCAACAATATAGGGTGGCACGATGGCACAGTGGTTAGCACTGCTGCCTCCCAATGGGTGGGATTTTATGGCCTTGCTCATCCCGAAAATCCCACCTGAGGTGAACGGGCCTTCCCATTGTCCATCCCTCACCCACTCTGACTCCCATGGCGGGCGGGGCAGTAAAATTCTGGCCATTATCTGGTCATTTTCACATTGATATTTGTGTATCCTTCTTGTATGCCAATTGTCTGGCACATTTCACACATGATAACAGGGGTTACATTTTAAAAGCTGCTATAGAAATCCATCTTTCTTTTACCAGTTCAAGTTTAGGGCAGGAGTTTCTGCCATGGTCAACGGTGGGGTTTAATGGGCGCGCCACTGTCAGTTTCCCAATGTTCGCACCCTTCACTGCCAGGGACCCAATGGCAGTTGGGGGTGGGGTGGTCACCATCAGTGGGACCAAAGGCTCCCGCTAGCGGGAATGGCTGGAAAATCCCACCCATACTTTCCTTCACTGTTCCCTATTTTTGTTGCATCTGTCACTTGACGGTCCACTCCATTCTCCAATGTGTTCCTAGCTTCTGCCTCATAGTTTGCCATCATCCCCAACATTCTTCAATGTGTCTCTGTGAAAATTATTTGTCGAAGTGGAAAAGAAAAGAGGTCACAGCACCATTAATCAATCCGTATAGTCACTTTGTTTTCAGTTCCCTAGACATTCTTCTCTAATAGTTTGTGTCTTGGTGTTTATAACAGTCACTTATCAAGCACCTTCTAATTCTTTATTTCAAGAACTAATCAGATATGCCTGCATATAATAAAATCTGCGAATACTGATCTTTAACGAAGAAAGAAAAACAAAGAACAAAGACAATTACAGCAGAGGAACAGGCCTTTCGGCCCTCCAAGCCTGCACCAACCATGCTGCCCCCTAAAACCCCCTACCCTAGTCTTGTTTATTTTTACTTTAGACAGCTCTTTCATGTTGGTAAATGAAAAACTACAAGAGACTGGGCAATCTTCAAATAGCATGTAGGTAGCAGCAGACTGGAACCTGACAATGAATGAAACTGACCAGGACTATAATGATGATCAGAACTGTCACAGGTTCCTTACTGTGAGGACCAGGCACATCTTATATCAAAGGGACTCTTATTGAATAGATTGAAGACTGAAAGGGCTATCATCATCACAGATACAGTTTCAAGTGATTCTTACCGTCTAAGAGAGTCCCAAAGTGTAGAACCTGCAGAAATTCCCTTTCCCTCATGAAGCCTGATAGTGGAGTAGCCCAACCTTCAGACAAGACCTGCACCCACTGCAGATCCAGCTGTAGAGAGAACAGATCACTGAGTAATTCCAACGTGCCATCACTCCACTAACGTACAATATCCGGAATTCTCCAGTCCCGCACACCCCACTGCCACTACCGGCGAGAACGGAGAATTCCTGCGCTCAGCAAAATCTCCATTCACTGCGGCGGGACTGGAAAATCAATGCCCTGAGCGAGGTTGAATTCCAGCCAACAAATATTAATGCAATGATTCTTTCAGCGTCCCAATTTTTTCCAATCGTACATATTCAGGTCTGATTTTAATATCAGAATAATGCCACAAGATCCAAATGGAGTTTTAAGTTTGTTGATATTAATTCACTCTGACGCACATTCTTTTCCGTGGAGATCGTTTTTTAAAAAAGTTTATTTATTCGTGTCGCAAATAGGCTTACATTAACACTGCAATGAAGTTACTGTTGGGAGGTGAGGAGGGGTGGGGGGGGGGGTACGGGAGGAGGGGAGAGGCGCAGGGCACCCTTCCAGCATGACGTAATGGTAGCCACCCTTAATTTTGTTTTCACCAAGATGGTCCCAGTACCGTGGAGGAGGCTGCTTTGGGGCCTGCGGCCTCCACCCCATCTCTCCCGCCGGCTGCACCACCTGTCAAATAATGAAAAAGTCCGCCCTTTGATTGGTAAACTCCAACGGAATAGAACAAATTCCGGACAATGGACACTGGGTAGGATTTCCCCACCCTTCCCGCTGGCGGGATCTCCTGGTCCAATCAAAGTCGACCCCTGCAGCAGGTCCCTTGGTGGCGGGGCAGGTGAGCCATGCAAAAGCCCGTAGACCTTGATGGGACCAGAGGATCCCACCTAAGGCCGATGGCTAGTCGCATCCGCTACAGGAAACCCAGCCACAGAGTTGCCTCAAAATCCCTGCCACTGACTCACCCATCAGATAACATAATTTGTCACTGTCATTTATACCGACAAAGAGTTTCCTCTTCAGCACCTGGTTAGGATTCAAGTGTTCATTGCAATTAACCATTTTATGTCTATTAACTTTGAAGGAACCCTCTGTTAGTTAGAGGGCTTATCTCTATCTCGGTGTGTCAACAATTATCCACAGGGTAACGCCCCCTTAGGATTTGATCTGAATCACTGATAAGAGGGCAGCAGCAGAGTCTACCTACTTCTGAATTCACATAACTAGACTCAAGCATCAATAATACACAAGCGCTACATCCTCAGGTTGTGGAGAGGCCAATAAACTCAGTCCCAGGCCACTGCAGTCAGAGTTCCTCAGGACAGTTGACCAAGGCCCAATAACCATCAGCATAGAGTCATAGAGGTTTACAGCATGGAAACAGGCCTTCGGCCCAACTTGTCCATGACGTCCTTTTTTTTAAAAAACCTCTAAGCTAATCCCAATTGCCCACATTTGGCCCATATCCCTCTATACCCATCGCACCCATGAAACTATCTAAATGCTTTTTAAAAGATAAAATTGTATCCGCCTCTACTACTACCTCTGGCAGCTTGTTCCAGACACTCACCACCCTCAGTGTGAAAAATTGCCCCTCTGGACACTTTTGTATCTCTCCCCTTAAACCCATGCCCTCTAGTTTTAGACTCCCCTACCTTTGGGAAAAGATATTGACTATCTACCTTGTCTATGCCCCTCATTATTTTATAGACCTCTATAACGTCACCCCTCAGTCTTCTGCGCTCCAGGGAAAAAAGTCCCAGTCTATCCAGCATCTCCTTATAACTCAATCCATCAAGTCCCAGTAGCATCCTTGTAAATCTTTTCTGCACTCTTTCTAGTTTAATAATATCCTTTCTATAATAGGGTGACCAGAATTGCACACAGTATTGCAAGTGTGGCCTTACCAATGTCTTGTACAACTTCAACAAGACGTCCCAACTCCTGTATTCAATGTTCTGATCGATGAAACCAAGCATGTTGAATGCCTTCTTCACTACTCTGTCCACCTGTGACTCCACTTTCAAGGAGCTATGAAACTGTACCCCTAGATCTCTTTGTTCTATAATTCTCCCCAACGCCCTACCATTAACTGAGTAAGTCCTGCCCGAGTTCAATCTACCAAAATGCATCACCTCACATTTATCTAAATTAAACTCCATCTGCCATTCGTCAGCTCACTGGCCCAATTGATCAAGATCCCGTTGCAATTGGAGATAACTTTCTTCACTGTCCACTATGCCACCAATCTTGGTGTCATCTGCAAACTTACTAACCATGCCCCCTATATTCTCATCCAAATCATTAATATAAATGACAAATAACAGTGGGCCCAGCACTGATCCCTGAGGCACACCGCTGGTCACAGGCCTCCAGTTTGAAAAACAACTCTCTACAACCCCTCTCTGGCTTCTGTCAAGAAGCCAATTTTGTATCCATTTAGATACCTCACCCTGGATCCCGTGAGATTTAACTTTATGCAACAACCTACCATGCAGTACCTTGTCAAAGGCCTTGCTAAAGTCCATGTCGACAACATCAACTGCACTGCCCTCATCTACTTTCTTGGTTACCCCTTCAAAAAACTCAATCAAATTTGTGAGACATGATTTTCCACTCACAAAGCCATGCTGACTGTCCCTAATCAGTCTTTGCGTCTCTAAATGCCTGTAGATCCTGTCTCTCAAAATACCTTCCAACAATTTACCCACCACAGATGTGAGGCTCACCAGCCTGTAGTTCCCAGGCTTTTCACTGCAGCCCTTTTTAAACAAAGGCACAACATTTGCCACTCTCCAATCTTCAGGCACCTCACCCGTGACTATCGATGATTCAAATATCTCAGCTAGGGGACCCGCAATTTCCTCCCTAGCCTCCCACAAAGTCCTGGGATATACTTCATCAGGTCCTGGGGATTTATCTACCTTGATGCGCTTTAAGACTTCCAGCACCTCCTTCTCTGTAATATGTACACTCCTCAAGACATCACTATTTATTTCCCTAAGTTCCCTAACATCCATGCTTTTCTCAACAGTGAATACTGATGAGAAATATTCATTTAGGATCTCACCCATCTCTTGTGGATCCGCACATAGATGACCTTGTTGATCCTTAAGAGGCCCTACTCTCTCCCTTGTTATTCTTTTGCTCTTTATGTATTTATGTATGAGCAGTTTCACCAACAAACTTCCCTCCATCATAACGTGGGAAGTGGGGATGTCACTCATGTTTGCACATTATCACGTTCCATTTGCAACTCCTCACAGTGTAGCGGCCCGTGCCTGCATTCAGCAAGACCTGGACCACATTCAGGCCTCTTTTTAAAAAATTCATTCACTGGGTAAAGATCCTGGAGTTCCCTTCCTAACTGCACTGTGGGTGTACCTACACCACATGGACCCAGGGGTTCAAGAAGGCAGCTTACCATCAACTTCTCAAGGGAACAGGAAGAAGTCTCACAACACCAGGTTAAAGTCCAACAGGTTTATTTGGAATCACGAGCTTTTGGAGCGCTGCTACTTCATCAGGTGAGAAGGAAAAGATACTGTGCCCATCCCAGTCCAACGCTGGCATCTCCTTCTCAAGGGAAAGTATGGATGCCAAGAAAGTTTGCTCGTCAACAATGCCCACATCCCATCATTGAATAAAAAAGGACATGTCCATACATTCCCACAGAGTGAAGCTTATTTTTTTCCTACAAACCACCAATCTTAAACCTGATTGCTCCAGAGTAGATGGCACCATTTAACTACACAGCCCATAAAACTAAAGAACTTTCCCGGCCTGGGAGTGCTTCAAATCTTTATATTTATTTATAGTGCCATAAGGAATATTCACACTGCAATGAAGTTACTGTGGAAATCCCCGAGTTGCCACACTCCGGCATCCATTCGGGTACACTGAGGGAGAATTTAGCATGGCCAATACACCTAACCAACATGTCTTTTCGACTGTTGGAGGAAACCGGAGCACCCGGAGGAAACACCCGCAGACATGGAGAGAACACGCACAGTGATCAAGCTGGGAATTGAACCCGGACCCTGGCGCTGTGAGGCAGCATTGCTAACCACTGTGCCACCGTGCCGCCCAATATGTTTAAAGCACAACTAGACTGATGGGAGAGAGCTGGTTAACAGAAATACAGTTCCTCCCAGTTAGCACTGCAGTGACTGTCGGCGTCGGTCATCAGGAATTGCTCAATAATGTACAACCGTGTAAAACATTGACAGTCTGCTTTTGTGTAATCAATTGCTACATAAGACAATGATTTGAAGAGTAGAACACAAAGTGTTACCTGAGTTATCTGCAGTGTGGGCAGAACCTGGGCGGCTGCACATGCCAAGTCCAGCTTGTTTTCAAGGACAAAGAGTTCTTTCACTTCTTCACTGGCAGCAGGGGGAACAATGCCCTGAGAGTAACAATAAGTACATTAGCTCCGTACGCTGCTGGCTGCCCGCCCAGAATGTCAGAATGCGACATATAATTAACTCTCTTTTCAGGGTGGGTTCCAAGTATGTCCCAGTTCCAGCGGTCAGTCCATCTAACGTTGCTAATCACACTGCTCACAGTTTGACAGTCAGATCCAGTAATCTGTAGAGGGGCCCGAACCAAAGTCACCACTGCAGCACCCGCTGTTTCGCAATTCACTTAAAGGTACAAGACTATGAGGGGCATGGACAGGGTGGATAAGCAGCAACTGTTCGCTTTAGTTCAAGGGTCAGTCACAAGGGAACACGAGGTCAAGGTGACCAGCACGTCTTGCAGACTGTGGGAGCATCCAGAGGAAATCCACGCAAACACGGGGAGAATGTGCCGACGACGCACAGACAGTGACCCAAACCGGGAATTGAACCCGTGCCCCTGGCACTGTGAGGCAGCGTTGCTAACCACTGTGACACTGTGGTCAAATGAATTGCCTTTTTAAACAGGTGATGATAATTGGCTCAAGCTCAAAATGTGTATAAATGGACACAGCTGGAACTGTAAAGAGTTTGTAGATCTGCCGAGCTGGATGTAGAATAAACTTGTTGAAGGTAAAAGATAAGTGGCTGCATTATTCCTCTATCATATACTGATAGCATGGCATTAACAGGGCAGAGAGCAATTTCCCAGATTTTATTCTTCAAATTATCCTGAATTTTCACCTCTACCAAGTGAGCACATGGGTTGGAAAATGGGATGCATTCAGCACTGCAGCTTCATGGGGGAGGGCGGATGGGCCAGAGTGTCTGTCCTGTCCTTTATTATTTGTATGTTCATAGAAATATCAAAGAAACCATTAGTGGCTGTTGTCTTGCAAGTAGTTATTTTCTTTGCAGATACAGAGGGATAACTTCCCACTATCCTGGGACATTTCACTTACCCCCTCCTCCAACAGCTCCACCACTCGTTGGATGCATTCATTCACGGATGTGAGATTTGTCTTCAACACCAGCTCTGAACTCTCCGGCTTCTCATATTCTGAATCGATACCGGTAAATCCTACACAAGCAAATGAAATAAAGCCCATGAAGCAGTGGACCTCATTCTCGGACAAGTAGAAATGCAGGTACAGATCCTTTAGGTGTTAACATGCCTTTCATTGATAGAAAAGAGTTTCAAATAAAAACACCTTATCCAATATTATACAAGGCTCTTTGCTCAACTTCTCCAAGGGCCCAGTGGATAACAGGGCTACTGGTGCAGCACCAGATTAATCAGAAGGGCCTATGTGCTAAGTTAGTCATTCTCAGTCAAGGCAGCAATCAGAGAGCTCAGTGCCGGATTTAGGCATAAGCTAAACAAGCTACAGCTTAGGGCCTCACAATCCGCAGGGGCCTCACAAAATTTCAGAAGGTTTACAATGAAGAGAACATTTAAGAGCGGATACCAGAAAAGAAAAAGAAAGCAGCAGCTTGAAGAGCAACTCAAAAAATTACCAAAATTACCAAAATCTATGAGAGAGATCAAGCCAGCCAAATGATAAATATGTAATCAGTAAATGCATTCATTTGAAAATAATTTGTATTTTTCACTTTAAATACCTTGCTGTTAAATAATTAAAAGGCATAATTATGTTTTCAATTTTTTTGTGGCGACCCAAGGTCCTGTTTTGGTACGCACCTTTGTGAGACCTTTTGGTGTAACTTTTCAACAAGGGGCCTCCAAGCTTTATATAGCTTAGGGCCTCACCAAGTCTAAATCCGGCACTGAGAGAGCGACAATTAAATTTGGGCCCACTGGCCTTGGAGTAAATAAAAGCATGAGTTTCCATTCCCAGTCAATGCATAGAGTGAATGTCAGATAAAAACACCATCAGTCTGATGCCCTTAGCAATTTAGCAGTTTCTCCATGTTTGGTGGGGGCCTGGAATGCACTGCCAAATGAGGTGATTGAGGCAGACACGTTAGCGACATTTAAGACTTATCTGGATAGACACATGAACAAACAGGGAATAGAGGGATACAGTCGGTAGGTCTCGGTAAGGCAACATGATCAGCGCAGGCTTGGAGGGCCGAGGGGCCTGTTCCTGTGCTGTTCTGTTCTTTGTTCTTTGTATGAGTGAGCCAAAAGGTGCAACAGGATGAGCCAAGCCTGGAAATGATGCACATGGCTAAGTGATGAAATTGGGCTGGAAAACCTAGAACTCTCAGACTTTATCTGCCATCCTTTAATTTTTAAAAAGGGTGCAAGCTATTTCTCTGTTTTCACCTGGAGTGAGACACATTCACGATCCCAGAAAATGCTGAGAGATAATATAATAGGGATTATTAAAGAATGGAACTGTTTACTAGGGTAGACACAGAGATGATATTTCCCCTGTGGAAAGGTGAGGAATGGCCTGTAAAATTCTGCAGGTGACTTTCCTGCTGCCTATCCGCCCACCCCGACATTGCTGCAATTTTATGGATGGTGGGTGATGTCTAGCCGTCTCCCCAGTTAAGGTCCTCCAGGTCTATTAATGTCCACTTAAGGGCCACTTCATGCTCCGACTGCAATTTTTCAGCCAGTGGGAGGTGATTGGCATTGGGTGGATGCCCGGCAGGTTAGCCTGCTAGACCTCAGGCGCGAAAGTGAGGGTGTCTCCATCACAGACTCCCTTTTCCAATTGGAGGCTTTCCCCAAGGTTTGCCTCCCTGGAAGTGGCCCCTCTCCTCCCAGGCCTTTGCACCCGGTTCCCATACCCCATCCAGGGCCTCCTGTCCTGGCCCTGCTGAGAGCCCTTTATCCTTTCATAACTTTCATCCAGCACTTGGCTCTTTGTTTTCTGGGACTGGATGCAGTCCCTCCAGTGGCCACCGCTCCCAGTGGTACTGCTGACACCAGACATCGCAGGCCATTCAGATTGTTCAATGGCAATGGGGCAGCCATCCAGAGCGGAAGGCCAGTACCCTGCCAACTTTCCCAATGACGGAGTGGGAAACCCTGCCCCAGGGTCCTAAACATAAAATAGCCACTAATAAAACCAGTAAGAAATTCAGGGAAAACATCTTTACCCAGACAATGGAACAAGCTAGCATAGGGAGTACTGGAGGTGAATAACATCAGTCCATTTAAGGGAAAGTTAGATATACAGATGAGAGGGAAAGGAACAGCAGGGTGTGCAGATAGGATAAGATGAAACAGGAAGAGTGGAGGCACATGTAAACCATAAGCATCAACACTGACCAGTTTGGCCGAGTCTGTGTGGTAAATTCTATGTAAAATCGAAGGTTGGTAAACAAACAATGGTACACAAGAGACAACTTGGACCCTTAAGGTATTAAAAGCAGTAGCAAAATAAGAGGACTTTTTCCTCACAAATAATTTGTTAAGATTTCCATTGTCTTTCTGCTCAGAGGCCAAACTCAGTGAGCTTTTGCTGCAGTTGTTTGATGTTTCTGCATTTTCTTTGCATAGATACAGCAAGGTCACGCTGTAGATTAGAAACGATCTATCGCTGCTGCCCCTCGACTCTGGCAAATGTTCTCACATTTCTCACTGATAGCTGTACTAAATTTACATTGTGTCACTGCACCAAATGGAGCTGTGCGCTCACTGCGCAGACAAACGCTCTCGTAACATCTCTTCGATTGACTGATAGCCATCAACAATCCCGAAAGCTAGTGTTGGAGATGGGTCTCACACAATGGGAGAAAATGTAGCTGTTGGCATTCTCGCAAGAGTCCCCTTGCTGATGTCAATACCTTTGATCTCTCCCGCTCTAGCCCTCTTGTAAAGACCTTTCACATCACGGCTTTCACAGATATCCAACGGAGCATCGACAAAGACTTCAAAAAATGGAAGTTTGGAGATCTCGTGGATTTTTCTTGCTTTTTCGCGATCCTAAAGAGATGAATGAACGTACAAAATTAACACTTCTCGTTTGTGGTGAAAAAAAGGGTCACCTGGACTGGAAACGTCAGCTCTTTTCTCTGCTTACAGATGCTGCCAGACCTGCTGAGGTTTTCCAGCATTTTCTCTTTTGGTTATTGTTTGTGGTGGTTGCCAGAGGACATTAATTCTTCCTTAAATCTTTCCACCAGATTGTCCTGTGACCCAGTCAGCCAAAACTGTATCGAGCTCCAATCAATAATCATGTTGCTTTAACCGTAATCTGTGGTTTGGAATCATATCGATTTTTTCAGAATGTATAACAGATGGTTGAAACTTTGACAAAACATGTCTTGTTCACAAAATAAAAAAGCAACTGAAGCCAGTTGAAAATGTCGTCGAGAATAATCTAATTGGATGTATTTTATTCATATCCTCATCTCTTTAATGTAACACATTAGTGTGGGAGTTAGCGAATGTTTTAATAATTAAAATGCCATTTCAGTGAGTACAGTGACAGAATCATCAAATACATTGCCTGCCTTTTAAATGACCTTGTCTGGAACATTGGAGAATAAAGTTCTGTTGATCAATTTGCTTCTTCCTGCATTTGCAATGACTTGTTGGGTGAGAACTATGGACAATAGGTTTTTTTAAAAAAACTTACAGTCAATCAGCCGTCAATCAAATCTCTTCCTCCAGTCGTGTATCAAATAGACAATTCAGGATGTATGGGTCAATAAAACCAATGAGCCCAATGCTGGTTAAAATATTTCTCAAATTGTGTGTGACTTCAACAAGAAATTAGATAGAACTCTTGGGGCAAAAGGGACCAAGTGATTTGGGGGAAGGCAGGATAAGGTATTGAATTTGATGATCAGCCGTGATCAAAATGAATGGCAGAGCAGGCTTGAAGGGCAGAACGGCCTACTCCTGTATCTATTTTCTAGGTTTCTAAAATATTTTGATATCTTTGAGACTGAAGGATGGATTGCAGAAAGTTACTGTTTGTTCTATAAAGCCTCACTCAAGGAATTTGATGCTAAATTTTCTATTCTACATTAAAGAAACTATAGCATGCTCCTTATTTCTTATCCAACGTTCCAGTAGCTACATCCAGATCGATCACTTACAACTGTATATAGTGGGAGTGCAGTTGAAAAGAGTTACCACTCTTGGGTGGCATGGTGGCTCAGTGATTAGCACTGCTGCCTCACGGCGCCAGGGACCCGGGTTCGATTCCCAGCCTGGATCACTGTCTCTGTGGAGTTTGCACATTCTCCCTGTTTCCTTCGGGTGTTCCGGTTTCTTCCCACAGTCCAAAGATGTGCAAGGTTAGGTGGAATGGCCATGCTAAATTGCCCCTTATTGTCAGGGGGATTAGCAGGGTAAATGTGTGGGGTTACGGGAATAGGCCCTGGGTGGGATTGTTGTCGGTGCAGGCTCGATGGGCTGAATGGCCTCCTTCTGCACTGTAGGGATTCTATGATCCACTCCTCTCCCTTGTCTCCTGGCCTTAGGTTTGGTGCTCCACATTTAAGTTCTCCTCGTTGGTTAGGGTTGGAGGGGGGTGGGGGTGGGAGTGGGGGTGGGGGTGAGGGTGGGGGGTGGGGGAAACAACCCACTGTGTAGGCAACACCACGTAATCATAAAATGCTACTCCTACATTGATCCCAAGAGGCTAATTTCTTTCCCAGTTGGGATTTTTCCAGCTCCCAAAAATCTTGGCCAAGCAGTTACAGTTTACAGTAAACTCTAGCAGGTAGTCGAGGTTGAGATTCAAATCAGCCGCAGTTTAATTGAACTAGGGGCTGTTTCAAGAGGATGATGGTCAGAGACGTTACTGGGCTGGATTCTCCGAACTCGCCCACAGCTGGGATTCTCCAGTCCCGCTGAGGTGAATGGAGATGTTTCTGAATGCCAAATTCTCCGTTCTCGCTGGCAGTGGCAGCGGGACATGAATGGCTGGAGAATTCCAACCAATAATATTTAGCCCCCTATCGAAGCAATGGAGGCTGGAATGAAGTTATATAATGGAACATGTCAGTTCTTTCTGTCTCATGAACTTACCTTTGCAAATGGAGAGATGAAACTAGTGATACAGACAAGACCAGCATCTGCAAACAGCTTGGCCACCTCAGCAATACGCCGGATATTCTCCTCACGGTCCTCCGAGGTGAAACCCAAGTTCCTGTTGAGTCCTTGTCTGATATTATCTCCATCCAAAGAGTAACAAGGAATACCATGAGTTACCAAGTACTCCTCCAATGCAAATCCAATCGTGGTCTTGCCAGCGCCTGATAGACCTGAATGGAAAATATCGATGTCAATTAAGTTGGAATGGGCGTCCTAAAATTACTAAAAGAAAGATCCAGAGGAGAACCACTACTTCTGCATTGACTCACGTGTCCACCATGAAAGCTGACGATACCAGCACTGTTGCTCCTGGCTGCTTTCCCCTGCCTGTTCATTCGATTCCCATTTCTGCTGCAATCCGAGATTGCCTGCAACCCACCTTCCCTCGCTAACTCTGCTGCCATGATGTGGAGATGCCGGCGTTGGACTGGGGTGGGCGCGGTAAGAAGTCTCACGACACCAGGTTAAAGTCTAACAGGTTTATTTGGAAACTTGAGTGCTGGGAGCCCTGTTCCACTCACTTGATGAAGGAGCAGCGCTCCGAAAGCTCGTGATTCCAAATAAACCTGTTGGACTTTAACCTGGTGTTGTGAGACTTCTTACCGTAACTCTGCTGCTGCAGGCTAGTTCCACTTGCTGGAACAGGAGTAGAAACAGTACTGCACTTGCAAGTGTAAACCTATTAGAAGAGCTATTGCCTGGGGAAATGATGAGATGAATGAAAAGGCTCCGGGCTGAAGTTTGCAATATCTTTACCATGAACATGTTGGCGAATTGGCATACAATTATACATAATCTTAGACAACATGTTACCTGTCAGCCAGACAGTGCAGCCACGGAATCCACTACGGGTGCCGACAATTTGGCCTCTCTTGCTTCGACTAACGTGATGGGACTGATAGACCACGTTGGTGGATTTCTGAATTTCCTGGATGATTAGAAGATGTTACGTGTTAGCAATTTTCTGACAGGACACCTTCCTTACCCGAAATACCAGGCATCAGAAGATCGACAACAAGAAAGTAAATAAAGGAAAGATTATCAAGTATCCCTAAATAAAGCAAATGCACATAAATGAAGCACATTTTGTATTCTCATCGAATGGATGACACTGGGAAAAGAACGATTGAGCATTTGTGTTTGTTTAAACTTGCCCTAGCCAATTAACAAAAACAGGATGTAGTCCATTAGAAGCTGCTGTTCCCATATACTAAACCTGAGACTGCAGTCCTATACAAAAGAAATATTGGATGATTACCAACTTGAGTGTAACCCACATGCAAACATAAAACCTCCCAACTGCTCTCCTTTCTGACATAGAATTCAGTTGTAGTGAATAGGTAGTGTATAACTGAAGACAAACTGAGACATGTTACTTGTTTACTTGTGAGTCACAAGATTATCATCAGTACACTTTCTTGACCAGAATATTGCCGTCAGTCAACATTGAGGCAAATGATGATGTGGCGAGACCAGCTAGACTTCAACCCCACCTCTGTTCCCACAGCCATAGCTATCATGGCACATTTACAGATTAGATTTTTAAAATTCATTCATGGGACGTGGGCGTCACTGGCTGGCCAGCATTTGTTACCCATCCTAGCTGTCCTTGTTCAGAGGGTAGTTGAGAGTCAACCACATTGCTGTGGATCTGGAATCACTTGTAGGCCAGACCGGGTAAGGACGGCAGATTTCCCTCCCTAACGGACATTAGTGAACCAGATGGGTTTTTCCGACAATCGACAATGGTTTCATGGCCATCAGTAGATTCTTAATTCCAGATATTTTTTATTGCATTCCACTTTTATTGAATTTAAATATCTGCCATGACGGGATTTGAACCCGGGTCCCTAGAACATGAACTGAGTTACTGGGATTAGGATAGGACATGCTCTTTGTTTGTTCATTTTTTAAAAAACCACGGTGGCACAGTGGTTAGCACTGCTGCCTCACAGCGCCAGGCACCTGGATTCAATTCTGGCTTCGGGTCACTGTCTGTGTGGAGTTTGTACATTCTCCCCGTGTTTTCCTGGTTTTCCTCCGGGTGCTCCGGTTTCTTCCCACACTCCTAATATGTGCGGGTTAGGTTGATTAGCCATGCTAAATTGACCCTAGTGTCAGGGGGATTAACAGGGTAAATATGTGGGGTTGCGGGAATAGGGCCTGGGTGGGATTGTGATCGGTGCAGACTTGATGGGTCGAATGGTCTCTTTCTGCGCTGTTGGGATTCTATGAACAGAAACGGCGCAAAATCAAAGCTTGTATCCCAGGATATTGCAGAGTCACATCGAGGATACTCTGTAGTTGCTGAGTGGTTGCGTTTGTGTGACTTCAAGCTTCTGATCATTTTGCCTTCACCTGATTTAAGTCTCTAAAGTCCTAATGGTCAGCACTGTTCTGCAGGCAAACACGTCATATGATATTTCCGACTGAACTAATCTCCACAACAGATGAAATGTTGCACCCAGAACCAATGGCTGCTGTCTAATCGAATTTAGTGCTGTCAGTATGCTGCCTGGACACAGGGTGTGAAAATACCCCTTTGCTTTGAAGTGTTTGCAGAAGAGGAGTCAGGACAGCCCTACCACTCTCCGAGATCTCTGATTTCACATCTCTTGTGCATTCCCCACCTTTGCTTTTTCATTCAATGGTGGGACATGGGCGTCAGGATATTTTAACTAATACAGTCTCATTTGTAATGCACTCCAGAAAATAGTGGAGAGCAGGGGCTGGTGGTGAATAGGACATGCTCTTTGTTTGTTCATTTTTTAAAAAACCACGGTGGCACAGTGGTTAGCACTGCTGCCTCACAGCGCCGCTGGTTGGCCAGCGTTTATTGCCCATCCCTAGTTGCCCTCGAGAAGGTGGTGGTGAGCTGCCTTCTTGAAACGCTGCAGTCCACGTGCTGTGGGTTTACCCACAATGCTATTAGACAGGGAATTCCAGTATTTTGACCCGGCGACTGCAATGGAATGGAAATATATTTCCAAGTCAGGACGGGGAGTGGCTTGAGGGGGAATTTGCAGGTGGTGGTGTTCCCATGTATCTGTTGCCCTTGTCCTTCTAGATGGAAGTAGTCATGGTTTTGGAAGGTGCTGTCTAAGGATCTTTGGTGAATTGCTGCCATGCATCTTGTAGACAGTACACACTGCTGCTACTGAGTGATGCGGGCTGCTTTGTCCTGGGTGGTGTTGAGCTTCTTCAGTGTTGTCGGAGCTGCACGCATCCAGGCAAGTGGAGAATATTCCATCGCACTCCTGACTTGTGTCTTGTAGACAGGCTTTGGGGAGTCACTCACCACAGTATTCCTAGCCTCTGACCTGCTCTTGTAGGAACATTGCTTATGCGGCGGATCCAGTTGAGTTTCTGGTCAATGGTAACCCCAAGGGTGTTAACATTCATTTGGGGACGTGCATTCAGCTTTCTTAGCCCTGAACTCTGGACTTCCCTTGTTAAAACTTCTCTGCTTCAGTACCTCTCTCACCTGCTTTAAGACACTCCTTCAAACCTACCCATTTACCAAGATTTTGACCACCTGTTCTAATATTGACTTAGGTGTCTGCTAATGCTCCTGTGAAATGCGATGGGGCTCTTGACAAAATTAAAGATGCTGTATATATACACAAGATGCTTTTGCTGTACTGCAGTCGTAACTATTGTCACTTTATTTGGTTTCTGAGTCACCGTTTATGAGCTCATTTACTGATGACTGATTCAGAAACTGTTCTGGTCAATGTTGTTCCAAACGATTGCCTGTTGTAGCAGTCTCCAGCCGTAGACAACGCTGCCAAACAAGAGTGAAGCAGCAGAAATAAAAGGGGTAAGTAAGGGATAGGATTCAATTTTTTTAATAAGCAAGAGGAGCTTGATATCACTGCGATAATTTCAGAAATTTAAGAAGGTGCAGCTGGAGGACAATGCATTGGTCAAAAAAAGCACCAACTCCAAACTTGGAACAAGGCAACGGTATTCATTCGACTCTCTGGAAACTACGCAACAAACTTAAGGAAGTTTCCACAAAAGAACTATGTGAATGGAGGCTATTACCTAAGTAATTAAGAAAGTTTAATCTTACACTGCGCCGTTGTCTTTGAATCTTGAAGTTCATGCCTGCAGTGGTTCATATTTTGTTAATTTGAGCATCATAAGATCTAGGTCATACCCCATTACCGTAAGCTGAGCCCTTTTCGTGACAAGTAATAGGGCAGTATAATAATATAACAAGTGACAACTGAAATGAGGATATCGCACCCATTTCACCACGTGAAGATTTAAAGGAATTAAATCAGCATTTCTGTCATTGAAACAATAATTTTCACATCAGGCTATTATTTCTTGGATATGTTTGCTTTGAGTAGCTTATTTCATAAGTGCAACAAGCAAAACTGAGCCATTTTTACCAGGCAACAACATATTGGTAAACATTTTGTGCCATTACATCAGCTTCAGAGAATCATAGAATCCCTATAATGCAGAAAGAGGCTATTTGGCCCATCGAGCCTGCACCGACAACAATCCCACCCAGCCTCTATCCCCGTAATCCCACGTATTTACCCTGCTAATCCTCCTAATCTACACATTTTGGGACACTAAGGAGCAATTTAGTGTGGCCAATCAACCTAATCCGCACATTTGTGGATTGTGGGAGGAAACCGGAGCACCCGGAGGAAACCCACGCAGACACGGGGAGAACTCCACACAGACAGTCACCCGAGGCCGGGTCCCTGACACTGCGAGGCAGCAGTGCTTACCACTGTGCCACCGTGCCGCCCCCATTGGGAACACAAATCCAAAATGAAAAATCCACTCTAATCTGGCAAGGATTCTAGTGGCCTCCAGTTAGGGTCTCACCAAAGGTCTGTACAACTGTATATCCCATTCCCCTTCCAATAAACAATATCATTCTGTTTGCCTCCCTAATCACTTGCTACATCTGCATACCAACGTTTCCTGACACATACCGAACACCCAGGTCCCTCTGTACCTCAAAATCTCGTCCTTTTTAAATAGTTTACTGATTTTTTGTTCTTCTTGCCACGGTGGACAAGATCATATTTTCACCACATCATTCTCCATCTGCCAAATTTCTGCCCACTTACATAACCTATCCATAAACTCTCTGCATACTCCTTATTGTTACATCTTACAAAGCCCCTGCAGCCACGTGCTATGGCTAGTACAGCACTGCCTGTCGCGAGTTAGTTAGAGCAAACAGATCCATCACTATTCCAAGTCCAGGGTATCATTATTGACTATGCCTATGACACCCTGCAAGATCCTTTGCACAATGCAACTGCCTTCATGAATGGACAATGCGGCTGTATTAATTTACACTGGGTGTACAGAATCATAGAATCCCTATAGTGCAGTAGGAGGCCATTTGGCCCATCGAGCCTGCACCAGCAACAATCCCACCTGGACCCAATCCCCGTTACCCCGCATACTTACCCTGCTGGTCCCCCTGACACTAAAGGGCAACTTAACAGGGAGAATTCACTAAACTTGCACATCTTTGGACTGTGGGAGGAAACCAGAGCACCTGGAGGAAATCCATGCAGACACGGGGAGAATGTGCAAATTCCACACAGACAATGACCCAAGGCCGGAATTGAACCTGGGTCCCTGGTACTGTGAGACAGTGGTGCTAACCACTGAGCCACCGTGCTGCCCAGAATCAATAGTGTCAGGCAGATCTCTGTTCTTTTTCTCGACAGATGCTCTGATTTTTTTAAAATCGCATCCGTCATTCATTCCCCCAGTGGTTTCCTTACACATTAAATGAAAGGCTAGCTGCTTTGAGGTGGTGTGCTACTTGGCTTCTGGTATTTCTTTGGAATCCATGGGTCACCTCTGGAACTCTGCACTACTCAGTTTCTATATGAAGTAGAAATCTTATTGGGCAAACCATTGGAGTCACAGAACAGCTGACAATTTGACCAGTCGGATAGTTTCCTGCAAAGCAGTCAAGAGACAGTGTGCTGCACAATCATTTGATGGAATTCCTCTGTTAAGAGCAGGTGGGGAGATGTATGTGTGTGTGTGAGTGTGTGTGTGTGAGTGTGTGTGTGTGAGTGTGAGAGAGAGTGTGTGTGTGTGTGAGAGTGTGTGTGTGTGTGAGTGCGTGTGTGTGTATGTGTGTGTGTGGTTGTGCTGCGGTCATAGAATCGGGAGAGAAGATGGGAGACAGAAAGTTCACCTATCCCACCTTCTGCCTCACCCTCTTATTAAGTCTGAGTCAGGGGCCTTTCCACCCAGTGCTATTTGAAGGTCTTAAATGGTCAACAATGAAGGGTCTCATCCCACCGCCATGAGCAGAGTATCAGTGGTGGGGCAGGGGTTGGTTGGTGCCAGTAAGAATTGGTGGTCTCCCTTATTTGGGAGTCCTTCCACACCAGCATCAATTGACCCCAGGAGTGTAGGACCATCCCCACTGAAACAGCTCCACTCACCCGAGGCCCTCGAAAAGAGCAAACTCGAATCAGCTCATGAAAAAGCAAGACAACATGCTTTTGAAAGAATGTTTCAGCGGGTATGGACGTAACTGAAATATCAATCCTTGATGTGGGGCAGAAGGAATGGAGACTAAGGAATCTGGGGAATAAAATGATGTAGGCTGAGACGTTTAGCTGGAAATGATTGCCAGAGTGGGATGAATTTTGGAAGCAATTTTAAAATGAGGACAAAAATCCAGGGATTTGCTGGAAATTCGAGAAGCAGTGGAACTTTGTGGGGATAGGCATGGTGAAAGTTCAGAAGGAAGCTTGAATCAAGGAATGTTGGATTAACTGTCATCCTGTGTGGAGGAAGTGAGGATGAATTTGATCATAAGAAGTTGGGACTCGAGGTGATAATGACGTGGATGAGGGGTTCAGCGTCTGATGGGTAGGGATATAAACTGGCACCAGTCCAGAAGTAGAAGTTGTTGGTTTTAGGGTGTATGTTATGCTAATGTGGGAAGTGCAAAGTGAATCAAAAAGTTTTAAACGCAAGCATGTAGAATAGGACAGGAGAGAGCACAGTTAACTGCAGAGAGAACTGGTTTTAAGAGGTTGACAAAGCAGATAGTGGGTTTCTGAAAGAAAGTAAGTTTTAATGATGGCTTGAGAATTGAAGGAAAACCATTGTCAAGGACTGGCTTGAGGACAATTGGGAGAGCGATGAGTGTGACAGGACAATGCTTCTTTCTGGGCGACACGGTGGCTCAGTGGTTAGCACTGCTGCCTCACAGCTCCAGGAGCCTGGGTTCAATTCTTGGCTTGGGTCACTGTCTTGGTGTGGAGTTTGCATGTTCACCCTGTGTCTGTGTGGGTTTCCTCCAACAGTCCAAAGATGTGCGAGTTAGGTTGATTGGCCATGCTAAATTGCCCATAGTGTCCTGGGATGTGTAGGATAGAGGGATTAGCAGGGTAAATGTGTGGGGTTGTGGGGATAGGGCCTGGGGTGGGATTGTTGTAGGTGCAGACTCGATGGGCCGAATGGCTTCCTTCTGCACTGTAGGGATTCTGTGGAAATCACAGCTCTGGTTTGAGTTTAACGCTCAGTTTACACGCCATTGGAGGACTTGTGGTGGAGTGGGTAGCATCCCTGCCTCTGAGCCAGAAGCTCCGGGTTCGAGTCCCACCCCAGGACTTGGTGACCAAGGAAGGTGTGTTCATAACGCGATCAAACAGGTTGAGTGTCAACCTGCAAAATCCTTCCAGACATGCCAATGGCGGCGGTAAGAGTGGGAGAGACTCCTGGTCAGCCACACTTTGTTTTATTCATTCACTGGCTGTGGGTGTCGCTGGCTGGGCCAGCGTTTATTGCCTGTCCCTAATTGCCCTCCATTTCTGAGCATTTGAGAGTCAACCACATTGCTGTGGGTCTGGAGTCACATGCAGGTCAGACCAGGTAAGGACAGCAGATTTCCTTCCATGGCATTCTGCAGTCCTTACCAGGGCATTAGTGAACCAGATGGGTCTTTACGACAATTGACAATGGTTTCATGGTCGTCATTAGACTTTTTGTTAAATTCCAGATTTTGAATTCAAATTTCACCATCTGCTGTATTGGGATTCGAACCCGGGTCCCCAGGTTTTGATCAAGCTATAAGCCCCTGGCAACAGATTAAGAGACTTGTTCAGGGAATTACTACCTATGGAAACAGGTAAAAGTCTGTCTCTGTGCACTACTGGTTAAGGGAAGAGAATTGGAATTACACACCATCAGGAAGCAGGCAGGATGGCTGATTGAGTCAGCACCAAAGCTGGTGATAGTGATTACTAAACAGAGTGACTTTAGTTGTGCTGATGTTGAGCTTTTGTAAGTTTTGCCTTAACCAGGGTTTGATGCCAGAGAGGAAGGCTAATACGAACCATGGAATCAATGGGGGTGACAGTGAGGCCATCCACCATTGTATACTGATACATACAGTGATGTATGTATCAGAATACATTTACCTTTATGTTTACAAATACTAATAAGGAGTAGCAAGCAAACCATAAATGCGATGAGCCAAGTAGTTAGCATTTGAGAATAACGGAAGTCACCACACGGATACAAGAAAAGGATCCATTTGAGGAGATGCATTGATTGTGTTGTGCCAATAAGACAATGAGAGTAATGGCGCTCAGGAGGTAGACCGTGCAGTGAGGCCATGAACAGGGATGAAGGATGTTAAAACTGATTGAAACATTGAGTTGGATGAAGGAGGAGGATGAGGTGCCACAGCCAAATTGGCCATCTGTGAATACACTGGGAAAAGTGGTCTCTGTGCTAATGTGGTAAGTGCAAACTGAATCAAAAAGATTTAAACACGAGCATTTCGAGTAGGACAGGTGAGAGCACAGTTAACTGCAGAGAGAATGGTTTGAAGAGGTTGACAAAGCAGGTAGTGGGTTTCTGAAAGAAAGTAAGTTTTAATATCGCTTGGGAATTGAAGGAAAATCATTGTCAAAGACTGATTTGAGGACAGGGTTGAGAGAACAATTGGGAGAGCAATGAGCATGACAGGACAATGCCTCTTTCTGGGCAGCACGGTGGCCCAGTGGTTAGCACTGCTGCCTCACAGCGCCAGGGACCCGGGTCCGATTCCCGGCTTGGGTCATTGTCTGTGTGGAGTCTGCACATTCTCCCCGTGTCTGCGTGGGTTTCCTCCGGGTTCTCCAGTTTCCTCCCACAGTCCAAAGATGTGTGGGTTAGGTTGATTGGCCATGCTAAATTGCCCCTCAGTGTCCCGGGATGTGTAGGTTAGAGGGAATAGTGGGGTTAATATGTGGAGTTATGGGGATAGGGCCTGAGTGGGATTGTTGTCAGTGCAGACTCGATGGGTCAAATGGCCTCCTTCCGCATTGCAGGGTTTCTATGATTTTTATGATCTCAATGTTGGAAACAAAATGACGTAAGGATGAAAGGTGCATAGATTTATTGGTAATGAGGACAGGGGAGATGGTTTGTACTAGTTTGACTTTGCTCTCCAGTACATGAATAGCAGAGGAGAGAATTTCCCAAACACTTGATGTGGTGTGGTTAAATCTGGTCCTAAATAGCCAGGTTAGGTGTGCTCCATGTGTTAAAGCATCTGGCCCACAGACCTAAGCTCAAGAAGATCCCATTGTGCCAGGAGAGCAGTTGGGGTGGAGGACTTCCAACAGCAAGCACAAGCATACCTTAATGTTTAAGTTTATTTTATTATTATCACAAGTAGGTTTACATTAGCACTACAATGCAGTCACTGTGAAAATCCCCTAGTCGTCACACTCCGGCGCCTGTTGAGGTACAATGAGGGAGAATTTAGCGTGGCTAATACACCTAACCAGCACGTCTCTTGCTCTGTGGTAGGAAACCGGACCACCCGGAGGAAACCCACGCAGGCACGGGGAGAATGTGCAGACTCCACCAGACAGTGGCCCAAGCCAGGAATTGAACCCGGGTCCCTGCAGCTGTGAGGCAGCAGTGCTAACCACTGTGCCCCAGTGAAGTAGCAATTCACAAGACTAACTGAGCGGGTGGTGCTGGAGGAAAGGTTGGAGAGACTGTGGGTGAAGGGGCTCCATTCCAGACGGTGGGAAGAGCCAATCAAGCTGAGCAAGCAACATTACAACCTTAGTGGCATTCCAATTTGTATGTTGCATCCAAACACTTGGAAGTGAGTTTGAAAATGTGGTGAATAGTTGCCAGCTAGCAACATGCCCATTCCAGGCCAAGATTTTAATCCCAAGTCTGTAGTCAACTAAATCACCATTGCTAACCACATGGTTGTAATTACATCCCCAAACTGTGTTAACAAACTGTGTACAGTTCTTGCCTTCAAATTCAGCCCTGACAAACAGACTGAGAATCTCTTCCCCCCATCTTCTACAGAGGCCCTGAGATAAGGGGTTGCTTAACCTCAACACATTTCCTTGTGGTTTTGGGTTCACACTATCAACTTGCTCCTCATTTAGCTCAATGTTGGCAATTTGCCACTGAAAAGCTCTGAAGCTAGCAGGCAGGTAAAAAATCCACTTTAGTGCAATAGGGAGACTTCAGGAAGCGTAAAGGAGAACATGCCCTGTCTACGAAGTAGAAATGGTCGAGAACTTCAAGTTTTTAGGTGTCCAGATCACCAAACAACCTGTCCTGGTCCCGCCATGCCGACACTATAGTTAAGAAAGCTCACCAATGCCTCTACTTTCTCAGAAGGCTAAGGAAATTTGGCATGTCAGTTACGACTCTCACCAACTTTTACAGATGCACCATAGAAAGCATTCTTTCAGGTTGTATCACAGCTTGGTATGGCTCCTGCTCTGCCCAAGACCGCAAGGAACTACAAAAGGTCATGAATGTAGCCCAATCCATCACGCAAACCAGCCTCCCATCCACAGACTCTGTCTCCACTTCCCGCAGCATAATTAAGGATGCCACGCACTCCAGATATTCTCTCTTCCACCTTCTTCCTTCGGGAAAAAGATACAAAAGTCTGAGGTCACGTACCAACCGACTCAAAAACAGCTTGTTCCCTGCTGCTGCCAGACTTTTGAATGGACTTACCTCGCATCAAGCTGATCTTTCTCTACACCCTAGTTATGACTACATTCTGCACTCTCTCGTTTTCTTCTCTATGAACGGTATGTTTTGTCTGTATAGCGTGCAAGAAACAATACTTTTCATTGTATCATACATGTGACAATAATAAATCAAATCAAAAAATCAAAACCTCTTGAGAGGTTGGAGTTAAGACAGGTGGGTGGAGATCTGTAGGATTGTGCCTGAGGTGCTTGATGGAGACACTTGGGGGAGTTACTTTAGCCTAAGCCCAGCTTGTGGAAAGCTGTCAGATTGTGTTGGCTAGCTCTTTCACACCCCCTCCGGAATTGACATTCAGTAAAAAGAGTGAAGAGTGTAAATGGGGCCACTAATCCAATCTGGTCAGCTTCCCATCAGAAAAACATAAACGTAACCTCTGTCCATCAACATCAAGCACTCCCAAGTCAGGCACAATTCACCTCACAACAGTTTTACATCATCCTCTCCACCCAAACTTCTCTGCGCGAGGTGAAACATTCCATTTCCTTTTTTCAATCATCTTCAAGACCTTTCCAAAGCAGAAAATGGGAATGTGCTGCATCCCTCAGATCTCCTTGGAAACGATGGGCACAAGCTTTGCAGAAAAACAGGCTCCATTCATCAAGAGCGTTGGACTTGCTTTCTACTAAAAATTAAATGTTGATGCTTGAATGCTTATTTTGTCAGGACATAAGAATGGAGTTATATTATCTTCACAGTTATTGATAATAGGAACCGAGGTAATGACCTAATCCCCCATTTAAAAACCATGAACCTCCTTTGTATAGGCAGCACGGTGGCACAGTGGTTAGCACTGCTGCCTCACAGCGCCAGGGACCCGGGTTCGATTCCTGGCTTGGGTCACTGTCTGTGTGGAATCTGCGCGTTCTCCTCATGTCCGTGTGGGTTTCCTCCGGGTGCTCCAATTTCCTCCCACATTCTGAAAGACGTGCTGATTAGGTGCATTGGCCATGCTAAATTCTCCCTCAGTGTACCCAAACAGACGCCGGAGTGTGGCGACTAGGGGATTTTCACAGTAACTTCATTGCAGTGTTAATGTAAGCCTACTTTTGATATGAATGATTAAACTTAAACTTGTACTTTAATTAAAGCGCCTAACGCGAAATATTGGCTTAGCATCTTCTAAGAGGAGCAGTGTTTTGCGGGCTAGAATTCAGGATAATATGGGTGATCTGGACCCGCTACATTTGAAAACCTCAGCGACGGTTGTGTTACACAGCCAGCTTCCTTTGTGGGTAAAATTATAAATTGAACCTTTCAGGAAACACAGCCAGCAGAAAACGCTGGTGAGGAGCTGAATAAGACTCCCATTTGTGAAAGAAAATGACCAAAATGTGAAGGCATTTCCCTCTTTACAGCATCAGTTAGACTGCAGTAATTAACTTCACTAACCTTCGGTGTTGGCAGGACTTATGGGTCTGATTTTAAAACAGTTTGATACTGTGGTGTGCCAGGTGGGCGAAACAGTAAAGCAGTGTCTGAAAATCTCTCTCAAAAAGTAGTTAGTGCTGACGCTCTCGGCCGTCAGGGTAATCCAAACTGTGCAATACTGAATTGTTGCACTGTTCACATTGTGTGCTCAACAGATTCTGAAATCTCAATTTACTCAAGCCCTGTCCGGTGTTGTGCAAATCTGCTGCCGTTACACTTTAAAAGAACTCCTCATTATTTGGCATGGAAGAAAAAGACCTCACTCGAATTAGCAGTATGGCTAATGTGGACTCTCTATGGCCATGACTTAGCATTTTCCCTACAGAGCCTGATTCCTTACAGAAAGACACAACTCATGGGATTGTGTACACTCACGAAAGGGTTTGTCACTATTAACTTCACAGCTTTTCCTTCCGTCATGCCATACATGCATTTACAGTGCATAATTATCATTCTAAATAATATCACCACCATTATCCCCTAACAAGTCATAAGAACATGGAGGAGGAGTAGGCCATCTGGTCCCTTGAGCCTGCTCCATCATTCAATAAGATCATGGCTGATCTTTTTGTGGACTCAGCTCCACTTACCCGCCCGCTCACCATAACCGTTACATTCCTTTACTGTTCAAAAATTTATCTATCTTTGCCTTAAAAACATTGAATGAGGTAGCCTCAACTGCTTCACTGGGCAGGGAATTCCACATATTCACAACCCTTTGTGTGAAGAAGTTCCTTCTCAACTCAGTCCTAAATCTGCTTCCCCTTATTTTGAGGCCATGCCCCCTAATTCTAGTTTCATCTGCCAGTGGAAACAACTACCCTGCTTCTATCTTATCTATTCCCTTCAGAATCTTATATGTTTCTATACGACCTCCCCTCATTCTTCTGAATTTCAATGAGTATAGCCCCAGTCTACTCAGTCTCTCCTCATAAGCCAACCCTCTCAACTCCGGAATCAACCTAGTGAATCTCCTCTGCACCCCCTCCAGTGCTAGTATATCCTTTCTCAAGTAAGGAGACCAAAATTGTACACATTATCCCAGGTGTGGCCTCACTAGCACTTTATACAGCTGCAACATAACCTCGCTGTTTTTAAACTCCATCCCTCTAGCAATGAAGGACAAAATTCCATTTGCCTTCTTAATTACCTGCTGCACTTGCAAACCAACTCCTTGTGATTCTTGCACAAGGACACCAAGGTCCCTCTGCACAGCAGCATGCTGCAATTTTTTACTATTTAAATAATAGTCCATTTTGCTGTTATTCCTACCAAAATGGATGACCTCGCATTTACCAACATTGTGCTCCATCTGCCAGACCCTCGCCCACTCACTTAGATGATCTATATCCCTTTGCAGACTTTCAGTATCCTCTGCACACTTTGCTCTGCCACTCATCTTAGTGTCATCTGCGAATTTTGACTCACTACACTTGGGCCCCAACTCCAAATCATCTATATAAATCGTAAACAATTGTGGTCCCAACACTGATCCCTGAGGCGCACCACTAGTCACTGATCGCCAACCAGAAAAACACACATTTACCCCCACTCTTTGCTTTCTGTTAGTTAACCAACCCTCTATCCATGCTAATAAATTACCTATAACACCGTGCACCTTTATCTTATGCAGCAGTCTTTGGTGCGGCACCTTGTCAAATGCTTTCTGGAAATCCAGATACACCACATCCACAGGTTCCCCATTGTCCACTGCACATGTAATGTTCTCAAAGAATTCCACCAAATTAGTCAAACATGACCTGTCCTTCATGAACCCATGCTGCGTCTTTCCAATGGGACAATTTATATCCAGATGCCTCGTTATTTCTTCCTTGATGATAGATTCAAGCATTTTCCCGACTACAGAAGTTCAGCTAACCGGCCTATAGTTACCCGCCTTGTCTACCTCCTTTTTTAAACAGTGGCATCACATTTGCTGTTTTCCAATCTGTGGGAACCACCCCAGAGTCCAGTGAATTTTGGTAAATTACCACTAGTGCATTTGCTATTTCTCCCGCCATCTCTTTTGCATTCCGTCAGGACCAGGAGATTTGTCTACCTTTAGCCCCATTAACTTGCCCAGATAATGTCATCCTTGGCCCCCTCTTCTTCCTCATCTACATGCTGCCCATTGGTGATTTAATCCACAGGTACGAAGGTCAACTTCCACATGTTGGCAGATGCCAACCAGCTGCCCACAACCTTTTTATAGAATCATAGAATCCCTACAGAGCTGAAGGAGGCCAATGGGCCCATTGAATCTGCACCGACTCTCTGACAGAGTATCTTATCCAGGCCCTCTCTCCCACGCTATCCTGTAACCCCATACATTTCCCATGGCTAATTCATCTAAGCTACACATCTTGGGAAACTAAGGCTCAATTTAGCATGGCCAATCCACCTAACCTGCACATCTTTGGACCGTGGGAGGAAACTGGAAAAACTGGAAAAACTTACATAGATACGGGGAGAACATGCAAACTCCACACAGTTACCCAAGGCTAGAATTGAACCCGGGTCCCTGGACCTGTGAGGAAGCAGTGCTAACCACTGTGCCAGCGTGTCGCCTTTCCAGGCCTTGTATTAAACCAATGCCACCTGTCTATCTGTCTGATATCAAGTCATACATAGCTCAGTCAAAGTTTCTCCAGCTACCAGAAGACTATCATTTTCAGCCCCTGTCACAGACTTCACTCCTTTACAACTGACTGCACTGTTCTCTCCAGTCACTCAATTAGGCTGAGAGACTGATTAGCCCAGAGACGAATGTCAAAAACCTGTCTGTCACCCAGACCACCGATTGCCAGCTCCACACTATCAGCAGCAGCACTGGCTCTACAGACTTGCACGAAGATCTCTGCCTCTCCGATTTTCTCTTCACCAAATAAGCTCTGAGCAACACCCTCAATTCTCCCATTCCACAATGTAGCAAATATCCTTTCGCATCTCCCTGAAGCATTTTGAATGTTCCTCTACACTGAAGATCCTATATTAATGCAAGTTGCCTTTGTTGTTACAGTCCACCACAAATGTTACATTTTGAAGGGTGAAATATGCCATTTAGGAAGAAGAATGGGAGACAATATAAACTTAATGGTACAATATAACCAAAGGGATTCAGGATCAGAAGTATCTGGGACTTCACACAAACAAATCTCTGAAGGTGATAAAGTTGTTAAAAAGAATATGGGATCTTTAATTGAAGCGTACCAAAAGCAGGATGTTATAAACTTTTATACATCTCCAGTTAAGCCTTGGGTTTTGTCCAATTCTGTGGACCAAACTTTCGGAAGAATGTCAAGGCCTTGGTGATGATGTGGAGATGACTTATCAGAATGATTTCAGCTCAGAGGGACATGTGGAGACACTAGAGAAATTAGGATTGGTCTCTTTGGTGCAGCCTATGTTAAGGGTAAGTTTAACAGATGGTGTTCAAACTGATGAAGTGTTTTGATATGAATAAATAAGGAGAAACTGAGCAAGATTTTCCGATCTTGTCTGTGGCCACCACAGTGCCAGTGCGACTGAAGAATTTGGCGTACCAAATTTTTGTCAATCTTTTTCTCTTTACATATCTGTAGAAACTTTTACAGTCAATTTTTATGTTCCCCACTGGCTTACTTACATAATCTATTTTTCCCTTCTTAATCAATCCCTTGGTCCTCCTTTGCTGAATTTTAAACTGTTCCCACTCCTCAGGCCTATTGTTTTTTCTTGCCAATTTGTATGCTTCTTCCTTGAATCTGATACTATCTCTAATTTTCCTTGTAAGTCAATGTAATTCAATGAGAAATGAATGCATGAATTATCGTGGAATCTCTACTGTGCAGATAGAGGCCATCTGGCCCATAAATTCTGCACCGGCTCGCTGAAAGAACATCCCACCCAGGCCCTATCCCCATAATCCACCTAACCTAACCATCTTTGGATGATAGGACGAAATTGGAAGACCCAGAGGAAACCCACGCAGACATGGGGAGAATGCACAAACTCCACACAGACAGTGACCCAAGCTGGGAATCGAACCCGGCTCCCTGGTGCTATGAGGTAGCAGTGCTAAGCACTGTGCCACTGGTGGAGCAGGAGCAGGCCACTCGGCCCTTCCAGTATGCTCCACCATTCAATAAGATCATGGCTGATCCGATTGTAACCCCAACCCCACATTCCTGCCTACCCCCAATAATCTTTTACCCCCTTGCGTATCATGAATTTCTGCCTTAAAACTATTCAAAGATTCTGCTTCTCCTACCAATTGAGGAAGAGAGTTCCAGAGACTCATGACCATCTGAGAACAAAATTCTCCTCATCTCTGTTTCAAATGGGCGACATCTTATTTTTAAACTGTGACCCCTAGCTCTAGATTCCCCCACAAGAGAAAAATTCCTCTCCACATCCACTCAGTCAACACACCTCAGGGTCTTATATACTTGCAATCAAGTCATATCTTACTATTCTAAACTCCAGTGGATACAAGTTTAGCCTGTCCAACCTTTCATCATAAGACAACGCACCCGTCCAAGTATTAGTCCATCCTTCCTTAAATAAGGGGACCAATACTGTACACAATGTGGTCCCCCAGTGCCCTGTTTAACTTGAAGCATAACCTCCCTACTTTTGTGTTCAATTCCCCTCACAGTAAACAGTAACATTCTACTAGCTTCCCTAATTTACTTGGCTTTGGGATTGGATTTTTGCAGCCACTCTTTCAGTATAGTGTGAGGTTTGAACCTTTGAAATGAGAATGCGAAAACTCCCACTGACATTACTTAATATATTTCCCAACTTTTAAAGGGTATGAACAGATCATTCCTTTCACTTTTTCGACCAAACATGCTTTCATATTCAACGGTAGACAATAAAAGCGCAGCATTTGGTTAGGGACAATGTCGGAAGGACTTCCTTCCTTCACACGATACCTTGCACCAATGTGTCACAGTGGTTAGCACTGCTGCCTCACAGCGCCAGGGACCCGGGTTCAATTCCCGGCGTGGGCCACTGTGGGGAGTTTGCACGTTCTCCCCGTGTCTGTGTGGGTTTCCTCCGGGTGCTCCGGTTTCCCCCCACAGTCTGAAAGACGTGCTCATTAGGTGCATTGACCCGAACAGGCGCCGGAATGTGGTGACTCGGGGAATTTCACAGTAACTTCATTGCAGTGTTAATGTAAGCCTTACTTGTGACTAATAAATAAACTTTTAACTTCTAATTTTACCTTGCCCACCTCCAACCTTTAGAGGGACACCAGAGTAGGCCACTTAGTCCCTCAAACCTATTCCACAATTCAATGAGATCATGGCTTATCCATGACTTACTTTCATAAACTCATCTTTGCCCCATTTTCCTTAATAATTGTAGATTGCAAAAATCTACCCATCTCAGTTTTTAAAAATGGCAACTGATTTAACATCAGTTGCTGTTTGTGGAAAAGAGTTCCAAACGTCGACCACTCTTGCATGTGAGTGTTTCCTCATTTCATTCCTGAAAGATATAGTTCAAATCTTCAGCACACGTCCCCTTGACCTTGACTTCCCAACCAGTGGAAGCAGTCTCTATCCATCCTAACTGTTCCCAGTAATATCTTGAAAAGTTCAGTTAAATCACCCCTTAACCTTCTCAAGAGCAGAAAATACCTCAGTTCTTGTAATCGCTCCTCATAATTTGACCTATGGCGTTTAGGTATCACAGAATCTTTACAGTCCAGCGGGAGGTCATAAGCCCCATTGAGTCTGCCCTGGCTGACTGAAGGAGCTTTCTACCTTAGCTCACTCCTCTGCCTTATTCTGGGTAGTACGGTGGCACAGTGGTTAGCGCCAGGGACCCGGATTTGATTCCCAGCTTGGGTCTCTGTCTGTGCGGAGTTAGCATGTTCTTTGCATGTCTGTGTGGGTTCCCTCCGGGTGCTCCGGTTTCCTCCCACAGTCCGAAAGATGTGCTGGCTAGGTAGATTGGCCATGCTAAATTCTCCCTCAGTGTACCCGAACAGGCACCGGAGTGTGGCGACTAGGGGATTTTCACAGTAACTTCATTGCAGTGTTAATGTAAGCCTACTTACGACACTAATAAATAAAACATTTTTTAAAAAACCTAACCTTGCTCATTCTTTCTTTTCAGTTAATAATCCAATTCCCATTTGAATAACAGAACCTACCTCCACCACCTGCTTAGGAAATTTGTTCCAGAATCCAACCACGAACTAGATGAAAACATTTTTCCTCACATCTATTCTACTCCTTTTGCCCATTATCATTCTGGTAAACCTATGCTGCACTCCCTCCAAGACTGAGACATCTTTCCAAGGTGTGGTGCCTGGAATTGCTCACAGCATTACTAGGCTTTGTATAGCTGAAGTATGATTTTTATCCCATTGTGTTCTGATCCTCGAGGTTTAAAGGGTCACTTGAATCCTATTTACTTACACGGTGTGAAAACGGGACCCAGCATTTCATTAGCCTTTTTGATTATTTTCTGTACCGGTTCATAACATTTTAATGATCTGTGTGCACTTCCAAGACTCCTTGGGCATCCCAAAACCATTCACCATTTCGAAAGAACCATGTTCTATCCTTTTGAGGTCAAATGTAGATGGCCTCACATTTGCCCACATTGAACTCCATTTTTGCATAACCTTTAAAATAAATTTAAAACTTAGTACCCGAGAGATCTGAAGAAGAACATCTTATGAGATTCTTATAGCCTTCCAAAAATAGAACTTCAGTCTTTCCTCATATTCTTTCTTTAAGGCGTTTTGCTTATGGTGGCACAGTGGTTCGCACTGCTGCCTCACAGCGCCAGCGACCCAGGTTCGATTCCCGGTTTGGGTGACTCTCCGTGCGGAGTCTGCACGTTCTCCCCATGTCTGTGTGAGTTTCCTCCGGGTGCTCCGGTTTCCTCCCACAGTCTGAAAGACGTGCTGGTTAGGTACATTGGCCGTGCTAAATTCTCCCTCAGTGGACCCGAACAGTCGCCGGAGTGTGGTGACTAGGGGATTTTCACAGTAACTTCATTGCAGTGTTAATGTAAGCCTACTTGTGACACTAATAAATAAACTTTAAACTTTATGCTTGGCTGTTGATGCCTTAGCTCAAATTTATTAATGCAATTTTAAGTAAAAGCAAACCCAGGAACTAAAAATTGCTGGTGAAAGATCAAAGACCTGAAATATTGGCTGGAATTTTCCACCTCTTTCCGCTGACGTGAACTTCCAGTCCCACTTAATTTAAGGGATATTTGAATGGCTCACCACATCAATCTCTGGGGAACCCATTGTGGTGGAACCAAAAGATTCCAGCCATCTGATTCTCTCTCCACAGATGCTGCCCTAACCTGCTGAATAGTTTCAGAATTTTCTGCTTATATTTCACTGTGGCACAGTGGTTAGCGCTGCTGCCTCAAAGCTCCAGGAACAATGGTTCGATTCCCGGCTTGGGTCACTGTCTGTGTGGAGTTTGCACATTCTCCCCGTGTCTACGTGGGTTTCCTCTGGGTGCTCCGGTTTCCTCCCACAGTCCAAAGACGTGCGGGTTAGGTGGATTGGCCATGCTAAAATGACCCTTAGTGTCCTGGGATGCGTAGGTTAGAGGGATTAGTGGGGTAGATATATGAGGTTACCAGGATAGGGCCTGGGTGGGATTGTTGTCGGTGTAGACTTGATGGGCCGAATGGCCTCCTTCTGCACTGTAGGGATTCTATGATTTCCAGCATTTTCTGTTTTTCTTTCAGATTTCCAGAATTTTCTGTTTGTATTCCAGTTTCCCATCATCCACAGCTATTTCACTTTTTGACTAACAACTGCTAGCTGTTGTGACAAGAATGATTCCCAGGCTCTGAATTTGAAACCCTGTTGAAAATTCAAATTCAGAATCTAGAGGAGGAATCCCAGGGCAGTTTTATCTAGTATGGGTCTGCTTAGTTTACTGGATGACCCCCCAGAGTGAAATGAGAGTATGTAAAGAATCTAGTTTTATGTGGACGGTAGCTCTGGTCCAGGTCAGAATGTGATACTGTGCTGTTGGGATAGACTAAGGAATGTATATAATCACAAGTAAGCCCAATGAGTATAAAATAACTGAGAATATCAACATCAGATTAAATATTTATCTGCAAAGTTAACACTTTTCCTATAATACTTCAGTTTAAATTGGGAAGTGCACACACTGAGCTAATGCAATGTGTGAATAAATGTTTGGTGGAAACATTTTGAGTGAAAACTCTCTGTCCAATCCAAAATAATTGTGTAATCTTCATGAATGTTTCCTATTGCACATTACTGAGCTTTAGAAGTTCCTATTAAAGTGTAATTCCTTGAACAATTGTGAAAGAGCTTACTTCATATCTTTGTGAATCCTAACCTAACCTATCATTTAAGCAGTGTGTTTGTCCAGGAATCTGGCAGGTTAAAAATGTTATCTCTATTTTCAGCTGCTAATCTTAGGGTTATTGCATTCTAGGACACTGTCCCTTAACCGATTGCTGTGCTTTTACTATATGGCACTGAATCTGTAAGTATGCCTGGATCAAAACAGTAAAAATAATTCATCTGTCCAAACCCTTTAAAAGTTTATTTATTAGTGTCACAAGTAGGTTTACATTAACACTGCAATGAAGTCACTGTGAAAATCCCCTAGTCGCCACACTCTGGCGCCTGTTCGGGTACACCGAGGGAGAATTTAGCATGGCCAATCCATCTAACCAGCACGTTTTTCGGACTGTCGGAGGAAACCGGAGCACCCGGAGGAAACCCACGCAGACACGTGCAGACTCCGCACAGACAGTGACCCAAGCTGGGAATTGAACCCAGGCCCCTGGTGCTGTGAGGTAGCAGTGTTAACCAGTGTGCCACCGTGCTGCCCAACTCAGCTTTGATGGGAGAGGTTTCAGAGCAAGGTGGGGGGGTGTAAGGTTGTTGCTGCTACTGTCCTTAAGGCAGTCTCTATGACTGTTAGTTCAAATTCAGTATATTATACATTCAAGAGTTGAGTCACCTGACCCCTCACTGGTTTCAATCTGGAATTATCTTAACCACTGACTCTGAGAGCTCTTTAAATTCTATGTCTCCACAAAGCAGCTTAAGTCCTTCACAAGCGTAACACAGTAAATGCTGTAGATCAGTGTTCTTTGCTTAGAAAAAGGGTTCTTCTCAAAAAGTTCAATATATATGTCCAGCTGATGACATTATAAATTAATATTTGATATAACACATCTTCAGAACATAGTACTCTCTCTCGCTTCATAGGTCCAAACCTTAGTCCAGGAACGCAGAATCTAAATTGACACTCCAGTCCAGCGCTAAGGGAATAGTACATTGTTGGAAATGCTGTCTTTTTGGATAAAAAGTTAAACTGAAGTCACGTCTGCCAGACCAGATGGATGTAAAATATCTCATCGCACTATTCTAAGAAATGCAGGGGTAATCTGGTCAATCTTACCTCTCAATAAATGCCACTAAAAACATGCTGCACCTGGTCACGCTACAATAAAGATGATGCCTGACTTCTTGCAAGCTGTGCCCAGCATACCCACTGATTCTATCTTTTTACACACTCATTCATCTCGCTGGTGGTTATGAAAAGTTACTCTGTGCATATTACGGCACTATGTGACCAGCCAAACTTTGGATGGGTTTCTCCTTTTACTCAGCTCAAACAGCAATAGGTTTTGTCCCATTCATATGACTGTCTTTCAAATTATGCAACGTAACGGGAATTAAGTTTCATTGCACTTTTAGACAAGTCAATATCGTTAAGGTTTTTGATGCACTTAGTCTGCATCAGGTGGCACAGTGGTTAGCACTGTTACCTCACAGCGCCAGGGACCTGGGTTCAATACCAGCCTCGGGTCACTGTCTGCGCGGAGTCTGCACGTTCTCCCCGTGTCTGCGTGTTTCCTCTGGGTGCTCCAGTTTCCTCCCACAATCCGAAAGACGTGCTGGTTAGGTAGATTGGCCATGTTAAATTGTCCCTCAGCGTACCCGAACAGGTGCCGGAGTGTGGCAACTAGGGGACTTTCACAGTAACTTCAAAGCAATGTTAATGTAAGCTCACTTGCGGCACTAAGGACACTTCCATAAACTTAAATAAATTTTAAAACTCATAAAACTTCCCCTGAGCTTTAGTATAACTAGCTTTTATTTCCTAGCTCTCTTACACCCATTTACATAGAAACTAGAAGCAGGAGTAGGCCATTCAGCCCTTCGAGCCTGCTCCGCCATTCATTTTGATCATGGCTGATCATCAAATTCAATATCTTGATTCCCCATATCCTTTGATCCCTTCAGCTGCTAGTTCTGAATATAAAATAGCTGAGTTAATATTGCAGCAATTGACCTATGAACCTCCATTTTATATCGAACATGTTAATTATTGGCCAACGTTACGTGGCTGCACACATAGGATTAACAATTGTATTTCCCCCCCAGAGTGGAATTCTGAATGCATGTGTTATGTCACATCTAACAGATAATATCATTCCATTATAGAGGATTCTTCTACCAATAGGAACATAAGTGGTAAAATTCCAAATTCATTAAATCCTTGTGAATTGAATAAAAATGGTGATATCTTTTGACTCTTCTGCTCAATGGTTTTAAATGGGGCTGCTGTAAGGCACTGAGGTTGTGGTTGGTGTTCATATCTTTTCACAGCGGTATGGCTGCTATCTTGCAAATCTACACCAGATTTTGGCTAGAATTGGTAGATATACAAATACCAATATTCAAATCCGAGGGAGGTGGTCACTGAATATTTTCAAGGTATCAGTACATAGATTCTTGTTAGGCAAGGGGACCGAAGGTTGTTGGTGGTAGATGGAGAATGTGGAACTCAACACAAAGAGATCAGCCACGATCTTACTGAATGGCGGAGCAGGCCTGAGAGGCCCAAAGGACTTACTTCTGTTCTATTTTGTATGTTCATGTGATTCAGATGAATGGAGCAGTCTAGATATGATGAGGGAATGAAGGCAGAAACATTGGGTTAGAATGGGGATTAGATTAGGGACAGAAGGAGGATGAAGGGAAACCTTGGCGGTCCGCAATGGCACACTGTGTAATACAAATCTAATATTGATTAAATGGCCAGATTCGATCACTGTTGGAGCAATGGAACAAACGGATTAGATCACTGCCTTCAGGTAACCCCACAGGTCACTGCTCTAAGAGTTATGGAGATGATATTGAATCAAAAAGAGAAGCTGGAGTGTTCTGTGTTGGTAAACTGAACAGCTTTAATTAAACTCCAATAATTTCCACACACAAGCTTGGAGCTCCCTAAGCTTTGGCTGTTGCAAACATGCACCTAGGCTTTCTGAACATAGGGAAGTGTGTGTACCATAAGAACAGGAGGAGACCATTTTGCCCTTGAAGCCCATCCTCCCATTTCATTAGGTCGCTGTTTTTGAAAAATCCAACTGCCCCAGCCTTCTGTGGGAGGGAGTTCCACTTTTCCCTTTGAGTGGCACAGTGATTAGCACTGCTGCCTCACACTTTTGGCTTCGGGTCACTGTCTGTTGGGAGTCTGCACGTTCTCCTCTGTGTCTGCAGGGTTTCCTCTGGGTGCTCCGGTTTCCTCCCACAGTCCGTAAGATGTGCTGGTTAGTTGCATTGGCCGTGCTGAATTCTCCCTCAGCGTATCCGAACAGGTGCCAGAGTGTGGCGACTAGGGGGATTTTCACAATAACTTCATTGCAGCATTAAGGTAAGCCTACTTGTGATACTAATAAATAAACTTTTTTTAAAACTTTAAAATGTGGTGCAGATATGCCCAGGTAGGGAGTTCCATTGACCCAGCGACAATGATGAAGCACCGATATATTACCAAGTCAGGATGGCGTGTGACTGGTATATAGTTATTGTTATATATTTAAGTGGTTGCATGATTGCTTTAAGAGCCAGGCACATGGTATGATGGTGATATCATTGGGGTGTTTCACAGGCTCCTGTTTAGTTTCATGTTATGCTCTGTACAAGCAATAGCACCTACAATAAATTTGTTGTAGGTAGATTGAATCTACAATGTGCAAACCACATAGGACATTCCAGTGCTGTCCGCATGCACCTACAGTCCTTGTTCTTCTCGGTGACAGAGGTCCAAGGCTTGGTAGGTGATGTTAAAGAAGCCTTAGTGAGTTGCTGCATTGCGTCTTTGTTTAAGGCAGTGAATGAAGTACTGATTGTGCGGGCTGATGAATGATGTCAAGCTGTTGGTCTGTTCATTCATCCAAGCCAAGTGGAGAATATTTCCTCACACTCCTGTGCCCGATTGATGATGGATAGGTTTTGGGGAATCAGCTGGTGAGTCACAGAATACCCAATCTCTGAGCTGCTCTTATAGTCACAGTATTCACTTGACTGGTTCAGTTAAATTTCGGTCAATTGATAGTAGTGAGTTCAACCCTGATAATAAAATCCCATAGAATCTCTACAGTGCAGAAGGGGCCATTCGGCTCATCGGATCTGCACCACTTCTCCAAAACAGCATCTTATCCAGGCCCACCTCCGTGCCCTATCCCCATAACCCCACACATTTGCCGTGGCTAATCCATCTAACCTATACATCTTTGGATACTAAGGGGCAATTTAGCATGGTTAATCCACCTACCTGCACATCTTTAGACTGTGGGAGGAAACCGGAGCACCCAGAGTAAACTCATGCAGACACAGGAGAACGTGCAGACTCCGCACAGTCACCCAAGGCCTGAATCAAATCTGGGTCCCTGGTGCTGTGAGGCAGCAGTGCTAATGACTGTGCCACCTTGCCACCCAATCCGCATTTGTTATATACCTTCCAAGCCAATGTTGGAATGTATACTTGCATGCTGAAAAGATGAATGCCCAACACTGAATCCTTGCTGATGCAATTAGCAGAACAGCCCTGTCTTCCTTAAAAAGACCCAAGAGTGGCTTGTGGTCTGTTACAATGGTAAAGTGCCCTCCATACACATACTGGTGGAACTTCTTTACTCTATACATGAAAGCCAACCCTTCTTTTTCACTCTGTGAATACCCTTTCTCAGCCTCAGAGAGGGTTCTCAACATGTATCCAATAGGCCTCTCAGACCCTCGTCCATTTTGGGAGACAAAACTGCACCCGGTCATCCAGCAAGGTATCACAGGTCAAAACTAATTTCTTGGAAAGGTCAAAATGCACCAGCAGACAATAGGAATGTAATAATAGCTTGACCTTGTTAAAGGCTTCTCTTTGGGGCACCTTCCAGAACCACCATTGGTGTTTCTTCAGTAACATGCGTAAAGGAACCAATGGGGTTGACAAATTTAGAAAGAAAATCCCATAACAATTAACCATTCCCAGAATGATTTAAGTTCAGATGTGTTTCTGGATTGTTCTTTGAAATATGGCATAAGTTAATGAAATGCCGAAAGGCAGGTGTGTATACTGATACAATCCTTAATGGGTGTTTATGGTAACATAGCCTTGGGAAGAATCATCTAACTCCTACTGTTAATATGAGTGGCTCATATCTAATTTCGTGTACAACTGTCCTCCAGCCAGCTTTGCATACAAGTCTTCTATCTTTGGACTAGGGTACTTGTTTAGCTTGTCAGCCTGGTTCACTGTCAGTTTATAGTTTCCACAGATGTGGACGGTCTTATCTGGCTTTATCACAGGTACTACGGGTGCTGCCCATTCTGCCGATTGGACTGGTTGTATGATACCCACTTCTTCTAGCTTTCGCAACTATGTATCTATTTTTTCTAACAAAGCACAGTGCACCGGTCTAGCCCTGGAAAACCTTGGGTTGGACTCTGGGTCCCTTAATTTTTCCTAGTTTGTCAAGAAAGGCATCCTGCGACTTCTTAATTACTTACAGCTGGCCACCTTCTTTAATATGGATGATCTTCATCCAATTCAGTTTTATTTCTTGGAGCCAGTTGCGCCCATTAGATTTGGTCTTTGGCCAGATACAACTATTAATGGAAATTGGGCAGATGATAGCTCACGGGCACTACAGTAGTATCCACTATCTTAATGGCCTCCCCCGTGTAGGTTGTCAATCTTGCAGATGCGTTCTTTAACTCAGAGGCCTTCTCCCAAATATCTGTTTGTATGTTCCCCTATTACGGCAGCCGAAACTCCGTGTCGACTTCCATTTTTGATGGTCTGCCATTCGAATCCCATGCTGGAAAATCTGCCACGTTATGCATTGGTGCTGAGCTGCTCACTCTATTCCTGGGTAGGTTCTGCTTACTCTTGCATCTGTGTCTCAAATGGCACTTCCTGTGGCATACAAAACACTCTGCCTCTCCAGGGGAGTGATTACCCTCACACTGGTAACACTCATTTTTGTTCCTAGGTTGTTGATTCACTAATCTTCTGACTCTACCAGCTGCTATAGTTGCTTCCCATCTTAAGCTGCTGTCTTCACTTTTGGTGCCACTGCTCGCTGTGGTTTCCTGCTCTTAACTGGTGGACTGCACCGTTTTGTGCGCTCTCAAGTTCCTGGGTCCTTCGTCATGCTCTCTATCACTCGCGCCATTTCAATACTAATTTCTGTCTCCACCTGCAATTTTTTCTGGATGGCCTCATGATTAACTCCACAAACTAAGCAGTCTCTCAGCATATTGTCCAGTGTGGCCCCAAAACCATAGTGCTCTGCAATTTGTCTAAGCTTAGTAATGTAGGTTACAATGGTCTCCTCTGGGGCTCGCCACATGGAATTGAATTATAAGCACTGCAGAATCATTGAGGGCTTTGGGTGATAGTGCTCTTTTATGACTATTTCTGCAAATTAATCTGAATCGTTTGGAGACATGAGGCTGAAGATTAGATTATAGGCCTGGGTTCCACATGCGCTTAACAAGATTGCCTTCTTCGTCCCCTCCTCCTCATTCCATTTATCTGGAAATAATATCCTAAATGATAAGTATACTGAACCCAGTCTTAAACAGGGGCATCAAAGGGAACCAATCCACCAAATAAAGGCATCTCCACACCTGATTTCTCCTTTGAAACTTGACTTTGAACTCGACAGGGTTCTGTACTCACAATCTTGGGACTTGCTGCATTTTTCCTCGTCGCCAATGTAATAACTTAGCTCGACCAGTGAGGTACAAACAACGAATGCTTATTTACACAACATGCTATTGACAGAGTAGTGCAGCTTCGATGCTGCCACTCTGTCTCTTGGATCGAACTGAGGCAAAAGCCTGTGCTCTACTAGGACAATCCCCCCTCCTCCTCCTCTCCCCCCCCCCTCCCAGTGCCCAATAGGACTTCTGGGTCATGTGACCCCGTCGATAAATTGCCCCTTAAAGGTGCCAGATACCACAATTGTCCACCACCATTTGCTACTGGATGTGACAGGACTGTAGATTTAATTTTATCTCTTGGTTGTAGGATTCCTTAGCTCTGTCTATAACATAATGTATTTGCTGTTTAGCATGCATGTCAGTCCTATGTTGCAGATTCACCACGCTGCCTCCTCATTTTCAGCTGCTTCGGATTGAACTTAGGTTGGTCACCTGGCTTGACAGTACATAATAGTAGTCCAGGACTAGGCTACAGATTGTGGTGGAATACAATTCTCTTGCTGATTCCCACAGCGCATCATGAATACCCAGTTTTAATCCTCTTTAGCCTGGCATTGTTTTGGTGAATCAACACTGTACCTCCCTCTAGGGCCTTCTTGAAGTGTTGTACCCAGACTGAATGTAGCACGGATGTAAATTGGGTCCTTAGGAGAAGAGATGTGAACTCAACTGGGTAATTGGGAAATCTATTAAAATAGATTTTTCAGTTGTTTTGCTCAGGAACATTTGAGTAAGGTGATGATTGGCTTCTCTTAATATCAGACACTCAACTGACGCACAAGAACACTAACCTACTCTAAGATTGCAGCATTCCAAGCCCAGTTTTGGTTGCATTACAGCAACATGTGAAAAATAAAATTGGAGGATCAATGAAAAAATGGAATTTCTGTAGTTTATCCACATTTTCAAACAGCTGTTTCAACGTAAAAGTACCACAGCAAAAAGAGACTGAGTTCTTTGCTGATTCAGCACTGAGCTCGATGAGAATGTTAACCACACTAAGATGATATCTTTAGCTTATGAAGAAATGCTTTATGATCAGATGGGATGTTCTCTTCAACAATGTTATAGCCTCACAGTGGCTGCAGCAAAAATGTATTATCCACACCCCAATCTAGGAAAACTGGAATGGAAACTTTGCGCGCACACATTTCAACTACGGCCTGATGAAATGCAGCCATGAAGCTAACACAGAACTGGTGATTTGAATCGTACATTATAAATGGGAAAACTTTTTTAAAATAACAAATGCTTTTCACCAGACAGAAGACCTGTCTGATTCACCGCAATGTTCCACTGCCCATACTGACCTACTGTGACAGCCAGTCCTGCCACACATAAAAAGCAACAGGGGCTAGTATTTTTCCGCGGAAAGGTACTTCATTCTTCCCCCCACCCCCCGCCCTTGGTTGAGTGCCCTGTCAGGAGGTAGCCAAGTCATCGGCCAATCTCTATTTGGTATCCATGGGAGGAAATACCGAACGAACCAGCATCACTGGGGAATAGGCCTGATTTCATACTGAGTTGTGAAAGGTTTACATTCATGAATGAACCACTGTTCCTAATGCACAATCAATGTTTGTTGCAGACAGCACAGGCATACAAATGACATCCTACAGCGTGCAGACAAGTACATACTGTATTTAGAAAGTGTCAAAAAAAGCAGCTTTGTATTAATTATGCCAACCTATAGGTTCGAGACACCAACCTAATCTTGATAAAATACCAACCTATTCAGATCATTGGCTGTGCTGAAAAATTCAGTGCAACTTTTTAAAGCAAGTTGCAATGAAAATGAGTGCTTTTCCCTCGTGTGTACATTCAAATTCTGTTATTCTTAAATATATATTCACATTTACACTATCAAACACATACTTCAATTCTGCTGTGGATACAGAATGTCTTCACATTAAAACAGCATACTAACACTGTGCTACATATTAAACACAATTATATTCATACTAACATTTCTAACTGCGCTCAGATATATCCTCCCAAAGCTGCTTTCCTGTGTTTCCTCTTGGTATACATAACCAGGACCAACGCTGCTGCATTGAGAAGGAAGACCAGTGAGTACTGTGCGCTTTATCCATGACATGTGTGGGGCAGGCACTCAGTCAAACAATGCTGCACGGCTAATAACTTCACGCGAGTGATCTTAAAGCCTCTGCTTTCCCCAAAACTATTGTTTAACCAAACGCAGTGCCTCTTTAGGCAGCTGAGTGTTGGACGAGGACCCTCTCTGCCTCTGCTCTCCACCTCCCCCGTACGCAGTGGATGACACCCGGACCCCGAATTGCGAGTTTAGCCTAAAACTGCTGAAGATTCCCCTTCCCAAATGCCTTACCGTGCAGAGTTTCTTGTTCCCTGACATCTTGAGTTGTGGAAGCGGGATTAGGAAGCTTTAGATTATTTTTTTCCCCCCTCCTTTTCTCTGGCTTGTCTTGATGGAAGAGGCTGGGCGGAGATGGAGGCGAGATTGCTTTTTAAATCATCCCAGACACGTAGCAGTCCCCCCCCCCCCTCTCTGCAGCCCCACAGCCACCGATCTGCATATTAACACCAGCCACGTCATTGCCGGCTGTACGAAACACAGGAAACCAGTTTACTCATCTACTTGGAAAAGTAAAAAGCTGCTTCGAAAAGACATGTCTGCAGAGAGCTGAGCGCTGGGGCAACTTGCTGGCTGGGGTCGAAAATCTGAACAGGAGCCTGATTTTAAAAATTCACACCTCTATCTGATCCCCCAAAACAAGGAGACGACACTCTGGCACACAACTTTATAAAATCTCAAAGATGCCCAACCAGACTGAAAAGAGATGTTTCTCTGTTACATTAAAAACGAACATTTGCCCCATTCCCCCTCCCCAGCTAATTCAATAGAATTATCCGGCCTTGATGCCAAAGACACGCCACCGCATTTTGATCACATTTCACACCCATTCATTGGGTAGCGTACCACTGCTGGCAGCTCGGTAGAGTCTCCAGCCATCTCTCACTCTCCTAGCACTCTGTGCTTCCTCATCACCCCGCCCCTCTCCAACCCTGTTTCTCCAGCACAAAATCCATCTTCACAATCCAGATATCGCCCCATCTCCTAACTCTCACACAAATGCTAGGCTTCCAATTCTGCGAAGTGCCCTTGGGAGCCTTTTTCTGATCCGCAGAAGCCAATTTTGTTGCGAAGTGGGGGGGGAGGGGGCAATGGAATAGAAAAGTGGTCTACAAAAAAATCATCATCCTTCCTTACATTCTGTACAATAGGACGAAAACTCCAGATCAAGATTGTTGAGGTGCAAATAAAGCCACAGGATGTTTATATATAAAAGAAAGCAGAAACTGAACTGGACTAGCCATATAAATACTGAGGCTACCAGAGCAGGTCAAAGGCTCGGAATCCTGTGGCGAGTAACTCACCTCCTGACTCCCCAAAGCCCATTAGCGGCAAGGCACACGTCAGGAGTGTAATGGAATATTCTCCACTTGACTGGATGAGTGCAGTTCCAACAACACTCAAGAAGCTTGACACCATCCAGGATAAAGCAACCCTTTTTGCTACCTGTTCCACAAACATTCACTCCCTCCACCATCGACAAACAGTGGCATCCGTGTGTGCCAGCTACAAGATGCACTGCAGGAACCTTAGGCAACACCTTCCAAACCCATCATCACTACCATCTGGAAGGACAAAAGCAGCAGGTACATGGGAACACCATCAGTAGGAAGCTCACCATCTTGGAACTTCATTCCTAACAGCACCATGAATGTACCTACACCTCAGGAACTGCAGCGGTTCAAGAAGACAGCTCACCACCACCTTCTGAAGGGCAAATAGATATGGGCAATAAATGCTGGTCCAGCCAGTGATGCCCACATCCCATAAATGAATAAAAAGAAATAAGAATGCCTCTGGTTCTCCCCGCCACCCCAAATCCCAATGGAAATCTTTATTACTTGTCCACTTAAAGCAATAGTATTATATCCAAATGAGTAGTAGCATCCTAGATGGTGATTGAGGGGGCTGTTACATAGACAGGGGTGGGGGGCGGGGGGGGGGGGGGGTGACTGGAGGAAAATGCAAGCTCTAACATGGTGCTGAGCTGCTATTGGGCTGTACATCACTTGGTGAAAAGCTGGCCTCAAATCTGATAATGACAAATTGGAGTTGTACCCTGTGGCGCTTAAGCCAAATGGTGATATCATATCTGTACCTGGGACTATGCAATTGTTCTTTCTGAACAATTAAATGTTAGGTTAAGGTCAGAGTAACTCTTATTAACTGAATGCACATTAGATTAATTGTGACAGAAATACTTTAGAATTAAATATCAAAGCTGTTTGCCTCAAATCCAGATATTATTGGAATCAAATCAGATATAAATAAAACTTTACCTCAAAATGATTAGGAATCGAATGCATATTTCTTGGGCAGTAAGAGGAATGGTAGGTTCTTAAATTAGAGTTCAAATATCTGATAGCGATTCAAATTGTACCGGTGAAAATCCCTAATAGCCCACTATCACATGCAGAGCTGCCTGCTGTCCTTTCTATCTGATGTTGACATTCTCAGGGTGCACTGTTTCACTTGTCACTGCACTGTACAAATGTGAAAAGAGGTCATTAGATTACATAAGAGTTTCCTGGTGATGCAATACACACAAGCCTTAGTTTCTAAATGAGTTTGCTTTTCCTGCGAAACATGGCTCTGAATTTGCCCTCACCTTATATTGAGGAAAACATTTATACACTTAAATAGATTACAGAGCAGAAACTGGCCATTCAGTCCAACTCACCCATGCTAGTCTCCTCGCATCTTCATCTCGAGTTATCAGCATAGCCATCAACTCCTTTCTCCTTCATATCATTATTTAGCTTCCTCAGATAAAACTAGCAGCTGATGTGCATTGTTGTTAGATCCCCTTTGATCTTGGCTCTTTATCCCAAACTCTCTCATCCATTTCTTAACTTGCACCATGTTCCGTTCACCTTTCACCCCCGGACTCGCTGATCTACATTGGTTCTTAAGGTCCAGCAATGTTGCTATTTTGAAATTCTCATCCTTGTTTTCAAATCTCTCCATGGCCTCGCTCCTCCCCCTCCCCCTTCCTATCTCTGTAATCTCCTCCAGCCCCACAACACGCCAAAATATCTGCACTCCTCCAGTTCTGGGTTCTTAAACTCATTTTAATTACTCACCATTTGTGGCCATGCCTTCAGTTGCCTCGGTCCCAACCTTTGGGATCCCCTCCAAACATATTTTTCAGTTCCTCTCTCCTCCTTTAAGACACTTCTAAACACCGACATCTTTGACCAAGCTTTTGGTCATCTGACCTAATGTCCAGAATTTTATGGCTGCTCAGGTCAGCGGGATTCTCTGGTCCTGCTGAAGTGAACGGAGGTTTGGCTGAGCGTCAAATTCTTACTTGCAGCGCCAACAGGGCATGAATCGTAGGATCATAGAATCCCTACAGTGCGGAAGGAGGCCATTCGGCCCACCAAGTCTGCACCGACCACAATCCCACCCAGGCCCTATTCCCATAACCCCATGCACTTACCCCAGTTAGCCCCCCTGACAGTAGGTTCAATTTTGCATGGCCAATCCACCTAACCTGCACATCTTTGGACTGTGGGAGGAAACCCACGCAGACACTGGGTGTCTGAAAGACTGGAAGATTCGGCCACTGTGGCTCAGTGTCATACTTTGTTTCGTAATCCTCCTGTGAAACATATTGGGACATTTTATAACATTAAAGGCACCATAAAAATATAAGCTGGTGTTGTTAAGAAAGGGGATTAGAAAACTGATTCCTTTGCGATGCTGTCCTGTGGTGTTACCACTTTGATCGCAGACTGAAAATACCCATCCCCCGCCAACCTGGGATTTTTAACAATTTTAACATTGGCATTATTATTGGAAAAGAAAATGTTTTACAATGTAGTACATCAAAGAATGGCAACAACCTCAGGGTGTATGTAAACCTCAATTGCCATGCCATTAAGGATCAAGCATATGATTGTCTGTGACCTTTGAGTTTATTTCAGTCATTGTTGGGTGCTTTGTTGCTTTGAAAAGCATTGTGAAAAGTACTGCAAAGGAACTTGGATGATGCGACCTGATCACAGATAATTCTTGGGGTTGCTGTGTGATGTGGCTATGCCCTATCTAAACACACATGGTGAGGTGGAGGAGGTCTTGCTGTCTTCCCTTTAGGGCAGTTCTTCGGGTCGAGGATGACTCACTTCCACACTAATAATGAGTTAAATGAGCTCTCGGGTGACTGAGGAGTCCAATGCATGATCGACAGTCTGTGTCCCGAGTGGAGCAGACGGAGGTTGGAGGAAAGGGTGGGTGGGGTGCCCAGGTTGTCATCCTGTCCAGTCGTTGTTGACACTTGGCTTTGGTTTGCTCTCAGCGATGAAGCTCGAGGCAGCCAGCTCCTCCCCGGATGCTTTTCCTCCACTTCGGGTGGTCTTGGGCCAGGGATTTCCAGGTATCAGTGGGGATGTTGCATTTTTTCAAGGAAGCTTTGAGGGTGTTGTTGAAGTGTTTCCTTTGCCCTCCTGGGGCTTGCTTGCTGTGTCAAAGCTCCGGGTAGAGCGTTTGTTTTGGGAGTCTCGTGTCAGGCATATGGATGATGTGGCCGCCCAGTGGAGCTGATCGACTGTGTTCAATGCTTCGATGCTGGGGATATTGTCCTGAGAGAGAACACTGACAATGATTCGCCAATGGATTTGCAGGATCTTGGGGAGCAGCGCTGGTGGTATTTCTCCAGGGTTTTGAGGTGTCTGCTGTACATAACCCACATCTCAGCGCCATATAGAAGGGCAGGTATCACTACTGATCTGTAGACCATGGACTTGGTGTTGGCTCCAAGATCCTGGTCTTCAAACACTCTCTTCCTCAGGTGACTGAAGGCAGTGTGGAACCTCATTGTCAATGTCTGACCTTGTGCACAGTAGACTGCCAGGATATGACAAGTGGGCCACGTTGTCCCATGCCTCGTCATGGTTTTCAATAACTGGGAGCAGTGCTGTGTGGTGTGGGCAGGTTGGTAAGGGATCTTTGTCTTATAGATGGTCAGTGGAAGGCCCATGCTCTCGTATGCTCCTCATAGAATCACAGGATCTACAGTGCAGAAGGAGGCCATCTGGCTCATCGAGTCTGCACCGACAACAGTCCCACCCAGGTATCATCCCCGTAACCCAACATATTGACCCCCCCTAATTCCCCCTGACACTAAGGGGCAAGTTAGTATGGCCAATCAACCTGACCTGCACATCTTTGGACTGTAAGAGGAAACCAGAGCACCTGGAAGAAACCCACACAGACACGGGGAGAATATGCAAACTCCACAAAGACAGTCACCCGAGGCTGGGAATTGAACCTGGGTCACTGGCGCTGTGAGGCAGCAGTGCTAACCACGTGCCACCGTGTCACTTCTCTGAAGATGTTGACAATGGCTTGGAGCTCGGCTCCGAGTGTGCGCAGACACAAGCATTGCCTGCACACTGTAGTTCAGTGACTGAGGATGGGATGACCTTGGACCTGGCCAGTAGGCAGTGGAGATTGAACAGTTTCCCGTTTGTTCTGTAGTTTAGCTCCACTCCAGTGGGAAACTTGTGAGGGTGAGATGGAACCTTGCAGCAATAGGATTGAGAAGCGTGTCAGTGCAATGACACAGGCTTGCTTGACACCAGTCTAAATGTGAATTGGGTCTGTGGCGGATCGTTTGTCAGGATCATGGCTTGCATGTCATGGTGGAGCAGGTAGAGGATAGTGATAAAATTTAGGGGGCAGCCAGAACGGAGGAGGATACTTCATAATTCCTCGCAATTGGCAATCTCGAAGGCCATTGCGGGATAAAAGGCCATGTACAGGCTTGGTGCTGCTCCCTGCATTTCTCTTGTAGTTGCCATGTGATGAAGGTCATGTCCGCTGTGCCCCTTAGTGGGCAGAATCCACATTGTGATTCTGGGAGGAGCTTTTCAGCCTCAGGGAGCAGGTAATTCAGGGGGACTCTTGCGGTTACCTTCCCTGTGGCCGACGGCATGGAAATTCCTCTGTGGTTACTGCAGTTGGACCTGTCACCCTTCTTGAAGATGGTCACAATTACGGCGTCTCTGAGATCTCCTGGCATGTTCTCCTCCTCCCAGGGAAAGGGAATGAGGCTGTGTATTCCATGTCCTATCTGAATACAGGTGATGTGAACACAGATTAGCACCACAACAAAACGGGCAAAGGAAAATCTAATGGTTCCCTTGCCTTAAAGGACATAACTGGAAAGCGACATAACTGAAGCAGCACCTGTGCAGGTGACCCTTAGCAGGCTGGGGCCCTCGAGGGCCCTGCCCAGCGGAAGATGTCCATCAAGTCATTGCAGTTAACAGGGTCCAGCAGTTAGCAGGCTGCCTCCGCCTCAGCTGTGGCTGTCGAGACTGCACCCAGACATGGGGGGCGATTCTCAACCTGTATTTGCAGTCAGAGGGAATGGCGACATGGACTGAAAATCTGGAGAGAATAGAGAAGCGCGATCCTCTCCGGAGAGATTGGGTTCCATGATTTTCCCCGCCCCTCGCTGATGACATGGCGAAGTTCATGCCCACAATAGGTGAGAACCTAATTTGAATGTATTTCAATAAATTTAAATATAATTATCAGCCCCCCCCTCCCCACCTTGCCACCATATATTCCCCCCAGCCATGTTTTCAAAGCACACCGAGGTGATGTCGCATCAACAAGAGCCACAATTTTACCGCCTCACCCGCCCGAGGCCAATGGAGAATGCCATTCTGCGAGCCTCGCCCGCCCCGAATCTGGGGTGGGTGAGGTGATAAAATTCCGGCCAAGGTTCACAACAGGTTTGCTCACCCGTGACCCTGTCATGTGGATCCCCCCCAAGACATAAAGGTGAGTATAGCCCCCCCGGGGGAGAGGGACATGGCCAGGCAGTGCCCTGGCACTACCCCCTGTTGGAGACAGTGCCAGGAGTGGACCCTAGTGGGAACCTCATGCTGAGGAACATATTTATTTGTGGTTGGGGGTGAGGGGGGGGAGAGTGGACATGGGAGTGATGGGGATACTGACGGTGGTCATTGGGGAGATTGGGGGGGAAAAGGTCCGATACCGGTGATGACTGTTTGGCGGGGGAGGGTGGGTGGAAGGGCCTACTCGGTCAGCGGTGCAGTGGGGGAGGGGGCCCATTGCTGGCCATGACTGTTGCTTGGGTGGGGGGGGGGGGGGGGGGGGGTGGGAGTGGGGTGCGGGTAGAGAGAGAGAGGGGGGGTGATGCTGGGTGAATGCCGGCTTTGATCGCGGGGAGGGGGGAGGGGAGCTGTGAGACCTCCATGGTGGGCTGTGGGGGGTGAGGTTACTTCTCGGTCTGATCTCAGTGCAGCCGGTTTTGCCGGCGTGTTAAAGAACCACCCCTCAAAATGATGGCATGAAACACACGCCCCTGTTCTTTTTTGACAAAGTGCCGAAACAGCCAGAGAGAAACCGACACGTCACCATTTTTAGGTATGATTCTGCTAACATTATTAAAAGAAAGATAAAGATGTTTCAAAGGCACACAGGCGTCCAAACACGGTCAAGATTTTTTTGTGCTGTCGATATACATTCACTTGCACTGTTTGGAAGTTTCCTCGATGCTCATTTTGCTGTGAGTTGCTTCAATGGTTGCAGACAATTCAGGGAGTATAACTTGCTCCCTCCACAATCAGATTTTTATTATGTCTTACATTCGAGGCACTTGTCTCACATTTACAGCAGTGTGATCACTGAATATACTGACACGAGGGTGTTCAAGCATTGGTCATCAAATTTGAACATGCGGCCGAGGCACAACTCTTGCAATCCATCAGTTACAGCTCAGCAGGTTCTGAGCTCTATGAGAATGCTGTCTGTGTAGTGCCTGCAGCGATGAAATCGCATCTCCTCCGGCTCTTGTCCTGATCTGAGATATGGGGAGAATGTAAAGATTGCTCCAGGGGAGTTAAGTAGGTTAATTATGGCAAGGAGCAGTGCCGACACAGTGTGAGGGTGTAAAGTATGAGGCTCTCCCCTGTGGTCTGAGGAATAGAACACCAGAGCCTTTCTTACCTGTTGATAAAATGGAGAAGTGTCAGTGTCCAAATGGACCTGGCTGTCCTTGTCCAAGCATAATTTTCAGTGAATAGGGTGTAGCCAGCAAGCAGGAGGTAGCTGACTGATTGGCACAGGTGGCAAGAGGGATTGAGTTTAGGGTTAAAGTGGTTTGGGGGCAGTTGAATAAGGCCTTGGTGAGACCTCACCTGGATTACTGTGTCCCCTTTTCGTCTCCTTACCTCGGGAATGATTAGACCTCACGTAAAGGGATTGCAACCACATCTCACAGAGTCATGGAGGTTTAATGCATGGAAACAGGCCCTTCGGCCCAACTGGTCCATGCTGCCCAATTTTTACAGTAAGAAGTTTAACAACACCAGGTTAAAGTCCAACAGGTTTATTTGGTAGCAAAAGCCGCCAAATTTTTTGCTACCAAATAAACCTGTTGGACTTTAACCTGGTGTTGTTAAACTTCTTACTGTGTTTACCCCAGTCCAACGCCGGCATCTCCACATCATGCCCAATTTTTAACCATTAATCTATTTGCCCGCATTTTGCCCATATCCCTCTATACCAATCTTACCCATGTAACTGTCCAAATGCTTTGTAAAAGACAAACTTGTACACGCCTCACCAGAATTTAATTCAGGGACTGAGGGATTATACAAAAGCAAAATTTAAAGTATATTTATTCATAAATTCTTAAGATATAGGAGCAGAATTAGGCCATTCAGCCCATCAAGTCCGGTCCGCCATTCGATCATGGCTGATATGCTCCTCATCCCCATTTTCCTGCCTTCTCCCCACAACCCTTCAAGCCATTACCAATTAAAAATCTGTCTAACTCCTCCTTAAATTTACTCACTGTCCCAGCATCCACCGCACTTTGGGATAGCGAATTCCACAGATTCACAACCCTTTGGGAGAAGTAGTTTCTCCTCAACTCTGTTTTAAATTTGCTACCCTTTATCCTAAGTCTATGACGTCTCATCCTAGAATGCCACATAAGAGGAAGCATCCGTCCCACGTCTACTTTATCCATACTTTTTATCGTCTTGTATACCTCAATTAGTCACAAGCAATTAACATTGCAATGAAGTTACTGAGAAAATCCCCAAGACACCACACTCTGGCACCTGTTCAGGTACATCAAGAGAGAATTTAGCATGGTCAATGCACGTCTTTTGGACTGTGGGAGGAAACTAGTGCACCCGGAGGAAACCCACGCAGACACGGGGAGAACATGCAGACTTTGTACAGACAATGACCCAAGCCGGGAATCAAACCCAGGTCCCTGGCACTGTGAGGCAACTGTGCTACCACTGTGCCACCATGCCAGCCATTAAGTGGGAGTGAGAAGAATGGGCCTGTATGCTGGACAGTGCAGAGGACTGAGAGGCGATCTACTTGAAACATCAAGACCTCTTACAGGGCTCTGGAGAGTGGATGTAAGAAAACTGTTTAACCTGGCTGGGGCATCCAGAGTCAGTCTCACAGTAATAGATAGGCTACCTCGGAGTGAGATGTGCAGAATTCATTTCAATTAGAGGTTGGTGAGTGTTTGGAATTCAATAGGAGAGTGGAGACAGTGTCATTGACTGCTCTCTTATCTCTTATCAATTAGATAGATAGATTTCTAGCTGATAAGATGTTAAGGGATTGAGGGTAATTGGTGAAAATTATAAGCAGAGCCCTGATCAAGGTGCATGGTTGAGCAATCTCACAATGCCAAATGACTTACTCACGCTGTTGTTTCTTGTGCACTTATATCTCAGGGTCCACCTGAAATAGGCAAGACATCTGTCCCACTTGGAGCAGCTGTCAGGGTGGCCTGAGGTAAGGCTGCATGTGGCTTTCAATGTGTCATGTGTATGGGCGTTGTGGAGCCAAGGGAAAGAATCATTTTTCCTGACACGTGACTGAGGTCACAGAAGCGCACAGTGTCATGCAGATACTAATGAGCACTTTGGCGCAAGAGATACGTCTTTCAGCACGGATTGGTACATGCAAAGGTTCACACTATCAGTAGAGCTAACATGAAATAATGAAATATATTTCAGCCATCAGAAAACAAGGTCAATAAAACGAAACCATGATCTGTGGTCCAAATACAGAGCCATGGCCTGCCAACCAGTAGAGGATTAAAAACAATAGTGTAAAAGATAAGTCTTGCCTGGAATCTGTATGCTATTCGATTTTCACAGGCCTGTCTGCCACTCCGTACCTTTGCAAGGGCCTCTTCACGTGCCTCTGTGACACCCTCGCCTATATTACCACCATCGCTTTTCCTAGCCTCATCAGTGAAGGAGACATTTCAGTCCTCAATGTCTCCCTCAGCAAAGACATCCTCCCTTTATCACATGAGATTGTGCCAGGCACAGAAAACAATGATGATGGGAGCACTCAACATGGGGACTATTGGACAGCCTTGTCTGAGTGTGGCAATCATCTGAACCTCACCTTTAAGAGGCCTCTCATTGGTGGCATTGTAGCTCTTCTCAGGCAAATGAGTGTCATCAGGCAGATCTTCTGGGGGGTATCCCTTGTCACCAAGATCCTTCAGAAACCTAAGGCACCTGGGAGTGTTTCAGAATGTGGGCATTGTGAAAGTTCCCTGGGAACTGAGAACAAACATGCAGAATAGGCCAGCTGAGATGACATATCCACTGAATATTCAAAGAGTGAAAAGCTTTCCTGTTGATGAACATGACTGGCTGATTCCAGGGAGCTCTCAATGCCACATATGTACAGTCAATAGATCCTTGTACTTGCAGGAATCCTGAGATTGCTGCAAAACCGAACACTCTGGCTGCCTGGCTCTCCGGATCCAAGTCAAATCTAAAACATTTGTGTGTCCTTCTGAAAATGGCATCTGTCACCATCTTGTCCATTGTTGACTGGGAAATGCTGCACATATTGTATGGTTGTATGTTGTCTCATGAAGAGTCTCTTTACCAATGGCTCCTTCCAGGGCTCCATTGGGGACCTGTACTATAGTACAAGGTATGGAACTGTAAAGATTAATGTGGGACTGGAGAAAAAGTACTGCCCATACTATAATGTAGAGTGTCACATAGGAGTAGTAGAGTGTAGGAGTGAGCTTGCTCAAAGTCAGCACAAAGACAACACCTAGTCAGGATTGTATCCTGTACGTATGTGTAATGGGGAGGCAGTGGCCTAGTGGTATTGTCACTAGACTGGTAACCAGTAGACCCAGGGTAATACTCTGTGGACACAGGTTCGAATCCCACCCTGGCAAATGGTGAAATTTGAATCCAATAAAAATCTGGAATTATAAGTCTACTGATGGTCATGAAACCATTGTCGTAAAAACACATCTAGTTTGCTAATATCCTGAAATAAATCTGTCGTCCTTACCTGGTCTGATCTACATGTGGCTTGAGATCCATAGAAATATGGTTGACTCTTAAATGCCCCGAGGGATGGACAATAATGCTAGCCTAGCCAGCGATGCCCACATCTAATGAATAAAAAAAACTTTAAATTCTGGAATAGACATTTTTTCAAATATGGAATTCCTATTTAATATTTAGTTTAGTATATACTAATTCCAGTAATGATGTAATTCTACCCTCCCAAACATACAGATCTACATTGTCTTGTAAATTACATCACTTTTTTAAGCGCGTGAAGTATAAAAGGTAGGCTGCAGTATACAGCGGGCAGCGTCGGGAGCGGGCAGTGGAGTGTGTGGGAAGCAGAGTGTGAGCTATAAGACTTTGGCTCACAGGGCTTAGGCTGAAAGGGCGAGTAGGGGTGAGTTGAATTCATTTTTGCACTTTCTACCTGGTACTGGCAAGGTATCTAGAGGGGATGGGTGTGCAGGCAGTGCAATGTTCCTCTTGCACTATGTTTGAGGTGAGGGACGACGACAGTGTCCCTACTGATTACACCTGTGGGAAGTGCACCCATCTGCATCTCCTCCAAAACCGTGTTAGGGAACTGGAGCTGGAGTTGGATGAACTTAGGATCATCAGGGACGCAGAGATGGCCATAGACACAAGCTTTAGGAATACAGTTACTCCGAGGATTGAAAACAGATGGGTGACGGTGAGAGGGGCTGGGAGGAAGCAGTCCGTGCAGGGATCCCCGGTGGTCGTTCCCCTTAGCAACAAGTATTCCGCTTTGGATACGGTTGAGGGGGATGACATACCAGTGGGGAGCCGCAGTGAGAGGATCTCCAGCACTGTGTCCGTCTCTGTGGCTCGGGAGGGAAAGGGGGAGAGCGGGAGGGCGATAGTTATTGGGGACTCGTTAGTTAGAGGGATAGATAGGAGGTTCTGTGGCAGCAAAAGAGACTCACGGATGGTATGTTGCCTACCGGATGCCAAGGTCCGTGATGTCTCAGACCGTGTTTTCCAGATTCTGAAGGGGGAGGGGAAACAGTCACAAGTCGTGGTGCACATTGGTACCAATGACATAGGTAAGAGAAGGGACGGGGATTTAAAGCAGGAATTTCTGGAGCTGGGCTGGAAGCTGAGAGCCAAGACGAAACATGTGGTCATCTCTGGTACATTGCCGGTACCACGTGATAGCGAGTTGAGGAACAGGGAGAGAGTGCAGTTAAATATGTGGTTGCAGGGATGGTGTAGGAGGGAGGGTTTCAGATACGTGGATAATTGGAACACGTTCTGGGGAAGGTGGGACCTGTACAAACAGGACGGGGTGCACCTGAACCAGAGGGGCACCAATATCCTCGGAGGGAAATTTGTTACGGCTCTTCAGGGGGGTTTAAACTAATTTGTCAGGGGAGTGGGAAAGGGAGTTGTAGTCCAGAAGTCAGTGAGGGTGGTGAGGTATTGGGGAAGGTATCAGGGTCAAGGGTGGGTACTGGTAGACAGGAAGGTGGGTTGAAGTGTGTCTACTTCAATGCAAGGAGCATCCGGAACAAGGTAGATGAACTTGGGGCGTGGATTGGTACTTGGGACTACGATGTTGTGGCCATTACGGAGACGTGGGTAGAACAAGGACAGGAATGGTTGTTGGACGTTCCGGGGTATAGATGTTTCACTAAGTGTAGGGAAGCTGGTAAAAGAGGTGGAGGAGTGGCATTGTTAATCAAGGATAGTTTAACGGCTGCGGAAAGGCACTTCGTGGGGGATCTGCACACTGAGGTAATATGGGCTGAAGTTAGAAATAGGAAAGGAGCGGTCACGTTGCTAGGAGTTTACTATAGGCCCCCAAATAGTAATAGAGATGTGGAGGAAGAAATTGCTAAGCAGATTATGGATATGTGTGGGGGTCACAGGGTAGTTGTCATGGGGGACTTTAACTTTCCAAATATTGATTGGAACCTTTGTAGGTCAAATAGTTTGGATGGGGCAGTTTTTGTGCAGTGTGTGCGGGAGGGTTTCCTGACACAATATGTGGATGGGCCGACTAGAGGTGAGGCCACATTGGATTTGGTACTGGGAAATGAACCGGGCCAAGTGTTAGATTTGGTTGTGGGAGAGCAATTTGGAGATAGTGACCACAATTCGGTGTCTTTTGTTATTGCAATGGAGAGGGATAGGGCCGTACGGCAGGGCAAGGTTTACAATTGGGGGAGGGGTAATTATGATGCGATTAGGCAAGAATTAGGGGGCATAAGTTGGGAACAGAAACTGTCAGAGAAAGGAACTAATGAAAAGTGGAACTTTTTCAAGGAACAAATACTGGATGTCCTTGATAGGTATGTTCCTGTCAGGCAGGGAGGAAATGGCCGAGTGAGGGAACCATGGTTCACAAAAGAGGTGGAATGTCTTGTGAAAAGGAAGAGGGAAGCTTATGTAGGGATGAGGAAACAAGGTTCAGATGGCTCGATTGAGGGTTACAAGTTAGCAAGGAATGAGCTGAAAAAGGGGCTCAGGAGAGCTAGGAGGGGACATGAGAAGTCCTTGGCGAGTCGGATCAAGGAAAACCCCAAGGCTTTTTACTCTTATGTGAGGAATAAAAGAATGACCAGGGTGAGGTTAGGGCCGGTCAAGGACAGTAGTGGGAACTTGTGTATGGAGTCAGTAGAGATAGGCGAGGTGATGAATGAATACTTTTCTTCAGTGTTCACCAAGGAGAGGGGCCATGTTTTTGAGGAAGAGAAGGTGTTACAGGCTAATAGGCTGGAGGAAATAGATGTTCGGAGGGAGGATGTCTTGGCAGTTTTGAATAAACTGAAGGTCGATAAGTCCCCTGGGCCTGATGAAATGTATCCTAGGATTCTGTGGGAGGCAAGGGATGAGATTGCAGAGCCTTTGGCGTTGATCTTTGGGTCCTCGCTGTCCACGGGGATGGTGCCAGAGGACTGGAGAATGGCGAATGTTGTTCCTCTGTTTAAGAAAGGGAATAGAAATGACCCTGGTAATTATAGACCGGTTAGTCTTACTTCGGTGGTTGGTAAATTGATGGAAAGGGTCCTTAGGGATGGGATTTACGACCATTTAGAAAGATGCGGATTAATCCGAGATAGTCAGCACGGATTCGTGAAGGGCAAGTCGTGCCTCACAAATTTGATAGAATTTTTTGAGGAGGTAACTAAGTGTGTTGATGAAGGTAGGGCAGTTGATGTCATATACATGGATTTTAGTAAGGCGTTTGATAAGGTCCCCCATGGTCGGCTTATGATGAAAGTGAGGAGGTGTGGGATAGAGGGAAAGTTGGCCGATTGGATAGGTAATTGGCTGTCTGACCGAAGACAGAGGGTGGTGGTCGATGGAAAATTTTCGGATTGGAGGCAGGTTGCTAGCGGTGTGCCGCAGGGATCAGTGCTTGGTCCTCTGCTCTTTGTGATTTTTATTAATGACTTAGAGGAGGGGGCTGAAGGGTGGATCAGTAAATTTGCTGATGACACCAAGATTGGTGGAGTAGTGGATGAGGTGGAGGGCTGTTGTAGGCTGCAAAGAGACATAGATAGGATGCAAAGCTGGGCTGAAAAATGGCAAATGGAGTTTAACCCTGATAAATGTGAGGTGATTCATTTTGGTAGGACAAATTTAAATGTGGATTACAGGGTCAAAGGTAGGGTTCTGAAGACTGTGGAGGAACAGAGAGATCTTGGGGTCCATATCCACAGATCTCTAAAGGTTGCCAGTCAAGTGGATAGAGCTGTGAAGAAGGCCTATAGTGTGTTAGCTTTTATTAACAGGGGGTTGGAGTTTAAGAGCCGTGGGGTTATGCTGCAACTGTACAGGACCTTGGTGAGACCACATTTGGAATATTGTGTGCAGTTCTGGTCACCTCACTATAAGAAGGATGTGGAAGCGCTGGAAAGAGTGCAGAGGAGATTTACCAGGATGCTGCCTGGTTTGGAGGGTAGGTCATATGAGGAAAGGTTGAGGGAGCTAGGGCTGTTCTCTCTGGAGCGGAGGAGGCTGAGGGGAGACTTAATAGAGGTGTATAAAATGATGAAGGGGATAGATAGAGTGAACGTTCAAAGACTATTTCCTCGGGTGGATGGAGCTATTACAAGGGGGCATAACTATAGGGTTCGTGGTGGGAGATACAGTACGGATATCAGAGGTAGGTTCTTTACGCAGAGAGTGGTTGGGGTGTGGAATGGACTGCCTGCAGTGATAGTGGAGTCAGACACTTTAGAAACATTTAAGCGGTTATTGGATAGGCACATGGAGCACACCAGGATGATAGGGAGTGGGATAGCTTGATCTTGGTTTCAGATAAAGCTCGGCACAACATCGTGGGCCGAAGGGCCTGTTCTGTGCTGTACTGTTCTATGTTCTATGTTCTACTATGGCAATGGTACCCATTTTAAAACCTCATCAAAAGCATACGAACAAGCCAGCTTGTTGCCTCAAAATAACTTTGCTGATATCCTTGTGCACCAATGCTTACTGAGTAAGGGAGATCCGAATGATTCATCAGAAAAGGCAGAGATTAGGAAACATGTTATATTATATGCAACCTGAATTAAATAAAAATGAAAGAAATGTTCCCTGAAACCCACATCCATTTAAAATCAGAACAGATACATAATGAGAAGCAGTGCATATTGAATCGATCATCAGGCAAATTACAAAAACAGCTTATACTAACAAATCAAGTGAACTTTGAACTTTGTACAATGTCATGAAAGCCAATTCCAGAAGCTCCTATTACTGCATGTTTATCTTGTTATTAAGGTCAAATATTTGTGATCATTCACAAGGTTAACAGGCCACTCTTCAAGATCGGAAGAAATGAAAAATATTCAGTTACAATAATAAACCCTCCCCAATAGCCTATGACATGTTCCTGTTATGCCTGCCGCACAGTCTGTTTTAACCCTTATATGATGGACAAAGAACTCCGAGTAGACATCGTGTTAGCACAACCAACATTTATTTAAAACACACAATCAATAATCACCCACCCAACCAACAATAAACTTATCTTACAGAAAATACTAAAGTTCAAGTTCAATGCAAGACCTTGACTTAACTTTGCGTGACTGGCAAGAACCCAAGCAGATATTGGCCTTTATCTGTGCGTTGGTCTCGGTCTCCTCTGCGTAGTCTGGTCCTTTGGTCTGGTCTGGCACTCTGGCTCTGGTCTTCCTTCCTACTCGGGTGTGGTGGCTCTCTTCGTGCTGGTCGTTGCTGGTGATGTTCACCGTTGTTGTAGCTCGTTTGTGGGGTCAGAGAGAGAGAGATTCTTGGTTGTGCAGCACCCTTTATACCCCGTTGGGTTTCGTGCTCCTTTTGGTCATTGTCAATCAATCGATCAGGACTTGATCACCCTGATCGATAAAGTCCAATCGGGTGCTGCCACACCAATCTCTGGGTGTGTCCCCAACGGCCATGTCTGCAGGTGCTGGGGGCACGTAGGGTTCACACCGCCCTCCCAAATAAGGGGTCACAGTGCCCTTACGTCTGGTAAACAACCCAGTTTGACCAGAAAGTCCCTTTTGTCCTGGAGATGACCCATATCCTGTGTATTCACTCGTCTGGGTTGCAGCCGGTTTATCTGTCTTTTAGGCTGCAGCCTGTCATTTTAGTTCTTGCCCAATTGTCCCAGAGTGCTTTACAAATCGCCATTTTAGATGACCCATTTGGCCACAGTCCCCCCTTTGATCCTGTACGCGAAGCGTGATGGATCACAAACTCAGGACAGTATCTGTCAGGAATTCCCCAGTCACTCAACAGTCAAGCAAGGCCCAGGCATTGGCATGCACAGTAATAATACATTCCTCCAACATATTTCAGAAGCTACAGACAATAGCCCTCTACAAATACAAACAACCACATATTCTCAACACCATTATTACAATAAGCTAATTACCCACAAATACAGACAATCAGATATTTCAAACACCATTACTACAATAAGCTAACTATAAACCAAGATTCAAACAAACATTGGAATCAAGTTTTCGCAGATCTGAGGCACATTTGGTAGTAGAATTTCCAACGGCTCATTAGTACAAATCGCAAAATGTCCGGCTTCCTGTAAACATTGCTCGACTGAATTAGAGGGGACCATGGTTCAAGGGCGGACCCTACGTTCTGCCTCCGGGTGACCCTCTTTTTCCATCGGCTGAATTGGACTGTGAGGATGATTAGATATACCAGGGTGAACAAAATCAATGCTACCGCTGGGTGTGACATTATGCGAACAAACGGGTGGATTTGGATGTTTGAGCCCCAGTTCCAAAGGTCATCCCACCAAGAGGTGACTTTAATTTCTTTAATCCTCCTTTTCACCGCCTGGGTCTGCTGTATTACTTTGGTGAAGGTTCTGTGGGCTGTAGCCAATTTTGCCCGAATCAGGTTCAATTCCTTTGGCAGGAGTTTTAGGCTTGTATCATATTTCTCATGGTACTCCCCTAGAGTCTGTTGGAGTGGCATTCAAATCTACCTCTCCCTCTTATGAATGTCTGTTAGTTGAATGAGGCCCACCCTGGCTGGTATGTCTGGTTTGATGCAGAATGTAGTGTCAGTAATGTTACAATGTGTCGTGCCATACTGATATTGTTTCAGGGAGGTGGTGAGACAGTATCTCCCTGCTCCCTTGTAAGCCACCCGAGTTATGTCTGTGTCCAGGCTACGAGCTTCTACTGAGCAATTTAGGCTAGTGTTTGTTCTGAAGCCACACAGTGCATGCTCATTCAAGTAAACTAGGTACAGACATGCGATTATTTCGTCAGTTTGCTGACATCTGTCCAGAGTAGTGCCTATGAGCCTCCCTTCTTTCTCCACAGCGTATGGTAAAGTGCCGTCGTGCCCTATCCAGATATCCTCATGGATAGTCCCTATATTTTCCACTTCAAAGACCCTCAGTCCGACCCAGTTGTCAGTGATTATGGGGAGCCCTGAGATCATTCCCAGGGCTTTCCCTGGAGTCCCTTTGCAGTCATAATTGAACCAGGCTTTGGTCAACTGTCGCATCTGGCAGCCAGATAACTCGGGGTGTTTCTTACCCGTAAATAAGTGTTCCATCTGTTCGTCACTAATCCAAGATGGAAACTGTCCACTGTGTACCTGCTCTAGGTTTTCCCTTAGCTGTTCTATCATCCACTGTCCATATGCACTACATAAAGTCCGGTTCTGTTGTCGGTCAACATCCTCTAATTTTTCCCTGATAATTTGATTGATTGTCTTGGCGTGTCCTTCTAACACAGCGACCATGTGGCTGCTGGCTGCGTTCCCAGTCAGTTCCCCTTCAGCATCTTGCCGATTGTCCTCATTGATGGAACTTAGTGTCTGTTTAACCTGTTGGGTCAGAACTCTAAGTTTATTGTCCAGGTCAGCTAAATCAAGGGCGTTGATGGTTGCTACCCCTGCCCCGTATGCTGTGGCCATGTCATTGACTAACTCCCTCTTGGATCTTTCCTCTCTTTCATCCATTCCTACCTTCCGTCCTAACAGTCTGCGAGTTAAGTGGAGGTATAGTCTCTTAAATTGGGGAAAGCACCACTCTGGCAGTTGGGTCCCAGCTATATCCACCACCACAGGTACCAATTCATGGTGGATGTTGTCATACAGGGTTTTCCCTGTGTGTTTTAGTATCAATCCATTCTATGGTCCGGGGGTGGCTTCAGGACAAATCGAGTGGGATGGGTCTGGGGTTGGCTTCGGCCCAGTTCTTATTTCATACAATGTAAAGTTCCCCTCTATGAGCGTCCCGGGGCATCGCTGTCCGAGCTCCAATCCTCTTTCTGGGCTGTTGGCCAGACATCCGATTTCAGGGCACCCATTATTTGAAAATCCCCACCAATCCCCTTCTATGGTGACACTCAGATAACATTCAGTTGAACTGCCATTTGGTTTTTTGTATACCAGCCGCTGGTTGTTACACCCAAACATTATACTCTTCTCGGGGTGCACCCATAACACACCCTCCTCACATTCCCCCCGCGTCAGGTGGGACAAACCATAAATAACCCGGATACCACAAATTCATCTTGCTTGGAATGTCCTGTGTGCTTATCCCGATGATGAGTCCGATGAGGTAGATTGTAGGTTGCATCTCTGTTGTCGTCCATCACTGTCCTGAGAAAATCAATGTAATTTCTGCCGTTATCGCATCTAATATTTGATGTATATGCAGATATTTAAAGTGTCCATGCTCCCCCCTTGTTTATTTTCTGAAGCTGCATTATATTCAGATAATCCACTGGCAAAAGATTTGAGTCCCAAGTGGCAACGTTCTGTTCAAAGGACCATGCCAGCTGATGAAAGTACAACAAATGACATTTGATTTTTAAAAATCAGTACACAGTTTTAAAACAAAAGACCATCAGTTTGCTTTCAAAGAGTCTTGCAATAAGTTACATGAAAAGGCTGCTGTGTAGGAAAATCTTTCATTACTTTTCAGTGGCAAAGAAAATGACTCAAAAGTAACTGGGTACATTGCTGGCAATATTCAACTTGCGGTCTCAATCCCTCGACGGACGTTCCATGCCAATTTTCCAAGTGAAGACATTTAAATTCATCGAAAGTCACACAGCTTTTATTTAAAGAAATGTTCAATCCTCATAAAGAGTTACCCGAGTCAACAACTAGATAACAAGATTAATCATGGTAAAAATAGTTTTCTAGCATTTTAACATAAAGGCAAATCAAATTTAATCAGATCCTGCTTTCTGTGGCTCCAGGAGCCATTTTAGGAACAAGGTGGGAGGTTGATCCTGAATCTGGCAGAAATGCTTCTCTTGCTTTGATCAGTCATAGTCCCTGTATGAGCGGTCTCCGTAACCACCACCACCACCGTAGTAGTATCCACCTTGGCCTTTGTATCCACCCGAATAGATATCCCGGTTTCCTGTATCAAACTGGCCTCTGCCACTATAGCTTCCTCTCCTGCCACTATCCCAATAGGCACCTCTTGCTTCTCTCCTGCGGTCACTGTTACTGTAGCCACCTCTATAGCTGCCTTGACCATACCCGCGGCCGCCTCCAGACCTTTTCTTGGCGTGACCCACCTGGGTCTGGCGCCCATTGAGGGATTTCCATTCATCGCCTGCAGCGCGTCCCTGGCGTCCTCTGGGTTTTTGAAAGTGATGAAGCTGAAACCGCGGGACGCCATGGTGTCTTTGTCTTTAATGACTTTCACCTCAGAGATCTGCCCGTACTTGGAGAAAACCTCTTCCAGGGACTGCTCCTCTGTGTTGAAGTTCAGGCCACCGACAAATAACTTTCCTGCTTCAGTCATGGTGGCGGGATTGCTGTGCGCATGAGTGTGTGAAGCTCTAGGAGCTGGTCTAACTGGTGGAGCCGGTGGTCTTGGGGACCATGTATGTGGTGGGGGTCTCCTACAATCTCGGGTGAAGTGTCCTGGGTGCCCGCAATTAAAACATGTCCCTCTATCTCTCCCCGGGGCTGCTGTGTAAGGTGGAGCTGTACCTCTCTGGTGTTGGGGATCCCTTCTACCCTCGATCCTCCATACTCGACCCTGGCTAGCCCTCATCGGAAGCATTCCCGCCTCCCTTTCTGACCGTGACACTGGGGATCCCTGAACTTCCTGTTCCCTGACTCAAGCTAAGTGTCGGAGAACCCAGGCTTCATTGTGTGTGGTCTCTGCGGGGTCAAAATTAGCGCAGGCTTTCTTGCCTTCCTCTGTGATGTGCGAGACTAATGTCCGAGCCCATTTGGATGAATCAGCCTCATTTAATCTAGCCCGATCTAATTCCTCATATACCCCCATGAAGTGGATCCATAAACGACCGGCAAAGGCAGTCGGATGTTCCCCTTTCCTCTGTCTACATTTATTTAACCCATCTACAGGATCCCTTTATTAAACTCTACCGCGGTCAATATCGCTTCCTTAATTTTGTTTAAGGTTCCTTGCCCGACATTTTGAGGGGCTGGCAGAGCAGACCATACAGACTTGCTTAAGCACATGACTATCAGCTTCACCTCTTCCCTTTCATCTAGCCCATCTTCTGCTGCCTAACATCCTCAAAGAAACTGTGTGGATCAGCCGATGGCTCAAAGGTTGTGATTTTATTTGCGATTTCGGTCAATTGTGCCACCGTAAACGGGGTTGTGTATGTAACAGCTGGGCCCTGAGACTCTCCTACCTGACGTTCAGTCGTCACTGGGTGCATCGGTGCTGGAGGTGAATCTGGGGGCGCAGTGAGTATGACTTCCCCTGGGAAAGATGGTGGTGGACCCCAATCCTCGGTTTGCGTAACGTAAAGTCTAGCATTCTCCTTTAACTCTCCCCAATCCGCATCCTCTATCTCCTCTTCCTCGACTGTCCTGAAGGTTCACATAAATCCGTTCTGAACCGATAATAGGGATTCCAGCCGTGAAATTTCTCAGTGGTATTTGGAGTGGTCAGCGGTTGCCTGTCTCTGTGTTTTACTGGCTTGATGTAGCACTTTTATTGCCACCTGCAGATCAGTGCACTCAGCTTCCAATCGTGCTACCGTCCACTTGGCTTCACCTTTGGCCAAGACAGCGCGCTGGGCGTCTTGGTAGGCTCTCTCATACTGGGTTTGAAAATTGCCCAGATGTAATAAATTTGTCTGGTTGTTTCTCTTTAATTCATCCACCTCTCTGTCCTTTTCGGCTCTTATCTGCCCTATCCTCTCCTGCTGTTGTTCCTTTAGTTTCTTAATCTCCTCCTCCTTTTCCTCCTGTGCCGCTTCGATTCCTCCAGTTCCGTACGAACTGTGTTTAACTCCTTTTCTGTTCCTAGCAGTTGTCCTAAGCAGCTCACAATGGCAATTTCTTTCTCACTTTTGTCTGCCCGTTTTCCCTGAACTTTCCTTAGATCATCCCAATACTTCTGCCCTAGGGATCCCGGTCCCGTCTCAGTATTGGCACAAGATTCTGCCCAGAGGGGCCACCCTTTCTTCTTTATGTATTCTCTGATTTTTGTTTCCCATATGGGACACTTCTCTGTCTCTGTGCTGTTTCCTGCCATTCTATATTCAACGACAAGGGATAGGGAGTTGATCGGACTGCGGGTACGGCTTTGGGCAATGTTCCGGTCCTAATCCCTCTGGATTCTAATGCAAACCTATGGAGTTTACCCTATCCTCCTTGTTAGTAACAATGCATGCACAATAAACAATTCCCCGAAAGCAGTTATTTGTCCAATAAGGAGTTTACACCTGTTGGCTCTGAGTTTTAAATAATCGTTTAATATAGATTCTGCGGGATTCGATATCGGAGCAACAAGGTTACTTCTTGTCGATGTCCCGGTGGAGTCGCCAATTGTTGTGCCTGCCGCACAGTCTGTTTTAACCCTTATACAATAGACAAAGAACTGCGAGTAGACGCCGTGTTAGTACAACTTTATTTAAAACACACAATCAATAATCACCCACCTAACCAACAATAAGTTATCTTACAGAAAATACTAAAGTTCAAGTTCAATGCGAGACCTTGACTTAACTTTGTGTGACTGGCAAGTACCCAAGCAGATATTGGCCTTTATCTGTGCGTTGGTCTCGGTCTCCTCTGCGTAATCTGGTCCTTTGGTCTGGTCTGGCACTCTGGCTCTGGTCTTCCTTCCTTCTCGGGTGTGGCGGCTCTCTTCGTGCTGGTCGTTACTGGCGATGGTCACCGTTGTTGTTGCTCGTTCGTGGGGTCAGAGAGAGAGAGATAGAGTGAGATTCTTGGTTGTGCAGCACCCTTTATACCCAGTTGGGTTTCGCGCTCCTTTTGGCCATTGCCAATCAATGGATCAGGACTTGTTCACCCCGATTGATAAAGTCCAATCAGGTGTTGCCACACCAATCTCTGGGTGTGTCCCCAACAGCCATGTCTGCAGGTGCTGGGGGCACATAGGGTTCACACCTCCCTCAAGGGGTTACGGCGCCCCTATGTCTGGTAAACAGCCCAGTTTGACCAGAAAGTCTCTTTTGTCCTGGAGATGACCCATGTCCTGTGTATTCACCCGTCTGGGTTGCAACCTGTTTATCTCTGTCGTTTAGGCTGCAGCCTGTCATTTTAGTTCTTGCCCAATTGTCCCAGAATGCTTTACAAATCGCCATTTTAGATGGCCCATTTGGCCACATTTCCAATAGTTCACCAACAAACGATGAGATTGTACATGGAGGGTGCGATTTTACCGCCACTTTACACCTGTTTTGCGGTGGAAAAATGCCGTAAAATCGGGTGTAAAGTGGCTAGCGCGAATGGCGCCAGTTTTCGCGACCGGCGGGATTTTACAGCAGCCGGATTTCAGCGCGGTCAGCCTCTCACTGGAAATGGGTGAGAGACTGGTTAATTTATTCACATTTATTTTAATGCTTGTTTTAATGTGTTTAGCCAGCCCGGTGCCCAATCGTCCGGGCTCGCTTGCTTTTATGGATTCGCCGGGAGGGGTTCTCTCTGGTGAGGAAAACACCTGCTCCCCATAAACGAGGAACTGTCGTGTTGACCTCGCTAGTGGAACTGGAGGCCATTGAGGCCCCCCCGGGGAGACCGAGGGAAAGGCAGGGGTGCCCCTTGTGCAGTGCCAGACTGGCACCTTGGCAATAACAGCCTGGCATCTCACTGGCCAGTGCCAAGGGCAGGGTCAATCTGGGGCAGGGCCAGAGGTGGGGTCAATGGGGGCGGTGCCTGTGGGGACAGGGCCTGTGGGTGGGCAGGGCCTGTGTGGGGAGGGGAGCCCACTGGCACTCTAAACGCGATCAGTGGGGGAGGGTGGGCATCCGCTACCACTCTGCATGCGATTGGTGGGGGAGGGGGACCTCCGCGATCAGTCTGGGTGGTGGGGGGGTTAGGTAGGGGCTGCATCTTGGGTCACGGGCCTCCACGATTGCCAATGGCGGGGTGGTGGGGGGGGGGGGCGGGGTGGTGGGGGCGGCGGGGAAGTGTTTGAGGCTGCCTGCAGTAGCAGGGGCCTAACAGCTCTCTCTCTCTCTGTCTGTCAGACCCCTGCTACTGCTAATGTGCATGTGCAGCATCAGTGGTCTGCACATGCGCACTACCTCCCACTACAGGCTGTCGGGAGCGTTAAGCCCCACCCACAGCCTCTCTGACCAGAAACAGACCAGCCCAAAATTTTACAGACAGAGTGCATAAGATTGGGCCTGAAAACTTGCCCAAAAAACAGATCTGGAACTCTCCCAGTTTCACGCCCGCCTTAGAAAAAAATCTCGCAAAAATCCACCCTGAGAATCTTTAGCAATATTAAACAAAGGGCACCATGACATTGTCACCACAAGGTTTTTGAAAGACATTGCACCTTTTAGCAATTAATTTTCCAGTTTTTACTAAATACTTGTCAATTAGGAAGATTTTTTATTGAAATTCAGTGGAGTAAGAAAATAGAAGCAATGCATTGAATAATTCCATAAGGAAACAACAACTCGGGGAGGATATTCCAGCCGCACGCGTCCCAAGACCGGAAAATCCCACCTGAGGTCAACGGACCTTTGCATGGTCCTGTCCCGCCCACTACGGTTCCTGTGACGGGCGGGACGGGAAAATTCCGCTTCTCGTCTTTTTGCAGCACCTTTAACAGAATAAACATTCCGAGATGCTTCACAGAACCATTATAAAATAAATTGTGACATTATTAGCAGTATTTTAATAGATTGTGCAGCTAGTTCGAAAAGATCTCAAACCAACCCCATGTCTGGTTAACTTAATTCCTTCTCTTTTGTTCCAATGTTGAAAATGATTTAGAATTGAGAGGAGAGGTTTCCTTCTTAAAGCTGCCAGGACTATGAGCTAAGATGGATAGTCAATAAAGATGGTCACGGAGAGCTACTCACCCTATATTAGGACTCAGTAAGAAGTCTCACAACACCAGGTTAAAGTCCAACAGATTTATTTGGAATCACAAGCTTTCGGAGCGCTGCTGCTTCATCAGGTGAGTGTCGATATGCGCGATCTTCTTGGAGGTCCTCTCCACTTTGAGCCAGCGGTTTGTGGTGTCGATGGTAGCCATGATGTGGAGATGCGAGTGTGATGAAGGAGCAGCACTCTGAAAGCTCGTGATTTCAAATAAACCGGTTGGCCTTTAACCTGGTGTTTTGAGACTTCTTACGGTGCCCACCTCAGTCCAACGCCAGCATCTCCACATCATATATTAGGACTGATTCTTTCTGATGCTTGACTTCCTTGAACACAGAACAGGGAAGAGCTGAATTAGACCCGCCAACATTGAAAGTCTGGGCATAGCATTAAAGGAGAGGTGTTGCCATGTTAATGAGTTTTTCTTGTATTCTGGAGTAGCTGAAACAATTTTTCAACATGGAATTCTTGTTAAAAGTTCCATTCATAGATAAAAATAAATTTACAGTAGCAATTTATTCCTGTAATGATGCAATTATGTAATTCTGCCTTCCTAAATATTCAAAACTATGCTGCCTTGTAAGTCACATCACTATGGTAATGGTACCCATTTTAAACATATAAAAACATAGAAAATAGGAGCAAGAGTAACTAATTCAGCCCTTTGAGCCTGCTCTGCCACTCAGAATAATCATGGCCGATCATTCAATTCAATAGTCTGATCACGCTTTCCCCAACATATCCTTTGATCCCTTTCACCCCAAGAGTGATATCTAACTCCTTCTTGAAAACATACAATGTGTTGGCCTGAACTGCTTTCTGTGGTAGTGAATTCCACAGGCTTACCACTCTCTGGGTGAAGAAATCTCTTATCATCTCAGTCCTAAAAGGTTTACCCTGTGTCCTTAGACTATAACACCTGGTTCTGGACACCCCCCACCATTGGGAAAATCCTTCCAGCATCTACTCTGTTTAGTTCTGTGAGAATTTTATAGGTTTCTATGAGATCCTTCCTCATTCTTCTGAACTCCAGCGAATATAATCCTAACCGACTCGATCTGTCCTCATACATCAGTCCCGCCATCCCAGGAATCAGTCTGGTCAACCTTCTCTGCACTCCCTCCATAGCAAGAACATCCTTCCTCAGATAAGGAGATCAAAACTGCATATACTATTCCAGGTGTGGTCTCACCAAGGCCCTGCATAATTGCAGCAAGACATCTCTGCTCCTGTACTTGAATCCTCTTGCTAGGATGGCCAATATACCACTTGCCTTCTTTACCGCCTGCTGCACCTGCATGCTTACCTTCAGCAACTGGTGTACGAGATCACCCAGGTCTCGTTGCACATTCCCCTCTCTCAACTCATAGCCATTCAGATAATAATCTGCCTTTCTGTTTTTGCTACCCAAGTGGATAACCTCACATTTATCCACAATATACTGCATCTGAATGAATTAATTCATTGGTTGCAGGAATCCCGAAGTCCATTCTTCTTCTGCATTCTTCTTCTGTTGTTTAGTATGCATGTCGTCTTTTGTCATGGCTTCAACAGCTTCAAATCTCAGTTTTAAGCCTCCAAACAAGCAGCAGCAGTCTGGGCTGGCTGGGTGGCTGACATCCAACAGCAGGGGCTCTGTCAGAGGGGCAGTGGTGGGGTCATAGATTCTGTCATCTTGAGAGAAGATAGCTCTCCAATGACCTGGAACCTGTACTACCCTTATCCCCCTCCCTTAGTGCAGGCTACTCCAGCCAGCTATCTCACCAAGTGCCAAGTCCCACTTCTAAGCTCATCTCTAAAACTAGGCGCGGTGTCAATACTTGAGCTGGTGTTTTCAGTTGTGAGAATGAGTGATGGTATTTATCATCAGTTCCTTATTCCCCTTGGCTTCCACGCTCCCACACAAGTACTCGACTAGGAGTTTGTTCTTGTGTACCTGAAAGGAGAAAGGACAAGTGTTTGGTATGGTGAGCAGGGGTGAAGAGGTGCAGGTTCACACCATCTGCATCTTGTATATTTGAAGGGAGTGTGGGATGAGGGAGCAGTGGGATGTGAGAAGGAGGATTCGATGGGAACATGCTTGAGGGGTTTAATACCCACACCTTTTATGATCACAGCTCAGTGCTGGCCAGTACCTCAATGACAATCGCTCCAATTATCGCGACCACCGTCCCTTCCATGGGGATGGGCACATGCATTGTGCCCATCTCTTTGCTGGTTAGCTGCTGCTATCTTTAGTTGTCTGCAAGAGAGAGGGAAATGCGTCACTGTGCGTGAGACAATAAGTCTGAACGATGTGGCTGTTGTGGTTGAATAGCTGGCAAGGAATATAAATTGTGCAGTGTGGGTGTGAGAGTTTAAGCAGTGTGTGAAAGTAAGGTGAAGTTATGAATGTGGGATATAAATTGTGATTAATCTACATTGGCGATGGGTGAATGTTAGACGTAATATTGCAGAAAGTCACTTGGTGATTGTTTGAATTGGAACCAATTTTTATAAACTTTTATCTTTATTTACAGGTTTGCACACTTACAAGCATACACCTCCTTATCCAGCAAACCCAGTTTCAGTCTGTGTTTGTTATACCTCTTTTGAGGAAGCGGTAACTAATTTCAAAGGGGCATTGTAACAAAAATAAAACTTTAAAGGAAACATAATTACTTAAATTAAAATGACATTCCAGGGGTGGATGATGCAGCCCAATGCCCACCGATTGTGGAAGGTCTATGTCTATTATACCTCTATTGTTCCACTTATTGCATACTATTATTCATGAGGTTATTCATGAAGGCCTGCCATCTCAACCTTGCCCCTCGCCTGAGGTGTGGTGATCTTCAGGTTAAGTAACCACCCTCTCCCCGTCAAAGGGCGAGTGGTCCACTCAGCAGTGCATGAGGGCAGTGGGCCAGTTGTAAGGATAAGGCATTTGAAAATGAATTCATTGACTGTGACCACTCGTGTGAGGACATTAAACCACTTTCAGTACCGCATCGAAGTCCCAGGGCAACACTTTTCACCTTGATCTCTGGGGTTATCTGCTATCATGTGTGCATTAGAGCATCTGGGAGGCTACTCTTCTCAATGCAACATGTTCACTCTTCCTGTAGATCAATCAGTCTTTGACAATGACTTCTAGTATCTGATGCAGCCAGAACCCACCCTGCCTTGAAGAATTTTGGCTGCTTTAAGTAGTGCAGGTTAGCTTTAAGTGGTGCTAAACTTGTACAAACTGCATGCTGAATCATAGAATCCCTACAGTACAGAAAAGGCCATTCGGTCCATCGAGTTTTCACTAACTCGCCAACAGAGTATCTTATCCAGGCCCTCTCCCCTGCCCTATCCCTGTAACCTCACATATTTCTCACAACTAATCCATCTAACCAACACATCTTGGGACACTGAGGGGCAAATTAAAATCCGCAGCACCCAGGGGAAACCCACGTAACCAGTCGGGGGAGATGTACAAACTCCACACAGCATGCAGCCGCTCTACAGCATGTTCAGTGCTGGACTGTTTGCCACTAAAATTAGCAGTAGCACACGCTCCATACCCATTTTTTGAGGCTATCGAATTGTTAGCCCAAAATATTTAAAAAGGATTGATAAAATTGGCAATTCATATAGGTATTCTTAAAGATTCATAATTTGCCCAAGATGTAGGCATAGTGATGCTAAGCATTAAAAGCCCAACAGGGAACTCACTGAGTGGCGGCATGTATATTCAATTGCCTTTTCTTTGCTTTTACTTCACGGCCACGTTGAGGGTCATCCATCTTCTGACAGCACGTGGGAAAACGGAAAGATGGGTAATGTTCCTTGGGCAATGTCACAATATGTGAAAGAATGTATTGTCTTTGAGATTCACAACACCCACACCTGCACAATTGTAAGCAAATCTGTTGAGGTTTTGTGCAATAAATGGCTGGAAGCTATTTACATTGATTAATGAAGTAAACTCGTCTAACCTCAAGATCCTTCTCCCTTGGTATTTCATTAACTATATTATCTTGCGTTGAGTACCTTGTCACCTTCAGGCACGTACTGTACATACAAAAAGTCAGTCAAGACCAATTGATTCTTGAAATATGAAGGGATAAACATTGGCAACCTGTTCGTAATTGAACAAAACCGATTCATGCATCAATTATTCATTTTTTTTCACATTTCCATAAATCACTAACTCAAAGGAACAGGTGTAGGTACTGACATGCCCTCACTAAACTTCATCCATTCAATTAAATCATGGCTGATCTGTATATTAATTCCATCTATTCATTTTTGACCCATATCCCTCAATACTGTTGTCCAATAAAAATCTGTCACGCTTAGTCCTGAAGATTTCAGCTGACCTAGATATTTGGGGATAGTTTCAGATTTCCACTCTTTGAATGAAAAAAGTATTGTATGTCCTGATCAGCCAATTACTCGCTTTCATTTTAAGATTGGTTTTATATCCCTTAATACTCTCGCTGACAAAAATTCCATCAATCTCAGTTTTGTCAGTTTAACTCACCCAGTTTCAACAGCTTGTTTTGGGACAAGAGTTCAAGATTTCCATTCACCTTTCAGTCAGAAAAAGCCTCTCTGATATCCCCACTGAATGGCCAAATTAAATGTTAAAGTTTTTTGCCTTTTAGATTCTCTTCATAAATCTCTCATCCAAATCTCAGAACTGCAACACAGTCTAGGTGTGTCCCTCATGTCATTAACTAGTCACGTCAGGCTGCTATTCAAAGCCTATTTGTCCTCAACCTGTTTTAGATGCATGCATTTATATAAAGAGCCCATAAACATTCCACGGTGGAAGTACCGAACAGTCAGGGGTCACATTTAATACACTCACCCTAAAGAACCGCTTTGAACATTCTGGCAATTCCGCACCTTGTAAATGTCCAGTAAGATCTTCAAATCATAGAATCCCTACAGTGCAGAATGAGGTCATTCGGCCCCTCGAGACTGCACCGGCAACAACACATAGACGAGGGAAGAGTGGTAGATGTAGTTTATATGGATTTCAGCAAGGCGTTTGATAAGGTGCCCCATGCGAGGCTTATTGAGAAAGTGAAGGGGCATGGGATACAAGGGGACATTGCCTTGTGGATTCAGAACTGGCTTGCCCACAGAAGGCAAAGAGTGGTTGTAGATGGGTCCTTTTCAGCATGGAGGTCGGTCACCAGTGGGGTGCCCCAGGGATCTGTTCTGGGACCCTTGCTCTTTGTGATTTTTATAAATGACCTGGATGAGGAAGTGGAAGGATGGGTTGGCAAGTTTGCTGATGACACAAAGGTTGGTGGTGTTGTGGATAGTGTAGAGGGATGTCAGCAGTTGCAACGAGACATAGATAAGATGCAAGACTGGGCGGAGAAGTGGCAGATGGACTTCAACCCAGATAAATGTATGGTGGTTCATTTTGGCAGGTCGAATAGGATGAAAGAATATAATATTAAGGGTAAGACGCTTGGCAGTGTGGAAGATCAGAAGGATCTTGGGGTCCGGGTTCATAGGACGCTCAAAGCAGCGTCGCAAATAGAGGCTGTGGTTAAGAAGGCGTATGGAATACTGGCCTTCATCAATAGAGGAATTGAGTTTAGAAATCGGGAGATAATGCTGCAGCTGTATAGGACCCTGGTCAGACCCCACCTGGAGTACTGTGCCCAGTTCTGATCGCCTCATTACAGAAAGGATGTGGAAGCCATAGAAAGGATGCAGAGGAGATTTACAAGGATGTTGCCTGGATTAGGTGGCATGCCTTATGAGGATCGGTTGAGAGAGCTAGGTCTTTTCTTCTTGGAGAAGCGAAGGATGAGAGGTGACCTGATAGAGGTGTTTAAGATGTTGAGAGGTATTGATAGAGTGGATTCTCAGAGGCTCTTACCCAGGGCTGAAATGGTTGCCACAAGAGGTCACAGGTTTAGGGTGCTGGGGAGTAGGTACAGAGGAGATGTTAGGGGTAAGTTTTTCAGTCAGAGGGTGGTGGGTGCGTGGAATCGGCTGCTGGTAGTGGTGGTGGAGGCGGATTCGATAGGGTATTTTAAGAGACTTTTGGATAAGTTCATGGAAGTTAGTAAGATAGAGGGTTATAGGTAAGCCTAGTAGGTAGGGACATGTTCGGTGCAACTTGTGGGCCGAAGGGCCTGTTTGTGCTGTAGCTTTTCTATGTTTTATGTTCTAATCCCATCCTATTCCCATTTGTAAGCATAGTGGCAAACATGCTCCTGTCTACATCAATGGGGATGAAGTAGAAATGGTCAAGAGCTTCAAGCTTTTAGGTGTCCAGATCACCAACAAACTGTCCTCGACCCCCCATGCCGACACTATAGTTAAGAAAGCTCCCCAATGCCTCTACCTTCTCAGAAGACTAAGGAAATTTGGCATGTCCGCTATGACTCTCACCAACTTTTAAAGATGCTCAATAAAAAGCATTCTTTCTGGTTGCATTACAGCTTGGTATGGCTCCTGCTCTGCCCAAGACCGCAAGGAACTACAAAGGGTCGTGAATGCAGCCCAATCCATCGCACAAACCAGCCTCCTATCCATTGACTCTGTCTACACTTCCCGCTGCCTCAGAAAAGCAGCCAGCATAATTAAGGACCCCACGCACCCCGGACATTCTCTCTTCCACCTACTTCCATCGGGAAAGAGATACAAAAGTCTGTGGTCACGTACCAACCGACTCAAGAACAACTTCTTCCCTGCTGCCATCAGCCTTTTGAATGGACCTATCTCTGCACCCTAGCTGTGACTGCAACACTACATTCTGCACTCTCTCGTTTCCTTCTCTATGAATGGTATGCTTTGTCTGTATAGCGCGCAAGAAACAATACTTTTCACTGCATATTAATACATGTGACAATAATAAATCAAATCAAATAACCCCATGTATTTTACCCTGTGAGTCCCCCTGACACTAAGGGGCAATTTAGCATGGCCAATCAACCTAACCTGCACATCTTTGAACTGTGGGTGGAAACCGGAGCACCCAGAGGAAACCCACGCAGACATGGGGAGAACGTGCATACTCCACATAGACAGTGGCCTGAGGCTGGAATTGAACCCGGGTCCCTGGCGCTGTGAGGCAGCAGTGCTAACCTGCTGCCACCGTGCCGCCCAAATCATTGATAAATAGCCGAGGACAACTTTCTTCCTTGTTGCCTTCATAAAATCTGTAATTTGCATGGATCCTGAGTATTTTGAATTTGATAAGATATAGTCTCTCTTATCAATCTTGCTGAGACTCTTGCAAATGATCGACATCTAGTGTTGCAGCCTTTATTTGGCTCAAAGGATTTGGTGCAGGGACACATTGGCTGAAATTCTTGGACTGTTCACGCCCTGCCACTGTTGCCAGAGCGGATGGAGAATCTGGCGCTCAGCCAAATCTCTGTTCACTGCAGCGGGACAGGAGAATCCGGTTGGTGTGAATGGCTGGAGAATTCCGCCCAGTGTCTGCAATTCCCTCCGCTCTGCAGTATGAAGAGCAAGGATCAGTTCAGTTGGGAGGGCACGTGGTCTCTGTGTCATTCACAGTATCCTTTGGCAGTTAGCTCTCTGTGGGCAAAGAATTAGGGAGCAGCAACATGCTGCCCTTGCGGAGTGGAGGAGGTGTAGGCAGTTCCTTCAAGCTAAGGAACAATTTTCTTTCTCCAGAAGGTCGATTTCACCAAACTATTGCGGCCCACTGCCGTTACAGAAGTGGCAGAGTGGGCCCAACCTCTTCCAGACATTGCTTCACATGGGAAGTACACATGATGGAACTGGCAGGGCATGTTATCCTATTCATTCTGCCTCGTCTCCTGATGTCAGTGAGCATGGGCGAGATTGGGGGGGGGGGGTATGAGGGGGGAGGCGGAATAGAGGTAAGTGTGAACATGAGGGGGGGAAATTCTCCCAAAATATTTCACTACAGGGAGAATAATGGAGTGATCCGTGCCGGTCTCTTCAGTGCGCTCTGCATCAAAACCCACCAACGCTCAGTGCACTAAAAGAGCCTCCATGTGAAACATGCCGTTATAGAGTCTCCAGGTCACCTGAGGTAGCTGTAGCTGTGCACCGTTAACAAGGGGGCGCTGCATTTAAACGCTCCCCCTGTATTCACAATCAGTCATGCTGGGAAAATGGCAGCATGCCCACCAGCCCCACAATTCACAAAGGGAGAGCTGGGACCGCTACTGGTTGCCGGGGAGAAGAGGCGGCCCATCCATACTCTTCCCAGCAGGGGAGACGATTGAGGAGCAGGGACTCCAATGCAGCCTAGGATGCAGTGGCCACGGCAGGCAGTGCCTGCAGCCTGACACTGAGGCCTGGTGCCCAGTACCGGAAGAAGATAAACAACCTGATTCAAGCTGCAAGGGTAAGATCTGGAGAGAAAATCAAGAGGTTTCTCTGGAGAGAAGAAGGCCAGTTTTCGCTCCGGAAACAACACTGCCATTTTTTGGTGAGATTTATCTCCATATCCTCAGACACTGAATACAAAACCCTGCGGCCTCCGTCTTTCAAAAACACTGAAAATACTTCCTCTTTCTCACGGCATTTTGAACATATGTTGTGGCTCTTCTAACGTCTTTCCTTGAAAGCAGGGTTCGTTCCCAAACTTTTCCAGCTCCGTGGAACCCATCGTGACCTCCCAAATACATCGGGGAACCCCAAGCATTCCCATAATATTGACACCCCCTTTTATCACCGCAAACACAGAACGCAAATATAAACATGTCCTTTCTAGCTATAACATCAACAGAAAATGCTGGAAAGTCACAGCAGGTCTGACAGCATCTGTGGAGAGAGAATAGAGCAAGCGTTTCAAGTCTGGGTGACCCTTCATCAGAGCTGTTTTCTCTCCAGAGATGCTATCAGACCTGCTGAGATTTTTCCAGCATTTTCTGTTTTTGCTTGAGTTTCCAGCATCCGCAGGAGTGTGAGAGAGGTGCGACGGCAAAGTCTCTCAGCGTAGTCTGTGTTATAGGCTGACCTGAGTTGGTTCGTGATCTGTAGTCCTTTTGGTATCTTGTCTGCTTTCTTGCATCTTTGGAGAAATTTGATGTCTGTGTCGATATGCGCGATCTTCTTGGAGATCCTCTCCACTTGGAGCCGACGGATTGCGGTGTCAATGGTAGTCATGATGTGGAGATGACGGCGTTGGACTGGGGTAAACACAGTAAGAAGCATAACAACACCAGGTTAAAGTCCAACAGGTTTATTTGGGAGCAACGGCCACTAGCTTTCGGAGTGCTCGCTGCTCCTTCGTCAGGTGAGTGGGAGTTCTGTTCACAAACAGGGCATATATATATGCTGAGAGACTTTGCCGTCGCACCTCTCTCACACTCCTCAACTACCTCATACACCAGCTCTACAGCCAACGGCGCATCCTGGAAACCAAGATAGAGTCCATATTCTCAACCTGCACTCAGGACACAGACCAGCTGCGAAACTCTGCCAAGCAGACGCGACAACGGAACTACACCATCTACATGCACACCAAGAACAGGAAACTTGAGAAACTCGGCATCGCCACCAGCAGCAACCAAGCCTCCCCCGGTACCACAGTAGAAAACAGTACCACTGCAGGGAAGTCCATTATCAACTTGTTGGACTACACACTTCAACCAGATGAAATCGAAGTTCTCAGCCGAGGGCTCAGTTTCTGCCCCACCACCAAAATAGACCCCATCAGTTTCGCAGCAGACACAGAGGAATTCATCAGGCGAATGAGGCTGCGGGGGAGTTCTTCCACAAACCCCAAGAGGCCAACAGCGAACACAATGAGACAGCCAATGAACCGGAACAGCCAACAGAGAGATCCACAGTGCAGCAACCGAAGAGGAAAGAGTCGAATTGGACTCCTCCGGAAGGCCGCTGCCCTCGACTCGACATGTATGCCCAAGCCGTCAGGAGGTGCGTCAACACCAGATTCATCAACCGCACTCACAAGACAGCCCCGAACATCACCCAAGCACAACGCAACGCCATCCACGCTCTCAAGACCAACCGCAACATTGTCATCAAACCAGCAGACAAAGGAGGGGCCATCGTAATACTGAACAGAACGGATTACTGCAAAGAAGTGTACCGACAACTGGACAATGAGGAACACTACAGACAGTTACCCACAGATCCGACCAAAGAACATACCTGCCAACTCAACAGACTGATCAAGACCTTTGATCCGGACCTTCAGAGCACCCTCCGTGCTCTCATCCCACGTACTCCCCGCGTTGGAGATCTCTACTGCCTCCCAAAAATACACAAGGCAAACACACCCGGCTGTCCCATCGTATCGGGCAATGGGACCCTGTGTGAGAACCTCTCCGGCTACGTCGAGGGCATCCTGAAACCCATTGTACAAAGAACCCCTAGCTTTTGTCGCGACACTACAGACTTCCTACAGAAACTCAGCACACATGGAGCAGTTGAACCAGGAGCACTCCTCGTCACAATGGATGTCTCGGCACTCTACACCAGCATCCCCCACGACAATGGCATTGCTGCAACTGCCTCAGTACTCAACGCCGACAACTGCCAGTTTCCAGATGTAATTTTACAACTCATCCACTTCATCCTGGACCACAATGTCTTCACCTTCAACAACCAGTTCTTCATCCAGACACACGGAACAGCCATGGGGACCAAATTCACACCTCAATATGCCAACATCTTCATGCACAGGTTCGAACAAGACCTCTTCATCGCACAGGACCTTCAACCGATGCTATACACTAGATACATCAATGACATTTTCTTCCTTTGGAGTCATGGTGAGCAATCACTGAAACAACTACATGATGACATCAACAAGTTCCATCCCACCATCAGACTCACCATGGACTGCTCTCTGGAATCGGTTGCATTCTTGGACACACGCATCTCCATCAAGGACAGTCACCTCAGCACTTCACTGTACCGCAAGCCCACGGATAACCTCACGATGCTCTACTTCTCCAGCTTCCACCCTAAACATGTTAAAGAAGCCATCCCCTACGGACAAGCTTTCCGTATATACAGGATCTGCTCGGATGAGGAGGATCACAACAGACATCTCCAGACGCTGAAAGATGCCCGCATAAGAACAGGATATGGCGCTCGACTCATTGATCGACAGTTCCGATGCGCCACAGCGAAAAACCGCACCGATCTCCTCAGAAGACAAACATGGGACACGGCGGACAGAGTACGCTTCGTCGTCCAGTACTTCCCCAGAGCGGAGAAGCTACGACATTTTCTCTGGAGCCTTCAATATGTCATTGATGAAGATGAACATCTCGCCAAGGCCATCCCCACACCTCCACTTCTTGCCTTCAAACAACCGCACAACCTCAAACAGACCATTGTCCACAGCAAACTACCCAGCCTTCAGGAGAACAGTGACCACGACACCACACAACCCTGCCACAGCAACCTCTGCAAGATGTGCCGGATCATCGACACGGATGCCATCATCTCACGTGAGACCACCATCCACCAGGTACACGGTACATACTCTTGCAACTCGGCCAACGTTGCCTACCTAATACGCTGCAGGAAAGGATGTCCCGAGGCATGGTACATTGGGGAGACCATGTAGACGCTACGACAACGGATGAATGAACACCACTTGACAATCACCAGGCAAGAGTGTTCTCTTCCTGTTGGGGAAGACTTCAGCGGTCACGGGCATTCAGCCTCTGATCTTCGGGTAAGCGTTCTCCAAGGCGGTCTTCACGACACACAACAACGCAGAGATGCTGAGCAGAGACTGATAGCCAAGTTCCACACACATGAGGACAGCCTCAACCGGGATCTTGGGTTCATATCACACTATCTGTAACCCCCATGACTTGCCTGGGCTTACAAAATCTCACTAACTGTCCTGTTTGGAGACAATACACACCTCTTTAGCCTGTGCTTAACGCTCTCTCCACTCACATTGCCTGTACCTTTAAGACTTGATTACCTGTCAAGACTCGCATTCCAACCATTATTTTGTAAATTGAGTTTGTGTCTTTATATGTGCTGTTTGTGAACAGAACTCCCACTTACTTGACGAAGGGGCAAAGTTCTGAAATCTAGTGGCTTTTCCTACCAAATAAACCTGCTGGACTTTAACCTGGTGTTGTGAGACTTCTTACTGTGTTTACCCCAGTCCAACGCCGACATCTCTACATCAAGTGTAATAAGGCACTCTACAGACTTCATCAGGAACACAAAGGGCATTTATTAACAAACAAAAACTGTACCGAGGCTGGCAGCGCCCCCTCCCCCCACCCCCCCACCCCCCCACCCCCCCAGCTGCCCTGGAAGCCCACCGGCTTCCCCAATCCCTACATGTCTTCTAGATGTCTCCTGCCTAAGTTAGACACCACCCCACTGGGTGATTACTCACTCTTGGTTCCAATTGGTCCCTCAAGCCAGGTGACCCTCTTCTGCTGTGTTGCCCTTAAAGAGACAATCACCACACCAAGCCACCCTCCCACAACCCTTCAACATTAACCCCTGGAAGTAGCACCCACTTTAGGAGCGGGTAACCTAAAAAGTTCAGAATGGAGTTAGAATCCCTACAGTGCAGAAGGAGGCCATTCAGTCCATTGAGCCTGCACCGACAATAATTCCACCCAGACCCTGAATGTAATCCCATGTATTTAACCTGATAATCCTCCTGACACACTAAAAGGCAATTTACCACGGGCAATCAGTCTAACCTGCACACCTTTGGAGTGTGGGAGGAAACCCACACAGACACAGGGAGAATGTGCAAACTCCAGACAGACAGTCATCCGAGAGCAGAATTGAACCAGGGTCCTTGGCGCTGTGAGGCAGCAATGCTAACCACTGTGCTGCCATTTCTCTTATTTAAAAAAATATTTAATTCTTACCTTTTGTCATTTTTAATGGGACGAGTGATGCTGGGAAACTGATACTCATATTACGCATACAAACACACACACACACACTCACTCACTCACACACACACCGTCCTTTCTCTCCACCTCTCTCTCTCACATAAGCAGACATGTCTCCCTGTCTCCCTCACATATATGTTCCCCTCTCAAAAACACTCAATCCCTCTCTCCCACGCGCTCAATCCGTCTCTATCACACACTCAATCCCTCTCTCTCACACACGCAATTCCTCTCTCTCTCTCACTCAATCTCTCTCTCACACACTCAATCTCACTCTCTCTCAAATACTTAATCCCTCTCTCACACAATCAATCCCTCTCTCACACACTCAATCCCTCTCTCAAACACACTCAATCCCTCTCTCACGCACTCAATCCCTCTCTCACACACTCAATCCCTCTCTCACACACTCAATCCCTCACACACACTCAATCCCTCTCTCACACACTCAATCCCTCTCTCTCACACACTCAATCTCTCACACACACTCAATTCCTCTCTCACACACACACAATCCCTCTCTCTCACACTCAATCCCTCTCACATACACTCAGTCCCTCTCTCTCACAAACTCAATGCTTCTCTCACACACTCAATCCCTCACTCTCACACATTCAATCCCTCTCACACACACTTAATCCCACTCTCTATCACACGCAATCCCTCTCAGAGACACTCAATCCATCTCTCAAACACTCAATCTCTCTCTCTCACACACGCAATTCTTCTCTCTTTCACATTCAATCCCTCTCTCACACACACACACTCAATCCCTCCCTCACACACTCAATCCCTCCCTCACACACTCAATCCCTCCCTCACACACTCACTCCCTCTCTCACACATTCAATCACTCTCTCACACACACTCAATCCCTCTCTCCCACACGCTCAATCCGTCCCTATCACACACTCAATCCCTCTCTCTCATACACTCAATCCCTCTCACAAACACTCAATCCCTCTCTCGCACACACTGAATCCCACTCTCACACACACTTAATCCCTCTCTCTCACACACGCAATTCCTCTCTCTCTCACACTCAATCCCTCTCTCACACACTCAATCCCACGCTCACTCAAATACTCAATCCCTCTCTCACATAGACTCAATCCCTCTCTCACACACTCAATCCCTCTCTCAGACACAGTCAATCCCTCTCTCATGCACTCAATCCCTCTCTCACACACTCAATCCCTCTCTCACACTCTCAATCCCTCTCTCACACACTCAATCCCTCCCACACACTCAATCCCTCTCTCTCTCACAGTAAATCCCTCTCTCTCACACACTCAATCCCTCACTCTCTCACACTCAATCCCTCTCTCACACACTCAATACCTCTCTCACACACACTCAATCCCTCTCTCACAAACTCAATCCCTCTTTCACACACACACTCAATCACTCTTCACACACTCAATCCCTCTCTCTCGCACTCAATCCCTCTCACACACTCAATCCCGCTCTCACACACTCAATCCCTCTCTCTCTCACACTCAATCCCTCTCTCACACACACTCAATCCCTCTCTCACACACACTCAGTCCCTCTCTCTCTCACAGTCAATCCCTCTCTCGCACACACTCAATCCATCTCCCTCACACTCAATCCCTCTGTCTCACACTCGACCCCTCTCTCACACAGACTCAATCCCTCTCCCACACACTCAATCCCTCTCTCTCACACTCAATTCCTCCCTCTCTCAAACTCAATGCCTCTCTCACACACACTCAATCCCTCTCTCTCACACACTCAATCCCTCTCTCTCACACTCAATCCATCTGTCTCACACTCAATACCACTCTCAGACACTCAGTCCCTCTCACACACACTCAATCCCTCTCTCACACGCACTTAATCCCTCTCTCTCTCACACTCAATCCCTCTCTCAGACACTCAATCCCTCTCTCAAACACAGTCAATCCCTCTCTCTCACACACTCAATCCCTCTCTCTCACACTCAATCCATCTGTCTCACACTCAATACCACTCTCAGACACTCAGTCCCTCTCACACACACTCAATCCCTCTCTCACACGCACTCAATCCCTGTCTCTCTCACACTCAATCCCTCTTTTTCTCCCACTCAATCCCTCTCTCTCACACTCAACCCCTCTCTCACACACACTCAATCACTCTCCTCACAAACTCAATTGCTCCCTCACACACTCAATCCCTCTCTCACACGCTCAATCCCACTCTCACACACTCAATCACTCTATCTCATACAATCAATCCCTCTCTCACACACACTCTGTCCCTCTCTCACACACACTCAATCCCTCTCTCACACACACTCAATCCCTCTCTCACACACACTCAGTCCCTCCCTCTCTCTCATACACCCCGTCCCTCTCTTACATACATTCAATTCCTCTCTCACACATGCTTGATCTCCCTCTCACACATGCTCGATCCCTCTCTCACATGCGCTCGGTCCCTCTCTCACACGTGCTCGATCCCTCTCTCACACGCTCGATCCCTCTCTCACACACGCTTGATCTCTCTCTCACATGCGCTCAATCCCTCTCTCACACGCGCTCGACCCCTCTCTCACACACGCTCGATCCCTCTCTCACACGCGCTCGATCCCTCTCTCAAACGCGCTCGATCCCTCTCTCACACACGCTCAATCCCTCTCTCACACGCGCTCGAACCCTCTCTCACACACGCTTGATCCCTCTCTCACACGCGCTCAATCCCTCTCTCACACACGCTCGATCCCTCTCTCACACACGCTCGATCCCTCTCTCACACGCGCTCGATCCCTCTCTCACACACGCTTGATCCCTCTCTCACATGCGCTCGATCCCTCTCTCACACGCGCTTGATCCCTCTCTCACACACGCTCGATCCCTCTTTCACATGCGCTCGATCCCTCTCTCACACGCGCTCGATCCCTCTCTCACACGCGCTCGATCCCTCTCTCACACGCGCTCGATCCCTCTCTCACACGTGCTCGATCCCTCTCTCACACGCGCTCGATCCCTCTCTCACACACGCACTCAATTCCTCTCACATGCAGTCGATGCCTCTCTCACACGCGCTCGATCCCTCTCTCACACGCGCTCGATCCCTCTCTCACACGCGCGCGATCCCTCTCTCACACGCACACGATCCCTCTCTCATACGCGCTCGAACCCTCTCTCACACACGCTTGATCCCTCTCCCACATGCGCTCAATCCCTCTCTCACACATGCTCGATCCCTCTCTCACACGTGCTCGATCCCTCTCTCACACGTGTTTGATCCCTCTCTCACACGCACTCGATCCCTCTCTCACACGTGCTCGATCCCTCTCTCACACACGCTTGATCCCTCTCTCACACACGCTTGATCCCTCTCTCACATGTGCTCGATCCCTCTCTCTCACGCGCTCGATCCCTCTCTCTCACGCGCTCAATCCCTCTCTCTCACACATGCTCGATCCCTCTCTCACACGCGTTCGATCCCTCTCTCTCACACATGCTCGATCCTTCTCTCTCACACGCACTCGATCCCTCTCTCTCACACATGCTCGATCCCTCTCTTTCACGCGCTCGATCCCTCTCTCACACATGCTCGATCCCTCTCTCTCACACGCGCTCGATCCCTCTCTCTCACACATGCTCAATTCCTCTCTCTCACGTGCTCGATCCCTCTCTCTCACGCGCTCGATCCCTCTCTCTCACACGCTCGATCCCTCTCTCTCACACATGCTCGATCCCTCTCTCACACGCGCTCGATCCCTCTCTCTCACACATGCTCGATCCCTCTCTCACACGCGCTCGATCCCTCTCTCTCACACATGCTCGATCCCTCTCTCACACGCGCTCGATCCCTCTCTCTCACACATGCTCAATCCCTCTCTCACACGCGCTCGATCCCTCTCTCACACGCGCTCGATCCCTCTCTCTCACACATGCTCGATCCCTCTCTCACATGCGCTCAATCCCTCTCTCTCACACATGCTTGATCCCTCTCTCACACGCGCTCGATCCCTCTCTGTCACGCGCTCGATCCCTCTCTCTCTCTCTCACACGCCCTCTATCCTCACTCTGAATTCCACCCCCCCCCCCCCCCCCCCCCCCACCCCCCCCACCCCTCCAGGGCCCATGCTGGAGACATCCACACTCCTAGGTTCTGTCTGGACCCCAAACCCACCCTCCCATCCGCTGTCTGCTCTGAGTTCCAATCCGAGGCTCTCTCTTGCCATCACTCCACTGACCACAAGTATTCAATCAGAGGCTGGCTTCTGATTGGACACGCAGCTCTGCAGCATCTTTCAAATGTGCCTATCTTTCCACAGGCCCCCCGGGGGGCTGCAGTGGACCCCAGTTTGGGAACCCCTGTTCTAGAGCACAAAAAACTCTCTCTAATAACTGCTGAAGCGCTGAGCTCACATCCTTCCCCTCTTTCCTCCCTATATCCCATCATGCTCTCTGCAAGCCCATCTTGACCATGGGGCCCATTTCCTGCTGCACTCTATTCCACTACTGACCACTCAACTCTCCCTCCTGTCCACCATGTTGGCCAATATTGTTGACGGTTCTCGCTCTTTAGGTGCTATCCCTTTCTCCTTTAAATTTCCATGATCTTGATCCTCAAAAAAATGATCTCACAATCCTTGCAAACTATTGCCTCCATCTCCAACCTCGCTTTCCTCTCCAAGGTCTTTGACCTTGTTGCCAGAATGCGTGCATTCCCACCAATCAGGTTTCTTCCCCTGCCACAGTAACGAAACAGCTCTTATCAAAAGTCACAGATGACATTCAGTGTGACTGGGACAAAGGTAAACTTTCCCTCCTTGTCCTTCTCTGCAGCCTTTAACATGGCTGACCTCCCCATCCTCCTCCAACACCTCTCCTTGGCCATCTATCCGGGTTCCATTTTAATCCATCTAATTCTAACCACAGCGTCACTTGAAACAATTTCATTTTCCACTCCTGCACTATTACCTCTGGTGTACCCGAGGATCGAGCCATAACTCCCTCCTATTTCTCATTTCCATGTTCCCCCTCAGGGATCTCATCTGAAAGCAGGACGTTAATATTTGTGTGTATGCTGACGACACCCAGATTTAACTTAACACCACATATGTCGACGCCTCAACTGTCTCTAAATTATCATGTGAGGATGGAACTCTGTCTCCACAAGTGCGGTGATCACTCCTACCAATATTGTCATGGACAGATGCATCAGCGGCAGGTAGGTTTGTCAGGACAAGGTCAAGTAGGTTTTTCCCTCTTGTTGGTTCCCTCACCATCTTCCACAGGCCCAGTCGAGCTGCTATGTCCTTTAGGGCTCAGCCAGTTCAGTCAGCAATGATGCCATCGAGCCACTTTTAGTCATGAACATTGAAGTCTCCCATCCAAAGTACATTCTGTGCCCTTGACACCTCAGTGCTTCCTGCAATTGATTTTGAATGTGGAGGAGTACTGCTTCAAGAGTTGATTTATCAGGGTGTTATGTGATAATCAGCACATTGCTTTGGATATTGTAATTAATTGCTTTTTGATATCGTAACGGTTGCTAGGCCATTTCAGAGGGCAGACAACCACATCGCTGTGGCTCTGGAGTCACATGTAAGCGAGACCAGGTAAGGACGGAAGATTTCCTTCCCTCAAGGACATTATTGAACCAGATGGGTTTTTAACAACAATCTGCAATGCTTTCACAGCCACCATTATTCGCATCCAGCTCCAGCTTTGTGAATTAGTTGGTTGAAATGGGAAAGTTATATAACAACGAGGTTCACAGCGTAATTATCAGGTTAAAAGTGCCAAAATGCTTCCTTGAAGTGGGTTGGCCCCCCACTCACCTTCCTCCCTCAGTTCAAGTCAGAAATGGGCAGGTTGGAGTGAGTTTGGGTTGACAATCTGATTTTTAAGACTTTAAATCCCCATCTCCCCCCAACTGGCCTAAACCCAGCCTTTTTATTAGGTTAAAATTCCCCCACAAACTCTGCAACCTACTGCATAAACCTTCTGTTAAAATCCTCAGAGGCATTCGCAGAACCAGCTCGTTCAGTCAAGAACAAAGAGAACAAAGAACAAAAAAAAGTACAGCACAGAGACAGGCCCTTCAGCCCTCCAAGCCTGTGCTGACCATGATCCCTGCCTAAACTAAAACCGTAAGCACTTACAGAGTCCGTATCCTTCCATTCCCATCCTCTTCGTCTAGTTGCCCCTTAGATCTCGCTAACGTACCTGCTCCCACCATCTCCCAGGGCAATGCATTCCAGACATTCACCACCCACTGTCTAAAACCCTGAAACCCTAGTTTCAGAGCATCTCATCCTCTAGCTGTTCCTGAATGAATCATGTGGTCTTTCTTGGAGAGAGATTCTTTCTCATCACTCACAACAACTGAGATCAGAACATTCACCCAGACCATGTCTAATTTCTCAAGCAAAGCTTTCTTGACCTCAGTTGAGTTGGTCACACAGACTTTCTCCATTTCTTGGAACATAGATCATCTTAAGATCACCAATAGATGACCGAAATCTCTTTCTCCCTTTAAGGGTTCCTCTTCCAAACTGACTTACAGGCCTCATACGTAGATCATGGAAATTAACCCATGAAAAGCATGGTAAATACTTGCCAGTCTTTTAACTGGATCACCAGTTCATAGTTCTGTAATTTGAAGAGAAAAGGTTGAATGATCTGAGACATTGATCTAATTTATAGTGCTATTTTGTTATCAATAAATAGAAGATTATGACATGAAAATATGTTAATGATACTCAAGGGAACAGAACAAGAATCGATATTACCCAGTCCGATTCTGATAGAATCCAGTGTCTCATTCGCCAGCCACCTCCTCACGTGACATATTTTGCCCTTGCCTTGACTTTACACTTCCTGGCTTCTGGTGTTGAGACAGTAAGTCCTCATTTAAAATCTTGGTTGCATTCCTGAAAATCACAACTTTAAGTGAAACAACTTTAAGTGAATCATAGGTTCCCAGTGCAACCAATGTTAAAGCTGGAGTTAGGTTCCTTTGGACATTTCTTGCTTGGAAAAACAATAAGACCATAAGACCATAAGACATAGGAGCGGAAGTAAGGCCATTCGGCCCATCGAGTCCACTCCACCATTCAATCATGGTTGATTTCAACTCCATTTACCCGCTCTCTCCCCATAGCCCTTAATTCCTCGAGAAATCAAGAATTTATCAATTTCTGTCTTGAAGACGCTCAACGTCTCGGCCTCCACAGCCTTCTGTGGCAATGAATTCCACAGACCTACCACTCTCTGGCTGAAGAAATTTCTCCTCATCTCTGTTCTAAAGTGACTCCCTTTTATTCTAAGGCTGTGCCCCCGCGTCCTAGTCTCCCCTGCTAATGGAAACAACTTCCCTACGTCCATCCTATCTAAGCCGTTCATTATCTTGTAAGTTTCTATTAGATCTCCCCTCAACCTCCTAAACTCCAATGAATATAATCCCACGATCCTCAGACGTTCATCGTATGTCAGGCCTACCATTCCTGGGATCATCCGTGTGAATCTCCGCTGGACCCGCTCCAGTGCCAGTATGTCCTTCCTGAGGTGTGGGGCCCAAAATTGCTCACAGTACTCCAAATGGGGCCTAACCAGTGCTTTATAAAGCCTCAGAAGTACATCCCTGCTTTTGTATTCCAAGCCTCTTGAGATAAATGACAACATTACATTTGCTTTCTTAATTACGGACTCAACCTGCAAGTTTACCTTTAGAGAATCCTGGACTAGGACTCCCAAGTCCCTTTGCACTTTAGCATTATGAATTTTGTCACCGTTTAGAAAATAGTCCATGCCTCTATTCTTTTTTCCAAAGTGCAAGACCTCGCACTTGCCCACGTTGAATTTCATCAGCCGCTTCTTGGACCACTCTCCTAAACTGTCTAAATCTTTCTGCAGCCTCCCCACCTCCTCAATAGTACCTGCCCCTCCACCTATCTTTGTATCATCGGCAAACTTGGCCAGAATGCCCCCAGTCCCGTCATCTAGATCGTTAATATATAAAGAGAACAGCTGTGGCCCCAACACTGAACCCTGCGGGACACCACTTGTCACCGGTTGCCATTCTGAGAAAGAACCTTTTATCCCAACTCTCTGCCTTCTGTCTGACAGCCAATCGTCAATCCATGTTAGTACCTTGCCTCGAATACCATGGGCCCTTATTTTACTCAGCAGTCTCCCGTAAGGCACCTTGTCAAAGACCTTTTGGAAGTCAAGATAGATAACATCCATTGGCTCTCCTTGGTCTAACCTATTTGTTATCTCTTCAAAGAACTCTAACAGGTTTGTCAGGCACGACCTCCCCTTACTAAATCCATGCTGACTTGTCCTAATCCGACCCTGCACTTCCAAGAATTTAGAAATCTCATCCTTAACGATGGATTCTAGAATTTTGCCAACAACTGAGGTTAGGCTAATTGGCCTATAATTTTCCATCTTTTTTCTTGTTCCCTTCTTGAACAGTGGGGTTACAACAGCGATTTTCCAATCCTCTGGGACTTTCCCTGACTCCAGTGACTTTTGAAAGATCATAACTAACGCCTCCACTATTTCTTCAGCTATCTCCTTTAGAACTCTAGGATGTAGCCCATCTGGGCCCGGAGATTTATCAATTTTCAGACCTTTTAGTTTCTCTAGCACTTTCTCCTTTGTGATGGCAACCATATTCAACGCTGCCCCCTGACTTTCCTGAATTGTTGGGATATTACTCATGTCTTCTACTGTGAAGACTGACGCAAAGTACTTATTAAGTTCTTCAGCTATTTCCTTGTCTCCCATCACTAGATTACCAGCGTCATTTTGGAGCGGCCCAATGTCTACTTTTGCCTCCCGTTTGTTTTTAATGTATTTAAAGAAACTTTTACTATCATTCCTAATGTTACTGGCTCGCCTACCTTCATATTTGATCCTCTCCTTCCTTATTTCTCTCTTTGTTATCCTCTGTTTGTTTTTATAGCCTTCCCAATCTTCTGACTTCCCACTACTCTTTGCCACATTATAGGCTCTCTCTTTTGCCTTGATGCATTCCCTGACTTCCTTTGTCAGCCATGGCCGCCTAATCCCCCCTCTGATAACCTTTCTTTTGTTTGGGATGAACCTCTGCACTGTGTCCTCAATTACTCCCAGAAACTCCTGCCATTGCTGTTCTACTGTCTTTCCCACTAGGCTCTGCTTCCAGTCGATTTTTGTCAGTTCCTCCCTCATGCGCCTGTAATTACCTTTATTTAACTGTAGAACCTTCACATCTGATTCTGCCTTCCTTCTTTCAAATTGCAGACTGAATTCTACCATATTATGATCACTGCTTCCTAAGTGTTCCCTTACTTTAAGATCTTTTATCACGTCTGGCTCATTACATAACACTAAGTCCAGAATAGCCTGTTCCCTCGTGGGCTCCATCACAAGCTGTTCCAAAAAGCCATCCTGTAAACATTCAATGAATTCCCTTTCTTTGGGTCCACTGGCAACATTATTTACCCAGTCCACCTGCATATTGAAATCCCCCATGATCACTGTGACCTTGCCTTTCTGACATGCCCTTTCTATTTCGTGGTGCATTTTGTGCCCCTGGTCCTGACCACTGTCAGGAGGCCTGTACATAACTCCCATTATGGTTTTTTTGCCTTTGTGGTTCCTCAACTCTACCCACACAGACTCCACATCGTCTGACCCTATGTCGTTTAGTGCTATTGATTTAATTTCATTTCTAATTAACAATGGACAAGTTGAAATCCAGCAGCGTACATGTATGTGCAGCCAATAGATTTACAACTTAAATTTCAAATCCTGGTCTGCCTTTAAACATAGAGACATAGAAACTAGAAGCAGGAGGAGGCCATTCGGCCCTTTGAGTCTGCTCCCCCATTCATTTTGATCACGACTCATCATCAAATTCAATATCCAAATCCCTCCTTCCCTCCATTTCCCTTGATCTCTTTAGCCCCAAGAGCTATATCTAATTTCTTCTTGAAATTAGACAACATTTTGGCCTCAACTACACATTCACCACACTCTGGCTGAAGAAATTTCTTTTCACCTCAGTCCTAAAAGGTTTTCCCCTAATCCTCAAACTATGACCCCTATTTCTGGACTCCCTACCATTGGGGATATTCTTTCTGAATCTACCCTGTCTAACCCTGTTAGAATTTTATATGTTTCTACGAGATCACCTCTCATTCGTTTAAACTCCAATGAATATAAAAATCCTAACTGACATAGTCTCTTTTCATATGACATAAACCTTTGCTGCACTTCCTCTATGGCAAGGAGATCCTTCCTCAGTTAAGGACACCAAAACTGCACACAATACTCCAGGTGTGGCCTCACCAATGCTCTATACAATTGCAGCAAAATACCCCTATCCCTGTACTCAAATCCTCTCGCTATGAAGGCCAACTACCATTTGCCTTCTTTACTGCCTGCTGTACCTGCACGAGGACACCTTATGCTTGAGGACACCAAGGTCTCGTTGAGTATCCACCTCTCTCAAATAATCTGCCTTTCTATTGTTGATACCAAAGTGAATAACATCACATTTATCCACACGATACTGTATCTTCCATGCATGTGCCCACTCACTCAACCTGTCCAAATTATGCTGGAGCATCTCTGCATCCTCCTCATAGCTCACCCTCCCATCCAACTTTGTATTATCTGCAAATTTGGAGATAATACATTTAGTTCCCTCTTCCAAATAATTAATATATAATGTGGATAGTTAGGCTTCTAGCACAGGTCCCTTCAGTACCCCACTGTCACTGACTGCTAATCAAAAAAAGATCCATTTATGTCAACTCTTTGCTTCCTACCTGCTAACCAGCTTTCTATCCATCTCAAGACACTAATCTCCATGTGCTTTAACTTTACATAATAGTCTGCTGTGTAAGATCTTATCGAAAGCCTTCTGAAAGTCTAAATAAACCACATCCATAGGTTCTCCTTGGTCAACTCTATTTGTTACATCCTCAAATAATTCCAATAGATTTTTCAAGCATGATTTCCCCTTTGTAAATCCAGAATTCAAAGAATTTTGGAAAATGACCACCAAAGGATCTACTATTTCCGGGGCCACTACCTTAAGTACTCTGGAATGAAGATTATGAGGGCCTGGAGATTTATCTACCTTCAATCCCATCAACTCAGTGAAGAAGGAAGCTGGATAAACGGCTGGTCTCTCTGTTGGAGAATCAGTCACCCTCCCACAGTCTCTGAATCATCAAAATGGTATAGTTAACAGATAATGGTCATCCTATTTAATTGAGTACTAACCAATTTAACCTAATACAAAAGCGAAATATTGCAAATGCTGGAAATCTGAAATAAAAACAGAAAATATTGGAAATACTGGGTTTGGCATTTGGCTAACGTTGCTAAAGGCCTGGCAGTAGCTGTGGAGATAGAGTTAACTTTTCCAAGCAGGACGGCTATTTTACTTCCATGCCCATATTCTTATCGTGCCTCAAACAAATTGTGTTCAATATTGTAAGTGGAATATAAATCACTTGATACATTTTATAATGAACACTGCTTATGCCATATTGGTAAAATTACTTAAAGTGATATAAGTCATATGTTTATTCAGGCACTAGGTGGTTTGGCTGCAGAGTTGTTTTAAGCTTGAATTGGTTGTGTCTTGAGCACTTTCAAATGAATCATAGAATCTTAGAATCCAAACAGTGCAGAAGGAGGCTATTCGGCCTATCGAGCCTGCATCGACAACAATCCCACCCATCCCGTAACCCCACATGTTTACCTTACTAATCCCCCTGACATTAAGGGGCAATTTTGCATGGCCAATCAACCTAACCTTTGGAATGTGGGAGGAAACTGGAGCACCCGGAGGAAACCTATGCAGACGCGGAGAGAATGTGTAAATTCCACACAGATTGTCACCCGAGGCTGGAATTGAACCGGGGTCCCTGGCGCTGTGAGGCGGCAGTGCTAACCACTGCGCCACTGTGCCGCCCAATAAAAAAAAGTTACAGTGATGGTCACCTGGTATAATCTCATTAAATGCTGACTTTTTATTGGAACAATTTCCTTGTGTTTGAGATACGCTCATTGATATTTTTGTTTATTTGACATCTCTCAAGCTAGGAAATGCATAAAGATATTTGAAATTCCAAAGGTTACCAATTCTTCTGTTAGCTATGTAAGATTCGTACTATCGCATGGTGCAACTGTGAATGTTGAGTGACTGAGCCACAAAGCAGATGGCACATACTTCCTGTAATCATTTAATGGGGAAGAACAAATCCCCTTTTCATTGTAGCTCAAAAATTAAAACTTCCTTTTATCTGCCTATAGACCATTACACAGTTGACAGAGTAGAAAGGACCTCCATGGGGCTGCTCTGTAACTGGTTTCAGAAGGCATGTTATGACAGCGAGCTGAACTATGCTTCGTGAAGTACATTGCATCCCCAGTCTGCACACTCAAGGTTGCGAATTAACTAAGTGATGAATTATGCATGTGAGCCAGTGCTTTATGGCTTTTGTAGCATATATGCATAGGTTTTTGAATATAACTACATATTTGAGACCAGAAACATACTGACTAGTGTAACTACATGTCTTGCGAATGAGCAAAAAATGCACTACCCAATCACACCAGCCTCGCCACAGAACTGCGGTCTGTGAATATTCGCATTCATTAGAATATAAAACACATTAAAAAGTTAAAGGAACAAATTAATGTATTTGCATAATGATTCAATTATTGAGCCTTCTTGGAAGAAAAGACAAAAAAAAATTGACTTGACACCAGCGCTATTATTTCAGAATTCCATGCTCCTGCCTACACAATCTCTTAAGTGTCCCACAGCTAAATGAGAAGTTAAATGGTATGAAGAATTCCCCATTAGTGCTATTTAAAGGGTCATCAATGACTTCCAAGTTGGTTGTTGTATTATCTCTTCTGGATGTTGCTGTAATTCCAGGCATTTTGGTTGCTCTTTCATATTTGTTGATACGTAAGAAGTCTCACAACACCAGGTTAAAGTCCAACAGGTTTATTTGGTAGGACGAGCTTTCAGAGCGTTGCCCCTTCATCAGGTGAGTGAAGAGTTCGGTTCATAAACAGGGCATATATATGCCCTGTTAGACTTTAACCTGGTATTGTGAGACTACTTACTGTGCCTATCTCAGTCCAACACCGGCAACTCCGCATCATATTTGTTGATAGGTACAGTCTACAGAGAGTGGTCTGGTAGCAGCTGCAGTACTCCTTCAGCGAGTTGAAGGCCGATGCACAAAATAGTTGCTTCCACACATGGGTAGCCTGGTAGGATTTCCCCTTGGCATTGAGTATCAGAGGATGAATGACAGAGGCTACGCAGCACATGCTGCTGGAAGGTGGAGGTGGAGGAGTGGGAGATGGTGGTGTGGAGAGATACTTTGGAGAACAGATTGCTGCAGTGCTGTACTGTCTGAAATCCCCCTTTGCACGCTAGTATCCAGAGGCAGCAGTCTGAGCTTGTGTCACCAGTTGAGCCTCCACTGCAACACTCAGGCATTGGTTGAATTCTGTTTCTGCTGCAGTAGAAACTGTCACATTGACCATCGGATCGTGCAGAAAGGATCAGATGCTGCAGAATGGTGGGCCTTACGTTGTGCAGATGGAGGTGGCCATTGTTTCCACTCTGGAAAGGTTAAGCTTCAAGATCTGTATCCATATTTATATCTGTATCTGTGGTGGCACAGTGGTTAGCATTGCTGCCTCACAGCGCTAGTAGCCCAGGTTCGATTCCAGCTTGGGTCACTGTCTATGCGGAGTCTGCATGTTCTCCCCATGTCTGCGTGGGTTTCCTCCGAGTGCTCTGGTTTCCTCCTACAGTCTGAAAGATGTACTGATTAGGTGAATTGGCCATGCTAAATTCTTCCTCAGTATACCTGAACAGGTGCTGGAGTGTGGTGACTAGGAGATTTTCACAGTAACTTCATTGCAGTGTTAACAGAAGCCTACTTGTGACACTAATAAAATAAACTTTAAACTGTGTGAAGCCTTGGGTCAAGTTGGTGCTTCTGGACATCAAATGCAGGCTTTGTGCCAGGGTCCCAGTGCACCGAGCATTTGGGTTTGCACACCCATTGGTCTTCTGAGCAAACGCCTGGAGAATACCCTGCTGCACCCAACACCCCATCCCAGTGAGGATACACAACCTATCCTGCAACCTAAATACCCCAGCGCCCCCTCTCTCCCACAGCCAACCATTCTTGAATCTTGCACAGTAATCTTTCCAATGATTCAAACACCTCAGATAGCCATAATGCACCTCTGCTTTATAAGATATGCAGGCTAGCTTTAAATCATGTTTTGGGCACCGTATTGATGTGTCCAGCCAATGAACAGTATGGGAAGTGTGAGTGCAGCAAGGAATCATTGAAATGTACAGGCCGTGTAAAGCTGCAATGCAGTTTCTGGCCTGGGTTAATTGTACATTGCAGAGGCTATCTAATGGGACGGAACGTTACTTTATTGATTATGCTGTGCTAAATGATACAATGAATGGATTTTGATTTGAAGATCTGTAACTTATATGAACTGTGAAGTAATTGGTCATTGATGGAAAAGATGCTGTTCTGATTGAAAGATTCACATATTGATACATAGCTGGGAATTTTCTTTTCAATGAGTCCAGTTATTGCTATGGTTATTGTTCATGATTGATAGAACCGTCAACTGAGAGTTTAAGGTGGTGGGGATGGGGTAGGGATTTTTTCCTTTACTCTTTCATGGAACGTGGGCATCGCTGGCAAGGCCAGCATTTGTTGCCCATCCTTAATTGTCCTTGAGCTGAATGGCTTGCTCGGCCATTTCAGTGGGCAGTTAAGTGTCAACAGTCTCATGTAGGCCAGACCCAGGTAAGGATGGAAGATTTCCTTCCTGAAAGGACATTAGTGAGCAAGATGTGTTTTTACGATGGTCAATGATAGTCACCAGCATTGAGACTAGCTTTATATTTCAGACTTATTTATGACAAAGTCATTTCATGGCAGGTTGGTTAAGAAGGTTAAGGCTCATGGGATACAAGGAGAGGTGGCTAGATAGGTAGAAAACTGGCTTGGCCACAGGAGACAGAGGGTAGCAGTCGAAGGGTCTTTTTCTGGCTGGAGGTCTGTGACCAGTGGTGTTCCGCAGGGCTCTGTACTGGGACCTCTGCTATTTATGATATATATAAATGATTTGGAAGAAGGTGTAACCGGTGTTATCAGCAAGTTTGCGGATGACACGAAGATGGCTGGACTTGCAGATAGCGATGAACATTGTCGGACAATACAGCAGGATATAGATAGGCTGGAAAATTGGGCGGAGAAATGGCAGATGGAATTTAATCCGGATAAATGCGAAGTGATGCATTTTGGAAGAACGAATGTAGGGGGGGAGTTATACAATAAATGGCAGAGCCATCAAGAGTATAGAAACACAGAGGGACCTAAGTGTGCAAGTCCACAAATCCTTGAAGGTGGCAGCACAGGTGGAGAAGGTGGTGAAGAAGGCATATGGTATGCTTGCCTTTATAGGACGGGGTATAGAGTATAAAAGCTGGAACAAAGAACAATACAGCACAGGAACAGGCCCTTTGGCCCTCCAAGCCCGCGCCGCTCCCTGGTCCAAACTAGACCATTCTTTTGTATCCCTCCATTCCCACTCTGTTCATGTGGCTATCTAGATAAGTCTTAAACGTTCCCAGTGTGTCCGCCTCCACCACCTTGCCCGGCAGCGCATTTCAGGCCCCCACCACCCTCTGTGTAAAATATGTCCTTCTGATATCTGTGTTAAACCTCCCCCGCCTCACCTTGAACCTATGACCCCTCGTGAACGTCACCACCGATCTGGGAAAAAGCTTCCCACCGTTCACCCTATCTATGCCTTTCATAATTTTATACACCTCTCATCCTCTGTCTTTCCAGTGAGGACAACCCCAGTTTACCCAATCTCTCCTCATAACTAAGCCCTTCCATACCAGGCAACATCCTGGTAAACCTCCTCTGCACTCTCTCTAAAGCCTCCACGTTCTTCCGGTAGTGTGGCGACCAGAACTGGGCGCAGTATTCCAAATGCGGCCGAACCAACGTTCTATACAACTGCAACATCAGACCCCAACTTTTATACTCTATGTCCCGTCCGATAAAGGCAAGCATGCCATATGCCTTATTCACTACCTTCTCTACCTGTGCCGTCACCTTCAAGGATCTGTGGACTTGCACGCCCAGGTCCTGTTGCGTATCTACACCCTTTATGGTTCTGCCACTTATCGTATAGCTCCCCCCTACGTTAGTTCTACCAAAATGCATCACTTCGCATTTATCTGGATTGAACTCCATCTGCCATTTCTTTGCCCAAATTTCCAGCCTATCTATATCCTTCTGTAGCCTCTGACAATGTTCCTCACTATCTGCAAGTCCAGCCATTTTCATGTCGTCCGCAAACTTACTAATCACCCCAGTTACACCTTCTTCCAGATCGTTTATATATATCACAAACAGCAGAGGTCCCAATACAGATCCCTGCGGAACACCACTAGCCCAGCTGGAAAAAGACCCTTCCACTACCACCCTCTGTCTTCTGTGACCAAGCCAGTTCTCCACCCATCTAGCCACCTCCCCCTTTATCCCATGAGATCCAACTTTTTGCACCAACCTACCATGAGGGACTTTGTCAAACGCTTTACTAAAGTCCATATAGACGACATCCACGGCCCTTCCCTCGTCATCCATTCTAGTCACTTCTTCACAAAACTCCACCAGGTTAGTGAGGCAGGGCCTCCCTCTCACAAAACCATGCTAACTATCGTTAATGAGTTTATTCCTTTCTAAATGCACATACATCCTATCTCTAAGAATCCACTACAACAACTTCCCTGCCACGGACGTCAAGCTCACCGACCTATAATTTCCCGGGTTATCCTTCCTACCCTTCTTAAATAACGTGACCACATTAGCTATCCTCCAATCCTCTGGGACCTCACCTGTGTCCAGTGACGAGACAAAGATTTGCGTCAGAGGCCCAGCGATTTCATCTCTCGTCTCCCTGAGCAGCCTGGGATAGATTCCATCAGGCCCTGGGGATTTGTCAGTCTTTATATTCCCTAAAAAGCCTAACACTTCCTCCCTTGTAATGGAGATTTTCTCTAACGGGTCAACACTCCCCTCCGAGACACTCCCAGTCAACACATCCCTCTCCTTTGTGAATACCGACGCAAAGTATTAATTTAGGATCTCCCCTACTTCTTTGGGCTCTAAGCATAATTCCCCACTTTTGTCCCTGAGAGGTCCGATTTTTTCCCTGACAACCCTTTTGTTCCTAACGTATGAATAAAATGCCTTGGGATTCTCCTTAATCCTGTCTGCCAAGGACATTTTGTGACCCCTTTTTGCCCTTCTAATTCCTCATTTGAGTTCTTTCCTACTTTCTTTGTATTCCTCCAGACCTCCCTCCGTTTTTAGCTGCCTGGACCTAACGTACGCCTCTCTTTTCTTTTTGACCAATCCCTCAATTTCCCTGGTTATCCATGGTTCTCGAATCCTACCCTTCCTATCCTTCTTTTTTACAGGCACATGCCTATCCTGCAGCCCTAACAACTGTTCCTTAAAAGACTCCCACATGCCAGATGTGGATTTACCCTCAAATAGCCTCTCCCAATCAACAGCTGCCAATTTCTGCGTAATCCCACTAAAGTTAGCCTTCTCCCAGTCCAACACCTTACCCTTGGGACACCACTCATCCTTTTCCATCACTATCCTAAAGCTAACAGAATTGTGGTCACTATTTGCCACATGTTCCCCTACCGAAACTTTGAAGACCTGACCGGGCTCCTTCCCCAGTACCAGGTCCAGTATAGCCCCCTCTCTGGTCGGGCTATCTACATATTGTTCCAAAGAACCTTCCTGTACGCATTTTACAAATGCCTCCCCATTCAGACTCCCAGCCCTACGCGATTTCCAGTCTATACCAGGGAAATTGAAGTCTCCCACTTCAACAACCCTATTTTTCCTGCACCTATCCATTATCTCCTGACATATCCGTTCTTCCACTTCCCTTGGGCTGTTGGGGGGCCTGTAGTATACCCCCAACATAGTGACTGCGCCCTTCCTGTTTCTGAGCTCCACCCACAGTGACTCGTTACACGACCCCTCTGAATTGTCCTCCCTCTGCACCGCTGTAATATGCTCTCTAACTAATACTGCTACTCCCCCACCTCTTTTGGCCCCTCCTCTGTCTCACCTAAAACACTTGTACCCCGGAATATTCAGCTGCCAGTCCTGTCCCTCTTTCAACCAAGTCTCTGTCACCGCAACCACATCCAAATTCCTCGTAAGCATTAAGGCCCTAAGTTCGTCTGTCTTACCTGCTACGCTCCTTGCATTGAAGTAGATGCACTCCAGACCGCCAGGCCCAGTGAGGTCATCCTCCCCCAGAGTGCTCTTCTTCTTTGCCAGCCTTGTCCTGGCCCCAAGCTCGTCCCCAGCCTCTACACTTGTAGACCTAATTTTTTGATCCCCACCCCCCCTGCCATATTAGTTTAAACCCACCCGAACTGCACGAGCAAAACTCCCAGCCAGGATATTCGTGCCCTTCCAATTTAGTTGTGACCTGTCCTTCTTGTACAGGTGCCCTCCTCTCTTGAAAACTTCCCAGTGATCCAGGAATGTGAAGCCCTCCCTCCTGGACTAGTCCTTTAGCCAAGCGTTCAATTGTACTATCTCCCTATTCCTATCCTCACTGGCCCTAAGCATTGGGAGCAGCCCAGAGATTGCCACTCTGGAGGCCCTACTTTTTAGCCTATTTCCCAACTCCCTGAATTGCTCTTGTAGGATCCCCCTGCTCTTCCTATCTACGTCATTTGCACCAATGTGTACAATGACATCCGTTTCTTTATCCTCCCCTTTTAATATGCCTCCTATCTGCTCGGAGACATCCAGTACCCCAGCACCAGGTAGGCAGACTACCATCCTGGAGTCCTGTTCTCACCCACAGAATCGCCTATCCGTGCCTCTAACCGACGCGTCCCCCACCACTATTGCTCTCCTAATCCCTCTCTTTCCTTTCCGGGTCACAAAGCCTGACTGTGTGCAGTGACCTGGTCACTGTGGCTTACCCCTGGAGAGTCATCCTCCTCCACACTATCCAAAACAATATACCTGATTTGGAGGGGGACAACCACAGGTGACCCCTCCACTAATTGCTCACACCCCTCCCCTCTCACACCTGTCGTTGAGCCCTTCCTATTATGAGAGACAGCCACTGGAGTACTCTCTGGTACGTTACCCTTATTAGCTTTACTCCTCCTAACTGTAACGCACGTGTCTTCCCCCTGAGGCCCCGGTGAAACTACTTGCCTATAACTCATGTCTATTTGTCTCCCATTCTCCCTGACTAGCCTAAGGTCATCAAGCCGCTGCTCCAGTTCCCTGACGCGGCCCCTCAGCAGCTGCAGTTCCACGCACCTGGCGCAAATGTGAACCTCCGGGCGGCTAGGTGTTTCCGGGAACTCCCACATCCCACACCGAAAGCAACAAACTGGCCTATCACTCATAGCACTACCAGAACGACGTGGAGACTTTAGAGAGAGTGCAGAGAAGGTTTACCAGGATGTTGCCTGGTATGGAGGGTCTTAGCTATGAGGAGAGATTGGGTAAACTGGGCTTGTTCTCCCTGGAAAGACGGAGAATGAGGGGAGACCTAATAGAGGTGTACAACATTATGAAGGGTATAGATAGGGTGAACAGTGGGAAGCTTTTTCCCAGGTCGGAGGTGACGATCACGAGGGGTCACGGGCTCAAGGTGAGAGGGGCGAGGTATAACTCAGATATCAGAGGGACGTTTTTACACAGAGAGTGGTGGCAGCCTGGAATGCGTTGCCAAGTAGGTTGGTGGAGGCAGACACGCTGGCATTGTTTAAGACTTACCTGGATAGTCACATGAGCAGTCTGGGAATGGAGGGATACAAACGAATGGTCTAGTTGGACCAATGAGCGGCACAGGCTTGGAGGGCCAAAGGGCCTGTTTCCTGTGCTGTACTGTTCTTTGTTCTTTGTTCTTTGAATTCAAATTCCACCAGCAGCCATGGTTGGGATTTGAGCCCATGTCTCCAGAGAATTTGCCTGGGGCTCTGGAATACCAGTCCAGTGACAATACCACTACACCACTGTGTATAGTGCTGGGGTGTCAGTCGGGGAACTTTCAATGTATTGTTTCTTTTCTCAAAGAGCTAATTCAGTATTGTGCCAAAGGCTGTAGCTGAGCTTGGCAGAGAGCAGCACTCGGAGTTACAAAAAGCAGAAGGGGAGCATTTTAATATCAATAGATGTGGACATTTTTTGGCACTTATGGAATGGCAACATCAGGAGAAGATACTTTGATGATCTTTGTTATGATGCATCCATTTCAACATTAAAACCGCAAAAGTAAAGTGGGACAGCCCAGGGTAATGAAATACACAAGATAATTTCATTCAATGGTAACTGACTACAGGTAGCGGCCAAATCAACTTATTGCCTATTCAACATTGCCAACAGCCTGAGGATTATTTGCAAATTGGACATTGGAGGCCAAAATATATTTCCAAAATATACTCATCAGGTGGCAATAGTGTGCCTTGGTGTAACAACATTTTGGAACAATTGTTTAAAATAAAATCATTGACCAGGCATGCATAGTAACAGAAAAACCTTATATTTGTCACGGAAAAAGTGTATCTGTTCTCTTTCTGCTTGTAATCAGTATGTTTTTATGTAAAGAGGTGTGTCTTTTCTTACCCTGGTAGTGTGTATTCCAATTAAATAATTCAGCAGCAAGCTTTCATGAGTTTAAACTAAAGGTTATTTATTCTTGCACACTTGCCTCAAATTAATGCAGTATCAGACACTTATCTCTCTCTCTCTCTCTCACATACACACACACACACACACACACAAATATTGGATACAGATAAAGATAGTGCACTTTATGGATTCCAATTAATTCAGTCTCTGGATTACGATTTCTGATCTCCAATGTGGCAGGCTTACGGTTTCCTGAGTGGATTTGATGATTTAAAGTTGAAGTGAGGCCTGGCACAGTGAAGGGTTCACATTAGGTTGTGAAGTTTCCTGGTGTCGATCTAGTGGAGGTTAATTCTTTAAACTTTGAAACTGGAACAGGTGAATTACTTCGGCTGCTTGATGACTTGCAGCTAATTTCAGAGTCTGGTTCTCAGACAGGTTGATGGCTGATGGCTCTGATGGATCTTCTTGGTCCTAGGGCAATAAGGGTGCAGTCCTTGAAACCAAATTCAATCAAATCACCAGTAAGTTAACACCGCTGAGGCTTAGGGCCCGATTCTCCCCAAAAAATTCTAAGTGCTGAATTTGTGGGAAAACTGGTGTAAATCACGATAGTATTTTTGGTGGGAGTTCAGACTCGAATCTCCCACACTCTGTGCAATGCAGAGGTCACAATCATGAATATCATTAAAAGCTCGGGGGGGGGGGGGGGGGGGATGGGGCCTATTCACGCCAGAGGTTGACAATTCCGGGCCTTTGCACATGTGCAGTGGCCCCGAACTGTCAGTCTCCCATTTGCTGGCCAACTCGATCATTAACCGATTTCCAGCACCGCCCACCCCCCGCCCCGCCCCCAGCAGTGACAATCCCCCCCCACCCCAGCAGACACCCCCACCCCAGTAGACCCTCCCCCCTATGGGAGGCAGATCTCCCCAGGAGGCAGGCCCCCCCCGGCAGACCACACCCCCCTGCCCCCCCCCCCACCCCCCCCACAGCCTGCCTCGATCGCTGGCCTCCCTCCAGCCCTGACCGATCCTGCCTGCAGAGTGGCAGTGGGACCCCCCTACCCCCATCAATCACCCCAGTGGGCAGTGCCAAGGTGCTCGCTGGACATGGACACTTTGCCCCTTGGGCAGTGCCAGGGAACACAGGCTGGCAATGCCAGGGTACCCATGCCAGGGGCACAACCCCCCCTGCCACCTGACCCCCTGGGGGCCTTGATTGCCCCCCCCTTCATTCCAGCAGGGTCTCCCACTAGTTCTCCAAACATGGGGAGCTACTCTAAACTCTGCTAGAGTGAAATACTCCAGGTGCGGTGGGAGACGCTATCGAGCCAGGAGAATTCAGTCCCGGGCCCGATAATGACATTTAAATTACATTAAAAATAGATTAAAATCACTTACCTGGTCTTACCGCCAGATTCCAGCATGGTCTCAACGGCACCTGCTCTCCAGCGGTGGGAGATGCGAATCCCACAAAATGGCCAACGCGCATCTCCCAATCTGACGTGCCAAAAAGTTAGCACGTCGCGATGGGAGAATTGGGCCTTTAGTTTGGACAGGGCAGGCCATTGTGATCTTCCCTTTTGTCCAGTATGAATCATGATGACACGCGGTCTGGAAACTGCACAATCATTAGATGCTGGCCCATCCTTAAACAATGAGATGTGTGAGTTCCCCAAATGGCTGTGAAGTACCTTCACCTACTTGCACATTTAATTAGGTATTCAACAGAGGCTTGGCACTGTCTGTAGCCCAAATGTCAAAAGTCACATGATTTACTGCAGCCATCTTAACAGTTTGTTTGTGTCCAATTGTTAAAAGTGTTGACTGAAAGTTCATAAAATGTCATGTCTTCACTGGACACATTGTTATGATCAATAAAAAGAATAGTAAACAATTAAACCTTTCACACTGGAACTGGAGCAGGCCATTTAGCCACTTGGGCCTGCTCCACCTTTCAACGAGATGGCAACTGATCTGTGATCAAACTCCTTTTACCTGCCTTTGTCCCAGATTCCTTAATAACAAAGAACAAAGAACAGTACAGCACAGGAAACAGGCCCTTCGGCCCTCCAAGCCTGTGCCACTCCTTGGTCCAACTAGACCAATCGTTTGTATCCCTCCATTCCCAGGCTGCTCATGTGACTATCCAGGTAAGTCTTAAACAATGTCAGCGTGCCTGCCTCCACCACCCTACTTGGCAGCGCATTCCAGGCCCCCACCACCCTCTGTGTAAAAAACGTCCCTCTGATGTCTGAGTTATACTTCGCCCCTCTCAGCTTGAGCCCGTGACCCCTCGTGATCGTCACCTCCGACCTGGGAAAAAGCTTCCCACTGTTCACCCTATCTATACCCTTCATAATCTTGTATACCTCTATTAGATCTCCCCTCATTCTCCGTCTTTCCAAGGAGAACAACCCCAGTCTACCCAATCTCTCCTCATAGCTAAGACCCTCCATACCAGGCAACATCCTGATAAACCTTCTCTGCACTCTCTCCAATGCCTCCACGTCCTTCTGGTAGTGCGGTGACCAGAACTGGACGCAGTACTCCAAATGTGGCCTAACCAGTGTTCTATACAGCTGCATCATCAGACTCCAGCTTTTATACTCTGTACCCCGTCCTATAAAGGCAAGCATACCATATGCCTTCTTCACCACCTTCTCCACCTGTGTTGCCACCTTCAAGGATTTGTGGACTTGCACACCTAGGTCCCTCTGTGTTTCTATACTCCTGATGACTCTGCCATTTATTGTATAACTCCTCCCTACATTATTTCTTCCAAAATGCATCACTTCGCATTTATCCGGATTAAATTCCATCTGCCACCTCTCCGCCCAATTTTCCAGCCTATCTATATCCTGCTGTATTGCCCGACAATGCTCTTCGCTATCCGCAATTCCAGCCATCTTCGTGTCATCCGCAAACTTGCTGATTACACCAGTTACACCTTCTTCCAAATCATTTATATATATCACAAATAGCAGAGGTCCCAGTACAGAGCCCTGCGGAACACCACTGGTCACAGACCTCCAGCCGGAAAAAGACCCTTCGACCACTACCCTCTGTCTCCTATGGCCAAGCCAGTTCTCCACCCATCGAGCCACTTCTCCTTGTATCCCATGAGCCTTAACCTTCTTAACCAACCTGCCATGTGGGACTTTGTCAAATGCCTTACTGAAATCCATATAGACGACATCCACGGCCCTTCCTTCATCAACCGTTTTTGTCACTTCCTCAAAAAACTCCACCAAATTTGTAAGGCACGACCTCCCTCTTACAAAACCATGCTGTCTGTCACTAATGAGATTGTTCCGTTCTAAATGCACATACATCCTGTCTCTAAGAATCCTCTCCAACAACTTCCCTACCACGGACGTCAAGCTCACCGGCCTATAATTTCCTGGGTTATCCCTGCTACCCTTCTTAAACAACGGGACCACATTCGCTATCCTCCAATCCTCAGGGACCTCACCCGTGTCCAAAGAAGCGACAAAGATTTCCGTCAGAGGCCCAGCAATTTCACCTCTCGTCTCCCTGAGCAGTCGAGGATAGATGCCATCAGGCCCTGGGGCTTTGTCAGTTTTAATGTTCCCTAAAAAACCTAACACTTCCTCTCTTGTAATGGAGATTTTCTCTAACGGGTCAACACCTCCCTCCGAGACACTCCCGGTTAACACGCCCCTCTCCTTCGTGAATACCGATGCAAAGTATTCATTTAGGATCTCCCCTATTCCCTTGGGTTCTAAGCATAATTCCCCTCCTTTGTCCCTGAGAGGTCCGATTTTCTCCCTGACAACTCTTTTGTTCCTAACGTATGAATAGAATGCCTTAGGATTCTCCTTAATCCTGCCTGCCAAGAACATCTCGTGACCTCTTTTTGCCCTTCTAACTCCCCGTTTGAGATCTTTCCTACTCTCTCTGTATTCCTCCAGAGCTCCATCTGTTTTTAGTTGCCTGGACTTAACGTACGCCTCCCTTTTCATTTTAATCAGATCCTCAATTTCCCTGGTTATCCACGGCTCTCGAATCCTACCTTTCCTATCTTTCCTTTTTACAGGCACATGCCTATCCTGCAGCCTTATCAATAGTTCCTTAAAAGATTCCCACATGCCAGACGCGGACTTACCCTCGAACATCCTCTCCCAATCAACATCCACCAATTCCTGCCTAATCCGGCTATAGTCAGCCTTCCCCCAATTTAGCACCCTGCCCGTAGGACAGCACTCATCCTTGTCCATTACTATCCTAAAGTTAACAGAGTTGTGGTCACTATTTGCCACATGTTCCCCTACCGAAACTTTGACGACCTGGCCGGGCTCATTTCCCAGAACTAGGTCCAGTATAGCCCCCTCTCTAGTCGGGCTATCTACATACTGTTCCAAAGAACCTTCCAGTACGCATTTTACAAATTCCTCCCCGTCCGGTCCCCCAGCTCTAAGCACTTTCCAGTCTGTGCCAGGGAAATTAAAGTCCCCCACTACAACAACCCTATGTTTTCTGCACCTATCCAGAATCTCCTGACATATCCTTTCCTCCACTTCCCGTGGGCTGTTGGGTGGTCTGTAGTACACCCCCAGCATAGTGACTGCACCCTTCCTGTTTCTGAGTTCCACCCACAGCGACTCAGTACATGACCCCTCTAAGTTGTCTACCCTCTGCACCGCGGTAATATGCTCCTTAACTAATATCGCTACTCCCCCACCTTTTTTAGCCCCTCCTCTGTCTCGCCTAAAACACTTATACCCCGGAATATTCAGCTGCCAGTCCTGTCCTTCTTTTAACCAAGTTTCCGTCACCGCAACCACATCCAAATTCCGCACAAGCATTAAGGCCCTAAGTTCGTCTGTTTTACCCGTTACACTCCTCGCATTGAAGCAGATGCACTCCAGACCTCCAGGCCCAGTCAGGTCCTCCTCCTCCAGAGTGCTCCTCTTCTTAGCTAGCCTTGCCCTGGCCCCCAGCTCGACCCCAGCCTCAGTATTTACTGACCTCCTGTTTTGTTCCCCACCCCCCTGCCACACTAGTTTAAATCCTGCCGAAACACTCTAGCAAAACTCCCAGCCAGGATATTTGCTCCCTTCCAGTTAAGGTGTAACCCATCCTTTCTGTACAGTTGCCATCCTGACTTGAAGATTTCCCAGTTATCTATGAATTTAAAACCCTCCCTCTTGCACCAGTCCTTTAGCCACGCGTTCAACTGTAGAATCTCCCTGTTCCGAGCCTCACTTGCACTAGGCACCAGGAGCAGTTCAGAGATTGCTACCCTGGAGGTCTTACTTTTTAGCCTAGCACCCAACACCCTGAATTTCTCTCGTATGACCCCCCTGCTCTTCCTACCTACATCATTTCCCCCAATGTGTACAATCACATCCGTTTGACTACCTTCCTTTTTAAATATGCTTCCTACCCCCTCGGAGACATCCAGTACCCCGGCACCAGGGAGGCAGACTACCATCCTGGATTCTCGTTCAGTCCCACAGAAGCGCCTGTCCGTGCCTCTAACTATTGCGTCCCCCACAACTATCGCTCTCCTAAACCCCTTCTTTCCCTTCCGGACCCCTGAGCCTGTCTCCGTGGAGGCGATCTGGTCCTCGTGGCTTACCCCTGGAGGGTCATCCCCCTCCACAGAATCCAAAACAATATACCTATTTTGGAGGGGGACAACCACAGGGGATCCCTCCACAGACTGCTCACTCCCTTCCCTTCTCCCATCTGTTGCCCATCCCTTTCTCTTATGGGAGACTGCCACTGGGGTGCTTTCTGGCACATCACCCTTCTGACTATTACCCCTCCTAACCGTGACCCACGTGTCTTCCTTCCGAGACCCTGGTGTCACTACCTGACTATAACTTTTATCTATTACTCTCTCATTTTCCCTAACTAAACTGAGTTCATCGAGCCTCAGCTCCAGCTCCCTTACACGATCCTTCAGGAGATGCAGTTCCACACATCTGGCACAGATATGGACTTCCGGGAGGCAAGTTGTCTCCAGGAACTCCCACATCCCACACTGAATGCAGTATACTGGCCTCCCACTCATACCAGCCATGTCCTTTTTAGTTTTGGGGATAAAACAAAAAGGGGGTGTAACCGAAGAAAAACAAACAAACAACCTTCCTCGCCGAAGCCCTGTGAGCCAAAGCCCTTATAGCTCTCACTCTGTCCCCTGCTCACTCCGCTGCCCGCTCAAAGGTGCGGCCTACTTTTAAACCCTCCAAAATCTTCCCAGGCTGCTGCTGGGCCTATTTCCTGTTTAGAAAAAAAAACCTCCGATTTTTTTCACTAATTTAACTGAAAAATAATTAAATAAATTAGTGCACAAACAAGCTCCCTTACCCTCAGCCTGCTCCTGTGGAACAATGAGGCTGAAACCTCCAAGTTAAGCACTTTTAAACCCTCCAAAATCTTCCCAGGCTGCTGCTGGGCCTATTTCCTGTTTAGAAAAAAAAACCTCCGATTTTTTTCACTAATTTAACGGAAAAATAATTAAATAAATTAGTGCACAAACAAGCTCCCTTACCCTCAGCCTGCTCCTGTACATTTGTTTTAAACAATACATTTGTTTTAAAAAATGATCAACCTCAAATTTAAAATTTACAGTTGACCTTGCACTAACAGGGGAATTCCACTTAAATAGAGACATTCGATGGAATTTAGTGCCCCTCCCATTCCCCCTCGGCAATTAAGAGGTCGGGCGGGCTGTGTGATTGGGTGGGAAACTGTAGGGTGGAAATGTTGTTGTCTTCCCTTATCATGCCTGGGTGTGAAGGCTTGTGGGTAGTCCTTCCCACCCAGAGACCAACTGAGACTCTGTATCAGTGGTTGTGTCATGTGGCCCATATGTGGCCCTTATCCCATCACCACTGTGGTCGACAAGTGGACGGGGATTTCACACAGCAAACTCTTTCAGGTTTGCCAGCAGCCTACCAGCTCGGGGGCCCCTCATTAACAGGCATTCTTTGTTCGAATGAGGGAACTGGAATGGGAGTGGGTCCCATAGGAAGTCACCACCTAGCCCTTGATGCTGACACCCATTTCTGCCCATCTTGGCAGGGTTGTCATGGTGGCACAGTGGTTAGCACTACTGCCTCACAGCGCCAGAGACCTGGGTTCAATTCCCGGCATGGGACACTGTTTGTGTGGAGTCTGAACGTTCTCCCCGTGTCTGCGTGTGTTTCTTCCGGGTGCTCCGGTTTCCTCCCACAGTCTGAAAGACATGCTGGTTAGGTGCATTGGCCATGCTAAATTCTTCCTCAGTGTACCTGAACAGGTGCTGGAATGTGGCGACTAGACGATTTTCACAATAACTCCATTTCAGTGTTAACGTAAACCTACTTGTGACACTAATAAATAAACTAAACTAAACTTGGCTGGCCACCCTCGGGGTGGGCTAGTAGTAGGGGCACCAGGGGTGGTCATTGTTGAGGACGTGTTGTTTTGGCAGATGGAGTTAACTAGAGCTCAGACTGATGGGAAAGGGGACAAACTGATGGAACCAATGAGGCAGCCTCCCCTCAGATGTCAATCAAAGGTAAGGTTTTGACAGAAGGTGGAAAAGGTTTTAAAGTATGATATTTACCCTCATATTAAATGAGCATCCTCATTAGAGTAGTTACCTTTTATAATTGCTTCAGACTTTATTCCAAAATTGCAACAATCAGGAATAGTCATTTTGTAATACACAACTGGAGTATTGCTGAAAAAAGAGACATGCTGTCAAAGTTTTTCACCTTGCACTCAACCGAACAGATTCGCAAGATAAACCAACAGTAAATGGATCAACAATCTCTTGTACATAAGAGAGTACTGATTGATTGGCAAGTGGATTCTGATTGGTACAGCAGTCCATGTGGTGTAGGTATACCTATGCTGCTGTTAGGTAGGGAATTTCATGATATTAACCCAACAGAAGGAACAATGATGTATTTCCAAGTCAGAACAGAATGTGACTTGGAGGGGAATATGCAGGCACTGCTGTTCCCATTTATCTGATACCACTGCTCTCCTAGATGGTAGAGGTCGCAGATTTGGAAGATGCTGTCTAAGAAGCCTTGGCAAGTTGCTGCAGTGGATCTTGTGGATGGTACACATTTAGCAGGGTGGGAAGGGAGTGAATGTGAATGTATGGGGTGTCGATCAAACAGGCTGCTTTGTCCTTGATGGTACTGATCTTTGTGAGTGTTGTGGGGCTGCATTGATCCAGACAAGTGACAATTCCATCACAGTCTTGACTTGTACCTTGTGGGTGGTGATAATACTCTTGGGAGTCAGGAGGTGATTCACTCACTGCAGAATTCCAGCCACTGTTCGACTCTTGGAGCCACAGTATTTATGCGGCTGGTCCAAATAAATTTCTAGCCAATGCTGACTCCTGTTCTGAATAATGACAGTAATGCTGAGGGAGTTGAGGGAGAATCATTAGACTCTGTTGTTGGAGATGATCATTGCCTGCCATTTGTGTAGCATTGTTTTAGTCCAGTCCTTGCTACATGCAATCATAGATTGCTTCAGTGCCTGAGGAGTTGCAAATGGTACGAACATTGTTCAATCATCAACGAACATCAACACTTCTGGTCTTATCTTGGAGATAAGGTCATTGCTAAACAGTTGAAGGTGGTTGGGCTTAGGACACTACTCTCAGCGGCCATGCTACATTCTCCCTCAGTGTACCCGAACAGGTGCCAAAGTGTGGCGACTAAGGGATTTTCACAGCATCTTCATTGCAGTGTTAATGTAAGCCTACTTGTGATAAATAAACTTTAACTTTACTTTAAAATGAGCTTGCCATAGGGAAGCTCGATCCGCCATCAACCCACTGCCAACTTGATTTCCTAATTTTAAATCGCTGTCGGGAAATTGAGTTTTGGCCTCCCAGACAATCATAGAATCATAGAATCCTACAGTGCAGATGGAGGCCATTTGACCCCTTGAGACTGCACTGACCGCAATTCCACCCAGGCCCTATCCCCATAACCCCATGCATTTACCCTAGCTAGTCCCCCGACACTAAGGGGCAATTTAGCATGGCCAATCCACCTAACCCGCACATCTTTGGACTGTGAGAGGAAACCAGAGCACCCGGAGGAAACCCACGCAGACACGGGGAGAATGTGCAAACTCCACACAGACAGTGACCCAAGCCAGGAATCGAAGCCAGGTCCCTGGCGCTGTGAGGCAGCATTGCTAACCACTGTGCTACCGTGCTGCCCCTACAATTGAGTGGCCTGCCTGCCTTGTTTCCTGATGCTCAGACCTTCACACTGTAGCTCCCTTATTCAAATAGTGGAATTTACTGGTAAATGATCCAGTCATGAGCTGAAACGTAATGTTTGTAGAAACACGGCATCGTGTTTTTGTAATCTCACTTCTTGCCTCCCAAAATGGAGCTGCTAACAACACAGAGCTAAAGATGGTCAGCAGTGCTTGATACAGTGAAGCGGACTAACTGGTGATGCTGGGACTTCCATTCCCATACAGGACTGAACAGGTTTTCAATCCCGTTGTACCTCAGAGATAGTGATAGCCAAAGGTATTAGCCACCACGCCTCTTCCCGATTTGGATAAAATTGTCGGATTATAAAGAAAACTGCAGAGCATGTTTAGTGGAAGACTACATCTCTGAGTTTCTAAATCTCTCCGAACATTCAGTGTGACCTTGCTGGATCTGGGCCATGCAACTACAGAACTCCCACTAGCATCCTGGGATGGTGCCAGGCTTTAGATTTCTGTCCAGCACTCCCTGCACTTGAATTTCACTGCAGCTGCCCTAACGCCACGAGTGCGATTGTGCCGCTAAAATCTAGGCATCTCTCTGTGAGTATGGTCCCATTCTGCATGATGCATTTAGTGAGACCACTGAAGCAATCAATGGTGACCTGAGGTTTGGTGGGGGGTTGCGGGGTGGGGGTGGGGGTGGGGGGGGGGGGGGGGGGGGAGCGGTACTGCTTACTCCTCCTCCGCTCACTGACTAAATGGTGAAAGGAAAGTCCACCCCACAGCTGCTGGCGGGAATAACCAGGAACATGTGGGATTTCTGCCTCTCACTGGAAGGAAGCCCCATCTTGAGGAACTGCTGGTCAATCAGATTGGCAGCCCCTACAATCCCAGCAGCCTCTTCAATCCCAGCAGCCCCAGCACCCCTACAGTTGTAGCGGCCTCTACAGTCCCAGCAGCCCCACAGCTCTGTAGCGGGTGGTGCTGGGACTGCAAGCAGGTTCGCGATGTAAGTCCCATCCCAAACTCTGGGGTATTGGATGGGGAGGGATCAGGCACTTTGGGGAGGGTATATGAGTGTGGGTCTTGCAGTGCAGGCTCAGGATGAAGGAAGACTGGGTCCTACCTTCTGTCTACTACCTCATATAATGGGGGACAGTTCAGGGGTGGGTGAGGAGGTGGTGGACTAGCCATTTTGCATCCATTAGATCCAGGCCACAGTTTCTAACCACTGTCCGTCCTCATCTTAACCCATCGCAATTTTGACAAACTCATATTAAAAAGCTGATCGTTGGCTAACTTTTTTCATATCAATAATCTGCATTGGCTCCCAGTGAAAGGAACAGGAGAGGTCTTTTAATATAAAGTCCTCGTCCTGCTTCATGCTTCCCCAGTCACCCTTAGCTGATGGTCCTCTTAAGTTTCTTCTCCTCCGGATGAAGAGGCCACATTTCTTTCCGATCTCCACGTCACATCAAATAGCCTGTCCCCTGAACTCAGTGATGAGGCTCACCAGCAAACTGGGTCAATGGTTCACAGTGCGCTGAAGAAAGACGGGAGCATCTGGCTGAGTGAACACCCATTAATGTGACATGACAAAATCACAAATGAATTATTCACTTTACCTTCCTACAGGACCAACAGGGAGATTATTCTGTTATCAATGGTTGTCCATTGTTCTCTGTAGATCATTCCTGCCTCAGAGATAGTTAACCGTCACTTTGAAGATACCGTTAGTCGATTAGAACATTAGATTCGCAGGGCAGCTCAGATCTGATATTTTGGTTATTTTCACTGGCCCTGTGTAAATATCTAGAAACGTAGAAACTAGAAGCAGGAGGAGGCCATTTGGCCCTTCGAGCCTGCTCCACCATTCATTATGGTCATGGCTGATCATCAAATTCAATATCCTGATCCCCTCTTTCCCCCCATATCTCTTAATCCCTTTTGCCCCAAGAGCTATATCTAATTTCTTCTTGAAATCAGACGTTTTGGCCTCAAATACATTCTGTGGTAGTGAATTCCACATATTCACCACCCTCAGGATGAAGAAATTTCTCCTCATCTCAGTTCTAAAGGTTTACCCCTTATCCTCAAACTATGACCCCCCCCCCCCCCGCCCCCCTAGTTCTAGACTCCCCCACCATCGGGAACATTCTTTCTGAGTCTAATCCTGTTAGAATTTTAAAAGTTTCTATATCGCCTCTCACCTTCTAAACTCCAGTGAATATAATCTAACTTGATCACCACATAAAGACTCACAGAAATGAGAACAAAAACGTATGAGAACAATGGCTCTGGTACTGAACGTACAAGTTTCGTCACTTCAACTCTGTACACACCAATAGACAAAACTCATAAAATCAGACAAGCAGCCTCAAAAAGTTGTCAACACAAAAACAAAATGTACAAGTGGAAAAATAGAACAGCCTTGATTCATGACCAAGGCCACTGCTTAAATGTGAATGAATAAGTTGAATTCTTTTTTCTTACATCTGTTCATGTTTTAAGATACTGTATTCTTCAGTTTGATCATCTGTGAGAAGTAAAATCCAAAATATCTGCCATGCAAAATTAATTGGGTACATTGAGAATGCAGCGGACATGAACTTTGTACAAAAGGTGTTGGTGAATTTTTTTTAAAAAGTAGTTTATTTATTAGTCACAAGTAGTCTTACATTCACACTGCAATGAAGTTACTGTGAAAATCCCCTAGTTGCCACACTCCGGCGCCTGTTCGGGTTACACTGAGGGAGAATTTATCATGACCAATTCACCTAACCTGCACATCTTTGGACTGTGGGGAGAAACCGGAGCATCCAGAGAAAACCCATGCAGACACGGGGAGAAGGTGCAAACTCTACACAGACAGTGACCCAAGCTGGGAATCGAACACGGGTCCCTGGCGCTGTGAGGCAGCAGTAGTTCATCATCGTGCGCATCAAAATGGCTGCAGATTGTTCCATTATGAGCAAAGATACAAATGGAAGCAAAGTCAGTGATGTTACCTTGTTATATATTTAAATAGTTGCATGATTGCTTTAAGAACCAGTCACATGATTTGATGGTGATGTCATTGGGGTGTTTCAAAGGTTTAATTTTCATCTAGCCCGACTGTCTGCCCCTCTACTGCGATTTGTGATGTGGTGTCCCTAGAGAGGGAGCATGCGGTGTCCAAGAGCACCCTCGAAACCTTTCGTGCACGCTGGGCACTGCTAGGACTGGGGTGTATTATTGACCCCTCTAATCACATCTTGATTTAATGTTTTAACTTTCCTTTCTGCTTTGTTTTTTGCTTCGGGTGGTTCCTTTCTTTTTGGGGGCTGCCGTCTTGCCTTGTTCCTGAGTTTGTTTAATTTAGTTTATACGATTGGCCAAAAATAAATGCTTAGTTTCATTTTCTACTCTGTACAGGCGACGGCTTCAATAATGGATCCATTGTTATTTTGAATCTATGGGTGGGATTTTATGGCCTCGCTTGTCCCGAAACCGTAAAATCCCACCTGAGATCAACGGACCTTTCCATGCTCAGCCCCTTGCTTGCTCCGATTCCCGTGGCGGGCAGGGCAGTAAAACTCTGGCCTAGGTGTGCAAACCACATCCTTTTCTTTTTGTTTAAAACCCACAACGCCTCACACTGTTAGGACATTACAAAAAGAAAATTGGCAACGAGTCAGGATTTTGTTTCATCAAGAACATCGAGAAACGATCCTCAGAAGATGGAAAAAACATTGTGGGTCTGTGGTGAACCATCGTTGGTTACCACTGGGGGTTGTTCTTATGTTACTGTTGGGTTAGGGTGTTGTCACTGTGGGGGTTGTATAATGTTGTTGGGTTAGGGTGTTTACCTGTTGTAAATGTTATTATGGCACATCCCGGTGGGGCCCCGCCTCCGGAGGAGAGGTATAAGACCCTCTGCTCCGGCAGGACCCCTTCAGTCTGAACTGGTGTACTCGTGTTAGTTAGTTCCATTGTTTGATAATAAAAGCCTTCAATACTGAAGCCTTGTTCCACGTGCTTGATTGTCGCGCATCAATTTTATTATCAAACAGAAAACTCTCAGCAGTAAAAAGAGAGTATGGAACAGATCTTGAAACCAGATCGTCTGGCGTTGGACCCACGTGCGGTCGGTGCCGCTAACACCTTCGACCACTGGTGGAAGTGTTTCGAAGACTACCTGGCAGCCTCTGTAGCTATTACTACAGACAGCGACAAACTCCAAGTCCTCCACGCAAGGGTAAGCGACACGATTTATCTCGCGATTCGTGCGGCCACCACTTACCCGAGGGCCGTCGAGCTCTTGAAGAAACGATACACGAAACCACCCAACGAGATACACGCTCATTACCTCCTCGCTACATGACGTCGGCAGTCGGGCGAAACCATGGAGGACTACGCCAATGAGCTCCTGCAGCTTGCCAGGGGTTGCGATTGTAAAGACGTATCAGCCGAACAATACATGTACGACCTCGCCCGAGACGCGTTCGTAGCAGGGGTAGGGTCCTCGTACATCCGGCTTAAGTTACTGGAAAAAGGGAACCTCGACTTGACCCAAGCGATGGAGATGGCTGAGATGCTGGAAGCGGCGTCGAAAAGCTTGGCGCTGTACCCCGAGGACCACGTGGAGACAACGTGGCAAGAGCAAGCTCAAATCCCTCCTCGCCCCGCGGGCTCGCGCTCCCATATCGATCCGACGACGGCGGCAGCTCCAGGCGGCCAGCAATGCTATTTTTGCGGTGGGGCCAAGCATCCACGGCAACAGTGTCCGGCAAAAACGGCAATCTGCAGCCAGTGCGGTAAAAAAGGCCACTATGGTAAAGTTTGCAGGTCGAAGTCCAAAAACGGCAGTGCAGCTTGTAACCCTCCAGAGCGGAGACAATCCCCTTCGGCATCGCAGTACCCACGAGGTCCGACCACGTGCGAATCCAGGACGGCGCCATCGTGGCTGACGGAGGAGGAGGAAGACCACCAGGAGTCGCTACGTTTGGCGCCCTCGCCCACGTGCGATTCATGGGGGCGGCCATCATGGTCCACGACGACTAGGAGCGACCAGCAGGGGTCCTCAGCATCAACATCGGCGGCATGCAGTGACGCCCAGGGGCTAACGGTGGCGTCGATCTCCCTGGACCAGACTAAGCACCACAGGCTTGAGAATTCAATGATGGATATCAAGGTAAATGGTCGTACTGTGAATTGTCTGTTCGACAGTGGGAGCACCGAGAGTTTCATACACCCTGACACTGCTAAAAGGTGTGGACTCCGGGTTCTACCTGCCAAGCAGACAATTTCCATGGCATCACGGTCCCGGTCTGTACCGATCCAAGGACGATGTATGGTAACTCTAGAGGTACAGGGCACAATTTACGAGCAATACAGGCTCCTTGTGTTACCTCACCTTTGTGCGCCAATTCTCCTCGGACTAAATTTTATGGTCCACATGAAGAGTGTGATCCTACAGTACGGTGGGCCACTCCCTTCACTGGCAGTAGGGAATCAGCCGCAGCCTCCAAATTGCCCAAAGCGCCCCGCATGCAATCTTTCCACTCTGAAAATCACTCCACCATCCTTATTTAAGAATCTGGTACCAGGCTGCAAGCCCATCGCTACTAAGAGTAGGCGTTACAGCGCTGAAGACCGGATCTTTATTAGATCTGAGGTTCAGCGGCTCCTCAAGGAAGGGATCATACAGGCCAGTGCTAGTCCGTGGAGAGCGCAGGTCGTGGTAGTCAAAAGCGGGAACAAACCTCGGATGGTCATCGACTACAGTCAGACCATTAACCGTTATACGCAGCTGGATGCGTATCCTCTCCCGTGCATTTCTGATATGGTCAATCAGATTGCGCAGTACCGAGTGTTCTCTACCATAGACCTTAAGTCCGCCTACCATCAACTCCCCATCCGCCCAGAGGACCGACAATATACGGCTTTTGAGGCGGATGGTCGTCTATACCATTTCCTCAGGGTTCCATTTGGTGTCACCAATGGGGTCTCGGTCTTCCAGCGTGCTATGGACCGAATGGTGGACCAGAACGGGTTGCGGGCTACCTTCCCGTACCTGGATAACGTCACCATCTGCGGCCATGACCAGCAGGACCATGACACGAATCTCCAACACTTTCTGCGCACTGCATCTCGCCTGAATCTGACCTATAACAGGGAGAAGTGCGTATTCCGTACGCGCAGGTTAGCCATCCTTGGATACGTGGTGGAAAACGGGGTCATTGGCCCTGATCCAGACCGTATGCGCCCCCTTACTGAACTTCCCTTGCCTGCTAGCATGAAAGCACTGAGGAGATGCCTCGGGTTCTTTTCATACTATGCGCAGTGGGTCCCCAACTACGCGGACAAAGCTCGTCCGCTCATCAAGTCCACGACCTTCCCACTCACGCCGGAGGCCCAATTGGCCTTCAAGGCTTTGAAAAGCGACATTTCGAAAGCCATGATGCACGCGGTGGATGAATCCATCCCTTTCCAGGTGGAGAGTGATGCATCTGATTTCGCCCTAGCCGCCACACTAAACCAGGCAGGCAGGCCCGTCGCGTTCTTTTCCCGCACCCTTCAAGGCCCCGAAATTCAGCACTCAGCGGTGGAGAAGGAGGCTCAGGCCATTGTGGAGGCAGTCAGACACTGGCGCCATTACCTGGTGGGGAAGCGGTTCACTCTGATCACGGATCAACGATCCGTGGCGTTTATGTTCAGTAACACGCAGAGGGGCAAGATCAAGAACGATAAGATCTTGCGGTGGAGAATTGAGCTCTCCACCTATAATTACGATATTATGTATCGTCCAGGGAAGCTCAATGAGCCCTCGGATGCCCTCTCGCACAGAACATGCGCCATCATGCAGGAGGACCGCTTGAAGGCCCTCCACAATGACCTGTGTCATCCTGGAGTCACCCGACTCTACCACTTCGTCAAAGCCCGCAACCTGCCCTACTCGGTGGAGGATGTCAGGTCAGTGACGAGAAGCTGTCGGATTTGCGCAGAATGCAAACTGCACTTTTATCGACCAGACCGGGCACAATTGGTCAAGGCCACTCGCCCTTTCGAGAGGCTGAGTGTGGATTTTAAGGGCCCCCTTCCCTCAACGGACCGGAACGTCTATTTCCTCAACATAATAGATGAGTACTCCCGGTTCCCGTTTGTTGTCCCCTGTGCGGACACGTCGACTGCCACCGTCATTAAGGCATTCAGTGAGCTTTTTACCCTGTTCGGGTACCCCTGCTACATTCATAGCGACAGGGGCTCGTCGTTCATGAGCAACGACTTGAGGCAATTCCTGCTCTCATTCGGGATTGCCTCTAGTAGAACCACGAGCTACAACCCTAGGGGTAACGGACAGGTGGAAAGGGAGAATGCTACAGTCTGGAAGGCTGTCCTACTGGCACTGAAATCCAGGGGCCTTCCAGTCTCCCGTTGGCAGGAGGTCCTTCCAAATGCGCTCCATTCTATCCGCTCCCTCCTGTGTACGGCAACCAATGCTACTCCCCATGAGAGGATGTTCTCATTCCCTCGGAAGTCGTCCTCGGGGATCTCATTACCAGCCTGGTTGACGTACCCAGGACCCGTCCTTCTGCGGCGACATGTGAGGGCTCGCAGGTCCGACCCCTTGGTCGAACCGGTCCAACTCCTCCACGCCAACCCTCAGTATGCCTATGTGGCATATCCTGACGGGCGAGAGGACACTGTCTCCATTCGAGACCTGGCGCCCGCAGGGGACGTAGCAACTCCTGTCGCTCCCATACCCCCTGTCACGAATCCCCTACTACTTATTTATTCCCCAGACGTGGCGCGGTCAGCACCGGGACCAGTGCATAACAGTTATACTCCCATGTACAGCTTGCCTGAGACCCGGAGATCGGCGCCACCACCGAAGGTTCCAGGATCCCCTGCACCATCGCCTCACCAGGGCCAACCGGCCCGGGAGTCCTTGAGGGGACAGCCGGACGCTGATTTGGAGAGAACGCCACCGCAAGCACCTGCTCCGGTTTAGCAACCGGTGTTGAGGAGATCACAGCGACGGTGCGGTCCTCCAGACCGTCTGGACTTGTGAATTTTGTACATATGACCTGTTTTTTGCACCCCGCCGGCCTTTGTTTTTAAAGGAGGGGTGAATGTGGTGAACCATCGTTGGTTACCACTGGGGGTTGTTCTTATGTTACTGTTGGGTTAGGGTGTTGTCACTGTGGGGGTTGTATAATGTTGTTGGGTTAGGGTGTTTACCTGTTGTAAATGTTATTATGGCACATCCCGGTGGGGCCCCGCCTCCGGAGGAGAGGTATAAGACCCTCTGCTCCGGCAGGACCCCTTCAGTCTGAACTGGTGTACTCGTGTTAGTTAGTTCCATTGTTTGATAATAAAAGCCTTCAATACTGAAGCCTTGTTCCACGTGCTTGATTGTCGCACATCAGGGTCCTTGCACTTTGAATATTAGAAGGCTGGGGAAAATCAACAACAGGATTAAAGGTTGAAGTGCCAGTGAAGGAAGACCAAGTAAGAGAAAAAAATATTGGCCAGAATTCTCTGATCTTGCCACCGCTGCTAACAAGAATGGAAAATTTGGTGCTCAGCAGCGGGACTGGAGAATCCCAGCTTCGAACAAGGTCGGAGAGTTCTGGCCATTGTATTTCTTACCGGAAAAAAGGAATCAGGGACACTACTCTAAGTTGCAGGGTCCGTGTACATGTTGCAGGGTTTAGTGGCAGAGTGGCAGACTCACTATGATGTTGAAAAAGGGTGGAAGCTCTCTGTTGGTTTCTTCCGATCAGAGAATGGTGAGATTCCAGGCAGTATCTAATCTATTTAAAACCCACAGCCCTTAACATGGTTAGGATATTGTAACCTCCAACTCAGAGGACAGTTCAATTGTAAACCTGCTCTGATGAGATGTTAAAAACATGTGCTTAAATGGAGCACAATGCCCAATAAAAGGGCAAGTCCCTCAGGTTGCCCATTATCCTTGTGAGATGTGTCAACAAGCCAACGTTAATGGGCAAAGACTGGCTTCATTGTAATACCTCAGGAGTCAGCTGTAAAGGAATGGTGCTTTATTGCACAAAGTAAAAATAAAGAAAAACCATAAGCTTGTGGTGAACACAAACCGGTACCCAACCGGTACGTTATATTAATGGACCCACTCAGGGGCCTGCTTTATGAAGGACACGGGAAACAAGTTCCACCTGGTAAGGTAATTACCAATCACCTAGGAACTCGTATTCTATGAGTCCTCCTGGGAGGTCAATCAGAGATTCCCCGTGTGTAAGTTCTGGAGTTTATTATCACATTCACAAACTGAAGTTAGACGAGAGGCATGTTTTCCAAGTTGAAATGATCAAGAAGCATGATCAGCTGTTGAATACTTACAGTGACATTTTCAAAGACAGCTATAAAGGCATCTCTGGTGTCACACACACCTGAATCAGGATAGAAAACCAATATAGTGCAAGGCTAGGTTCTCAAAACCCAGCTTGATGAGTAGTCAAAGAAGTTGGAGAGCAATTGTTACCAGTGCAAGCTGATCACTGGGATAGTGCAATTCCATTGGTAATAGTGCCCAAGTCTGACAAAACTGCAAAGCTCGGTGGGAATTGCAAAGCCATAATAAATCAGGCAGTGGCATGCTGAACAGTATCCATTACCCACCTCCCAAGATGTGTATGCAGAGTTAGTGGGATCCAAGTTATTCATATGCTTGTTTAGTAACACACTTATGCCCAGCCCAGCGTGGATCAGGAGAGTCAACAAGATTGCACGATAAACATGAGATACTGTCGAGTCTCTTGAGGAGCCGATGGCCTGGTGATATTATCACTAGATTATTAATCCAGAAACTCAGCTAACGTTCTGGGGACCCAGGTTTGAATCCTGCTATAGCAGGTGGTGGAAACTGAATTCAATAAAAAAAATCTGGAATTAAGAATCTACTGATGATCATGAAACCATTGTCGATTGTTGGGAAAACCCAGCTTGTTCACTAATATCCTTTAGGAAAGGAAATCTGCCATCCTTACCTGGTCTGGCCTCCACATGACTCCAGAGCCACAGCAATGTGGTTGTCTCTCAACTGCCCTCTGAAGTGGCCTAACAAAGCCACTCAGTTGTTCAAGAAGGCAGCACACCCTACCCTCTCAAGAGCTACTAGGGATGGGCAATACATGCTGGCCAGCCAGCAATGCCCATGTCCCACAAATGAATTTTAAAAAACACATACACGGGTTTAAACTTGACCTTCAGTTCTATAATGGATGAGATTTTGCAAGGAGTGTCGCATCACTTACGCAATCAGGATGATGTATTGCTTGTGACTGCAACAGAAGAAAAGAATTTTCATGTGTTGGATGAAGTGTTAAAAAAAAGTTCAATGATCACCGTGTGAAGCTGAGAAGGAGCAAGTGTGCCTTTGTGAAACCTGAGGCTGTGTACTTCAGTTTGAAAACCATTGGAAAGAGGCTACAGCCAGTGAAACAGAACATGGAGGCAATGGTCCACACCCCAAAGCCAAAAGAGGTGCCTGAGTTCCAATCTTTTCTAGGCATAGTCCAATACTACTTCTACCTGAGTTTGTGTTGGGTGTACTGTATGACTTGTTGGAGAAAGATGTGAAACAGGAATGGTGTCATTTAGTGAGATGAAAATGACGTGGTGATGCCATACATTTCATGTTCCATCAATGCCACCATCAATATTGAATGTAAATCCAGTCGGTATGAAACATAGTATAGGGTTTCAGGTAGAGATGCCATTTACATTGGAGGCCTCAATTGCTTGTATGAAAGAAACCGCTTAATTTCATTAGTGTCTTCTTATGACACTAATAAATAAACTTTAAAACTTTATATCTCAGCTTCCCTTTTTTTTGCATTTTTGTTGCTGATTGTGTACCTTTGAACCTTCTACTTCCCCCCTTTCCCACTTTAAGAAATCCCAAATTAATTTTCCATTGGGAATTCAGCTCTTAAAGAGGAGGACAAATGTAGAAATGACAAACCCCAATCAGCAGAGCAAGGAATGAATATCATCTGCCTGTCTCTACCCCATGCTCAACTCTACAGATCAAAGTGCTACACCTTCCAACACCATCCTGGACAGATATTTTGAATCTAATTTGCATTCCAAGAACATGCGGGTTGTGTACATTTAACCTCTTAATTGCTGAAGTTTATAGTAACATTATCTTAATATCGAACCATGCATTATTCTTCCCAGGAAAAACAATCCCAAACGGTCTAAACCAGGCGCCACAAGAGGACTTTGATGATATTAGCTAATTAGCTGGGTATGGATGCAATAAGCCAGCCACATTTTAATTCTTTCTAGAGGAAGTCAATCGATCCACTCTTCCATGAGTAATCAGTGGTAGCATGATAAAGCCCTGCAACTATAAAGATTGAAGTAGCTTCCTCAAGTTCTAAGGAGTCAAAGTGAACTTATTGAGTGGGACATTGGTTGCAGTAATATGTTGATCAAACCCCTTTAATAATTATGTGAGTAGTTCTGGCAACTACAAAGGATTGTGTGGTACGTGGCCCCTTCAATGGTTGTTCGAGGGCTTATCAGGAAGAGGCATGTAAACCATCACCTATCAGGTGTTACGACACGGTCTGAACTTTTCAGGGGGTGTGGGCTGGGCAGCTTGGGTACTCAGAATATATTTCGAAGGACTGGCCCAGTATCTTACATTGTCGACCTGCAGGGCCTGTGAAGTGTGGAAGCATGTCGATCACATCAGAAGGTAAGAAGCTGCAGCCCCCACCGTCATTCGTCAGGACTCAGTAATAGAGTCCAGCAGCTGAGTCGGCACTAGCAGAACCACGTGTTCTCCAGGGAGAATCTCAACTGCCAGCGGAAGCAGAAGAAGAGAGTGTGGCCCCTAATTCAACATCAGAATTGTCAACCTACCACTCTTGTAGATTCTTATACCCACAGCTTGGAGAACCTGGTTGTGGAATTACGATGCTCCGCAAGAGTCACAACGTCCCCAGAACGATTGACTATGTGAGCTTTTTGGAGATTCCATTTTAGCTGTATATAGCTGTATGTAAGAGTTTTTATTTGTATGATTGAAAAGTAAATTAAGGGGGGAGGAATGTGGTAGTGTGGCCCCTTTAAGAGGTGTTTTTTTGTGGGTCACATGACCCTCATGGGGCCTATCATGAAGAAACAAGCGAACCATCACCTATTGGGGTGCAGGTCCTGATAGGAAGGAACCTGCAGAATGAGACTGGGAACCGGTGAGGCCTGTATCTGTACTGAACTTGTTCATACATAATTTATCTTTCCTTCAATAAATCACCATTGTGATCCAAGGTATTCTTGTCATGATACCTCGAGCTACAATAGATTGATACAAAGTTTTAAACAGTAAATTACTCATTGGACAAGAATCAACCCCATATTTCCTCATTGAGCTATGGAGTGCCTTCCCTGGCATTGAACAGGCCACACTGTCAGGTTGTAACCTTTCACAGGCAACAAATATTTTTTCAGCACCATTGGCTAATTTTGCTTATATCGTGAGACGCTGGCTAAGTTTCATTACTCAACATGAGCTCCGTCATTGTGTCGTTTATTGTTACACTATTTATCTTGAGGTTTATATTTTGCCAGAAGATGAATATCCCTATGATGTAACAGAATGATTGCACAACTTTAGAATTTTAGAGAGCTTTATTGTCCTGACCTTACTTTGGGTTTTTGTACAATGAAAGCAAAAAATGTAAAGATGGCTTTGTACTCTTCGATTTCTCTGCTATTTAGATCCACTTACTGTTTCTTCAAAGACCATACCAATTCATCAAAGATCCTTAGACAGCACCTTCCAAACCCACGACCACTTCCATCTAGAAGGACAAGGGCAGCAGTTACATGGGAAAACCACCATCTACAAGTTCCCCTCCAAGCCACTTGTCATCTTGACTTGGAAATATATATATTATACTATATTTTATTTATTAGTCACAAGTAGGCTTACATTAACACTGCAATGAAGTTACTGCGAAAATCCCCTCGTCGCCACACTCCAGCGCCTGTTCGGGTACACCGTGGGAGAATTTAGAATCACAGAATACTACAGTACATAAGGAGGCCATTAGGCCCATCAAATCTGCACTGACCATAATCCCACCCAGGACGTATGCCCATAACCCCATGGACTTATCCTAGCTAGTTCCCCTGACACTAAAGGGCAATTTAGCATAGCCAATCCATCTAACCCGTGCACATTTGGACTGTGGGAGGAGACCGGAGCACCAGGAGGAAACCCACGCAGACACGGGGAGAATGTGCAAACTCCACACACACAGTGACCCGAGCCAGGAATTGAACCCAGGTCCCTGGAGCTGTGAGGCAGCAGTGCTAACCACTGTGCCACTGTGCTGCCCCTATATCACCATTCCTTCGCAGTCACTGGGTTAAAATCCTGAAATTCCCTCCCTAACGGCATTGTGAGTCAACCCACAACACGTGGACTGCAGCGTTTCAAGAAGGCAGATCACCACCACCTTCTCAAGGGCAACTAGGGATGGACAATAAATGCCGGCCAGCCAGCAATGCCCATGTCCCACGAATGAATAAAAAAAAGTATAACCATCACACAATCTGATCACTGAATGGGTTTAATTCTCTTTAGCTATCATCTTTGCCGAGACTTCCCTTTTTTTGATAACTTTAGGGGAAACTTTGTAGTCATTTCACAAGCATTTTGCTTAAGCGTAGGCCTTGCTTTAGCTCATCAATGCCTACTCCTTTCTCATGCCTTTTCCCTGAACTCTTCCTCTGCCTGATAAACGTGTGATGTTTTGCTTTCAGTCATCCTCTCTCTCTTGTTGAGAGGCTATATCAACGTTCGGTCCCCTCATGGTGACACATGAAGGTTGGGTCCCTCGCTGCCTCAGGCTAAAGTTTCAGAGGAGGTTTGACCCCGTAGACATGCAGTTTGCACACTCACTGACACATGAACACTCCCTGACACTCATGAATCAGATTCCAAGAATATCACTTAACGATTGATGAAGACCCGGCAAGTTAGGTGCCCTTAATGTTTAAACTTAGTGCATCAGTGTCAGAATAGCACTACCTTTACTTTATGTTCCCCTTGTTTTCAGCATGGCAACGCTTCCACCATAATAGGGGTGTATTAAACTTTGCAGCTTTGAATCTGCTGTGTTACGGAACAAATAAAGCGAAATTACAATGTATTTACTGGCGGAATCGACCTGCAGTAATCTAATAAGTCATCTTGACATACATCATGCTCACTCCTTCTCCACATGCACTTGTCCCTTTTACATGGTGACTGCTGTCTCCAAGAAAATCTTATCTCCAGTCTCTGATCAGTGGCCAACTCCAACATAGCTGGAAGTACTTCGTTTGGCCTTGAAGGACTTCCCTGTAAGCTCTCCATATGTTGGATCTCCAAATATTTTGTTTCATTTTAACAGCTTTAATATCCCACAAGATAGTTTTGAAGCACCCTATTTCAACATCAAGCATGTACAGTGAGCAAACGGCTCACACCCTATTTATGAGCTTTGCAATGAGTCCAGTCTTGTAGCATAAGGAACTGTAGGAATCCCAAAACGCATACTAACCAATGAACAACCTGTGTACTATCGAACAACATGTATATTGACCCCGACCATTGAAAAACATGTATACTGACCAGTGAACAACCTGTATACTGACTAACAAAGAACATGTATACTGACCATTGAATAACATGCATGTTGACCAGTGAAGGTGGGCTTGCGGTGGGTAAGTAGATTTTTCAATTAGCATGTCGAGGAGAGTGAGCTCATTTGTCTGGTCCAAGCTATCCTGTGGGATAATTCCTACCCTAATCAGATAATTGCTCTCTGTATATCTGAGCAAACTCAAGAATGGCTCCAAGGCCACCACCGTTGGTCCTGAGAAGTGTCCAGTCTATCTCAGATTACCCTGGAAGGGTAAGGTGTCTCAAATATCTGAGCAACACTGGCACTATGCAGTAGCAGCATGAGTTGTATTCTCCACTAACAGGATGTTGCCTTGAAGCCAAAAAGACATTTGGGTTACCCAACAAGTGTGGTATATGCATTTCAGTGCCAGTGTGATGTCAGCTCTGTAGGCTGTGCATCCTAATAGCTGGTGAATTGTATCAAACAGCACATCGCTTTGGCTGTTAGCAACAGGCGAAGTACGGACAGTACTCAACCAGACCTTGCCTGAAAAACTCTAAACATAGGCCACAATCTAGCAGCCCTGTCAGCCACAGGCGCACATCCCGTAATGGTCACTAAATCTCGCGAGCAGTGGAAAACGGGATTTGAGTAGGTGAGATCTCCGTTTGAGATCTTCCCCTCCCCCCCCCCCCCCATGGGTGACGTAATAAGCTTCATGCCGAGAAAGGGCATAAACCTGGTTTCCATACATCTTAATATTTTAACATATTATTATAGGGCTTGATGCTACCCATGATGTATCCTCCCACCACAACCCCCCTGCCACCACCCCACCCCCCCACCACCTCCACCCACCAGCCAAGTGACTTTGATTTGAGTTGATTTATTATTGTCACATGTATTAGTATACAGTGAAAAGTATTGTTTCTTGTGCGCTACACAGACTAAATATACCGTTCATCGAGAAGGAAATGAGAGAGTGCAGAATGTAGTGTTACAATCATGGCTAGGGTGTAGAGAAAGATCAACTTAATGCAAGGTAAGTCCATTCAAAAGTCTGACAGCAGCAGGGAAGAGGCTGTTCTTGAGTCGGTTGGTACGTGACCTCAGACTTTTGTACTTTTTCCTGAAGGAAGAAGGTGGAAGAGAGAATGTCCGGGGTGCATGAGGTCCTTAATTATGCTGGCTGCTTTGCCAAGGCAGCGGGAAGTATAGACAGACTCAATGGATGGGAGGCTGGTTTGTGTGATGAATTGGGCTACATTCACGACCTTTTGTAGTTCCTTGCGGTCTTGGTCAGAGCAGGAGCCATACCAAGCTGTGATACAACCAGAAAGAATGCTTTCTATGGTGCATCTGTAAAAGTTGGTGAGAGTCGTAGCTGACATGCCAAATTTCCTTAGTCTTCTGAGAAAGTAGAGGCGTTGGTGGGCTTTCTTAACTATAGTGTCGACATGGGGGGATTAGGACAGGTTGTTGGTGATTTGGATACTTAAAAACTTGAAGCTCTTGACCCTTTCTATTTTGTCTCCATTGATGTAGACAGCAGCATGTTCTCCTTTACGCTTCCTGAAGTCAATGACAATCTCCTTTGTTTTGTTGACATTGAGGGAGAGATTATTGTCGCCGCACCAGTTTACCAGATTCTCTATCTCATTCCTATACTCTTTCTCGTCATTGTTTGAGATCCGACGCACTACGGTGGTGTCGTCAGCAAACTTGAAAATCGAATTGGAGGGGAATTTGGCCGCACAGTCACAGGTGTATAAGGAGTATAGTAGAGGGTTGAGAGCACAGCCTCGTGGGGCACTGTGTTAAGGATGATTGTGGTGGTGTTGTTGCCTATCCTTACTGATTGCGGACTGTGAGTTAGGAAGTTCAGGATCCAGTCACAGAGGGAGGTGCCAAGGCCCAGGCCATGGAGTTTGGAAATGAGTTTCATAGGAATAATAGTGTTGAGCTGTAGTCAATAAATAGGAGTCTGACATAGGTGTCCTTGTTATCTAGGTGTTCCTAGGGTTGACATCACACTGGTGCGAATTACTACTGGTTTTCAAAATCGCCTGTTGTGATGACCACACCGAGGGCGCACGGTGAGGTACGGCCCCCGGGTATGTGGGATATGGCTGGGCAGGGCCCGTGGCAGTGCCACGGTGCCAGTGCCAAACAGTTCCCCTTATGGGTGAGGTGGGGGGGAGGGGACAATGTTTGTTGGGGGGTGTTTGTGCCTGTGATGGAGTTGGGGGGGGGGTGCCTGTGAAAGGGGTGGGGCAGTGCCAGAGCTGGGGGGGAGGGGGTGGGGAGGGGCACTCTGATGCTTGTGAAGGGGAGTGATACTGATGCCGGATGGGAGGGGGGTGATGGCTGTCAGGAGGGTGGGGGTGAGTACCTCGATGCCTGTGGTGGGGGTGGGGGAGTGTGTGACACCTATGAGGATAGAGGGAGTGCCCCGATGCCGGGTGGAGTTGGGGGGGCAGGGGTCAGGTCACCCCAATGCTTGCATGGTGTGGGGGGTGTGCCCCAATGTTTGCATTGTGGAGGGGTGTTCCCCTTTTGCGTGTAGGGGTTGTTACCATTGTCCACCGGGGGTCCCGATTTCTGTGTGGGGAAGGGGGAGGACCCTTAAATGTAACTGAGTTTGGGGTACCCTTTCAAGTAGGCGCCCTGAGCTCAGAATCCTGATCTTGCTGGCTGGTGTAGGCTCTTCCCCTCCAGCTGGCTGTCTGATCCTCATCAGCCCTGTACAGAGGGCTGTTTAATCAGGTGAGGAACAGTGGCTGTGAAGCCAGTGAGTTTCACCCGGCTATTCCCGTCTGATCCAGCACTCTGGGGAAACTGCACCCATCGTATCCAACATTAGATGTGATTCCACATTTGGACAACACTTACTAAACGATGTCGTTTGTGCCAGGAATCACACGACAACCGATTTAAGATTATCAGTCCAGCTTGCAGTGTGGCTCACTTATGTGTGTTATGAGTTATTTACATTCACACACACTGGGCCCTATCCTTTGCAACAGAAAGAACATGTCCATCCAGTTGCACCTTTTTCAACTAAACTAAAGCTTGGGGGACAGCCATTTCCTGGTTCATTCCCCATGGCAATACGGTGGCCAATCAGAATTGACTTTCCTGGTTTGTATTTATAGAGTCATAGATGTTTACAACATGGAAACAGGCCCTTCAGCCCAACCTGTCCATGCCGCCCCTTTTTTTTAACCATTAAGCTAGTCCCAATTGTCCGCATTTGGCCCATATCCCTCTATACCCAGCTTATCTATGTGACTGTCTAAATGCTTTTTAAGAGACAAAATTGTACCCGCCTCTACTACTGCCTATGGCAGCTTTTTCCAGACATTCACCACCCTCTGTGTGAAAGAATTGCCCCTCTGGACCCTTTTGTATCTCTCCCTTCTCACCTTAAACCTATGCCCTCAAGTTTTAGACTCCCCTACGTTTGAGAAAATATATTGACTATCTAGCTGATCTATGCCCCTCATTATTTTATAGAACTCAATACGATCACCCCTCAGCCTCCTACGCTCCAGAGAAAAAAGTCCCAGTCTATCCAGCCTCTCCTTATAACTCAAACCATCAAGTCCCGTTAGCATCCTAGTAAATCTTTTCTGCACTCTTCCTAGTTTAATAATATACCTTCTATACTAGGGTGCCCAGAACTGTACACAGTATTCCAAGTGTGGCCTTACCAATGTCTTGTACAACTTCAATAAGACATCCTGTATTCAATGTTCTGACCAATGAAATTAAGCATGCTGAATGCCTTCTTCACCACTCTGTCCACCTGTGACTCCACTTTCAAGGAGCTATGAACATGTACCCCTAGATCTCTTTGTTCTGTAACTCTCCCCAACGCCCTACCATTAACTAAGTCCTGCCCTGATTTGATTGACCAAAATGCATCACCTCGCATTTATCTAAATTAAACTCCATCTGCCATTCATCAGCCCATTGGCCCAATTGATCAAGATCCCGTTGCAATCCCAGATAACCTTCTTCACTGTCCACTATGCCACCAATCTTGGTGTCATCTGCAAACTTACTAACCATGCCTCCTAAATTCTCATCCAAATGATTAATTTAAATGACAAATAACAGTGGACCCAGCACTGATCCCTGAGGCACACTGCTGGTCACAGGCCTCCAGTTTGAAAAATAACCCTCTGGCTTCTGTCATCAAGATGTGGAGATGCCGGCGTTGGACTGGGGTGAACACAGTAAGAGTTTTAACAACACCAGGTTAAAGTCCAACAGGTTTATTTGGTAGCAAACACCATTCACTTTCAGAGCGCTGCTCCTTCGTCAGATGGAGTGGAAATGTGCTCTCAAACAGGGCACAGAGACACAGAAATCAAGTTACAGAATACTGATTAGAATGCGAATCCCTACAACCAGCCAGATCTTAAAGATACAGACAATGTGGGTGGAGGGAGCATTAAGCACAGGTTAAAGAGACGTGTATTGTCTCCAGACAGGACAGCCTGCAAGTCCAGGAGGCAAGCTGTGGGGGTTACTGATGATGTGACATAAATCCAACATCCTGGTTTAGGCGGTCCTCATATGTGCGGAACTTAGCTATCAGTTTCTGCTCAGCGACTCTGCGCTGTTGTGTGTTGTGAAGGCCGCCTTGGAGAACGCTTACCTGAAGATCAGAGGCTGAATGCCCATGACTTCCCTCACAGGAAGAGAACAGTCTTGCCTGGTGATTGTCGAGCGGTGTTCATTCATCCGTTGTCGTAGCGTCTGCCATCAAGCCAATTATTCTGTCATCAAGCCAATACTGTATCCATTTGGCTACCACACCCTGGATCACGTGAGATTTAACCTTATGCAGCAACCTACCATGTGGTACCTTGTCAAAGACCTTACTAAAGTCCATGTAGACAACATCAACTGCACTGCCCTCATCCACCTTCTTGGTTACTGCTTCAAAAAACTCAATCAAATTTGTGAGACATGATTTTCCACTCACAAAGCCATGCTGACTGTCTCTAATCAGTCCTTGCGTCCCTAAATGGCTGTAAATCCTGTCTCTCAAAATACCTTCTAACAACTTACCCACCACAGATGTGAGGCTCACCGGCCTGTAGTTCCCAGGCTTTTCCCTGCAGCCCTTCTTAAGGGAAAACATTTGCCACCCTCCAACCTTCAGACACCTCACCTGTGACTATCGATGATTCAAATATCTCTGCTAGGGGACCCGCAATTTCCTCCCTAGCATCCCACAGTGTCCTGGGATACACTTCATCAGGTCCCGGGGATTTATCTACCTTGATGCACTTTAAGACTTCCAGCACCTCCTTCTCTGTTATATGTACAGTCCTCAAGACATCACTATTTATTTCCCCAAGTTCCCTAACATCCATGCTTTTCTTAACAGTGAATACTGATGAGAAATATTCATTTAGGATCTCACCCATTTCTTGTGGATCCGCACATAGATGACCTTGTTGATCCTTAAGAAGTCCTACTCTCTCCCTAGTTATTCTTTTGCCCTTTATGTATTTGTAGAAGCTCTTTGGATTCTCCTTTGCCTTATCTTACTGCCAAAATAGTTTTGTGTCCCCTGTGCCCTCCTGATTTCTCTTTCAACTCTACTCCTACACTCCCGATACTCTTCAAGGGATCCACTTGATCCCAGCTGCCTATGCATGTCATGTGCCTCCTTCTTCTTCTTGACCAGGGTCTCAATATCCCGAGTCATCCAGTGTTCCCTAGTTCTACCAGCCTTGCCCTTCACTCTAAGAGGAATGTGCTTACCCTGAACCCTGGTTAATACACTTTTGAAAGCCTTCCACTTACCAGACGTCCCTTTGCCTTCCCACAGACTCCCCCAGTTCCTTTACAAAAGCTTGGCTCCCTGGTGCATTCTCCATAGCAACGCCTCTATCAATCAGATTATATTTGCCAAACAATCAGCACCCTCACCCCACGCAGTATAAATTGTTGATCCCTTTGAGATTTGGCATTCTTGTGATTCTGTCCTGATGAGTGCGAGATGAAAAGCTTCAACAGTCTGTCCCTTTCTTTTCAGCCATTTTCAAGTACTTTATTAGCAAGCCACTGAAATATGGTTATGTCTTTGTGCCACAGGTATGGATTGCCTTCAGTGTCATGATCTCCACGTTGATGCTATAATTAAGAAAGCCCACCAATGTCTCTACTTTCTCAGAAGGCTAAGGAAATTCAGCAGGTCTGCTATGCCTCTGAATCAATCAGAGATTAATAAAGGTTATCCTATGGGTAATGAAAATATTTTGGGAACAACTTCCTTTGGACTTCTTCAGCTCTATCGCTGTCGCTTTGGCAGAGAAGCCACATTTACACATCTATCACATAAATGACCTTACAGCACTCAGCATGACTGACAGCACCAGGCTGAGTAACTAAGTGAGCTACTAATTTAATTCCACTGAGCAGTTCATTATTAAAGTACTAGTTTTCCGAACTCTTCTGCAGTCTCATCCCGACTTTTATACAAATCCCTGATCAACATCTCAGCTGACCTTCGCTATTCAGTCAAGATGGGTTGACTTCAACAGTGTCCTTGGCTATACTGCTGGAGACCGAATCTGCATACCTCCCTTGGAATGTGGGACAACCCCCCCGCTCCCCCAAACCACTTAATACTGACTCTGAAGGAGATTATTTGCAGCTTTTACTCATGTTCATCAGAAATTACCAACTCATGGGATTCTTGAGCATTGTGAGATTTGCTCTTGTTTCAGCTGCTCAGAGGTGGTGTGAGTTGCGATCTTGCTAATCTTCACTGAACTTTACTAACTTAATCAAACTGTAATCTTGGTGTTACATGTTGATATCTCCAAAGGATTTTCTCTTTTCTGCGCTGCTTTTCCTGTTGTTACAGGAGGACAAGCACTGTCATTCCTCATCGCTCCAGAGACCTCATAGAAGAAACACTACAGTATAGAAGGAGGCCATTCAGCCCATAAAGTCTGCACTGACAAGAATCCTACCCAAGCCTTATCCCTGTAAGCTCACACATTTACCTTCTAACCTATGCATCCTAGAACACTAATGGGCAATTTAACATGGCCAATCAACCCTGCACATCTTTGGACTGTGGGAGGAAACAAGAGCACCCGGAGGAAACCCACGCAGACACAGGGAGAACGTGCAAACTTCACACAGACAGTGACTCAAGCTGGGAATCGAACCCTGATTCCTGGAGCTGTGAGGTAGCAGTGCCGACCACTGTGTCACCGTGCCTAATACATGCTGGGCACAGACAAGATCGAACTTGGCTGTAATATATTCTCCAAAGATCAAATGGCTTGTTAACACTCGCATCTGGGTTTCCTCTGGAATAATGGCAAGTTATACAAGGTTACAGAAGATGCAGACTCGATGGGCCGAATGGCCTCTTTCTGTGCTGTAGGGTTTCTATGAAATGCATCACAGCGAGGAGTCCAAGGCTTCAGGAGAGAAGCAAGGTGGGGGTGGGGGGGAGGGGGGAGGGTGCGTGGGGAGAGAAAACCCATGATGAGAAAAAATATTAATTTTTTTCATTCATTCATGGGACATGGGTGTCTCTGGCTGGCCAGCATTTATTGCCCATCCCTAGTTGCCCTTGGAGGGCAGTTCAGAGTCAACCACATTGCTGTGGCTTTGGAGTCACATGTAGGCCAGACCAGGTAAGGTTAGCAGATTTCCTTCTCTAAAGGGCATTAGTGAAGCAGATAAGTTTTTCCGACAATGGTTTCATGGTCATCACAAGATTCTTAATTCCAGATTTTTTTATTGAATTCAAATTTCACCATCTGCTGTGGCGGGATTCAAAACCGAGTTCCCAGAACACTAGCTAAATTTCTGGAATAATAATCTAGCAATAATATCACTCAGCCATCGCCTCCCCAAAGATCATGATTAAGGTTTTCTTTGTGTTATGTGAGAGTTTAAAGAGCATACTGCACATCAAATGGGAATGTGCAGGGCTGATGGTTAAAATGATGGTCACAAATATTTCTTTGCAAAGGAAACATCAAGTGAGTTGGCGAGAATGTGGCAGATGGAATATAAAGTAGTAAAATGTGAGGTTATCCACTTTGGCAGGAAGAACAGGAAAAAACAATGGAGAGAGACTACAGAATGCTGCAGTATAGACGTGTCTTCATATTGTACCTGAACTACAATTAATTAGCATGCAGTTACAGTAAACAATGAGGAAGGCAAGTGGAATGTTGGCCTTTATTGCAAGGAGGATGGAGTATAAAAGTAAGGAAGTCGTGCTACAACTGTACAGGGCTTTAGTGAGAGCACACCTAGAGGACTGCTTATTTAAGGGAGGATATTGAATTGAATTGATTTATTATTGGCACATGTATTGGGATACAGTGAGAAGGATTGTTTCTTGCAGACAAAACATACCGTTCATAGAGTACATAGGGGGAAAGGAGAGGGTGCAGAATGTCGCGATGCAGTCACAGATAGGGTGTAGGGGAAGATCAGCTTAACATATGATAGGAACATTCGAAGGTCTGATGCCAGCAGGGAAGAAGATGTTCTTGAATCAGTTGGTACATGTTTTCAGACTTCTGTATCTTTTTCCCGATGGAAGTCTGTGGAAGAGAGTATGTCTGTGGTGCATGGGGTCCTTAATTATGCTAACTGTATTTCTGAGGCAGCAGGAAGTGTAGATGGAGTCAATGGATGGGAGGCTGGTTTGTGTGATGGACTGGGCTACGTTCACATGTTTCTTGCAGTCTTGGGCAGAGCAAGAGCCATACCAAACGGTGATACATCTGGAAAGGATGCTTTCTATGGTGCATCTGTAAAAGTTGGTGAGAGTTGTAGCAGACGTGCTGAATTTCTTTAGCCTCCTGAGGAAGTAGAGGCTTTGGTGGGCTTTCTTAACATTAGCGTTGGTGTGGAGATCCTTACGCTGAAGATAATTCAGAGAAGATTCACTCAGCTGATTCATTGGACTTGTTCCCTTAGGTCCCTGGCAGTGGTTTCCTCCCATCCATTAGCTAGCTGATGTTCCTCATGGATTTCTCACAACCAAGACTGAAATGAAACCTAGGAGGCAAAATCTGGAGGTGGGGCGGAGATGTGAAGAGTTTGCCTTGTGTTGTAGCTGCCACCTGGTCTCCCCAACCCATCCCCACCCTCCAACCTCCCTTGGTCTCATGTTTGTAACATTTCATGCTCCCATCTTCCCCCCTCCCTATTTGCCATGTGTGTGACTTCCTGTAGGTCTAGGGGTGGCACAGTGGTTAGCACTGCTGCCTCACAGTGCCAAGGACCCAGGTTCGATTCCCGGCTTGGGTCACTGTCTCTGCGGAGTCTGCACATTCTCCCCGTGTCTGCGTGGGTTTCCTCCGGGTTTCTCCCCACAGTCTGAAAGACGTGCTGGTTAGGTGGATTGGCCATGCTAAAGTTTCCCTCAGTGTACCCGAACAGGCACCGGAGTGTGGCGACTAGGGGATTTTCACAGTAACTTCATTCCAGTGTTAATGTAAGCCTACTTGTGACACTAATAAATAAACTCCCACCCCCGATTTCCCATTCCCTGTTTCTGGCTCTGTGTATTCTCAGCCCATCACTGACCCATCATGAAGGACAGTGTCTTGAGCTGCCGAGGCCCCACACTCTGGCTGCCTCACCACCCCACCCATTTTTCCAGATGCGATCTCATCCACAGGCTGTTATAGAATGACAGCAAGGTTCAATCAGAATTTTATTAATATACACAGCAAAAACACAGCTGGTCAGGTGCATTGACCCGAACAGGCGCCAGAGTGTGGCGACTAGGGGAATTTCACAGTAACTTCATTGCAGTGTTAATGTAAGTCTTACTTGTGACTAATAAATAAACTTTAAACTTTAAACAAATGTTTTGAAAACAGCGGATGTCATTCATCTTCATGATCCTTGAAGGAATAATCGACCAACAGTTAGCGGTCATGATAATTACAATTCTTTGTGAGATTTCACTCACTATCCCAAGATATTTTTGTTCACATTTCTTTTTTTAAATTCAGGCAGCTCACAAGAGTGAATTGCATTCCAATCTGGGTCACAGATTACCAGTTGCACTTCCTCAGATGTGGGCTTCTTGCTGGTACAGAAGTTGATTGTTCATCACTACTCTGGATGACTGAAATGAGGTTGCAGTTTTCTCTCTCCTTTTAATCTTTCTCTTCTTCTTCTCAATTGCTTTATTTCTACACCCTCCCCTTTCTCCTTCACGGGCTTGGATACTAGTATGGAAGGGGAAGGGGCCTGTTAAATATGAAAGGCTGCAAAATCCCAATGTTTAGTGTAAAAGCTGTAAGTAAAGTTGAAATCATGAACTCTGTTGTTCTATTGCCAGAGAAATCAGGTCCTAATCCTAATGTGTAACCTCCATCCTGCCATTGCAAAAGGGAATAGTGGGAGGATGAGGGAAATATGTTTACCCAGCACAGTAATCATAGAATTCTACAGTGCAGAAGGAGGCCATTCAGCCCATCGAGTCTGCAACGACCACAACCCCACCCAAGCCCCATTCCCCAATACCCTATGCATTTACCCTAGCTAGTCCCTCTGACACTAAGGGGCAATTTAGCATAGCCAATCAACCTAACCCGCACATCTTTGGACTGTGGGAGGAAACCAGAGCACTCGGAGGAAACCCACGCAGACACGAGGAGAATGTGTAAACTCCACACAGACAGTGACCCAAGCCAGGAATCGAACCTGGGTCCCTGGTGCTGAGAGGCAGCAGTGCTAACTGCTGTGCCACCGTGCTGCCCCCTGAGTTGGGAAGCACCTGCCTGAAAGAGTGGATGAAGCAAATTCAGTGATAACTTTGGAAAGGGAATTGGATAAATATTAGAGAAGGGTGAAAATAAATGAATGCTGGGTTGGAAGCGAGACTATTGGCCAGCCCTTTCAAAGCATCATGGGCCAAATGAGCTGCCTCAGAGTTGTACGATTCTAGATACAGAATCACAAATTATGAATCTATCAAACAAATATAAAGATGGAGAATGCCAAGTTGGTGGCAACTTTAATAATAAACTACAAACAATAAGAGGAGGAAGAGAAAGAAAATGAATTGGAAGCAACTGTGGTCGTCACACACCTGTAGGAGAGAGAGCAGATTGTCAGTGCAAGCATCATTTAAAAAATATAGCATGTATATCTCAAAGTATCTACATAGGATTATATACGATACGGCAGAAACAGGCCATCTGGCCCATCTAGTCCATGTTGGTGTCTGTGCTCCACTTGAATCTTCTCTCATCTCATCTAAATCTACTAAATGCACTGCAGGAACTTACCAAAGTTCCTTAGACAGCACCTTCCAAACCCACGACTACTGCCACCTAAAAGGACAGCAGATACCTGGGAACACCAGCACTTGAAGTTTCCCCTCCAAGTCACTCAACCATCCTGGCTTGGAAATATATCTCAGCTCCTTCACTGTCACTGGGTCAAAACCCTGGACCTCCCTCCCTGCCAGCACTATGTGTTTACCTACATCTCAGGGACTGCAGTAGTTCAAGAAGGCAGCTCACTACCACCTTCTGAAGGGCAACTAGGGATGGGAAATAAATGCTGGCTCAGCCAGCGGCACCCGCATCCCATAAATGAATATTAAAATCGTAGTCTTCCATCCCTTCGCCCTCATAGGCTTGTCTAGTTACAACTTAAGTGCATCTATATAATTTGCTTCCACTGCTGTGTGTGGCAGTCAGCTCCACATTCTCAGCACTCCCTGGGTAAAGAGGTTTCTTCTGAATCTCCCATCTAATTTCTTGGTGACTATCTTATATTGGAAGTCTCTAGTTATTCTCTCCTACACAAGAGGAAATATTCTTTCTATATCCACTCCATCAAAACCATTCACAATTTTGCTGACCTCTATAAGTCACGCCTCAGCCTTTTTTTTCCAAACGGACATATTTTAGTGCTGGGATTGAACTAAAACCAAGATTAACTCAATACGTTGCCATCAAGTAATGTTATCCACACGAGACTCTATATAAACTGCCTTCCTAAATATACGATATTGGTAGGGTCAATATGTTACGGGTGGTTTATGTTACAGTGTGCTACTATGCGGCACAGTGGCACAGTGGTTAGCACTGCTGCTTCACAGCTCCAGGGGCCTGGGTTCGATTCCCGGCTTGGGTCACTGTCTGTGTGAAGTTTGCACATTCTCCTCGTGTCTGCGTGGGTTTCTTCCAGGTGCTTCGCTTTCCTCCCACAGTCCAAAGATGTGCTGGTTAGGTTGATTGGCCATGCTAAAATTGCCCTTAGTGTCCTGAGAGGCGTAGGTTAGAGGGATTAGTGGGTAAAATATGTAGGGGTATGGGGGTAGGGCCTGGGTGGGATTATGGTCGGTGCAGACTCGATGGGCCGAATGACCTCTTTCTGTGCTGTAGGGTTTCTATGATTTCTATGATGATATGTAAGAAGGAATTCATTTTACTTGAGATATTAAGGTGTGTTGCAAAGGTCTAGCATGTTAACAAGTGAAAATTCAATTTTCAAATTAATACATGAAATATAATACAATTAAAATTGTTCTTTGGTTAAAAACATGAATACTTGTGATAGTATTAATTTTTCATCCAATCACAATGAGTGACAGGTGACTTACCAACTTTACTGATTTGACTATGTTCTTTTATTTCACTTACGTTATATTTCCCCATTAAAAGAATTTCCCCAGCAATTTGCTAAATGCAAACTGGTAAAATTCAAATTTGCAAATATTTACTTTGAATTTATTTGGAATGCCATTATTGTGGCTTAAAGCATGGAAGTATTTGCATCCATTTTACTAATCGTTTAATATATTCACCCTTTACATTCAGCCAGGCAAATTATTTTCTTACTGGGGATGGAATAATTTTCTTCTCCTATCCACTCGATATGATTGGTGTGTGAGAGTGATCCCATGCTCACTGCAGAGTAAAGCTTCCTCTATCCCAATGCAAACCACAATTGAGCCCTGCCCCAGAAAGCCACCCCCTACCCCTCCGTCCTCAGGACCTGGTCTGAGTGAGATGGCCAGTTAGGGCCAGCTTTGTGCAGTGAGATCATGTCCATTGGATCAAGCCACTTTCATATTGGATGCCTCTTGAAGTCAGAGTGAGGGCAGTTTAATTGCAGCAGGCAGAGGTGCCAGCACTTCAAGCACATTTGAATGATTTCTGGGGAAATAAATAATTCAAACCCCTCATTGGGCTTTGTTGAAATGAGGTAACACATGGATGGGTTTTTGCCACCAATGCAGGAAATTTGGGTCAGGTATACACACCTCGATATGAAAGTGTCACTCACAATCTTCACTCTGGGAGGTGGGGGTGGGAAGAGGTCGGGGCCCATGACCCACCCATCCCCGAAGCAGATCGGAGGTGGCCACTGGGATGGGAGGGTGCCGAGGTGGGCCGGTTGGAAGGTCCACATCGGTGCTCTGGGACTTCTTTCCCAGTTATCCTAAAAGCCTTTATGCCTCTAACCCTCACACCTTTACCCACTCCCCATGCTCCTTCCATGCCACCTCATAACACCACTGAATTGTGGCATGGGGTATTTGCCCATGGGTGTGAGTTTGGTTACTGAGCCTCGGGCGATGTCTGAGGCCAAACCTCTGACCACAGGCATATCTACCACATGTTTATCTATCATCTCTATCATTGGGGATGATTCACTCAAAGATGTAGAACCCGGGTTAAATGTGGAGTAAATTTGAGAGCCTAGGCAATTAACATCCCTCTCAAGGGTACAGTCCTGTTAAATTGTTAGTTACGTAGTCAGTTCGATTTGTTTATTCACATTTTTAAAAAGTCATCAGTTGAAGCAGCAACCGAAGCACAACATGTTCAGTGGCAATGGACATAGCTTAGGGCCAGGGGTCTGACAGCATCATAAGGACAGCATCATTAGGGCAGCATGGTGGCATAGTGGTTAGCACTGCTGCCTCACAGAGCCAGGGATTGGGGTTCGATACCCAGTTTGGGTCACTGTCGTAGAACATAGAACATAGGACAGTACAGCACAGAACAGGTCCTTCGGCCCACGATGTTGTGCCGAGCTTTATCTGAAACCAAGATCAAGCTATCCCACTCCCTATCATCCTGGTGTGTTCCATGTGCCTATCCAATAACCGCTTAAATGTTCCTCAAGTGTCTGACTCCACTATCACTGCAGGCAGTCCATTCCACACCCCAACCACTCTCTGCGTAAAGAACCTACCTCTGATATCCTTCCTATATCTCCCACCATGAACCCTATAGTTATGCCCCCTTGTAATAGCTCCATCCACCCGAGGAAATAGTCTTTGAACGTTCACTCTATCTATCCCCTTCATCATTTTATAAACCTCTATTAAGTCTCCCCTCAGCCTCCTCCGCTCCAGAGAGAACAGCCCTAGCTCCCTCAACCTTTCCTCATAAGACCTACCCTCCAAACCAGGCAGCATCCTGGTAAATCTCCTCTGCACGCTTTCCAGCGCTTCCACATCCTTCTTATAGTGAGGTGACCAGAACTGCACACAATATTCCAAATGTGGTCTCACCAAGGTCCTGCCTTCCTAAATATACGATATTGGTTAGGTTGATTGGCCATGCTAAAATTGCCCTTAGTGTCCTGAGATGCGTAGGTTAGAGGGATTAGTGGGTAAAATATGTAGGGGTATGGGGGTAGGGCCTGGGTGGGATTATGGTCGGTGCAGACTCGATGGGCCGAATGGCCTCTTTCTGTGCTGTAGGGTTTCTATGATTTCTATGATGATATGTAAGAAGGAATTCATTTTACTTGAGATAGTATGGTGTGTGGCAAAGGTCTAGCATGTTAACAAGTGAAAATTCAATTTTCAAATTAATACATGAAATATAATACAATTAAAATTGTTCTTTGGTTAAAAACAAGAATACTTGTGATAGTATTAATTTTTCATCCAATCACAATGAGTGGCAGGTGACTTATCAACTTTACTGATTTGACTATGGTCTTTTATTTCACTTACGTTATATTTCCCCATTAAAAGAATTTCCCCAGCAATTTGCTAAATGCAAACTAGTAAAATTCAAATTTGCAAATATTTACTTTGAATTTATTTGGAATGCCATTATTGTGGCTTAAAGCATTGAAGTATTTGCATCCATTTTACTAATCGTTTAATATATTCACCCTTTACATTCAGCCAGGCAAATTATTTTCTTACTGGGGATGGAATAATTTTCTTCTTCTATCCACTTGATATGATTGGTGTGTGTGAGTGATCCCATGCTCGCTGCAGAGTAAAGCTTCCTCTATCCCAATGCAAACCACAATTGAGCCCTGCCCCAGAAAGCCACCCCCTACCCCTCCGTCCTCAGGACCTGGTCTGAGTGAGATGGCCAGTTAGGGCCAGCTTTGTGCAGTGAGATCATGTCCATTGGATCAAGCCACCTTCATATTGGATGCCTCTTGAAGTCAGAGTGAGGGCAGTTTAATTGCAGCAGGCAGAGGTGCCAGCACTTCAAGCACATTTGAATGATTTCTGGAGAAATAAATAATTCAAACCCCTCATTGAGCTTTGTTGAAATGAGGTAACACATGGATGGGTTTTTGCCACCAATGCAGGAAATTTGGGTCAGGTATACACACCTCGATATGAAAGTGTCACTCACAATCTTCACTCTGGGAGGTGGGGGTGGGAAGAGGTCGGGCCCACGACCCACCCATCCCCGAAGCAGATCGGAGGTGGCCACTGGGATGGGAGGGTGCCGAGGTGGGCCGGTTGGAAGGTCCACATCGGTGCTCTGTGACTTCTTTCCCAGTTATCCTAAAAGCCTTTATGCCTCTAATCCTCACACCTTCACCCACTCCCCATGCTCCTTCCATGCCACCTCATAACACCACTGAATTGTGGCATGGGGTATTTGCCCATGGCTCTTAAACTCCAACCCCCTGTTAATAAAAGCTAACACACTATAGGCCTTCTTCACAGCTCTATCCACTTGAGTGGCAACCTTTAGAGATCTGTGGATATGGACCCCAAGATCTCTCTGTTCCTCCACAGTCTTGTAATCCACATTTAAATTAGTCCTACCAAAATTAATCACCTCACATTTATCAGGGTTAAACTCCATTTGCCATTTTTCAGCCCAGCTTTGCATCCTATCTATGTCTCTTTGCAGCCTACAACAGCCCTCCACCTCATCCACTACTCCACCAATCTTGGTGTCATCAGCAAATTTACTGTCTGTGTGGAATTTGCATGTTCACACTGTGTCTGCATGGGTTTCCTCCGGGTGCTCTGGTTTCCTCCCATAATCTGAAAGACGCGCTGGTTAGGTGCATTGGCCATGCTAAATTCTCCCTCAGTGCACCTAAACAGGCGCCGGAGTGTGGCGTCTGGGGGATTTTCATGGTGACTTCATTGGGGTGTTAATATAAGCCTACTTTTGACTACTAAAAAATAAGCTTAAATTTACCAGATACGCTAGAGAATGAGGAGTGTGAACAGGAGAAGACTCGGACTTGGGGTGGTCTAAAGGCCTATGAGGCCAAGCCTCAGGACCTGGTACTGCCCAAGGCCCTGCAAGAACCCACATGCCCATTAAGTACTTGTGAGGCACACGCACCGAGTCAGAGGAACCATCCCTGACCTGACAGCCAAAGAACGACAAACAAATGTCGCACTCTGTCACAGCGAAACCTTAATCTTGCATTAATCCTTGACAAGTGGAAACAGCGGGATGAGTTTAGAGGTAAGAAAGACCCAGTTTCAGTAAACTCCTTCACACAGAGGGTCAACATCCACCTGCACTGGTAGTTAGAAAAATCAGACAATTTTATTGTGGGTCAGAGACGCTGCCCTCTGTACAAAGCAGCAATGATTGTACAATGCACTCTGCCACAATAATGTGCCTTTTGTGAAGTAAAAAGGCTACTCCTTATTAAACTTACAGATGGTGTGTGACCAAAGTTGTAAAATTATATGCAATTGTTTGTTTTCCTGGTGTTGTCTGTAACACACAACGTGAAGGGAATCAAGTGTTGCAATATTACCACAGTAAAGGCAGATTGTAAAGGTAGGTTCCTGGTCCACCCATTCAAACTTTGCTCACTGACATTTTTGGAAAACCCCAGGTGTTCTTAGGAAAAAATGTTTAATGAGGCGTGTGGTATGTGTGGAGATGATAAATTATCTGTAAATCCAAAAACTGAACACATTGAGAAACTTCACATTCCCATCGACCTTTAGTGCAGGAAGTCTAGTTGTTTGTACTGTTTTCCTTGTGATTTTTGTGGGGAATGTGTCAAAAAGAGTACTTATTACAAGCACCCTGTATTTATTATTCAGTGATACCATCTTACTTTTCTACCATGTTATTTACTTTAGACTAGAGCTAGCTAAGGCGTAGGATATTATAAAGCTACTTTACAAAACTATGAGGGGCATGGACAGAATGATAGGGAGCAGCTGTTCCCCTTAGCTGAAAGGTCAGTCACGAGGGGACACAAGTTTAAAGTGAGGGGCAGGAGGTTTAGGGGGGAATGTGCAGAAAAATGTTTTTACTCAGAGGGTGGTCTCGATCTGGAATGCGCTGCCTGGGAGGGTGATAGAGGTAGGTTGCCTCACATCCTTTAAAAATTATCTGGATGATCACTTGGCACATCATAACATTCAAAGCTATGGGCCAAGTGCTGGTTGATGGGATTAGATGAGTTCAGGTGTTTCTCGTGTGTCAGTGCAGACTCGATGGGCCAAAGGGCCTCTTCTGCGCTGTGTGATTCTGATATGCAGTATCCGAAAGCCAGTATTAACTGAAATCCAAAATGCAATCTGCCCTGGAATCTTCTGATAAAGGATAGTGAGGGAAAGGCATTAGAGTGGCCTGTTAAAGCAGCATTTCTGTGTTTTGAGCGTTCACTGTCCATGCTCTGCAGTCTGGGCCTGAATGAGCTATCAGTGAAATGGTGATAAGTTGCAGGCTCCACAATCCTGCCACTCCAAGCATGCTTGGAGAAGCTGTCATATAGGATCCTGGAAGAAGATGGGAAGGACGATGAATCTCCCGCAGAGGACCAGGTTTGAGCAGAAGCTTCTCATTTGAGAAGGACGAGAGATTCCCTTCTTCAAATGTAGATGTTAGGTTTATTACATTTTCTACTCAGGATGTGATGACCCTGACAAGTGGTAAACTTTGAAACTGGAGCTCAATAAATCTCTGGGCTATCACCAGAACAAAATGAATGTGAAATATATTCGATTTCCATAAATACCCAACTGTGTTGACGATCCAGAATTGAGCACTCATCCACTTTGGTGAATCATTGGGTCGTGATAGTTTTTATAACCGCGTGCCTTAGTTGGTCGCTGCAATAAGAATCAACCACATAGTTTGGATTCGAGTCACACATAATGCAGACCAGGCTGGGATTCTCCAAGGAGCAAGCAGTGACACAGTTGGGTATTTATGGAAATCAAATATATTTCACATTCATTTTGTTCTGGTGATAGCCCAGAGATTTATTGAGCTCCAGTTTCAAAGTTTACCACTCAGAGAATCTGAACTCATGACCTCTGAGTTTCGAACAATAGGCCATTCAGCCCTTCAGACCTTCTCTGCCATTTAATTAGATGAAGCCTAATCTAATTCTTTTCCATGCCGGGGCTGGAGCCATGCATTCTCCACAATGCTGTGTCCCTAATTTCTATCGTCCTAAAAACTTTAACAATGAATCATTTTCATGGGTGATTTAGCTTCTTGAAGGCCGGAATTCTCCCATCCCGCCCGCCAGTGGAATTTTAGCGGGCACGTTGCGGAGAATGTGAAACCTCATTGACAGTCAGGCGGGAATTTCCAGCTTTTAGACCAGCGTGGCTGGAGAATTCCGCCCAAAATCTTTTGCGTTTCAGCTTCTCAGCTTTGGAAAACCAGGTTGTACGTGCTAGAGAAAATTGGACAAATGTTGGGAAGTGTTGCTGATAATGCTTTTCTAAAAAATGTTTTATGGGACGTGGGCATCACCAACTGGGCCAGCATTTATTGCCCATCCCTAATTGCCCTTGAGGGGGGCAGTTAAGAGTCAACCACATTGCTGTGGCTCTGGAGTCACATGTAGGCCAGACTGGGTAAGGATGGCAGATTTCCTTTCCTAAAGGACATTAGTGAACCAGTCGGGTTTTTACGACAATCAACATGGTTTCATGGTCATCACTTGGACTTTTAATTCCAGATTTTTATTGAATTCAAATTTCACCATCTGCCATGGTGAGCATTGCCTTTGGTCCCTGGATTACTAGTCCAGTGATAATACCACTCGGCCACTGCCCTCCGGTACAATGTGAACAATGCTGGGGTTGAGACTGGATTGAGTCCCTTACCTATTTTCTTAGAGTCAATTAGAGTATCATGGGACACCATGTCAGCCATTATAATCATCCCATAATAGAGGTCATGGATAGGTCCCTTTGTGTGATATTGCTAAATGGATCCTGGTAATGTGTCACTCCACTGGTTGTTATCCTTAATGTCCTCTATCGCTATGGATCACTCTGTACCAAGCAATTGCTGCTAACTTTAACATGTTGCTTTTATGCTTCATCTTCTTCCCCCATTAAGAGGTAAAATTCTTAAAGGGACACAGAAACAGTGGGATCTGGGTGTATATGTGATACATGTGTATATACAGATCATTGAAGGTGGTAGGAAATATGGAGAGAACAGTTAATAAAGCATACAGTATTCTGGGCCTTATCAATCGGGGCATAGAGTACAAGAGGGAGGAGCTTATGCTGAACTTACACAAGACACTAGTTAGACCTCAGCTGTAATAAGTTCTGGGAGCCACAGTATAGGAAGAATGTGAAAGATGTGCAGAAGAGGATCACAAGAATGGTTCCAGACATGAGGAACCTCTGTTTATGAGGATTGATTGGAGAGATTGGGATTATTCTCCAATGGAGAGAGGAAGGCTAAGAGGAGATTTGATAGAGATGCTCAAAATCATAAGGGGGCTGGACAGAGTAGATGGGGGAAACTGTTCCAGCTTTTCATAGGATCAAGACCCAGAGGGCACAGATTTAAAGCGATTTGCAAAAAGGAGCAAATGTGATGTGAGAAAACGCTATTTCATACAATGAGTGGTTTGGGTCTGGAATGCACTGCCTGGAAGTGTGGTGGAGGCAAGTTCAATTGGGCCATGATGTTCATCTGGAGAGCAGGCGCAGACATGATGGGCCAAATGGCCTCCTTCTGCACCATAACAATTCTGTGATACATGGGTTTAGTATTTCCGGTCTGATTTGCTCTCTGATCCTATGAACATATTTTATGAGAGAGTGAAACATTTTGGACAGCGTAGTAGCTACATTTATACAGTAGGTATGCCTGTAGTGAGCTTATGCAAGAGACAGCATTGGAAAGAATTCTACCCCTCTACCTCATGAGCTACTCTAACTTACATTATGTGAAGGAACTGCAAGACTTCTCATTCACACTTTAGCAACCTTTGGGGCCAAATCCTTGTGAAAAATGGACAAAGGAGGTTTCTCACACTAGTCTAGGAGAAATGTTACCCATCACTCAACATATTGGTCTTAACAGTACAGCTCAAACGGATCATTTACAGTTCTTGGGAACCAACTAATGCAGCAAATTATTATCCACAAACAGAAAATATTGCATTGTAAACTTAAAAATTCTTAGGAAACATACGTGGCCACATTACTTTGTGAAACTTGGCCAATTAAAACATTATTCCTCAATAAGCAAACTCACCAGAACCAACCAACAGAAAAGCATAATTCTGTTGATTCTGGAACTTGTGCATCGCTGACCTTTCATCGATGACCTTTCATCAGATGTTTGTCTCTAATATCTTCCAGATCTGATGAAAGGACATCAGCTAGAAACTTTAACTGTTGTTTTTCTATCAATGGATGCTGCCTGACCTGCCAAGTGTTTCCAGCAAGTTTCTGCTTTGATTTCACCACAACCAGATTGGTTCATAGTCAAAGGTACTTGGTGGCCCAATGTAACTTACTGATTTTGGGAGGTTCAGCAGCGACTTCAGTCCTCAAAAGTTGCAATAACTGAAGTGTTTTCTTAGGGACACGTGAAATATACGGGGCGCTGCTTACGGAGGATGTCAGTTGACTACGACTGAAGTGTTTTGCGACATTCAAAAACTAAAGTGTAAAGTCCTGTCTCACGATCAGTCATTTGTCCCAAGTTTTGTCAAAGCCCGTTCAGCATCATCTACAGTGTGTAAAGTAAAATATACTCGAAGAAATCTTTCAATTAATGGGGGAAAAAAAATCCAAATTCCAGGGACTTGGACCCCAACTTGAGCCCATCAGAGAAAAGACAAGCAGCTAGCTCAAAATTCTTCATGCTCTAGAGTAATTAAGTCCTCCCTTGTGGCAAACTCACATACATTGCTGAATCTCAACGATTCGATGAGATGCTGATAGGACTCCTTTACTTCCCCATAGTCAGCAACAAGGTTCCCACTGTGCGGAAATGGCAGTGGCTTTTCATTCAGGAATAACTGGAGCTTGTACTTCTCTCCTAGGCTCCGCGCTCCACTGCACTGGTACAGCACGAGAACCAGGTTCGCGGCAAAGGGTGAAATCCGCCCACTCCTGAACTTGCGGTTTTTCTGCTCTTCAAAGTTGTTTGCTAGTAAGGGGCGATCATCCTTAAAATAGCCCATGAGAGTCAGGACTGGCAGGAGGGTCTCCGCATGTCCGAACCGTAACACAGCGGTGTGAGATATCGACTGGTTCCTGGGGTGAAGAAGCAAAAGAAAATATTAATAAAACCCTTCTTTCTGAGGATTTTTCAGAACCACTATTTTTTTTAGAGGGAACATCTATGCTGCCAAACAGGGCAATTAAATTGGGTGAATTTACCTTCAACTGGGATTCCGGGCTTCTGCAATTGTGCAACGAACGTGTTCTCCAGCATTTTGAACTTACTTCTTACATTCTTAGTGTGTGGACATCACTGACGAAGCTAATAGACCAGTTTAGTAGATGGATGCTGACAGAGATCGAGTGCTTATATTAGGGCTGTCAGCATTTGGTGTGAAGTCCTAGTGGGTGATCTAACCAAGAGAATTCAAAGTGCCAAACAAGCATGAAAAGGGGAGAGAATCGTGCCCATTTTCCCAGCAAGAGAAAAATACCAAATCTTATCACAATTTTAGAAAAAAAAAGGGAAAGTGTGATTCTTGCCAGTAGGGGAATGGACAGAGTCTATTCACGCCGGGAAGCCGGCTGATGACTGCTAAAGGGGGCTATTGCGCACGTGCCGTGATCTCCCAATGCACTATGTACAAGAGTACAGAGTCAGCTGGGAGATTGTCACTCCCCCACTCCCCTGGACATTGCCTCCCCAACCCCCGCCGATTGCCCCACTGAGTACGCCACACTCACTCCCCCCGCCCCCCCCCACCCCCCGATCATGGCCCCCAACCAATTGCGCCCCCTTCCTGGGCTAGAGGTTGATTTTGCCAGCAATTCAGTGCTAGTATCATTGCGAGAGGCGAGACCTCGCTCGCGATCTTACCAGCTCGCCACGCTGAGCAACTGGCGTGACGAACCAGTAAGATCAACACCGCCCCCACCACCCCCAAGTGTTTCCAGCGCTTTCTCCACAGATGCCAAAAGAGCTAGTTTTGAGGCTGACTAGGTCTCCCGTCTCCTCATCACCTGCCAACTCCCAAATGATTTCTTTCTGCTCACCCCAGCCCCCAGAGAAAGTGCCTATTTAACCAGGTGCAGTGATCCACTGACACCGCTGTCCATGACGGATCGATTGTCTTACAAAGTGCCCTGTGTATCGTGGGAAAAATTGCCAATAACAACCTCATGAAAAAAGAGGTGTGCGTCTTTAACAATTAAATTATTTTGAGTTCTAATGATTCAAAAAATTATTCTGGGTCACATCTCCAATAGTTGGACTGGACCTCACTTGGAGCGGCTAACTTCACGCACTCTGACTCGGGTGGCGGGCCGGGGGGGGGTGGGGCGTGGAGGGAAGAACCGAAGACGATAATATATACTGGACCCCACCCCAGAGAAGCAATTCTTAGTGCACCAGTGTAACCTTTTCTATTTTTAACACCAGCTTCTCACCTCTTCCTGAAAAGCCATTCAAAATTACTGTCAATTTTGCCCCCACCCCCCGGGGGCCACGTCCAATTTGTACTCAGAAACCTGTCAGAGAGGAAAGACCCTATCAGCCTGGATTGGAACTGAACCCAGCAAATCAAAATCCCATTCCAAGTTCACAAGGGGGAAATCACTGATACTGAATATTGGTGGAGAGAGTGAGGCAAAGTTCAGGTCATTTCGAAGAAAAACAAACACTAGTGAAAGGCCTGGAACCCAATGTGATAAGGAATAAATTGAACTCATGCACGTGCTTGGGAGCAGCGGCCTCGGACCTAGGACTTTCTTAAGCTGTGTTCTTTTTGAGCCTTTCTGGAACCATAATGACTTATAGGAAACCGGTCATCTGTCTTTTTAGGTTGGTGAGTTTAAAATGTTAAACTTTATTTATTAGTGCCACGAGTAGGCTTACATTAACACTACAATGAAGTTACTGTGAAGATCCCCTAGTCGCCACACTCCGGCACCTGTTCGGGGACACTGAGGGAGAATTTAGCATGGCCAATGCACCTAACCAGCACATCTTTCAGACTGTGAGGGGAAACTGGAGCACCCGGAGGAAACCCACGCAGACACGGGGAGAACGTGCAGACTCCGCACAGTGACCCATGCCGGGAATCGAACCCAGGTCCCTGGTACTGAGAGGCAGCAGTGCTAACCGCTGTGCCACCATGCCGTCCTGGTGAACATATGCAAATATTGAAGAGTTGTAGCCAGTGTTTGTTGGAACACCATTGCTTGGGCAGCAGGCTTCTGGCAGCCTTAAGCATAAAATTGATGGTCAATTTAACAATCAGAACCAGGCCTTTCAAAGCCCCGATCAAACCAGCCAGCATGGCTGCTTCTTAAGCCCATTCCAATTCTGCTCCAGGGAATGCTTCGAACTTTACACTGATGCCACTGCATAGACAATAAATGTTATTTTATAATTTCTAGCTCACTAAGTGTACAAGAATTTGAATGACCAGTTAATCTATTGTTACCACATAAGGAATCATGGTCAAACACAGTGCTCAGCACAAGCAGCATCAGTGGACGGGGGTAAGGTCACTGGACCTTGGATGAGGTGAGGATAGGAGGCATTTGGAAGAGTATAAGAGGTGGTGGGAAGAGAAGAGGCATGGAGGAGGGACGGGTAAAGCGAGTTGCAGAAGACCAGGAAGAAGGAGAGGAGTGCGCTTGTGTGCAGAGGTAATGGGGAAGACGGAGGAATGTGGGGCAGTGATAAATGAAGGAGAGAAGAGGAAAGAGCAATGGAATGGGGGGAACAAAAGAAAGAGGGACGAAGGAGGAGAGGATGGTAGAAGTGCCGAGGGAAGGAGAGTGATGGGGACAGTGAGTGGACCATAAAGGTATCAATAAGAAGCATAAAGATGGAAAGCAAAGCAGGAAGACTGGGAAGGAGAGGATGACTAAGGGAGAGTGGGGAGGATAAGGATGATCGGAAAAGGAATGGGATGGGAACAGCTGTTTAGGATTGAAAGTCAGGAGAAGAAGATGGAAGAGTAGAAGCATGGTGTAGAGATGGGGATGCAATTATTGACGGTGAAAGGAAGAGTTTCCCAGGAGTCGTGTCTCTTTGATGGGGTAGAAAGTGATAGGAACATAGGAATTAGAAGCAGAAGTAGGCAAATTCAAATCTTCGAGCCTGCTCCACCATTTAATCACATCATGGCTGATCTCTCCCAGGTCTCAAATCCACCTCCCCAACTATTCCCCATATCCTCTTATCCCTTTTTTTAATCAAAATATATCTATCTCATTCTTGAAACCATTTATTGATTGGGACTCCACCGCGCTATGGGGCAGCGAGTTCCACAAATTCACCACCCTCTGCGGGAAGTAATTCCTCCTCATCTCAGTTTTAAATCTCTACTGCCTCTCAACCTATACCTACGACCTCTTGTTCTAGATAGCCCCACAAAACTCACTTGTTGCCGTCAATGGGCAGGTGGCCGGGGCGGGGAGAGGGGGTTGCATTTGGAAAGCAAGGTCCAGGACAGCCAGTCATCCAGAGGGTGCAAGGAAGGAAAGCCAGGGGTTAAAATGTTTGTCGAGCAGTGGAAGGGGAGGTTGTAATGCTGATGTGTAGTGGGGACAATGGAGTTTCAATATATGCAGACAATGCTGATGTTTTCAAGGGTTAGATATTATTTAATTGAGCGATCCTTATGTTCCCTCTAAGTGACAACACCGTATCAAAGAGCTGCTGGTAACTATTTTCATTTGAGGATTTGAGTTTCACTGTTTGGGCTGTTCCTGATTCAGAGGAAGAATTTGCTTCTGCTTTGAATGTGCAAGCTGAGTCTAGTGAGGTTGCCACAGTAACGGTAGCAGAGACCAACTTTTTTTTTTGCTGAGTTACAGCAGGGGTTCTCGACTGGGGGTCTGACAGAAGGTTTCAACAAGGGACCTGCTAAAATTATCCAGAGAATGTGCAGAACGCCTACACCCTCCCTCGAATGAGGTTTTAAACACAGTCTTGAGCACCGCAACTACTCGATTCAGCCAATGGCCAGTAGTCAAGTTTGGCCGATCACACAGGTGTAAGATGGCACACAAATACAACACCTGACCACACACCCCTCACTTGAGCTTCAGTCAAGTGCCCCGCACCAACAAGTTTCGCATGAAGTAAACAAAACAATAGTAAATATATATGTTTAACTGGGAGAAAAGTACTTGCTTTACGGGGGTCCATGGAATTTTGATAACATGGAAAAGGGGGCTCAGATCGATGCATTATTGTGAGATGGGTTTCAACTCAGTAGCAACCAACATTGAGTGAATACAAGTGGCCTGAAACTAGTTCTAGGTAGTGTTTGACCACTCAGATGGCAAAGTGCGAGTGCTTACTGTCAGAAACCGACTTCATAATAGTTTTCAAGATCTCCAGGAAGCCAATGTTGGGTGCGGCTTACCACTAATTAGTTGACAAGATGAAAGCTAATTATTGCCTGTTGGCCATGGAATGCATTAATATGACATTCCTCTGTTATTTTCACACAATTATCAACCTGTTTATTTTACATAGGATAACGGTCCTGCTAAAAGGCAGAGAGGCTGAATGTTACGATAATGAATTAAAGCATTCATCCACAAAAATTACCAATGCTAATGTCTAGACATTAATGATTTCGTGGTAGACAGTGTGTAACACTCGCAAAACATTTTCAGCAGCACAATCATAGCTTGCAGAGTGCTTGGCCTATTAGGTGTCTAAAGCCTTTGCCAGGGTACTGAAGTTCTTGGCCAGAGAAACTGGCACTGCACCACTTTCCTGACGGCTCTGAGGGAAGCTGCCAACACTGAACAACCTCTACTGGTAAACTGATTGGGGTGGTTGTGAAATGTGTGCTGTCTGAGGAAGACCAGAATGGCTCAAGTAGTTCAAATACTTAACACAGCACACCAATTTTCATCTGTTTTGGAAGACAGCTAGGAGGCACTGAGCACTATGTATAAATCACTGAGAACTGTAATGGGTAAAGTAGTCAGCAGGCTTAAGTCCACATACTCTGCACATAGTGAGTGGTTTGTTTACTAGGGACCTCATAGAGAAGGGCCAGTAGGAACCCTGTTGTTTGACTGAACAGGATGCTCAGTTAATGTGAATGATAGCTTTAATCCAAAACAAGAAGACGTTCTACGTCAATTTGCTTGTAGTTCTTGGTTGAATTCTCATTACAGGAATGAAAGCAGCCAGCAGAACAGGTCCTATGCTTTTGTGCATTTGGTGTTGGTGATGCCATCTTCCATAACCATCTCAAGATGCTGAAGTCTCATTTTTTCAACTCAACACCAGCTGAGAGACAGTAAAGGAACTCAAATGCAAGGGGGAGGCAATGGTCTAGTGGTATTATCACTAGACTATTAATCCAGAAACTCAGCTAGTGTTCTGGGGACCTGGGATCGAATCCCACCACGGCAGATGGTGGAATTTGAATTCAATCAAAAATATCTGGAACTAAGAATCTACTGATGAGCATGAAACTGTTGTCAATTGTCGGAAAAACCCATCTGGTTTACTAATGTCTTTCAGGGAAGCAGATCTACCATCCTTACCCAGTCTGGCCGACATGTGACTCCAGAGCCACAGCAATGTGGTGGACTCTCAATTGCCCTCGGGCAACAAGGGATGGGCAATAAATGCTGGCCAGCCAGCGACGCCCATGTCCCACAAATGAATTTTTAAAAAAGCAGCAAATTGCCATTTTTTCTCAGAAGAGGCACTTGCTTAGAAATTGCCAAACCTCAAAGCTTGCCACAGAACTGGAGTAGCTAAGTGATGAAAACGTCAACTCAGTTGGCTGTCTCCGCGGAGACCCTTTCCAGCACTTTTTTGCTTCTTTTCTAAGCGTGATGTCAATTATGAGGCTGAAATGTAATATATTACTGGAATGACGTCTTATTTATTCAGGGCCAGGAGTTGAACAGCACTGAAGAAATCCGGCCTCATTGGTGCTGTAGGCCAATGGTTTTCATCCCCTACAGGCTCCCACGTACTAAGGCAATGCAGGTTAGCACAACAAAACAGAAGATGCATTTTACTTGGAAAGAGCAGCAAAAATAACCTGTTGGGCAGTCAACAGAAATGTAATGACTCAGGGCATCTTGGTTTTAAATTCTAGGTGGTATTCAAGCAAAATAAATCTTGACCGAATTCATGCAGGCACTGGGAGGAAGAAAACAATCAAAAAATGTTGTAGGAAAGGAATGTGAGAGGGTTCCAAGGAGAATTGCGTAACAAATACAGATGCTCCAGTGATTAACTTGCCCATGTTTCACAGATGTTGAAAGATTAAATGCTGAAAACATATAACACAAAAAATAACCTTCACAGAGTTGCGATTAAGCAAATCTTTAACAGCCAAATGATTCCTGTTGCATTCAGAATAATCTTTCAAAGGAAGCACTGCAACACTAACAATGTAAATCCATTCACAGGGCTTAATGAATTGAATCGAATGCAATCCTTTTCTTATTCTGTGTTCCGTGCAGGCCAGGCTAGCCTGGCTAATCATGGTGCGACTGCTCTGCAGGTTCGGTACAAGGAGAACACACGGGTGTGGTTTTCCGGTATTTGAGATGGGGAGCACAAAAGGAAATACAAGAATGACGATGAAGAGTTGGCCAGTTGCCCTCAACAATACCATCATGCTTTTAGACAGAGAACCATAAGGAAACTCTCTCAGTTTGGGTAACAAACAAATTGTAGTGAATAGGCAAGATATTCCATGGGTATTAGATATATTTTTTTCAATTCGTTAAGGGATTTTGAGCATTGCTGGCTGAGCCAACATTTATTGCCCATCCCTAGTTTCCCCTGAGGAGGGGGTGGTGAGCTGCAGTCTTGAATGCTGCAGTCCACATGGTGTAGTGCACCCACAGTGCTGTTAGGGAGGGAGTTCCAGGATTTTCACCCAGCAACAGTAAAGGAACGGCAATATATTTTCAAGTCAGGATGGTGAGTGGCTTGGAGGGGAACATCCAGGTGTTCCCAGGAATCTGCTGCCCTTGTTCTTCTAGATGGTTGCGGTCATGGATTTGGTTATACTACAGCCTGTCCCTTGTTCTCTCAGGGATTCGAGGGATATGGGGAGTAGATGGGAAAGTGTTGAACGCCAAGATTTACCACGATCATACTGAATGGTGGAGCAGGCTCGAAAGGGTTGTATGGTCTATTCCTGCTCCTAATCCTGATGTTCTTGGATTCCTATTGTTTACTTTGCCACCTGTGGTGCATTTACGTTACAATGTTCCTGGCTGAAGAGGCAACTTTATTACCAAGATCCTTATGAATTGGTGCTTTCCGGTTGCCCCCAGCAGTGCAAGTGTCCCCTTCAGAGGTCGCAGCCATACTTTACTGTAAAGTTGTCGGAGTACTAGGGTTGCTTTAAAGTTTGGCTGTAACAGTTGTGCATGTACCGAGTTTCCCCAACTACAGAAGCAGGTCAGGCAACAAAAGTCTGGACAAGAAGATTCCAGGATCTTTACGCACATTGTCTTTGTTTCATAGACTAAATCATAGAATCCCTACAGTGCAGAAGGAGGCCATTTGGCCCACTGAGTCTACACCGACCTCAATCCCACCCACGCCCTATTCCCCTTACTCCACATATTTACCCTGCAAATCCCCCTGACACTAAGCTACAATTTACCTAACTCAATTTACCAGTTTCAATCAACTGTTGGCAGCACACACTCTTTCTCTTGTACTGTTGACATTGGTGATGCAAGAATTTCCAAAAGCAAACGTAGCCTTCAGCGACCTTCAAACATTACTCTGGGAATGAAGAGGAATAGGTCTGCCTAGAAAACAGTGTACACAGCAGGATTCCTGCCCATTCTGCTTTACGCATGTGAAACGTGGACTACATCAGCTTGGGCTGTGTCAGTGGTTGTAAGTTCAGCAACCTACACTTGAGCTGGTGAAGATCAGAGTGCCGGATAGTAATACCAGCTACTGTGCTGCTCACCCGATCTGGCGTGCCAAATATTCACACCACATTAAGACACTCACAACTGAGTTGAGCTGGTCATTTATTAAGAACGCCTTCCTCCTGAGGCCGAGGGCAGGGGAATGTCAGGGTAGGGCAGGAGGTGGATAGCCCACAAAGTGTGGAACTGGCGGGAAGGCAGATGTGGCAGATACAAAGCTGAGGTAGGACAAGAAATTAAGTTTGTCCAGAGATTAACGGGGCTTCCCGGAGGAAAGACGTTACACGTACACACAAGTCAATCAGAAAGTTCCTCACGCCTCTGAGGTTTTAAATGAACACAGCACTAGCAGATGGATATCACGAGGAGATGTTCTTGAACCCAAACTGCTGGATGTGCAAATCCAACGGCAGGGGAAAATGAAGAGGCGGACAGAGAGTTCATCTTGTCAAGATCACTTGGCAAGAGAAGGACAGCTGAGTTTCACTGGCTGAGTTTTCACCCCTGACCCTTCAAGCATATTGTAGGTGACAGAACTGGAGCGCTGGAAAAAAGTATAAATGAGTCAACCCTCTGTTATCTGGCAGGATTGGCTCATTCAGGCACTGATGCAACCTGACCCTAGAATCGTACAGCATAGAAGGAGAGCATTTGGTCCATTTTGCCTGTGCCAGCTCTTTGAAAATGGTATCCAACTGATCCTACTCTCCTGCTCTTTCTCTATGGTCCTATCACCTTTTTCCCCCTTCAAATTCTTTATCCAATTCCCTTCTGAAAGTTACTACTGAAACTGTCTCCACTGCCCTTTCCGCCATTGTGTTCCAGATTATCTTCAACTGTTCCCTAAAATAAAATGTATTCTCACCTCCTTCAAGCTGGTTTCTTTGCTAAATGCCTTACCTCTGTTTTCACTGGTCACTCCTATCGGTGGAAGTGGTTTCTCCTCACTTACTCTATCAAAAACCCTCATTATTTTGAACTCGTCTGTTAAATCTCCCCTTAACCTTTTCTGTTCTAAGGAGAACAATCCCAGTTTCTCTCCTCTGGGAATATCAGAAGTGAACCTGTACCTGGGCAGCATTAGCAGTGTTGATCACAATGTCACATTACCCATTACAATGAGCATTATATGCTCAGGACAGTGTAAAATATTGTGTACACCAACTATTATTTGTTGCATTCTTTTGCTTCTGCATACCGATATATTCTTAACAATATCTTCAATTCTTACTTCAGTCTGAACATGGCAGTCTGTCTTTTGTAGTGAGCAGAACACATGCGGAGGTGATAGCGTGGTGATATTGTCACTGGACTAGTAATCCAGAGACCCAGGGTAATACTCTGGGGTTCGAATCCCACCACAATTCACTAAAAATCTATTAAAAGTCTAATGATGCCCATCTGGTTCACTAATGTCCTTTAGGGAAGGAAATCTGCCGTCTTGACCTGGTCTGGCCTACATGTGACTCCAGACCAAAGCAATGTGGTTGATTCTTAAATGCCCTTTGGAATAGTCTAGCAAGCCACTCAGTTCAGGGGCAATTAGGGATGGGCAATAAATGCTGGCCCAGCCCAGTGACGCCCACATCCCATGAACAAAGAAAAGTAAAGTATGGTTGCACAATCTCTGATGCAAAAGAGCATGATAAAAATTAATTATTAGTTCTGTTATTTCCTTCTAAACTGCGAAGTAGCAGATCACACAAGATACGGTTCTGCTTCTAGAGACTGCCTATTGCTATGAACTTGGATCAAGAGTGTCAGGAAAAGAGTTCAAATTGCCTGGAGTGTTTGAAAAGTGAAAGATGAAGCGTCTTGGCAGTTATGAAATTAAATAAGAAAATGGGACAGGGGCCATAAGGATTGGCATCATGATTCTCTCTGAAACTTTTAGCTGTAGGAAACAATATAATGATCCAGATTTTGTATCATGAATAATGGAGAGGCCAACAGTGCCACATTATATGAAATAAATCTGACAGTCACTTCCAGCATCTGCACGTTTATAGTTAAACATGGAAACCCAGAGGTTGCTGTCTGATTTGCCCTGCTCTTTCACAAGCTACGCTAGTATGTTGCTGACAAACATGGCATCAAAATCCATGTAATGCCATGACGTTTCTGTCCTTACACACTAGTTAACCACTAGTAACTGGAGACAACGTCAGGGTTTGAACAGCAGGATAAGTCTCAATTATTGCCAAGGAACTGCTCTGGTCCTGAAAATTCAATTTTACAAGTGTGGAGTTTCATTCCTTCAGAATTTAATGACTGATCAAGATTTTTAAAAATGTAATTTTTTAAAAACTATTTCTTTTTCTCCTTGACCTCTCTCACTCGCTCAATTCCATCTTCTAATTTTGCTTTCTATACATGTGTTTATAAGGATTTAAATGTTTCAATTTATACATTCTTCAATGTGACTGGTTGAAAAGTCTCACTGTTGCTTGCCCTGCTCACACACACTACAGATCCTCTGTAAAGTGTGACGCGCTTGATCAGACGTCATTGACACAAGTTGCTACTTCGAGGCCAGAAAATGAACAGTTGCGAGCAGAGTGAATGACAAGTGCAAAGTCCAAGCCAATGAGTGGAGGGGCGCGATCTTACAGGCTGTTCGTGCCATGCTCCCGCTGCAGTGAAGTCGGAGAATTTGGCGCCAAGCCAAATCACCTTTCACTGCAGCGGGATGGGAAAATCCCGTCAGTGTGGATGGCTATAACATACCGGTCTTTGCCTAATAAATGAAAAAATAACTTTCATATATATTTTAATTACCATTTCTTGCATTGAACAAAACAAGATGACCAGAACCGACTCAACGAAGTATCGTGCAGTTTTGGCCTTGCATACACCAATGTAAACTTTTCTTACAAGATCCAGCCACAGGAAAGCAGCTGTGTCAATAGGAATCCAAAAGCAGAACACTGTAGATGCTGGAAATTAGAAATAAAATTAGAAACTTCTGGAAATACTTAACAGGTCTGGCAGCATCTGTGGAGGGAGAAGCTGAGTTCATGTTGACCAATGCTGGTCAAAGGCTAGGAATCCTGTGGTGAGTAACTCACCTCCTGACTCCCCAAAACTTGTTCACCATCTACAAGATACAAGTCAGGAGTGTGATGGAATACTCCCCACTTGCCTGGATGAGTGCAGCTCGTCAACTCACAAGAAGCTCAACACCATCCAGGACAAAGCAGCCCACCTGATTGCTACCCCTTCCACAGACATTCACTCCCTCTACCACCAATGAACAGTGGCAGCCATGTGTACTATCTACAAGATGCACTACAGGAACTCACCAAGGTTCCTTAGGCAGCACTTTTCAAACCCACGACCACCAACACCTAGAAAGACAAGAGTAGCATATACCTGGGAACACCACCACCTGGAACTCCAAGCCACTCACCATCCCGATTTGGAAATATATTATCATTCCTTCAGTGGTGTGGGTCAAAATCCTGTAACTCCCTTCCTAACAGCACTGTGGATGTACCTACACCACGTGGATGGACTGCAGCAGTTCCCCATCACCTTCTCAAGGGCAACTGGGATGGACAATAAATGCTGGTCTAGCCAGTGACACCCACATTCCTCAAATAAATTATTTGGCATGGATTGAGAATTGCTTAGCAGGCAGGAAACAGAGAGTAGGAATAAATGGGTCTTTTTCAGAGTGGCATGTGATGACTAGTAGGGTACCACAGCGATCAGTGCTTGAGCCCCAGCTATTCACAATATATATCAATGATTTGAAAGAGGAAACCAAATGTAATATTTCCAACTTTGCTGATGACACAAAACTAGATGGGAATGTGAATGATGGGGAGGATGTAAAGAGGCTTCAAGGTGAGTTGAGCGAGTGGCAAATACATGGCAGATGCAATACAACATAGATAGCCCTAACATAGATAGTATTTTTTATTGACAGATTGAGGTTTAGGTGCATTGAGGAGTGGAAGAGGGACCCAAAGGAGGCCAGTGGGTGGGGCTGGAGTATGGAGGAGTAAAGCAGGAAGGATCTGCCATCCTGGATGTGGTGGGGACATGGTAAGATAATGAAGGGCCGAAAGGCTGGGGGTCAGTACTGTCCAAATGTATGTCCATCTCAGGATGTTGGCTGGTACAAGACTTTACAGAGCTTTAAGTTCACCTCTAACTTCTCAATTATGGCCAATAGAAGTGTTCTCAGTCCTTTACAATACTGTGATGATACTATGCTATTGATATATTTTTGTTTAAGGGGCCTGTTTTAAAGTTTAGTTTTTTTCTACAGGCAGTTGGTATGTCCGTGTGGAATACAGCTCAGATGCTGGGAAAGCAGGATAATTACTCATTTTAGTCATGTCGTGTTTAGTTAGGAGAGGGCTAATGAACACTTGTTTATAAAAGGTTCCCTGGGGTTTTTTGATGGAAGGAATGGAAGCTGGGTTTTTTGATTTAGGTATACAGGGTCATGTGATAATGTGGTTAATGGGAGCAGCTAGGTATGTAGCAGAGCGAGAAACAGCTTTCTGTTTAGTTTCTGACTGGGGTTATTTAAAGACAGAAGTCTGCAAGTTGCTCCAAAAATCAAAACCTCTCTGAAAGCTTCAAGGCTGTTAATCCAATGTATAGCAAGTATGCCTGGGTTTGCTAAATGTATTAGAAGTAACATTTGATTCTAAGAGGAATGTTGCTTATTTGGAACTGTAATAGTAATAGGTTAGAAATTAGAGCTGTTTCCTGTCATTTTTTTAACCTATTGTTCAACTGTTAAGCTGCTGCATTTTGTTTGAGTTAAATTTGAACGGTGTTATGAATAAACCTTGTTTTGATAAACGATCTCAATTTGTTAGTGGAATCATTCCTGGGGTGAAGCATCCTAACTTCACCTTTACGCCAAAATAGAAGAATTGTTGGGGTCTAGTCTGGCTTCATGACATACCTTGGGGTTCAGGGCCAGGACCCTAACAATACATATGGAAGGATTGTCCAGCTGAAACTGCAACTTCAGCCATGTCCCATAGAGTGCTGAGTACAACACTGGACATGACCATTTAATAAGTGAATTAAAATAAAAACACTGCATTTTTTCTTCCACAGTCAAGAAAATGTCCTTAACTCCCTGTACCCAACCATGAGATGTGCCATTTAGATCCCTAACTAAGCTACTCTCAACAAGCAACCAAGATGCACTCATGAATCAAGTGATACCGACGTAACGTGAAATATTTAAACGTGAAACTCAAACAATGCCCATTCTACCTTTGTGTTCTCGTTCAGTTGATGGCGATGGGGTTTGGCAGGACAGCTGTGGCCGTGACACACAGCCTCCCTGCTAGTCCAGGAGGTTCATTTACAGCCTGCCCTGTCAGCTGACAGCAGGTTCCACCATTGAAAAGTTTCCCCCACTGCGGAATCACGTGTGAATCTGGGCATTCTGCGGCATTTTCAATTTTGATTGTAATCATATGGGAAAAGGGAAGAAGTAAGAATTATAGAATTCCCACAGTGCAGGAGGCGGCCATTCAGCCCATCGAATCTGCATCAACATGTTACCCAGCTCCACTCTATTCTCATAACCCAGCACACCTGCCATGGCTAATCCACCCAATCTACACATCTTGGGACACTAAGGGGCAATTTAGCATGGCAAACCTGCACATCTTTAGACTGTGGGAAGAAACTGGAGCACCTGGAGGAAACCCACGCTGGGAGAATGTGCAAACTCCACACAGTCAGCCAAAGCCAGAATTGAAGCAGGGTTCCTGGCGCTGTGAGGCAGCAGTGCTATCCACTGCGCCACTATGCTACCGCTGTGCCAGCGTGCCAACATAGGAGAGTCACGCACAGTTCCAACATCGGGAATGGCATGGCAACATGATAAACTTCCATCCACAGAAAAGACTCAATTTTGTTTACATTCCAAGAATGACTGATAGGAATCAAGTGGTAACTTGTCACCCTCAAAGGCCTTGTCCATTTATTTTGCGAGAAAACTTTGCAAAGAAACTTTGTCATCGGAGTGCAAATTGTTTGAGGCGGTTTCTTTAAACTTTTCATGTATTGTTTCCACTTTAACTGCACATTAATCCTTGACAGTTTAACTTGCTACAAAACACCTAGCATGTTTGATTAGAAGCAGTTGCTGAGGTGATGTGGGTGTCTAGTAGCAATCCTACTTGTAAATCAGGATTCCATAAATTGCTGAGGATAGTCGGATTACTTTGTGCACAATGTCTTGCTTTAGCTCACTGGAAGTCTGACTCCTATGCTGAAAATTACTTTTCAATTGAAATTTTAAAAGCAAAATTCCCAATAGATGGCTCGGTGACCCTTCAATCTTTGATTTACCATGCATTTGGTGTTAAATGTTGCCTCTATATTTGCCACACAATATTAAAAGGGGTTGTGTGCGATTCTGCGGTGGGGGACGCTTTTCAGTAGCGGAACCCACTGTCAGCTGACAGTGCTGCCGGTAAGGGCGGGCTGTAAAAGAGCTTCCTGGACAACCAGGGAGGCTGTGTGTCACGGCCACAGCTGTCCTGCCAAACCCCATCGCCATCAACATAAGACTGATCGAGAACACAAAGGTGGAAAGGGCATTTTTCAAGTTTAAATTTCACTTTGCAATATTTCACATTACATTGCTTTTACTACATTCTTGTGCGCATCATTGTTTGAAATTTTGGGAGGACCTAATGATTTTGGAAAATATTTCAGAATGAACGTTAATGGCATCTCATGGGACATCCATTTCTCTTTTTGCATCGTTTTGCTGAAATCTGCAACTCCCTGGCTCGCTCAAAAGAGAACCTGCACCACATCGACATCGATTCATTCTTTTGGCAGCTTCTGGCTTGTGCCATGCACACTCAAACAGCATGCAGGAGTTACTTAAGGATAAACAAAGCACATTACTGATTGGAGATCTTTGCTCAGGGAGCAACAGAGGTGATGAGACTGGTTTTCCTGAAATGGGAAACAATTATTCAGATATAAAGAGTTGGAGATCCAGAGGAATATTTAAGGCACTGTCAATCGCAGCCCCGAAACGCAACCTTCCTAGAGATGTTGCAGGAGGCTCGGAAACAACACTCTAATTGCATGCTTATCCACTCAGCAATAATAATTCAATGCACGGTGTTAAGAAGCAGAAGGTACGAGAGGGAACAATGGTAAATCTACAGATAGAGCATAAATTCTGTCAGCTGGTGAGAAGTCTCCCTACGCGAATCGAAAGAGTTGACCTCACGCTGGTAGGAACCGAAGGGACAGAGATGGGGAGGTTGCATTTTACCAGTGGCATCCAATTAAGAATACTCCACTAGGACCACAATCTGATTAAGGATAGCAGCGCCCAGGGTTACCCTCGAGGGAGTGCTATAACTATGGGGTCTGCCGTTGCCGCCAGGAAGGTCACCCGGAACCCACCAGGAGCCCACTAGGTGTACTGGGCTGTCTCCCCACCCCACCCAGCGGCCGGCCCTCCTGGCTTGGGAAAATGCCAGCAGGTGCATTCAATTAGGCCCTTATGCATCTTGATTGGCTGTCTAGTGGACAGTTGTGTTGCGAAACTTCCCTCTGCTGGGAATATCCCACGGCGACGGGAAAGCATCAGGATTCCATCCTGACACCTTTCCCAGCCATGTTACCAGCTCTTCCCTCTCCCAGGTGGAAAATTCATGGTAATTCCATTTTAAACTAAAACAGCTTTCATACCACTGAACTTATCCTGTGTTTACATGAGAGAGATGTTACCAGGATTCAAACTCGTGGGGACCAGGAAATTAGGCAGTCGATAATCTCACCAAGTCCTCCGTGGATGCCCAATGCTCTGTAATACCCATGTAGACTTTGCCTCCACGCAATTTGCTCTAGCAAGGTTCTTGTCAGAGCTTTCTTTGAGATACCTAATGAAGGGACAATACTCCGAAAGCTCGTGCTACCAAATAAACCTATTGGACTTTAACCTGGTGTTGTGAGACTACTTACTGAGATAGTTGGGAAGGGCTTTTGAGGATGCAGCATGTTTCTCCACCTTTGAGTGGAAATATTGTCAATATTCCACATGGTATCAAAGTTAAGCTGAATGCAACAATATCTTGCACTTAGTTAGCAGCTTTAACATCGTAAAGCATTCCAAGGTGAATTGTTAGCAAAATTTGACAACCAGCCAAATAAGTAAAACAGGCGAGGATTAAAGATGCAGGTTGTATGAAGCATCTGAGATGTGAAGAGGTTTAAGGACAGAATTGTAGGGCTTAAGAGTTCACACAGCTGAACACATGGTGGTGGAGCAGGAGAATCACAGATGGGCAAGGATGAAGAAGGCGGCCATTAAAGGGTCACATAGTTTTGTTATTTACATCTTTGGGCTCGAGGTTTCGCTAATGCAACTACCTCTTAATGAAAAGCAGATCGGAATGTTGTTTGGGCTGCATGAAAAGTTTCCAACGTCAAGGAGAAACTTGCGTGCAAATTCAGCAGGTAATAGGGAAGGCAAATATAATATTGGCCTTTATTTCAAAGGGGAAGGAGTATAACAATAGAGGAGTCTTCCTAAAACTATACAAGGGACCAGTTAGAACACAGATGGAATACTGTGAATAGTTTTGGTCCCCTTATCTAAGGAAAGATATGCAGGAATTGGAGGCAGTCCAGAGACTAGGTTGATCCTGGGTATGGAGGAATTTTCTTATGAGGAGAGGATGAGTCTGTACTCATTGGAGTTTAGAAGAATGAGAGGCGACCTCATTGAGACCCATGGGATTCTCAGGGGCCTTGACAGAGTAGATGCTGAAAGGTTGTTCCCCCTTGTGGGAGAGTCTAGGACCAGAGGGCATAATCTCGGATTAAGGGGTCACCCATTTCAGATAAAGATGAGGAGAAATTTCTTTCTTCTCTCAGAGGGTAGTAAATCTGTGGAATTCTTTACCGCAGAGGGCTGTGGAGGCTGGGTCATTAAGTATGTGTGCAAGGCTGAGATAGACAGATTTTTAATCAGTAAGGGAATCAAGCGTTATGGGGATAAGGCAGGAAAGTGGAGTTGAGGATTATCGTATCAGGTCAGTCATGATCTCATTGAATGACCTACTTCTGCTCCGAATTCTTATGGTCTTATATCAGCTTACTCTGCAACTAAGCGAATATAGAATATTGAAGTACAAAGTAGATAGCTTGCTGGCACCTTTTTTGTGTTGTGAGAAAGAAATCCTCTGGAAAAAGTTGCAAAGTAAATCTACTTTATAACCTAGTCATGGATGATGATGCACAAGTAAATAACTAATGGGAGGAGGTTCCACAAACATTGCCATTGTCAATGATGGAGGAGCCTAGCAAGCCATTGCAGAAGATTAGGCTGAAACATTCACAACCATCCTCAGCCAAAAAGTGCCGAGTGGATGATCAATCTCAGCCTCCACCCGAGGTTACCACTATCACAGACGTCAGTCTTCCGCCAATTCGATTCACTCCATGTGACATCAGGAAATAGCCAGGAGCACTGGATACAGCAAAAGCTACGGGCTTTGCCAAAATCCTGGCTGCAATTTGGTTTGGAAGACTTGTGCTTCAAAACTAAACGCACCACTAGCCAAGCTGTTTTAGTACAGCGACAATTATCCAACAATGTGGAAAGTTGCCCCAGTCTGTCCAGACCACAAAAAGCAGGACAAATCCAATCTACATAATCACCACCCCATCAGTCTACTTGTACATTGATGGACTGCCTCACCAACAGTGCTATTAAGCGGCTCTTAGAAATAACCTGCTCACTGATGCTCATTTTGGGTTTTGCAAGGGCCATTCCGTTCCAGACGTCATTACAGCCTTGGTTCAAACATAAGCAAAAGATCCGGACTCCAGACATGAGGTGAGAGTGACTTTCCTTAATGTTAAAGCAGCAGTTGACTGAGGATGGCACCAAGCAGCCCTGGCAAATTGAAGTCAATGGGAATCAAGGTGAAAACTCTACGCTGTTAGAGTCGTACCTAGCACAAAGGATGATGGTTGTCAGCCAATCATATCAGGCAGAGGACATTGATGCAGGAGTCTCTCAGGATAGTGTCCGAGGGCCAACCATCTTCAGCTGCTTCACCAATGCCCTTCCTTCCATTATAAAGTCAGAAGTGGGGATGTTTCCTGATGATTGCACAATGTTCATCACCATTCTCAACTTCTCAGATACTGAAGCAGTCTACGTTGAAATGTAGTAAGACCTGGATAAGCTTCAGGCTCGAGCTGGTAAGCGGCAAGTAACATTCACACCACACAAATATCATGCAATAGCCATCTCCAACGAAAGAGAATCTTAGATCTCCTCTTGACATTTGACGGCATTGCTATCGCTGAATCCCCCACCGTCAACATCCCGAGGATTACCATTGACCAGAAAATTAATTGTGGCGACAAGAATCAGGTAACTCTGCAATGAGTAACCCATCCCCCAGTTCCCCCAAAGCCTGCCCGTCATTCACAAGGCACAAGTCAGGATTGTGATAGAATACTCTCCCCTAGCTTGCATGAGTGCAGCTCCAGCAACACTTAAAAAGCTTGACATCATCCAGGGCAAAGCTTGATTGACACCTTATCCACCATTTTAAACATTAATTTCCTCCACCACTGGCACAAAGTGTGTACAATCTATAAGATCTACTCCAGCAGAGTGCTATGACAGCACTGTCCAAACACATGACCTCTGTCACCAGGAAGGATATGGTCAAAGAACACATAGCAACAGCACTTACAAGTTCCCCTCCATATCACAGGTTCCTTCACAGCCATCGAGAAATAGCGTGAAGAATCCCTCCTAGCAGCACTTTGGGTGCGCCTACACCATATAGACTGCAGCAATTCAAGAAGGCAGCTCACCCACACCTTCTCAAGGGCAATTAGAGTAGGGTAACAAATGCTGACCCAGCAAGCAAAGCCCACATTCTATGAATGAATAAACAAAGACAGAAAATGAGTGCATTATCTTCCAATGTGTAAGCTGATTCCTGCTGATCATATCTCCATGCTTATTTAATAGCAATAAACTTGGTAACCTTCAATGAAGAGCAGGAATGTGAATAGTGTGGTTGTAATAAAACAGTGTACAATTCACCATGAATAAAGTCTCAAACAGTGCACTCCTCCCATCTCGGTCCTAATAAAAGCTGCAACAGATATTTTTTTTCTGCATGGATGTATTATATAAATAGGTCACTAGCTTTACAAGAAATAAAATTGCACACACTGGCCTCTTTTTACACGCTGTAACTTGGAGAATAGACTTGCTGTGAATTGACCTTTTCCTCACAGAGCTATTTCAATCCTCCCTGAAATCAAATACGGTACAAGTAAGCAATTTACTTTAACCACAGTTACACAAAAAATAAACACATCCCTCTCCCTAAAAATATATTGACACAGAGATTGAAATGGATGTGTGACAATACTGTGATAAAAGTTTGACGTGGATATTGATTACAAAGTGATTCAGATGCATCCAAACCTCTCACGAATACTTAAATATTACAAACAAAATTTTCTTTTGTTAACTGCCCCTGTCTGCCTAGTATAACTTTACATTTGAAGATAAGGTGCATTATGTTCAGAAAATAAAGTCTGGATGTTTCCCAATTCTCCAAACCATCGTATTATGATTCTACAATGGCAACTTGGTCATCAATCCCGTCCCCTCAACCATAGGAACAATCTTTCCCTCCACACATCGGAAAGCATCCTGCTGAAAAGCTATCACCTGATAAAGTATCCAACCAGTTAGCATTGTAAAAGCTTCCGAAAGATGAGAATTCAGCTTACAACTAATAGCCTTGTTCGACAACAAAGATAATAATGGCAACAACATACAGTTAAGCAATTCTTTCCCCCATTCTACCACCTCATGAGCAAACAACAAACTGTATCTATATACTAATATTAAGTAATAGAATATCCCAAGGTGTTTCACGAGTGCATAAATTACAAAACAAAGTTTAAGATTGAGCCTCATGTAAAAACTAAGTTTAATATCAGGACCCCACATAAAAACAAAATTTAAACTCAGCCCCCACGTAAAGACTAAGTTTAAACTGAGTCTCCACAATAAAAACGAAGGATGGGATTCTCCCCCAAAAAAATCCTAAGTGTTAAATTTGCGTAAAAAACTGAAGTAAATCCCCCTGGGTTTTTCAACCTCTTTCTTAAATATATTCAACGTGTGAACATAGACACATTGGGGTGGCACAGTGGTTAGCACTGCTGCCTCACAGCGCCAGAGTCCCAGGTTCAATTCCGGTCTCAGGTCACTGTCTGTGTGGAGTTGCACATTCTCCCAGTGACTGCGTGGGTTTCCTCCCACACTCCAAAGATGTACGGGTTAGGTTGATTGGCCATGCTAAATTGCCCCTTAGTATCTCGGGATGTGTATATTAGAGGGATTAGCAGCAGTAAATATGTGGGGTTACGGGGATAGGGCCTGGGTGGGATTGTTGTCGGTGCAGACTCGATGGGCCGAATGGTCCCCTTCTGTATTGTAGGGATTCTATGAACATTCACAGCCCTCTCCAAACAATCAGCTCAGTCCCAAATGGCTGACCCATTTATTCTGATGCTGTGGAGTCCTAGTTCTAGATTTACCTGGCGGGGGAAACGCTTCCAAGAATCTACCCTGTCAAGCCCCTTAAGAATTTCATATGTTCCAATTAGGTCACCTCTCATTCTTCTAAATTCCAGGGAATATAGGCCTAGTCTGCCCAGTTTTTTCCTTATAGTCCAATCCCCTCATCCCAGCAATCAGTCCAGTGATCCTTCATTGCGCTTCCAGCCAAATATATCCCTATTTAGGTATTGTGTGATCTTGACAATCCAACTGCAGTTAAGACTTCTTAGCTCTTATACGCCAACCCCCATTGTAATAAAGACGAGCATAATTTTTGCTTGTCTAATTGCTTGCTGAACCTTCATATTAACACTCTGTGATTCATGCACAAGGACATCCTGGACCCTCAGTTTATCAATGTTCCTCAATTTCTTACCTTCGAAACAACACTCTGTTTTTTTCTATTTTCTCTAACAAAATTACGTAACATCACCTTTCCCCACTTGATATTTCGTCTTTCACTTTCTTGGCCATTCACTTAATCTGTCCATATCCTTTTTCAGATTCTTTTTATCCTCCTCACAGCCTACCTTCCCACCTAACTTTGTATTGCTCACAAACTTGGATACATTACACCTGACCCTTTCATCTAGGTTATTGATGTAGACTGTGAAGGAGACAAATTATTTTATCGAGGCAAAGTAGCAGCTGTCATATCTCTGTGTTTGAAGACGTTCCAATCCCCAATTTCTCAGCCCTGCCAATCCCTACAATCCTTGCACCTTGATTAACTTGGCAAGTTCCAGACAGCTCTGGAAACCCTTGCCCTGACAGTTAAAGCCAGAATCCAAGGTTAAATAAGCAGTCAATTGATGTTTTAACATTAATTGCAGACCTGTTTGCCCTATCACACACTTAACCAATGCACACTAGTTAAATGTGGAAGTCAATAGGTTTCTGGCAGCTTCCTAACACTATGGCATTTTTTTCTTCTTTAAACTCGTGCATGCACCAACCCCATCCTGGCAGGTTCAATCTCAGCCCTTCATCTTGGGGCGACACTATAGCACAGTGGTTAGCACAGTGTCAGGGACGCAGGTTCGATTCTCGGCTTGGGTCACTGTTTGTGCAGATTCTGCACGTTCTCCCTATGTCTGCATGGGTTTCCTCCGGGTGCTCCAGTTTCCTCCCACAGACCGAAAGACGTGCTGGCCATGCTAAATGCTCCCTCAGTGTACCTGAACAGGCGCTTAGGGTGGCGACTAGGGGATTTTCACAGTAACTTCATTGCAGTGTTAATGTAAGCCTACTTGTGACACTAATAAATAAACTTAGAACTTAAACTGACTCTGGCCGCTTATATGTGACTCCACACAACCCCATGCCACCATTATATAAGACAGCTCTGGGAACACTGCTTTGTTTATTATTGACTTTTAAGGCAGGTAAGTGGTCTAATCAGAAAACCTGCTGGTGATGCCATCATTCCAACCTCCAGCTGAAAAGACACACAGTGTACAACAAACATTACAGAATCCTTTTTCTGCACTCGCAGGGAGCAGTTCCTATTGTCTTTCTGGATGTTTGGATGATGTATAATTCAATCTGCTGAAAGTAGAAAATGTTATCTAAGACCTTAGCCTCAGGCATAGCATAAGGACCTTTCTGTGAAGGATTTAAGAACCGTTGGTGGGATGATGGCACTTTCAGCTTTGTGATGTTGTGACATTTCTGGAATCATTAATCTTACCTTTAAAACTAGTACAGCTGCAACTCAGTTATGAATCCAATTCGAGAGAGCAGAATTTTTATTGTGCATTGAACAGAAATCACAGAGATTGCAGTGGAGGAGTGAGCTAATTGGATCATTGGAATTGGGCTGGTGCTTACTCATCCAGTCTAGCTAACTACTTTAATCCCATTTCCCTATTCTTATTTTTCAACTATCTTCCCTGATATAGTCTCTGCCTCAATTGCCACTTGCAGTAGAGGATGCCCTGTCCTAATAATCCCCTGTGGGAAAAGTGTGCCCCAGCTCCCACTTTATTTTTCAATTCTCAGTCTGTATGTCTCTCCTTGCTCCTGTTCCACCAACTAGCAGAAACCAAGTGTGTAGTTTCCAAACTGTTCACGAATCTGTTCGATTCTCTCTTAGGCTTCCTTCATCAGTGAAAGGGCCATAATCTCATCCCTGATATAATTCCAGTGAATCTTTGCTATACGCTTTCCACAATTTAAGTAGTCAGAGTGTAGATGCATTGTTCAGTGCACTGATTAGGGTTGACCAGGGCTTGTCAGTAATCCTCTGAGTGTTAATGGATATCTGTTTTGTAACTCCTGCTCATCACTCGCTATGTTTCTATTGCTAGGAAGCACAAAGGATCCTACACATTAATTAATTATCTCAAACGGCTGAACCAAAAAAGATTTAAAGTCACACATTATTTAAAAGTATTGACAGACATTTAGGAACAGAATAAGACGCTACTTGAATGGTTAGCAGGTGTCAACAGCAAACAATGGGGTTCGTTCTTTAATTCAAGCTGGCGCATTAATATGATGTCTGTTCCATGGTTCTTATTTCTCTACTTTGAATTGTACTAATGTTTTGTGCTCCAGAACTAGCTGTGCCCCTAGACAAGCTGTTCCAATACAGCTGCAACAATGGCATGTACCTGAAAGTTGCCCAGCTGTGTCCTGTCCATAAAAAGTAGGACAAATCATTGCCCCAGTCTACTCTCAATCATCAGCAGATAGACAGGGTAGCGACAGTGCTATCGAGTGGCATATACTCAGCAATAATTTGCTCATTAATGCTCAGCTTGGATTCAGTTCCTAACCCCATTATAGCCTTGGTCCAAACATGGGCAGAAGAGCTTAATTGCAAAAATAAGGTGAGAATGACTGCCCTTGGCATCAAGGGTGGCATCAAGGAGCCCTGTCAAAATTAAAATCAGTGTGTTATTTTTATTCATTTGTAGGACATGTGTGTCGCTGGCTGGCCAGTATTTATTGCCCATCTCTCGTTCCCAAGGGCAGTGAAGAGTCAACCACATTGCTGTGGATCTGGAGTCACATGTAGGCCAGACAAGGTAATGACAGCAGATTTCCTTTCCTAAAGGATATTAGGGAATTAGATGGGTTTTTCCGACAATCGACAATGGTTTCATGCTCATCGGTAGACTCTTAATTCCAGATATTTTTACTGAATTCAGATTGCACCATCTGCCATAGCGGGATTCGAACCCGGGTCCCCAGAACATTAGCTGAGTTTCTGGATTAATAGTCTAGTGATTATACCACTAGGCCATTGCCTTCCCTCAGGGGAGGGGGGAAAAGTCTCCCTGGTTGGAGTTGTACGTAATACAAAGGAAAACGGTTGTGGTTGATGGAGGCCAATCAGCTCATCCCCAGGACATGACTGCAGGAATTCCTCAGTGCAGTATCCTGGGCACACCATTTTCGGCTGTTTCATCAATGACCTTCCCTCCATCATAAGGCCAAGAGTAGGAGTAAAGGTGTTTGATATAGTGCCGCACAATAGACTTACGAGCAAAGTTATAGCTTAGGGGATAAAAGGGACGATAGCAACATGGATATGGAATTGGCTGAACAATAGGAAACAGGGTAGTGGTAGTTACTGGATGGTTTTTTCTGTGGAGGGAGGTTTGTAGTGAAGGTCCTCAGGAGTCAGTGTTGGGACCCTTTGCTTTTCCTGCTATATTAATGACCTAGACCTTGGAGTACAGGGCACAATTTCAATATGTGTGGATTAGTCGAAACTTGGAAGCATTGTGATCTGTGAGGAGGAACTGTGAGGACTTTAAAAGGACGTAGACAAGTTGGTGCAATGGACGGACAAGTGGCAGATGAAGTTCAAGGCAGAGAAATGTGATGTGATTAATTTTGGTAGGAAGAGCATAGAAAGAAATGAGGATCATCTGACTTCTCTTGTGGACTGAAACACTGCCCTGTCTCAAGTGGGAACAAAAGGAATCTTCCAGACTGATGTCGTTGCAACACCTTTTCTCGGAAATAAATTCCAAAGAGTAATTTCAAACTGAATGGGTCTCAAACTCTAAGGTGTGAATGTCATCATGCTGGACCTATAATTGACCTGGTCACCCACCTTATTTGGAAAAAGGCTTTGGACCTGTAGCAGACCCCATGGTGAGGTGATCATTTTTGTGGCCTGCTTTTAAAAACAGCTAGGAGCTGTTCTGGACAGAATGGCCATCAGAAAACCATCAAACCAGCTGTAATCAATGATACAGCCAAGGTCATAAACTGCACTACCTTGAAAGTGAGAGGAGGACATTGCCTGACCTGTTCCAAATTCAAGTTTACCTGAGAACCAACAAGAAGCCTTGCAACTTACTGAGAAACCTCTGAAAGCCTTAAATCATCGAAGAAACTACAGGCCTGCCACGAAAGAGAGATGGAGAAAATTATACATTGTAATCGTATTGTTTTTTCCTTGATCTGTATCTAATCTTTGTGCGATTGATATAGTGCATGATTTGGGTGAGTGAGACAACATGTTTTTTAACCTTCCAAGGCAAGTATGGGATAATAAATAACATTCTTTATTTTCAAACTCACAGAAAGGGGATTATTAAGATTGCGACAACAACTCTGATGGTAATGTGTCAAAACAGAACCTAATGCTCTATGTTTTTCTAAAATATATTCTTATTGCAATTTCTTAATTTTAAACTGGACTTTTCGGCTGAAAAAAAGACCATTGTGACTAACCCTCTGTCTGTGAGGTGTCATTTGAGAGTCCTCAGAATGAAGGAATTCACTTCGCAATGTCACGTCCCATTATATCTAAGGAGCTTCAGACCACCTGGGGACAGCTCACATTCAAAGGGAGCTACTAGAAGGTCATTTGCCTTTGATAACCCACGCTTGCGAGCAGAGTCTGAGAGTCGAAAGAGATAATGGGGATGGTTTTCCAGCCCCGTTACGCTTGGCACAAATTCTGTTATGTTGGGAAAGTTCAGCGACAGCCCTAAAACGGGATTTGCACTGTGCAGAAAGCAGGTTGCAATCTTCCTGGGCCCTCCCAGCAGATGTAATCACATTCACAGCCAGCAAGGAGGGATGGGCACCCAAAAGGGAGGGGCAGGCCAGGGTGCCCTGACCCTGTGAAGCCAGGCTGGCTGGAGTCTTTAGGTGCCGCCCCTCACGGGACACAAAACACATCCCCTTCTAAGAAATGGCAAAGTGTGGGAAGCTCTCCCCAGAAAACGGGCGGCACGGTGGCACAGTGGTTAGCACTGCTGCCTCACAGCGCCAGGGACCCGGGTTCAATTCCGGCTTTGGGTCACTGTCTGTCTGGAGTTTGCACATTCTCCCCGTGTCTGCGTGGGTTTCCTCTGGGAGCTCCTGTTTCCTCCCACACTCCAAAGATGTGTGGGTTATGTGGATTAGCCATGCTAAATTGACTCTAGTGTCAGGGGGATTAGCAGGGTAAATGAGGGTTACGGGAATAGGGCCTGGGTGGGATTGTGGTCGGCACAGACTCGATGGGCCAAATGACCTCCTTCTGTATTGTAGGGATTCCATGATGCTATGACTCTATGAAAACCTGCCTGGTTCTCTGGGGAGAAACATGCCGGTTTTCTGATTGAACTTGACACTTTGTCATTTTTGGGGAAGATTCCACCCAATGACTTTGCAAACACCAGACCCTCAACAAGTAGCACCTTTTTCAACCCATAATGGCTGAGACGTTATCAGCCTGCAACACAAAGCTAATTTCCAGACACTGGATAAACAACGTTGAAGACATTGTGCAAGGTTAGGGTCACATGGCCCAAGACTCTGGCTTGTTGAACAGGTTAATACAAGCTCCAATCTGCTGTTTATAATCTGACTGGCAGGTCACACCAAATCAAGCCCCAGTCAGGCTGGGCAACCGACCCCTATGTAACTGGACTCTGTCAGGAAATGAGTCCCATCGCCAGCAAAACCGATTCAATCCCTGCCTGCCTGTCTCATCTTGTGGCATCAACACCACCAGAAAAGCACATTTTACAACACCGGTTGTCAGCCACTGATATCTGTGAAAGAATTCCTCACTGGACTTTGATTCTGGACTCTGGAACTCATATGAACCAACGTTTAGTTTTCTTTGTGGTTGGTGGAACTGTAAAGCTTTCATTTCTCTATCCTCTCCTTTACTATACGAGTGCAGAGCGGGAAATTACAGACACTCCTTTTTGCGCTTTTTTTTGAATGAGTGCAGTAATTTTTTGAATGAGTGCAATAAACTAACCAGTTGACTTAATCCTAGCTCAAAATTAGAACACACACTAAAACTGAGGTCAGGTCTTGAGATTGACAGCCAGAGCGTTTCCGTGTTTCAGGCAGGAGGTCAGTTATATTGTGCAAAAGATACATAGAATTATAGAACCCTACAGTGCAGAAAGAGGCCATTCGGCCCATCGAGTCTGCACCAACCACAATCCCAGATGATACAAAGGTAGATGGAGGGACAGCAGTGTTGAGGAGGTGGGGAGACTGTAGAAGGATTTGGACAGGTTAGGAGAATGGGCAAAGAAGTGGCAGATGGAATACAATGTGGGAACGTGTGTAGTTATGCATTTTGGCAGCAAGAATAGAGACGTAGACTATTTTCTAAATGGGGGCAGAATTCAGAAATCAGAAGTGCAAAGGGACTTGGGCGTCCTAGTTCAGGATTCTCCTAAAGTTAACTTGCAGGTTGACTTGGTAGTTAGGAAAGCAAATGCAATGTTAGCATTCAATTCATGAGGACTAGAATACAAAAGCAGGGATGTACTGCTGAGGCTTTATAAAGCTCTGATCAGACATTTGGAATACTGCGAGCAATTTTGGCCCCCGTATCTAAGAAAGGATGTGCTGGCCTTGGAGAGGGTCTAGAGGACATTCACGGGAATGATCCCGGGAATGAAAGCTTGACGTACAAGGATCGTTAAAAGACTCTGGGTCTGTATGTGGGACTTTAGAAGGATGAGGGGGGATCTCATTGAATCTTACAGAATACTGAGAGTCCTGGATAGAGTGGATGTGGGGAAAGTGTTTCCATTAGTAGGAGAGACTAGGATCTAAGGGCACAGCCTCAGAGTAAAGGGATAACCCTTTAGGACTGAGATGAGGAGGAATTTCTTCAGCCAGAGGATGGCGAATCTGGAGTTCATTGCCACAGAAGGCTGTGGAGCCCAAGTCATTGAGTGTATTTAAGACAGAGATAGATAGGTTCTTGATTGGTAAGGGGATCAAAAGTTACAGGGAAAAGGTAGAAGAATGGGATTGAGAAACACATCAGCCATGATTGAATGATGGGGCAGGCTTGATTAGTAGAATGGCCTAATTCTGCTCCTATATCTTATGGTCTTATAGTCTTAAGGATTTTCTCATTTGGTCTGGAGTGTAACAGCCAATGACAAGATAGAGTTAGGAATCAGAGGGCAGGACATTAACTGGCTAACCTTGCCGACTCCAGCATGGGACCAGGAATTTGTCTCCATCCAGGAAAAATCTATTTTAAGCAGCAGCTTTAGATATTGTCAGATCACTTCCAGGGATTGGTGTCAGGACCACTTGTTAAGCCAGTCAGTGCAAAATTGCAATCGGGATGCTGTGTACAATCCAAAAGCTTGAGTTACACAATGTAAGTGACCCCCTGTCTGAAACATGGAGACACTCTGGTTGTCAATCTCAAGACCCTACCCAAAATGGCGACAGCTAGAACTCCAATGGAAACAGTAGAGTCGATAACCAGACAGTATTGTCCATCCTGTTCTATTCAGTTTATGCTTGATCCTTAAATTCAACACTTGCTGAAGCGTTATACTTAAATACGCAATGCAAAAGCGAGATTAAAATAAAGGGCTCAATGACATGCACTGATTTACCTATATTAAAGCAGAGGGAACATATTCATCCACCTCCAACCACTGTCCAGGAATCAGGAAACATCTAAATTACAGGCCCTGGGAAAATCTCTCAGCAACTCTTTCCTAATGTCTTGGTCCATCCCTGTCATACTTACTGTATTCCAGAACCCTTTCCCTCCAAGGGTGGCACAGTGGCACACCGGTTAGCACTGCTGCCTCACAGCCCCAGGAACTTGGGTTGAATTATTGGCCAGGGTCACTGTCTATGTGGAGTTTGCACGTTCTCCCCGTGTCTGCGTGGGTTTCCCTCCGAGTGCTCCGGTTTCCTCCCACAGTCTGAAAGACGTGCTGGTTAGGTGCATTGGCCATGCTGAATTCTTCCTCAGTGTGCCCGAACAAGCGCCGGAGTGTGATGACTAGGGGATTTTCACAGTAACTTCATTGCAGTGTTAATGTAAGCCTACTTGTGACACTAATAAATAAACTTTAAACAACAAGATGACCTCTAACACACCATGAGTAAGGTGACAAGGGGTGTGCTGATGCTAAGTGATAACTGAATAGGAAGTCTGCCTAGTTAAATCAAGAACACTTCAATTGTGGAAACATTGGACTGAGGCTCAGGCGCCAACAAGTGATTTGTTTCATGTGGTCTACGGTCTGATGCGCGATATAACACACGAGAGGCTGGATGTACTCGGGAAATAAAGGCCTTTATTGCCAACAATAACAGAGCTACTATATACAGTATACGATCCCAGACTAAAGGGTCACCAGGCAGAGCAGTGACCTTTATACCTCTTCCAGGAGGCGGAGCCAACTGGGGTGTACCATAGGACTATATTAACAGGTAGAACAGCCCAACCCTAACCCCAACAGTAACATATCTACAGACTCATAGTACTGGCCAGACCATGGCTCAGCACTACCTGGTGGGAACCAACAATGGTTCACCACACGGTCATCATTTTAAAACTTTCTTGCGATTTTGCTATATTTTTGAGGAATATCAGATTTGCTACTTTAGCATCCTCTTGGTGTAGATAGAGATCAGAGACCGGCAACAAAATAAAAATGGAGCCATTGGAATAAGGTTTGCGAACTTAAAACAAGTTAAAATGGACAAGTCACATTATCGAGAGTGACAAATTAGACTATTTTCAGTGATTTTTCCCTCTGATTTTTGCTCAGCTTCAGTAGATGAGGCAGGTTTTCCCAACCGTTAAGATTACCAGTGCCAGTTAGGTTCTGTTCCAGACTGTTGTCCATATGCTTCCCAGCAGAGCCATTGGAACGCGCTCAGATACTTGGCCCTGACTGATATTTCTTCTTAACCCCAGCCCTGGGGGGTGCTGAAGGCAAGTGTACAGCCCTGACTGCAGAGTTAGGCTTATTCAGCACAGACTGGGAGAATAGGAAAGGACTTTTCATGCAGTCAGGCCTCGTGCTTCATCTGATTAACCCAGAGCGCTGAAGCGAAAGCCTTTGCAAAGCCTGAACAATAGAAATGCCAGCTTCTAACCTTTCACCACCTCATGTGTGACTAACACCACAATAAAAAAGTGTTCCAAAGTAGATTTTCTCAGCTTTTTAAATTCATTTCTTTCCTTTTTACAATTAGGCCATAGCTCACACTGCTGGACAATGTGAGCAAGGGCAGGCCAGAGGCTGGGATTCCTGCAGAAAGTAACTCACCTCCTGACTCTCCAAAACCTGTCTACCAGCTAGAAGGTGGAGATGCTGGCGTTGGACTGGGGTGGGCACAGTAAGAAGTCGCACAACACCAAGTTAAAGTTCACGAGCTTTCAGAGACTCACCTGATGAAGGAGCAGCACTCCAAAAACTCGTGATTCCAAATAAATCTGTTGGACTTTAACTTGGCATTGTGAGACTTCTTACTGTGCCTACTATCTACAAGGCACAGGTCAGGAGTGTGACGGAAAACTCTCCACTTGCCTGGATGAGTGAAGCTCCAAAAACACTCAAGAAGCTCATAACTCTATCTCCTTTAGGCTTGCATTGGAAAAAGAGAGGATCAGGCAAGCTGGGAAAGTGTTTATATGGAGTAGGGGGAAATATGAAGACATTAGACAGCAAATTAGAGGAGTAAATTGGAAGGAGGTATTCTCGGGGAAATGTACTGAAGAGAGGTGGCAGTTTTTCAAGGAATGTCTGTCTAGAGTTCTACAGGACAACGTACTGAGCAGACAGGGAGGTGTTGGTCGGTTAAAGGAACCGTGGTGCACGAAAGCTGTGCGGGACCTAGTCGAGAAGAAAGGGAAAGCGTACAAAAGGCTCAGAGAGCTTGACGAAGATAGGGATTTAGAAGAGTATACGGCTTGTAGGAAGGGACTAAAGAAGGAAATTAGGAGAGCCAGAAGGGGTCATGAGAAGGCCCTGGCAGGTAGGATTAAGGAGAACCCTAAGGCGTTCTATAAATATGTGAAGAGTAAAAGGATGAGACGTGATGGAATAGGGCCTATAAAAGGTGAAGGCGGGAAAGTCTGTACAGAACCAGTAGAAATGGCAGAGGGGCTCAATGAGTATTTTGCCTCGGTTTTCACAGAGGAGAAGGACCTGGGTGGATGTACTGCGGGCGTGCGGTGGACTGAAAGGATTGAGTATGTGGACTGTAAGAAAGAGGTTGTGCTGGAATCTTTGAATGGCATCAAGATAGATAAGTTGCCGGGTCCGGATGGGATGTACCCCAGGTTACTGTGGGAGGCGAGGGAAGAGATTGCAGAGCCTCTGGCGATGATCTTTGCATCGTCGATGGAGATGGGAGAGGTGCTGGAGGATTGGAGGATTGCGGATGTGGTTCCTATTTTCAAGAAGGGAAATAGGGATAGCCCAGGAAATTACCGACCGGTGAGTCTAACCTCAGTGGTTGGTAAACTGATGGAGAAGATCCTGAGGGACAGGATATATGAGCATTTAGAGAGGTTTAGTATGCTCAAGAATACTCAGCATGGCTTTGTCAAGGGCAGATCGTGCCTTACGAGCCTGGTAGGAGTTCTTCGAAAATGTGACTAAACACATTGATGAAGGGAAGGCGGTAGATGTGGTTTATGTGGATTTTAGCAAGGCATTCAATAAGGTCCCCCATACAAGGCTTCTAGAAAAAGTGAGAGGGCATGGAATCCAAGGGGCTGCTGCCCGGTGGATCCAGAACTGGCTTGCCCAAAGGAGGCAGAGAGTGGGTATAGATGGGTCTTTTTCTAAATGGAGGTCGGTCACCAGTGGTGTGCCCCAGGGATCTGTTCTGGGACCCTTGCTGTTTGTCATTTTCATAAATGACCTGGATGAGGAAGCGGAGGGATGGGTTGGTAAGTTTGCCGACGACACGAAGGTTGGTGGGGTTGTGGATAGTCTGGAGGGATGTCAGAAGTTACAGAGGGACATAGATAGGATGCAAGACTGGGCGGACAAGTGGCAGATGGACTTCAACCCAGATAAATGCGTCATGGTACATTTTGGTAGGTCAAATGGGATGAAGGAGTACAATATAAAGGGAAAGACTCTTAGTACTGTAGAGGATCAGAAGGACCTTGGGGTCCGGGTCCATAGGACTCTGAAATCGGCCCCGCAGGTGGAGGAGGGGGGTAGGTACAGGGGAGATGTTAGGGGTAAGTTTTTCACACAGAGGGTGGTGGGCGAGTGGAATCGGCTGCCGTCAGTGGTGGTGGAGGCGAACTCAATAGGGTCTTTTAAGAAACCCCTGGATGAGTACATGGAGCGTAATAGGATGCAGGGTTATAGGTAGGTCTAGAAGGTAGGGATGTGTTCGGCACAACTTGTGGGCCGAAGGGCCTGTTTGTGCTGTAGTTTTTCTATGTTTCTAAGCTCGACACCATCCAGGATAAAGTTGTATGTAACTCACTCTAGTTAGCGAGGGCATAGTGAGTAGGAATATGTACCATCTACACGGTACACAGCAGCAACTCATCAAGGCTCCTTTGACAGAACCTTCCAAACCTGCGACCTCTATCACTTAGAAGGACAAGGGCAGCAGATGCATGGGAACAGCACCAGCTGCAAGTTCCCTCCCAAACCACACACCATCCTGACTGGAATATATTGCTGTTCCTTCAACATCACTGGGTCAAATCCCTTCCTATGACAGCGCTGTGGGCGTACCTACTGCTGCAGCAGTTCAAGAGGGTGGCTCACCAGCATCTTCTCAAGAGCAATCAGGGTTGGACAATAAATGCTGGCTTAGTTGGCGATTGTCGCTTCCCAGGAACAAATAAAAAGAAACCTTAAAATTCCCGCAAACCTCAGCACAATTCTGGAGGTTGGTACCCCACAATAAATGGCTGATGTGTTTGCAAGCAAATGATCTTCAATAACACATGCAGTTATTTTTACTTTGAATGCCTTTGTACAAATGGAAAATGGAAAAGTCTGTATTAATAAACTATCTTCCACAATTCAGCAAAAACTAGGTTAAAAGTTACAAGATAACGTGTTCTTTTTATTTATCTTCCAGTACTGATTAAACCAGGGTTTAAGAATCCAAGCCTGTTGAGCAATACTTGTTTAGTATAAATTATCCATTAACAGCGTTATTTTCCAAATACGGATGTGCACTGTCAAAGCCATTTAAATGTCTTAGCACATCTGCTGATAGTTCAGCATACTTCTAGGACACTGCAGACAGGGCCAAACTAGAATCCTCGCAAAGGCTGACAGCTGAAGAACATCTGTGAACCTAGGCTGAATTTCAGACGGAGATGAGCGATTGGCCTGAATGT